>NC_133332.1:182965620-183602287 GCF_042186555.1 Aquarana catesbeiana
TGGACGCATCGGTCAGACGGCCACCTTCTCCACCGCTCCTTCTTTGACTGACCGAAGCCTCAGCAACACGTTGTCCAGAAACAGGAGTTTGTAACCTCCCAGTCTCTGGGAACGCGTTGCACAGACCTTTCTCCCGAAGATGTTTCATCCTCTGCTCCCTCTGCGATGGCAAGATAAGGTCCGCAACCTTACCCTTGTAACGTGGATCAAGGAGGGTTGCCAGCCAGTATTGGTCCTTCTCCTTGATACCACGAATACGAGGATCCTTACGCAGGCTTTGCAGGATCAGGGAGGCCATGCAGCGTAGGTTTGCTGAGGCATTTGGTCCGGAGTCCTCTGGGTCACTAAGGATGACATGGTCCGCAGCCACCTCCTCCCAGCCACGTACAAGTCCATGTGTTTCTTGGGACTGATCCCTTAAAGACTGCTGCTGATGCTGAGTGCCAGGCTCCACCTCCATACTGACACAATCTTCCTCCTCCTCCTCCTCCTCCTCCTCCTCCTCTTCCTGTGTGATCGGCGGGCACGCAGGAACACTGTCTGGATAAAGGGGGCCTTGAGAGCTAAGGAAGTCCTCCTCTTCCTGCCTCTGTTCTGCCTCAAGTGCCCTGTCCATTATTCCACGCAGCGTGTGCTCCAACAGGTGGACAAGGGGGACAGTGTCACTGATGCATGCACTATCACTGCTCACCATCCTCGTGGCCTCCTCAAATGGTGGCAGGACAGTGCATGCATCCCTGATCATGGCCCACTGGCGTGGGGAAAAAAAAAAAAAAACAAGCTCCCCTGACCCTGTCCTGGTGCCATAGTCGCACAGGTACTCATTGATGGCCCTCTGCTGCGTGTGCAGCCGCTGCAGCATGGCCAACGTTGAGTTCCACCTGGTGGGCATGTCACAGATTAGGCGGTTCTTGGGCAGGTTAAACTCCTTTTGGAGGTCCGTCAGCCGAGTACTGGCATTATATGACCGGCGGAAATGCACACAGACTTTCCTGGCCTGCCTCAGGACATCCTGTAAGCCCGGGTACCTGCCCAAGAACCGCTGCACCACCAAGTTAAGGACGTGAGCCAAACAGGGCACATGGGTCATTTGTCCCTGTCGGAGGGCAGAGAGGAGGTTGGTGCCATTGTCACAAACCACCATTCCTGCCTTAAGTTGGCGTGGCGTCAACCACCTCTGAACCTGCCCCTGCAGAGCTGACAGAACCTCTGCCCCAGTGTGGCTCCTGTCCCCCAAGCACACCAGCTCAAGCACCACATGACATCTTTTGGCCTGCGTACTTGCGTAGCCCCTTGATCGGCTACGGAGCACCGCTGGTTCCGAGGACAAAGCACAGGAAGAGGCCATGGAGGAAGAAGAAGAGGAGGGGGTGGAGGAGAGAGGTGTGTCACAATCATTAGCATTTTGGAGGCGTGGTGGCGGAACAACCTCCAACACTACTGCACCTTGTCCTGCATCCTTCCCGGATGCCAGCAGAGTCACCCAATGCGCCGTGAAACTTAGGTAACGTCCCTGTCCATGCCTGCTGGACCATGAGTCAGCGGTAATATGCACCTTACCGCTGACCGCCCTGTCCAGCGAGGCATGGACATTGCCTTCCACATGCCGGTAGAGAGCCGGAATCGCCTTCCGTGAGAAAAAGTGGCGTTTGGATACCTGTCACTGAGGAACCGCACATTCCACAAACTCACGGAAGGGGGCAGAGTCTACCAACTGAAAAGGCAGCAGTTGAAGTGCTAGCAATTTTGCCAAGCTAGCATTCAACCGCTGGGCATGTGGATGGCTGGGAGCAAACTTCTTTCGGCGGTGCAGCAGCTGGGGCAGGGAAATTTGCCTGGTACAATCTGACGTCGGTGTACCAAAAGCAGATTGCCCACAAGTACTTGGCTGTGACACACCTAATTCTACACCTTCATTCCTCTCAGTGCAGGTCTCAGAGAGGACTGAAGGTATAGTGGGGTTGGAGATCTCAGCTGATGAGGAGCAAGGAGAGGTCCTCTTTGTTCTTTGGTGTGGGTCTTTTAGATACGCTTGCCAACGAACTGCATGGCAGGTCAACATATGTCTGGTCAAGCATGTGGTACCCAAGTGGGAGATGTTTTGGCAGGGGAGCATGACTGCCAGATTGCTGTCCTTCTTGGGCACCCCCTCTGTCCGTGCTCACGTTACTGCCTTCATCGAGCTCAGTATCATCATCAGAGCCTTCCAAACGCTGGGCATCCTCCTGGAGCATGTACCCAACACTGTGGTCAAACAGTTCGAGGGACTCCTCAGGAGGACATGGTGGGGTTAGGGAAGGAGTCACTGATGACATTGAGCCAAGGGAAGAGGCCGCTGCTTTGCCAGACAAAGTACCCTGGGCATGGGTGAGAGAGGATGAGGAGGATGAGGACGGCTTGGTCATCCACTCGACCAAGTCTTCCGCATGTTGCGGCTCAACACGGCCAGCTGCCAAAAAAAAGGCCAAGCTTGTCCCACGGCCATGTGCTGATGAGGATGCACCGTCTCCACGACCAGCACTAGACACAGAGCCTGCTTGCCCTCTCTTATTGGCTTGTGACTGTCTGCCTCTCCTTCTTGGCCTTCCAGACATACTAATGGCCTGTAGCTGCACTAAGCTGGGATATATATATATATATATATATATATATATATATATATATATACTGATACTGCAGCTAGTAAAATCAACTGCCTGCCTGTAGTATGAGAACACCACCAACCTTCTATAGGTAGCTTTAGCTGAACACTGTGCAGAGCTCGCAAAAAACTAACTTGTAGCTTTTTTAGCTGCCTGCGGTAGTGATAGGATCAGGAAAACACCTCCAACCTTCTACAGGTAGCTTTAGCTGAACACTGTGCAGAGCTCGCAAAAAAATAACTTGTAGGTTTAGCTGGACACTGTGAGGAGGAAGCACCACACTAACTTGTAGTTTTAGCTGAACACTGTGAGCAGGACGCACCGCACTAACTTGTAGGTTTAGCTGAACACTGTGAGGTGGACGCACCGCACTAACTTGTAGTTTTAGCTGAACACTGTGAGCAGGACGCACAGCACTAACTTGTAGTTTTAGCTGTACACTGTGAGCAGGACACACCGCACTAACTTGTAGGTTTAGCTGAACACTGTGAGGTGGACGCACCACACTAACTTGTAGGTTTAGCTGAACACTGTGAGCAGGACGCACTGCACTAACTGTAAATAGTCTAGCTGCCTGACTGTGGTACTAATAGGATCAAAAGAACACCAGCAATTTTCTTCAGGTAGCTGTAAATACTGTAACAAGACAAGCCTGCCTGTCAGTAAGAAGATAACAGGAACGGATCTAGCTGAACACTGTGAGCAGTACGCACTGCACTAACTTGTAGCTTTAGATGAACACTGTGCAGAGGTCTCACTACACTAACTTGTAGGTTTAGCTGAACACTGTGAGCAGGACGCACTGCACTAACTGTAAATAGTCTAGCTGCCTGACTGTGGTACTAATAGGATCAAAAGAACACCAGCAATTTTCTTCAGGTAGCTGTAAATACTGTAACAAGACAAGCCTGCCTGTCAGTAAGAAGATAACAGGAACGGATCTAGCTGAACACTGTGAGCAGGACGCACCGCACTAACTTGTAGGTTTAGCTGAACACTGTGAGGTGGACGCACCACACTAACTTGTAGTTTTAGCTGAACACTGTGAGCAGGACGCACTGCACTAACTGTAAATAGTCTAGCTGCCTGACTGTGGTACTAATAGGATCAAAAGAACACCAGCAATTTTCTTCAGGTAGCTGTAAATACTGTAACAAGACAAGCCTGCCTGTCAGTAAGAAGATAACAGGAACAGATCTAGCTGAACACTGTGAGCAGGACGCACTGCACTAACTTGTAGCTTTAGATGAACACTGTGCAGAGGTCTCACTACGCTAACTTGTAGGTTTAGCTGAACACTGTGAGGAGGACTCACAGAACTAACTTGTAGTTTTAGCTGAACACTGTGAGCAGGACGCGCCGCACTAACTTCTAGGTTTAGCTGAACACTGTGAGGTGGACGCACCGCACTAACTTGTAGTTTTAGCTGAACACTGTGAGCAGGACGCACCGCACTAACTTGTAGGTTTAGCTGAACACTGTGAGGTGGACGCACCACACTAACTTCTAGGTTTAGCTGAACACTGTGAGCAGGACGCACCCCACTAACCTCTAGGTTTAGCTGAACACTGTGAGCAGGACGCACCCCACTAACTTGTAGTTTTAGCTGAACACTGTGAGCAGGACACACTGCACTAACTGTAAATAGTCTAGCTGCTTGACTGTGGTACTAATAGGATCAAAAGAACACCAGCAATTTTCTTCAGGTAGATGTGCAGCTAACTGACTGACTGTTCTGCCTAATCTATCTAACTCAAATCAAATGACACTGTCTGTCTCTCTCTCTCTCTATCTATGAATGCCGGAACACACACTACACAGGGTCGCCGTGCAGGCGGCCTTATATAGTGTGGGGCGTGTGCTAAATCCCCTGAGCCATAATTGGACAAAGCCTCCTTGGCTTTGGCCAATTACGGCTCTCTGTTCAGATGGCGCTGTGATTGGCCAAGCATGCGGGTCATAGTGCATGCTTGGCCAATCATCAGCCAGCAATGCACTGCGATGCCGCAGTGAATTATGGGAAGTGACGCGCCACACGAATTTGGCACGAACGGCCCATATTGTTCGCAATTCGGCGAACGGGCGAACAGACGATGTTCGAGTCGAACATGGGTTTGACTCGAACACGAAGCTCATCCCTACTTGTAAGTGATTGACAAGTATTGTGCTATTTGTACGTTCCCCCTTCCATAAGGGGATCATATAAAAATAATAATAGTTGTCTATTTATTCATCTTTCAGTATAGTCTTGCATTTTTCACTCCTGATGATTGGCTTTAGGCCATGAAAAGCATAGAGTCTCCGATAAAGGGTGTCAAGACAAGCCGGTTTTTATGATGAATTTTAACATTCCTACATAATGTATCAATGTATATTGGATGTATGTTGTTTTTCTGTATCCAATTTATTAATCATGAGCACTGTGATTTATATTTTCATCAATCATGCTCAATGTTTACTGATTAACTGTAACAAATATTTTTTATGATCCTTAATTGATATGTTAAGTATCTACAAAATAAAAATCATGTTACTATTATTATTGTTATTATGATTATTATTACTATGATTATTTACATTATGATTATTATTGCAATTATTATCTTTATGTATTAATTCACCATGTGTCTATCAATCATATATATTTTACGTAATTGTGGCACTGAATTGATTATCCATTATGACTTTTGTACATCGTGTGTCTATCAATCATGTGTACATTTTACGTGATTGTGACATTCAATTGAATTAGAGTTTATCATTTGAATTCTATTTTCATTTTTCTTGCAAAGACATGCCCCATGTAAAGTCCCAACCCTGCTTCTTTTTTATGTATATTCATTTATTTGGGATGGGGGCATGCCTTTGCTAGCTGTGCCAGGTCACTTCTACCTTTTAATTGAAAAAAAGAGATTGATTGGTGGGTATGCCCACCATTAGTATACCGCCCTGCGTCCACCCACTTCCAATGATGGGTAGGGATGAACTGAACACCCTCCTGTTCACACCAGATCATACCGAACAGGCAAACCCTTGCCCAGTGGTTGTGGGGGTCTGTGGGCGGGGGGCTTATTGGAATCTGAAAGCCCCCTTTAACAAGGGGAACCCCCAGATCCCGGCCTTCCCCCCCGTGTGAAATGAAACTGGGTACAAATGTACCCTTACCATTTCACAAAAAAGTGTCAAAATGTTAAAAACGACAAGACACAGCTTGGGGACAAGTCCTTTATAAAAAAAAAAGTCCCATGATGTCCATTCATCTTCTTCTATCTCCCCTTGACAGACTGAAAAAGACAAAAAAAAGCCGAGACTGATCCGCCTCAATCCCAGTGGGAGGCTCCCGCCGTGTGACGCTTCAGCGCCTTTGACAGTTCTTATATAACTAAGGGTGGGGCCACCCAGTGACATCCCTGGGTGACCCCTGCCCCCTCTGACGCCACAGGGACTTTCCCACGGTTTTCCCGTGGCGTCAGAGGGGGCGGGGTCACCCGTTTACATAACTGGGTGGCCCCGCCCCCTCTGATCCTGTTGCCAAGACACTGCTCATTCATGGCCATTGGCCAGTGAGACATCAGGCCTGGAGGGAACCCCTGCAAACTAAACTGGACTGTCAACTCACGTATTTCTGGAGCAACGCAGTTCCCTCTATCAGGATCCTACCCCTCTCAAGCTCTGACCTTTTCCTGTAGCCTTCTAGAGTTCAACCTTTATCCACTCTATGCTCCTTGATATTTTTTGCATTCATCAGCAGAAATCTGTACTTAGGTACAATGTACTTAGGCACTAGGACCAACCATTTTAAACTTTCACACCTTAGTTTGTCCAAAAACATATAAAAAAACTTTTAATCCGCATAAGTGTGATCCCAGCCTTAATGGGGTGATACCATTTTTTAAAGTAAATTTATAAGAATACACAACATCAGGTACTGTTATTCCAAGAATGTTTAGATAACATTCAAACACTATTTTGGAAAAAAATGCCTAAAAACAAAAACAGAAAAAGTAAAACCCATATAGGGTGGAGAATTGAATGCTAATAATTCAGTTCAGTCCAGTCTCCCTCTTATATCTTGCACGTTTTTTATGGCCCTAAATGTGTTGCCCTGTAAAATTGCTATTGTGTATTTGTCTTTAATGATCATATAGTGAGTGCTTTAATTTCCTTTCAAAATACCACAGCCTTTTTCCCCTCATCCTGCATATTTTGAATTCTCTTTTTGCTCTGACTACATATTGTTTATCACTTGCAGGAAATTAAACTTTTCCTGTCAAAGGTTAGTAATTCCTTTATAAGAAACCTCTGTTGTATTTGTGAAATAAAATCCCCTTTTTTCATACTAAATATTTTGTGTCTTATTTTCATGCATTTTAAAAATACCTTTTATGTTTGATATACTATCTTTTGATATATATTTCTTGGCCTTAACAGTAGGTGCACTATTTAACCACTTCAGCCCCGGAAGATTTGGCTGCTGAATGACCGGGCCATTTTTTGCGATTCGGCACTGCGTCGCATTAACTGATAACTGCATGGTCGTGCGACACTGCACCCAAACAAAATTGACGTCCTTTTTTTCCCACAAATAGAGCTTTCTTTTGGTGGTATTTGATCGCCTCTGTGGTTTTTATTTTTTGTGCTATAAACAAAAAAAAACAGCAACAATTTTGAAAAAAAAAAAAAAAACACATTTTGTACTTTTTGCTATAATAAATATCCCCATTTTTTTTTTTTTAAAGCTCATTTTTTCTCAGTTTAGGCCGATATATATTCTTTTACATATTTTTGGAAAAAAAAAAAAATCGCAATAAGCGTAGATTGATTGGTTTGCACAAAAGTTATAGCGTCTACAAAATAGGGGATAGATTTATAGCATTTTTATTATTTTTTTCTTTTACTAGTAATGGCGGCGATCTTATCGGGACTGTGACATTATGGCGGACACATCGGACACATTTTTGGGACCATTGACATTTATACAGCGATCAGTGCTATAGAAATGCACTGATTACTAAAAAAATTTCACTGGCGGGGAAGGGGTTAACACTAGGGGCGATCAAGGGGTTAACTGTGTTCCCTGCTATGTGTTTCTAACTGAAGGGGAAGGGGACTGACTAGAGGAAGTGACGGATCGTGGTTCCTAGCTAATAGGAACACACAATCTGTCACTCCTCTCAGAACAGAACAGGGATTTGTGTGTGCGTTTACACACACACACTTCCTTGTTCTGCCTCTTGTGCTCGCATCGCTCGTGGCTGGCGGTCATCGCGATCGTTGGCCATGAGCATCGGCACCCCCGCTGTGCAGCGGGCATGTGTGCCTGCTATCCCGATCCCGTGAGCCGACGTATAGCTACGACGGTTCGCGCGATCGTGCTGACCTGCCGCAGTAAAATGACGGTGGCTGGTCGGCAAAGGGGTTAACGTGGTAGTAAACTTGGGCATGTATACAAAAAAAAAAAAAAAAAAAGCCCTGCAAGGTAAAGGCATAATGTGCTAGTATGCATCTTATTTTTTTGGGGGATTACCTCATGGATTTTTTATATTTTTTTGATTGCCACAACTTGTTTCACAGTTGTATATGTGTGTGATTACATAGCAGTTCACTGATTGTTTTTTATGTTTACACTATTAGCTCATTACGATTAGCACAGCACCTGTTCCCAAGTCTGTAGTAGTATTGTTTCAGGGTAACCCTTTTCTCTGCCAGTTCTTCTGCCAAATGCTCTGCTTCGAGGTTATAGTCACTGACACGTATACAGTATCTATGTAGTCTTCTTAATTGACTTTTGGGGATATTGAATAACCAACTATTAGATAATACACAACTGTTAGTGTCAACTGGCTTTTAGTATATTTTAGTGTGTATGTTTCCTTCTTTTATAAAGATTGTTAGATGCAAAAAAAGTTGGCAGATGTATTGCTACTGGTTATTGTAAGGTATTCTTTTAAGTAATTCTTACTTAGATTTGATACAATATTTTCCAGTTTTATTTGTGTCCCTTTCTAGATGGATACTATATCATTTATGAATCTTTTTTCAGAGGACAAAGACTGTGCTAAGCTCTGTTTCATTCCATATGTGTTGGGATTCCTAGTATGCCATAACTAAATTGGTCTGGAGGAAAAATGTATCCTCCTCTTTGAAATAATCATGTTTAAAATTTAACCTAATACCTTCTAAGAGGAACTCTATATTAGCTTTGGTGAATATTCACTCAATAGGAAGTATAGTACAGCCTTACACCCTTTTTTAATGATTGTATATAAAGCTGTAATATCTAAAGTGTGTAAAGTGTGTCATTTGGTGACCATGTCAGGGTGGATAGAATATTCTAAGTCTGTGTAGTGTCTTTCATGGATGTATCACACACACATACATTGAATCAGAAAATGGCTGGCGACTCGGATGCTCTTGAATAAAAGTTCTTTATTTGGTTACATGGGTACACTGGTAGAGGCTACGCTGACGCGTTTCGGCTAAGAAGCCTTCAAGCCTATTACACACATACACACCATATCTTTTTAAAAATCCCAGATTTATAACAGAAATCACATGCTAAAAAACCCTGCTAAGAACATAAAAAAACAAATGTGCTTTTCCTTGGGAGGCCTATTAAAGCCTGAATACATTCAAGAAGAGTCATAATAATTAATTTTACACTGTACACTTTTTCACATATTATCCTGGTAACCACACCTATCGGGGTATTGGAAATGCACTTAGATATTATTTTGGTCTTTCATGCTGGTTGTAGTGATGGGGCCTGAGTACATCCAATGCAGTTCTCCAGTCTACTAACCTGGTTCATCAGGAACTCTGAAAAAGACAAGCTGAGCACATATGTTTTTGTGTTGTAAGCATGGTTTTTAACATGTATAATAAATATGTCTAATACATTTCACTAAGATATAATGTGTATAACTATGAGTAATGCATTTATGAAGCATTTGGAAAGCCTAAATCAAGTATATGCAATAATGGGGGATGTGGTGCGATGACTTATTGGCCCAGCTCAAACTTCTTTGTCTTTATGATGGTGTCTTTTGTATGGAGTGAGGGCCAAATATTTTTACCAGAAAATATCAAGGCAGTGGGATAGGTTGGATGATTATGATCTTATCCCTGAAACAATAGGATGGCCTGGTGAATTTTTAATACACTTGTGAATCTTGGGCAGGTGATAAAATACTGGAATTTTTTGGTCACAAAATAATATTTTGCTTTATTTCGAAGTTCAGACTTATTTTCCTTTTTGAGTTAGTGTAGTTAGTTCTGAAACATATTTGTCAGTCCATTCAGTCTCTAGGATTTTGTAGGTTGTAGTAACCCTTAACCCATCTGCCCCATACACATGGGCAGAATGTTGGGAGACATTTGCTGCTACAAAAAATACTGGCTGACATTCTGCCCGTGTGTATGTCGGTTTGGCCGGTTTCTGTGCATGCTGGAAAACCGACAGAACAGAGAGTGATACAAACACATTAAAATTTGGCCAATTCATGCTGAACCGGCTGAATTCCGATACATGTATACCCTGCTGTAGTCTCAAATTGTCAATTCCTGGAACATTTCCAGGCTTTCCCTTATTTATTTTGTTCAACAAATACACAGAGATTTGCCCTGGGACTTTGAATGAGGGGAGCACAGTTAGCCAGTAGCCACTATATAATGGGAGTAAACATAGTAATACTATTTATTCCAAATATGATATACATACATGGATAATGTAAACAGTTGTTGAGTCAATAAAATATTGCACATAATAAAAGTAGCATAAGTACATAAAGATATCATACAGTATACACAGGCATAAAGAGAAGCCAACGCGTTTCGCAAGACATGGCTCGCTTCCTCAGGGGTGGATGCATGTGTGATGTATCTAAAAAGGAACAAAAAGATGTATGACATAGTGATGGATAATAAAGCAAATAGTGAAAGGGGCCTATGAGTAGAGAACCCCATACTCACCAAACTGCAAAGCCAAAGCACCAAATAACTGAATCCCAGAGGGCGGCAGCAACAGATGTATGGCATGGGAGTTGAGGGGGAGGAACTGACCATAAACACCACCAGGGGACAACCGGAAGGCAGATATGGCATGGGTGGGAGTGTGTAACCCTAGGGATCTCACATTATCCTTAATAAATGTCAGCTGTAACACAAATATGTATATCAAGGGTTGCTAAAATAGCAAAGTAAGCATAAAAATAGTATAATTATGTACAAATGCATATATGAACCGACCTGGTCAGATGGCAAAACGGACTTGGAGGCCAAGGGTGAATGTGAGGGAAGTGCAAACACCACAAAAAGGATGTCCAAGAAAACAATCACTAGAATAGAGAAGGGAACAATTGATACATGTGTAAATAGAGTGCGAGAGAAAAATGTCAATGTCAAGCACAGATAAGTGCTGAAGTATAAAGGGTATATGTACCTGTATTGGATGACTGCCAACAACAGAGTCAATTGTCCCGTGTAAGGGGAAAGCCAGTGAAAGGAAATCCCAGCCATGTCCACCCTCCAATTTATATCCCCAGAGTGGTCAAGCGGGCTCCATCTTGGGGACGCCATGTGAGGATGGCAAGACACACTGACGCTGCAAACGTCAGGCACCATATGGGGGTGTGCAGTCACCCCTCAGCCATCCATGATGACGCACTGCACCCAGACGCGATGACACTGCAGCCGCAGATATCACCCGGTGCGTACAGCAACATTGCGCCAATATGTAGGTGGCCCCACCCATCCACAGGGGGCAGCAGGAGATATGAAACCTCCCTTGTTTCATATCACAGCTCCTAAGCCAAACAGAGCACCGCCAACACCAGAGGGAAACAGCATAGGGAATTAAAGCAAAGGTCATCACTTATTTGGACAATATTCCAGGCTGAAAAATGTATGTAAATTAAATAAATATGTTAAATAATGTGGCTATGAGTGGCAACAGACCAGTTTTGGGCTAAATGGGTGTCTTCCACCCGGGTTCAATACAAACAAGAGGAAAGGTCTGGTGTCACCAGTGACACACCTCCATCCCTTTATATACAACAAATACACAGAGAGTCACCCTGGGACTTTGAATCAGGGGAGCACAGTTAGCCACTATATAAACAGGAGTAAACACAGTAATACCATTTATTCCAAGGGATGATATACATACTGTACATGGATAATGTAAACAGTTGTTTAGTCAATAAAATGTTGCACATAATAAAAATAGCATAAAAGTAGCTGTAACACAAATATGTATATCAATGGTGGCTAAAATAGCAAAGTAAGCTTAAAAATAGTATAATTATGTATAAATGCATATATGAACCGACCTGGTCAGATGGTAAAACGGACATGGAAGCCAAGAGTGAAAGTGAGGGAAGTGCAAACACCACAAAAAGGATGTCTAAGAAAACCATCACTAGAATAGAGAAAGGAGTAATTGATACATGTGTAAATAGAGTGTGAGAGAAAAATACTGATGTCAAGCACAGAGAAGTGCTGGAGTTTAAAGGGTATAGAGAAGGGTATAAAGGGTCCCTTCTCTATTCTAGTGATTGTTTTCTTAGACATCCTTTTTGTGGCGTTTGCACTTTCCTCACATTCACCTTTGGCCTCCAAGTCCGTTTTACCATCTGACCAGGTCGGTTCATATATGCATTTATACATAATTATACTATTTTTACACTTACTTTGCTATTTTAACAACCATTACATAGTTACATAGTAGGTGAGGTTGAAAAAAGACACAAGTCCATCAAGTCCAACCTATGTGTGTGATTATGTGTCAGTATTACATTACATATCCCTGTATATTGCGGTCATTCAGGTGATTATCTAATAGTTTCTTGAAGCTATCAATGCTCCCCGCTGAGACCACCGCCTGTGGAAGGGAATTCCACATCCTTGCCGCTCTTACAGTAAAGAACCCTCTACGTAGTTTAAGGTTAAACCTCTTTTCTTCTAATTGTAATGAGTGGCCACGAGTCTTATTAAACTCTCTTCTGCGAAAAAGTTTTATCCCTATTGTGGGGTCACCAGTACAGTATTTGTAAATTGAAATCATATCCCCTCTCAAGCGTCTCTTCTCCAGAGAGAATAAGTTCAGTGCTCGCAACCTTTCCTCATAACTAAGATCCTCCAGACCCTTTATTAGCTTTGTTGCCCTTCTTTGTACTCGCTCCATTTCCAGTACGTCCCTCCTGAGGACTGGTGCCCAGAACTGGACAGCATACTCCAGGTGCGGCCGGACCAGAGTCTTGTAGAGCGGGAGAATTATCGTTTTATCTCTGCAGTTGATCTCCCTTTTAATGCATGCCAATATTCTGTTTGCTATATTAGCAGCATCTTGGCATTGCATGCCATTGCTGAGCCTATCATCCACTAGGACCCCCAGGTCCTTTTCCATCCTAGATTCCCCCAGAGGTTCTCCCCCCAGTGTATAGATTGCATTCATATTTTTGCCACCCAAATGCATTATTTTACATTTTTCTACATTGAACCTCATTTGCCATGTAGTCGCCCACCCCATTTATTTGTTCAGGTCTTTTTGCAAGATTTCCACATCCTGCGGAGAAGTTATTGCCCTGCTTAGCTTAGTATCATCTGCAAATACAGAGATTGAACTGTTTATCCCATCCTTCAGGTCATTTATGAACAAATTAAATAGGATTGGTCCCAGCACAGAACCCTGGGGAACCCCACTACCCACCCCTGACCATTCTGAGTACTCCCCATTTATCACCACCCTCTGAACACGCCCTTGTAGCCAGTTTTCAATCCATGTACTCACCCTATGGTCCATGCCAACGCACCTTATTTTGTACAGTAAACGTTTATGGGGAACTGTGTCAAATGCTTTCGCAAAATCCAGATACACCACGTCTACGGGCCTTCCTTTATCTAGATGGCAACTCACCTCCTCATAGAAGGTTAATAGATTGGTTTGGCAAGAACGATTCTTCATGAATCCATGCTGATTACTGCTAATGATATTCTTATTACTAAAATCTTGTATATAGTCCCTTATCATCCCCTCCAAGAGTTTACATACTATTGATGTTAGGCTAACTGGTCTAATTCCCAGGGATGTTTTTTGGGCCCTTTTTAAATATTGGTGCTACATTGGCTTTTCTCCAATCAGCTGGTACCATTCCAGTCAATAGACTGTCTGTAAAAATTAGGAACAACGGTCTGGCAATCACCTGACTGAGTTCCCTAAGTACCCTCGGATGCAAGCCATCTGGTCCCGGTGATTTATTAATGTTAAGTTTCTCATGTCTAATTTTAATTCCGTCCTCTGTTAACCATGTAGGTGCTTCCTGTGTTGTGTCATGAGGATAAACACTGCAGTTTTGGTTACTGAAGTCCCCCGATTCACTCGTGAAGACTGAGGAGAAGAATAAATTCAATACCTTTGCCATCTCCCCATCCTTTGTAACCAGATGTCCTTCCTCATTCTTTATGGGGCCAATATGGTCTGTCCTCCCTTTTTTACTGTTTACATACTTAAAGAATTTCTTGGGATTTTTTTTGCTCTCCTCCGCTATGTGTCTTTCATGTTCTATCTTAGCCATCCTAATTGCACCCTTACATTTCTTATTGCATTCTTTATAAATTCTGAATGCTGAGGATGATCCCTCAACCTTGTATTTTTTGAAGGCCTTCTCCTTTGCTTTTATATGCATTTTTACATTGGAGTTAAGCCATCCAGGATGTTTGTTCGCTCTTTTAAATTTATTACCCAATGGGATACATTGGCTAATGCCCTTATTTAATATGCTCTTAAAGCAAACCCATCTCTCCTCCGTATTCTTTGTTCCTAATAATTTATCCCAATTTATGCCTTTTAGCAAGGTTTGTAGTTTAGGGAAGTTGGCTCTTTTGAAATTCAGTGTTTTTGTGTTCCCTTCATGTTTCCTATTTGTGTGATTTATACTGAAACTAATTGACCTGTGATCGCTGTTACCTAAATTGCCCCGTATTTCCACATCTGTTATCAGGTCTGTATTGTTGGTAATCAGTAGATCTAGTAATGTTTTATTTCTAGTTGGTGCGTCTACCATCTCACCCATAAAATTGTCCTGCAAGACACTAAGGAACTGGCGAGCCTTAAATGAATGCGCGGTTCCCTCCGCCCAGTCTATGTCTGGATAATTAAAATCCCCCATTATGATAAAACTTCCTATCCTTGCTGCTAATCCAATTTGTGATAGGAGATCCGTCTCCACTTCCTCCCTCAGGTTAGGGGGCCTATAGCATACTCCCAGTATTATTTTTCCCTTAGCTTCATCCCTTTGGAGCTCTACCCATAAAGATTCCACCTCCTCCCTAGCCCCCTCAGTGATGTCATCTCTCACATTCACTTGTACATTATTCTTGATATATAGGCATACCCCTCCCCCTTTTTTACCCTCTCTATCCTTGCGGTATAGGGTATACCCTTGAATGTTTGCCAGCCAATCATGAGAGCTGTTGAACCAGGTCTCTGAAATTCCCACAAAATCCAAATCCTCCTTGTACAACAGTATCTCTAGTTCACCCATCTTGTCCGCCATGCTCCTGGCATTGGTGAACATGCCACATAGTTTAGACCGGTCGCATATTGTCCTCGTATTGGGTGTTTCAAGATTGCAACTAGGACTTGCTACTATACTCACCTTGTGTTTTTGTGCTTTGGTTAACCTACCACTAATGCCCCCAATACTACCCTCTGGAATATCTTCCGCGCTGGCTATCACTGTCTCTGGACCCTCCCCCCCATCGCCTAGTTTAAAAACCCCTCTAACTTTTTGGCCATCTTCATTCCCAGCAGATCTGCACCCTCCTCATTTAGGTGCAGTCCGTTCCTTCTATAGTACCGGTTACCGACTGAGAAGTCGGCCCAGTCCTCCAGGAACCCAAACCCCTCCTTACTACACCAGCTCTTCAGCCACTTGTTTACTTCCCTAATCTCCCTCTGCCTTTCTGGCGTGGCTCAATGTACCAGTAGTATTCCTGAGAATATTACCTTGGAGGTCCTTTTCCTCAATTTAGCTCCTAAGTCCCTAAAATCGTTCTTTAGGACACTCCATCTGCCTCTGACTTTGTCATTGGTGCCAACGTGCACCATGACAGCCGGGTCTTCCCCAGCCCCTCCCAGTAATCTGTCCACAAGATCCGTGATGTACATACATCATTGATATACATATTTGTGTTACAGCTGACATTTATTAATAATGTGAGATCCCTAGGGTTACACACACCCACCCATGCCATGTTTGCCTTCCGGTTGTCCCCTGGTGGTGTTTATGGTCGGTTCCTCCCCCTCAGCTCCCATGCCACACATCTATCACTGCCGCCCTCTGAGATTCAGCTATTTGGTGCTTTGGTTTTGCAGTTTGGAGAGTATGGGGTTCTCTACTCATAGGCCCCTTTCATTATTTGCTTTAATATCCATCACTATGTAATACATCTTTTTGTTCTTTTTAGATACATCACACATGCATCCACCCAAGGAAGCGAGTCATGTTTTGCAAAACGCGTTGGGTTCTCTTGATGCCTGTGTATACTGTATGATATCTATGTTACTTTTATTATGTGCAATATTTTATTGTCTTAACAATCGCTTATATTATCCATGTATGTATATCATCCTTGGAATTAATAGCATAATGCCCTGTACACACGGTCAGATTTTCCGACGGAAAATGTGCGATCGGAGCTTGTTGTCGGAAATTCCGACCGTGTGTGGGCTCCATTGGACTTTTTCCATCGGATTTTCCGACACACAGAGTTTGCTATAAAATTTTCCAACAACAAAATCCGATTGCGTCAATTCTGACCGTGTGTGGACAATTCTGACGCACAAAGTGCCACGCATGCTCAGAATAAATTCCGAGACGGAACTGCTCGGTCTGGTAAAATTAGCATTCGGAATGGATTTAGCACTTTCATCATGCTGCAATGTTTTAAATTTGTTTAATGCAGCGCACTCTCTTCTTCTTTATAATGCTAGAAGAATGAAGTAGTTTTGCTGCTCATATTCACACAGAGTTCTCACAAACTTCTTTTATTATTTCTCGTGATTTCATCAATATAATATTTTTATTTGTCACATCTGCCAAAAAAATAATAATTTTTGGGATGTTTTTAGATTAAATATTTTTTTATGCATTTTTTAAAATCCTGATCTTGTGTTTTATTCTTAAATGTTATTTTATTTTTTGCTCCAGAATAGTTGGTGTGTGTTTTGTGTGTCAAGTTACCACAACACCATTATTATCTTGTATTATTTAATCTCAAGGAGGTTGCTTGGTGTTAGTGTCTCTTGTTAATTTCACATTGTATTTTTGAAATGTACCTGCCTCCTCACAAAACAAACTGTCTTTTTTGAAGGAAAACACACATAGGCGAGTATAATAAATCAAACCAAAAAATTTATTAAGGGCTCATAACTAAAGAAAGATGAAGGCAATGCTGGAGAAACAGCAGAAACTGGCGAAGCCTTTGGCCCCCAGGGCACACATCAATTATTTTCAGTCAAAATTGGTGGCCTGAGGAGTCCATATATAAGGGAGTTCAATCTGGTCCAGAAGTCCAAGAGAATCATGAACAGCAGCAGATGACATACATGTCCCCAGGCTGTGGTCATACAAGAGCCTGCATCTTTTGTCAGACCAAACTGAACCCAGGCCATCACGCTCTGGTCTTCCTTCCACGCTGTGTCTGTGGTGGTGGAGGTGTGGCAGGAGGAGGAGGAGGAGGAGGAGGAGGATGGTCCAACTCACCCAGGTGGGTATTGGGTGTGATTTCGCCCCTCAACCCCTTATTTAATGTTTGATAAATGAGTTCCTCACACATGAGGCATTGGCCCTCCTGCATGTCCTGCAGTTTGGTGGCAGCCATGGAGGCAAAGGCCTCTTCACGAGTGGGGGAGGCTCTGAGGGATGCAGAAGCCTCCTGAATCAGCCTGAGCGCTGAATCCTGCACATTACTCCCCTTCCTGGGTCTTTCGTTTGGAAGGCGGAGGGGAGGGACCTGCGATTCTATCAGGCTCCTACTGGGCCCGGCCTTCTCCTGGCTGCCACTTAGCCCCGCCTCCTCCTGGCTGCCACTAACCCCCGCCTCCTCCTGGATGCCACATTCCACAGCCTCCTCCTGGCTGAGGTCTTCCTGTGTATGAAAAAGGGACATAGTTTTAGTTTTTCTTCATCAATCACACACAATTTTCATCTCATGACTGTTGCAAATTGAATGTTAACTATATAATATAAAAGATTATCATTCTGAGCCCAGCATTTTTCATTCTTGTCCCAATTATTTTTGCACACTACTGTCTATTGATATGTAAAACACTTTATTAAATCAGCAATTAGTGATCAATAATAACATCTAGTAAACATTATTTATTGACCAGAAATCTGTAGAACAATGCTATACCTGGCTCCAGCTGGGCTCCTCCACTTCTTCCTGGCTGGAAGTCCCAGGTTGGACATCGGAAGCCTCAGCTGGGGTGGAAGATAGGGTGGAAGGAAGAGTGGAAGGAAGGGTTGAGAGTGATTCCCTGACTTCAGTCTGGTCTGACAGAAAATGAAGTCTATCATAATACCACAGCCTGGGGACAAACGTCATCTGCTGCAGCTCCTGATCTCTGGGAATCCTGGACCTTCTTGCACTCCCTAAGATATGTGCTCCTCAGGCCACCAATTTTGGCTTTTTAATAGGGGATGGTTGCTGTGGGGACCACCGGCTTTACCAGCTCCAGCAGTTTCTCCAGCGCTGCCTGCCTCTTTTGTTTATGATTATAATGATGATGTTTCACCTGCCACAGACAGGACTGCTCCCTGTACTTGTCTATGAACAGGGGGAGGAAGTTGGTCATTGAAGCCATCCATTTTATCTGCAATACACAAGACAAACCCTAATGTCAGGCTAAAGTCTCCTAATCTTGTCCCAATATAGGCCTCAATCTCTAAGCAGTATAGGCCCAAGTTTAAATGTTACCTTCGTTATCACGATCGATGCTTCCGATACTCCTTCCTCCGCTCACAGATCGTACGTACTACGCATGCCTGTTACGCTTTATATACACTGCGCATGCGTGAAACTCCGCCCGCGACATTTTTCTAGTCTTTTCCCCACCCCTTCTCGTTCGGCGCAGTGGGGAAGAGCACATGGCGGAGACACAACAGGTGTGTGCTAATTACAGCAACGAGGAGGAGGAGGAAAGCCCGGAGCCAGAAATGTCCCGATCCCGGAGGAGACGATTTAAGGCATCAAATATGGCCTTTGCAGAGATGGTGGAGATGGTCGACATACTGAAAAGGACTGACTATGATGGGAAGTATGGACCTTACCCCAACCCCAATGTCAGAAAGGCCAAGATCATGGCGAAAGTTGTGAAGAGTCTGCACAGGAATTTTGGGGTACGGCGATCCAAGGATCAATTCAGGAAGCGGTGGTCGGACCTCAGATTAAGGGAGCACGATCAGAATAGAAAGATCAGGAGAGTGCTTCAAAAAAGTAAGTAGTTGTCCTGTGTTCCTATTATTTATCTTTATTTCGTTCGTGCTGCTCCATGTGCTTTTCTTTACTGTTGTACAGTTTAAAATGGCAACTTTCATGGACACATTATTCGTTCGTAGGAAACATTGTTCGTTTGGCCTCTAAAACACCATGTTTTGTCCAGATGCAGTTCAATACATTTTTTCTGGCCTACTTCTCTTAAAATAATTTTGGTGTCTAGATGGGTTTGTAACTAGAATGAAATGCAAACTAGATTCTGTGTAAGGAGAGGACACTCAGCAGCTGTTTACACATCTGGACGCTGGAGCACTAGTGTGGGACACAAGAACACCCTTTTTATTAGGGGGCCCACACAGGTGCTCCAGTGTATATTATAGGGGTGTCTCCATCTGTGAAGCTTGTACAAAACAGGTAAGTATTCAAGCTTGACAAAGGAAAACAATATTTCTTCATCTTGGAACTCTGCCAAAATAGACGATTCCCACTTCCAAGCAATCTTTCATATTCCTATTTCTGCCATCAAATATCTGTGTGCCAAGTATACCTTTTTTGTTTACATAGGGGAGAAAAGACTTGGAGGACACCACTCATCAGAGGAGACAACAGACCCCCCACCTCATGTGGAAGTGGAAATGCCACAAAGTCAAGCAGAGGAGGAGGAGGGAGACGTAGTGGAAATAGTCACAACAGGTGAGTGTCTGCAACCACAGCTTCAGGTAAGAGATGGATGCCGGCATTTATAATACATGGTGTGTTTTTTTTTTTCCTATATTTTTAGGTGGTGATCGTGATGTTGTGGATGAAGGTCATTTCACCAGTGAAAGTGCCCAGATCCTGATCGGGGAGATCATGGGGTGCAATAGGGACTTGGAAAACATCAATGATGTTCAAAACAAAATGAAGAACATCATTGATGTTTTAGTGAGAGTTTAAAACCCCTAGAAATCCCAAACTTATTTGTGCTTTTTTTTCATGAAAATTTTTTGAACTTTTTTTAACATATTCTCAAAAAGCCAAATTTTGAAGAGGCACACAGTGTGTCAACATGTGCTATCTGCCATCATGGGAGATCAATGTATGCCTTTTGGGGGTGCAACCCATTCTTCAATAATAAAGTAGCTGAGAGGAAGGGTTTACACCCACAAAACACGTCCATTGATGGAAGCTAGCACATGTTAACATTCAGCAATTTGTGTACATCTTCAAAATTTGGCTTTTCCAGGGGTGACTTCAACCCATCTGAACGCAATATCAAACACAGTTTATAAATACTCATGTCTGATATTGCCTTCAAATTTCGATAAAAGTTGAACTTTGTAAGTTCCAGATTTGTGGATTTCTTGTTGGTTTAAAACATGCCCATTTTATCTTAAAAGGACATTTCTACTTTTATTAATGTGACCTAAAATTTTTTTATACAACAAACATGTTAATTTGTTTTAACCACTTAAGGACCAGCCTCGTTTTGGATTTTAGGCGTTTACATGTTTAAAACAGGTTTTTTGCTAGAAAATTACGGTACTTAGAAAAAAAAACATATATAACGTTTGGGGGTTCTAACACCCTAGGGAATAAAATGGCGGTCATTGCAATACTTTTTTTTGCACCGTATTTGCGCAGCGGTCTTATAAGCGCACTTTTTTTGGAAAAAAATGCACTTTTTTGAATAAAAAAAAAATAAGACAACAGTAAAGTTAGCCCAACTTTTTTTTATATTGTGAAATATATTGTTACGCCAAGAAAATTTATACCCAACATGTCACGCTTCAAAATTGCGCCCGCTCGTGGAATGGCGTCAAACTTTTACCCTTAAAAATCTCCATAGGCGACGTTTAAAAAAATTCTACAGGTTGCATGTTTTGCGTTACAGAGGGCTAGGGCTAGAATTATTGCTCTCGCTCTACCGGTCGCAGCGATACCTCACATGTGTGGTTTGACCATTGTTTTCATATGCGGGCGCTATTGGCGTATGCATTCGCTTCTGTGCGCAAGCTCGGAGGGGGGGGGGAGGTTTAAAAAAAAAAAAAATTTATTTTATTTTTATTATTTTACATTTTTACATTTTTTTTTTTTTTTTACACTGTTTAAAAAAAAAAAAAAAAAGTCACTTTTATTCCTATTACAAGGAATGTAAACATCCCTTGTAATAGAAAAAAGTATGACAGGACCTCTTAAATATGAGATCTGGGCTCAAAAAGACCTCAGATCTCATTTTTACAAAAAAATGCAATAAAAAAAAAAAAAAGAAAAAAAAAGTCACTTTTATTCCTATTACAAGGAATGTAAACATCCCTTGTAATAGAAAAAAGTATGACAGGACCTCTTAAATATGAGATCTGGGCTCAAAAAGACCTCAGATCTCATTTTTACAATAAAATGCAATAAAAAAAAAAAAAAGAAAAAAAAAAGTCATTGAAAAAAATATGCCTTTAAGAGGCGTGGACGGAAGTAAAGTTTTGACGTCGCTTCCACCCAGCAGTGTCATGGAGATGAGTGGGCGCCATTTTAGCCTCACTCGTCTCCAGACACAGCACTGACAGGACGCGGTCACCTCCGCCGCTACCGACGGCTCCGGTAAGCGGCGGAGGACACCGGATCGCGGCGGGAGGGGGGCCCCTCTCCCGCCACCGATAAAAGTGATCTCGCAATGAATCCGCCGCATGGACCACTTTTATCAGAAAGCCGACCGCCGCACGAAAACGGGGATACCGGGATTATGGCAGCAAGCTGCTGCCATAACAACGGTATCTGCCACCAAAGTTTGGACGTACATCGTTGTGATTGTGCTTGTATTAAAAATATAAAAGCACAAAGCAGGAGGCAGAGAGTGGCCGCAGTTAGCTGCATCTGTCGGTCATTGTCTCAATACCCCATGCGCGGGAAAATACGCCCTGAGAGGGCGAGGGGGACTATTGTGGTACTAGATAAGGTGAAGTAACCAGTACAAAAAAATAAAGTAACAAATATAAAAAAATTTCATTTTAATAGAAAACATGGTTAAAAAATTATGACAGTGTCACATACAGTTGTAATTAAAAACGGAAGCAGTAAATACAACCAATTGGATTACAACCCATAGTGATAGTGGACACAGATAGAGCTTGGATTCTCGACCGGTTTCGCGGTTTTAACCGCTTCCTCAGGAGAGCAGAATCTGTGGTACAACATACAGTAATTATAACCAATACATAACAAAGAAATATATGTTATCAATGCAGCAAGATGTATTAAGCACTACTTTAAATAATTACATACAATTAAAGTAGAAAAAGGATGAGCTCACCCGTTCAGTAATTCCCTGTGGGTGTACAAGGCCCCAAGTGGTTCCCCCTGTGGTGGACACAGGGGATAACAGACAGCCTCTAAATAAGTGAATTTTTATAAAATTAAATACGGAATATGAACTAAGGAGTATATCAAAAGAGAAAAATGGAGTAGGGGGGGTGCCGGGAGTGTGTCTCTACAATAAAAACCAGTGTGCAAAGGAAGAACCGAAAAAACAGTGAAGGTGAGTGACAGTGGGGGGAGAGGAGGGGAAGAAGGGGGGGGGGGGGAAAGCCCCGCTCCCCCCCCCCTCCCTTACTATTGGGTCTTAATACTTTCTATTATACCTTTCTGCCCTTAGTGAATTCCCTCCATGTCGTTGGTATTGACTTCTTGTTGCTTAGATACAATACTATATACAGATTTTCTTTGCTCATTTTTATTATATTGTATTATGTTTTATGTGATTTGCTGTGCAAGGATGACCTCCCCCAAGTTCATGTCCCTGTGGTTCCGTCCTGCCTCGAGTTCCTTCTCTCTGTGGCGGACACATGTTCGCCCTGGCAGCTTCACAGCTGCTTGTGTCTCCTTGTTCGGGAACTTGATTCCCCTTGACAGGAGCGCGCGCTTGCGCAGTAGCACCTCACACTGCACCTGCGCAGTGCGGACGAACAGATCCGGTGACGTCAGGGACCGCCTCCTGCGCCGTCCCTGACTTCCGGGTTGGGGTGCTCTTATAGCGGCCGGACATGGCCGCTATGTGAGCTTACAGCCTCTTGACGCTGCAATCATTGATGTACACCGCTGTGGGTAAGTGCTGCCACCCTCTCTCTCCCTCTATCTCTCCAGCTCTGAGCAATATCTTTCTCCATACCTGTACCCCTGTTGAATCTGGAATTTCCTCATGTGCCTTACTTATGCTGCGCTCCCTGTGTGATCGCCTGCTGCAATGCTGGAGTGCCTTTTTGATACTCCTGCCTTTTTTATACTACTTTCAACCTGTTACCTTAACCCTTTCTAGATGGCTGTTCTTGATTGTTGGGCTACCTTTCTATATGATCCTGTTGTTATGGTAATCCATTACTATTTGTGTTTGCAGCCTCTGCTGTGACCCTCTTTTGTATACATTCCTAGCCCACCTATGTGTGGATGGGAGGAGGGGCCTGCAGTGCTATCCCTAGAGCGTTTGATGACTCCTTTATATCCGCTACAGAACCCTTTAATATATGGTCTGCAATCACTTCAGCTTATGTGTCTACAATAATTAGTACTCCAGGGGTGAGTGCTAGCTCCTTATCCCTGTGTGCAACTCCTCTCAATCCCCCCCCCCTTCTTCCCCTCCTCTCCCCCCACTGTCACTCACCTTCACTGTTTTTTCGGTTCTTCCTTTGCACACTGGTTTTTATTGTAGAGACACACTCCCGGCACCCCCCCTACTCCATTTTTCTCTTTTGATATACTCCTTAGTTCATATTCCGTATTTAATTTTATAAAAATTCACTTATTTAGAGGCTGTCTGTTATCCCCTGTGTCCGCCACAGGGGGAACCACTTGGGGCCTTGTACACCCACAGGGAATTACTGAACGGGTGAGCTCATCCTTTTTCTACTTTAATTGTATGTAATTGTTTAAAGTAGTGCTTAATACATCTTGCTGCATTGATAACATATATTTCTTTGTTATGTATTGGTTATAATTACTGTATGTTGTACCACAGATTCTGCTCTCCTGAGGAAGCGGTTAAAACCGCGAAACCGGTCGAGAATCCAAGCTCTATCTGTGTCCACTATCACTATGGGTTGTAATCCAATTGGTTGTATTTACTGCTTCCGTTTTTAATTACAACTGTATGTGACACTGTCATAATTTTTTAACCATGTTTTCTATTAAAATGAAATTTTTTTATATTTGTTACTTTATTTTTTTGTACTGGTTACTTCACCTTATCTAGTACCACAATAGTCCCCCTCGCCCTCTCAGGGCATATTTTCCCGTGCATGGGGTATTGAGACAATGACCGACAGATGCAGCTAACTGCGGCCACTCTCTGCCTCCTGCTTTGTGCTTTTATAATAGACATTTGGGATGATGGTACTTTTATTGGGTATTGTATCTGTTTGACCTAGACGCTGTTTCTTTCTTGTATTAAAAAGATTGAGAATCAACAATGCGTGACTTCTTCTTTCAATGCTCAAAAGCATTTTTTGTGTTAAAATTGGTGTTTTCAGTGACAATGGGGGTTATTTCCTAAGGGCAAATCCACTTTGCACTACAAGTGCAGTTTCTGTGCAGTCTCAAGTGCACTTGTAGTGCAAAGTGTCTTTGCCTTTAGGAAATAACACCCAACAGTGCTTTATAATTTTGCAGAATCATGCCATTTTCACGACTCCCCAAATTTCTGTCACGGTCAGCTAAAAGAAACACAAGCAGTAAATGTTAGCAAATATTTGTTCAGTTTAAAATTTTTTTTGTATTTCAAAAATGTCTCAGACATTGTCTGGCATATTGATGGCCCCCCACCCGCAAAGTATTCCATGTATCTTATACGGACCTCGCGGGCACTCAGGGGGGGCAAGCCAGGACGGCCAGCTTCAAGCGCCATCAGGGTTGGTTCATTGAGATTAATTCCGGATTCAGGCCCAACTGAGCCAGCATAGTTCACAGAATTTTGCCTTAAAAATTTGTGGAGAACACAGCAAGCCAGGATGATGTGATTGAGTTTATACTCCATGTGTATCGATGTAAGAAATAGGTGGAACCGGCTGGCCATTATTCCAAACGTGTTCTCCACCACTCTTCTGGCTCTGGCCAGCCAGTAATTAAAAACCCTCTGGTCTGGGGTGAGGGTCCTCATAGGGAATGGCCGCATAAGATGGTCCCCCAGTGCAAACGCTTCATCCGCAACGAAGATGAATGGGAGTCCTTCCACATTGTCTTCTGGAGGTGGCAAGTCCAAGCTGCCATTCTGGAGATGCCTGTAGAACTGTGTGTGGGCGATGACTCCACCATCTGACATCCGGCCATTCTTCCCCACGTCCACATACAGGAACTCGTAAGTAGCCGACACCACCGCCAACATCACAATACTATTGAACCCCTTGTAGTTGTAATAGTATGACCCCGAGTTGGGTGGTGGGATGATGTGGATGTGTTTCCCATCAATTGCCCCTCCGCAGTTAGGAAAGTCCCACCGCTGGGCAAAGTGGGAGGCCACAGTCTGCCATTCCTGGGGGTTGGAAGGAAACTGTGGAGTCAAACAAGAAAAAAAAAATTTAATCATTTTGCACATAAACATGGAAAGCAGATTAGACACAAACATTTGTGGCCAACATCAGTATTATATTTTTTTTTAGGGAGTATTTAAAGACAAAAGGTATAAGGTCCACCTATCAGATCCCCCCCCCCCCCTCATGGGCCATTTAAATAAATTTATGGGGGGGGGGAGATGTTTTGGACAGGTAACCCTCTCCACTTCATTGAGAGATGAATGTCTAAATAACGTGTGTTACTTTGGCCAGCCCCTCCTTACACTATTGGCAGCCCACTGGACAGGTAAGAAGTGTCATAATACAAAGATATAAATACACACTGTACACATTTTAGCACATTTTTACATTCTGCTATTACCTATCAAGATAATTATAGGATACAAAAACTTTGAACATTACCATTTGAAAGTATTCAGGCAGGCCCTTGCACTACATGCTTTGTGGAATTCAGCCATAAATATGTCCACAAAAGAGGTGGGTATATAGTGTGCATGGGTTTGGCAAAGTCAGCAGATAGAGGATTGGTATCAGCTGAGTTAGCAGTTGGAGGGAGGGTTCAAAATGATTTTGGGACCCAAAAAAAAAAAAAAGCCTCTGGCACTCTGCCAGAATTTCAAGCACGAATCACAATTTACAAGATTTTAGGGGGTATTTAGGGTAAAGCACTACTATGGAGCTGACAAAATACATTGTTAAGTGACTACACAAGGTGAATATAGGGCCAGGAGAGCATGCTGGGGAGGTATGTGAAGGCAAATATGTATGAAGGACAAAAAAAAAAAAAAAAATTTACATAAAAATCCAGCATGCATGAGGACAAAGGGGACATTCACAGCATATTACAATCATGGTACTTAGGGAATGAGGAAAGAAATACAATACATTATAAAACATTAAATACAATAAAATGTGATGTTAAAGGATAAAAATCTTACCTTAATATACTCCTTCTGCAGTACCTGGATGATGGCAGAACAGGTCTCCGGGATAATGATCCCCAGAGCCTGGGGGGAGATTCCTGTCGAGAACGTAAGGTCCTGCAGGCTTCTCCCCATCGCTAAGTACCGCAGGGTGGCGACTAACCTCTGCTCCGGAGTGATGGCTTGCCTCATGCAGGTATCCTGCCTGCTGATATAGGGGGTCAGCAAAGCCAACAAATGGTGAAATACGGGGTCCATCATCCGGAGAAAGTTCCTGAAATCATCAGGATTATTCTCACGGAGCAAAGGCATGTGACAGAACTGGTCACGCTGGAGCAACCAATTCTTGATTCATGAACTTCTCCTCGCCCTGTTCATGGACTGGGCTTGTGACAAGGTAAGGACCCCAACACCAAGCCCCCGCACAGCATGAACTCTACAATGAGTAAAACGGTCGGCTGCTCAGAACGAAGTAACAGAATGCACTGAAGAACAGCAAGGCCTGTGAAGAGCGACCTGAAAATCAGTAACGAACAAGAACACAATGACAAGTCAATGGTAACTCGCTGCACGCACTGAAGAACAGATACAAACCCACAAGCACAAACTGAACAGCAGAAATACGATATGAAAACCACGAGTCTGAAAAAGCGTGAATCGTCTCTCAAACTTTTACTAACACGAGGTTAGCAAAAGGAGCCCAAAGGGTGCCACGCTTAGTACTGAACTGCCCTTTTATAGTCTCGTCGTACGTGGTGTATGTGACCGCATTCTTGGCGTTCGGAAATTCTGACAACTTTGTGCAACCGTTTGTATGCAAAACAAGTTTGAGCCAACATCCGTCGGAAAAAATCCATGGATTTTGTTGTCGGAATGTCCGATCAATGTCCGACCGTGTGTACGGTGCATTACTGTGTTTACTCCTGTTATATAGTGGCCAACTGTGCTCCCCTCATTCAAATTCCCAAGGCGACTCTGTGTATTTGTTGTATATAAAAGGGATGGAGGTGTGTCACTGTTGATACCAGACCTTTCCCTTTGTTTATTTTGTTGGAAAAAAAAAAAAAAAACTGTTTAGAAATTTTTTAAAAACAGTTTTGGAACATTCTCTGAACATTCCTGGATTAACAGCAGCTGATCCAGTGCACTCTTATAAATTAATACAATTTTTTTGTTAATGATATTATCAGGTTTTATCCAATTCACTTCCTAGTTCCTTATTTTTAAATTTTTATCATTTATATTTTTAAATAATTATTTTTACAATATATACAGTATCTCACAAAAGTGAGTACACCCCTCACATTTTTGTAAATATTTTATTATATCTTTTCATGTGACAACACTGAAAAAATTACACTTTGCTACAATGTAAAGTAGTGAGTGTACAGTTTGTATAACAATGTCAATTTGCTGTCCCCTCAAAATAACACACAGCCATTAATGTCTAAACCGCTGGCAACAAAAGAGAGTACACCCCTAAGTGAAAATGACCAAATTGGGCCCAAACTGCCAATATTTTGTGTGGCCACCATTATTTTCCAGCACTGCCTTAACCCTCTTGGGCATGGAGTTCACCGGAGCTTCACAGGTTGTTACTGGAGTCCTCTTCCACTCCTATGACGACATCTCGGAGCTGGTGGATGTTAGAGACCTTGTGCTCCTCCACCTTACATTTGAGGATGCTCCACAGATGCTCAATAGGGTTTGGTGACACGCTTGGCCAGTCCATCACCTTTACCCCTCAGCTTCTTTAGCAAGGCAGTGGTCAGCTTGGAGGCGTGTTTGTGGTCGTTATGTTGGAATACTGCCCTGCAGCCCAGTCTTCGAAGGAAGAACATGCTATGCTTCAGTATGTCACAGTACATGTTGGCATTCATGGTTCCCTCAGTGAACTGTAGCTCCCCAGTGCCGGCAGTACTCATGCAGCTCCAGACCATGACACTCCCACCACCATGCTTGACTGGGCAAAACACACTTGTCTTTGTACTCCTCACCTTGTTGACGCCACACATGCTTGACACCATCTGAACCAAATAAGTTTATCTTAGTCTCATCAGACCACAGGACATGGTTCCAGTAATCCACGTCCTTAGTCTTCTTGTCTTCAGCAAACTGTTTGCAGGCTCTTGTGCATCATCTTTTTAGAAGAGGCTTCCTTCTGGGATGACAACCATGCAAACCAATTTGATGCAGTGTGCGGCGTATGGTCTGAGCACTGACAGGCTGAGCCTCCACCCCTTCAACCTCTGCAGTAATGCTGGCAGCATTCATACGTCCATTTTCCAAAGACAACCTCTGGATATGGACGCTGAGCATGGGCACTCAACTTCTTTGGTGGACCATGGCAAGGCCTGTTCTGAGTGGAACCTGTCCTGTTCAATCGCTATACGGTCTTGGCCACTGTGCTGCAGCTCAGTTTCAGGGTCTTGGCAATCTTCTTACAGTCTAGGCCATCTTTATGTAGAGCAACAATTCTTTTTTTCAGATCCTCAGAGAGTTCTTTGCCACGAGGTGCCGTGTTGAACTTCCAGTGACCAGTATGAGAGAGTGAGAGCGATAACACCAAATTTAACACACCTGCTCCCCATTCACACCTGAGACCTTGTAACACCAACGAGTCACATGACACCGGGGAGGTAAAATTACTAATTGGGCCCAGTTTGGACATTTTCACTTAGGGTTATACTCACTTTTGTTGCCAACGTTTTAGACATTATTAACTGTGTGTTGAGTTATTTTGAGGGGGCAGCAAATTTACACTGTTATACAAGCTGTACACTCACCACTTTACATTGTAGCAAAGTGGCATTTCTTCAGTGTTGTCACATGAAAAGATATGATAACATATTTACAAAAATGTGAGGGGTGTACTCACTTTTGTGAGATACTGTATATTAAGGATTCTGTTTTTAAATGTTTTTGGAAAACAATCTGTATGCAAAGTACATATTTTTGCTGCGGAATACATAAAGTAACAAGAAGCATAGAGTGGATAATGGGTTAACTCTGTAAGGCTATAAGAAAGTACTGAGAGTCTGAGCGGGTCAAATCTTGATGAGGGGAACCTGAGTTGCACCCAAAACGCATTGACAGTCCAGTAGAGTTCAGAAAATCATATCTTATATGGCCAAATTGACTGAAATCTTTTTAGTTATGATGGGTTAAGAGCGCAGTTTTTATATATGTAATAAATGTATTTCCTTTGCCACCTATTACCACTGCATGCTGACTGACAGCAAAGCTCATGCAGGAGTCAAGAGGAAAGTTCTCACTGAATCTTGGGAGCGTTTTTTTTTCTGGCTCATAAAACTTGCCGAGAGCACCTTGTTAATAAAGAAAAGGTCCAGGGAAATGCATAAATAGAAACAGTCTTGATGGCTGGTTTATAACTAAAAACAGTGTGAGCGAGTATCCTCAAATTCATTTATCCTTGTTATTTGTGGCCTGAATTAATCATTGTCAACTATCCTGCTTTCCTGTGCCAAGATGAGATCTCAATCCCTGTAGTTTACAAGCCTCGGGATAAGCGGTTTTGGTCATGCCCAGGCAATATGTTATTTATAAAAATATTATAAGTAACAGATTTCTAGATAGGCATTTGGCAAAATATATCGGTTGATTTGCCTTCTGATACCACATGGAGAACTAATATGAGTAAGCTGTTCCTGTGGAGCCTATTTTCAATGTCTTTAACGCTGCCTGTTAATTGCTTTACTTGGCTGTTAATGTAGGCACCTCATGCATTGCTGTTGTCCTTAGATTAGCTGAATTACTACAGGCCCTATATACAAGGTCATTTGCCATTTTTTTCTCTGTCAACCAGAGATCACCTCTATCAATCTGCCTTCTATAGCCCCAGGAACTCATTATCATAATCTATTCAACTTTGGATAAATGGTAAACACATTAAGGTCCCCTAACCAATTCTCTGCATTCACAGAAAAAAAAAATCCATGTCTGATAAAAACGTATTTATGTTTGGTCAAAAGGTGTGCAGAATTGCGTGCCATGGCCTAATGATAACATTTTGGCAATTTCATATCTGAAACTCAAAGGCATATTTTTGTTTACAACTGTGCCATAACTATGAAATGTACAATGCAATACTTTAGTTAACAGGATATCTTATTAATATGTTCCACATAATGTTTCTACAGCTGGGTACACACGGGCCAAAAATCAGTCAAAAGAGGCTGGTTTGGCAAGAATCACGCTAAAGCCATGGCTAAAGGCTGCTGTTGGACAAACAGTATCATAGTGAATCTCAAATATTTGGCCATATTTCATAATCTGAAGGCATGGGTAACCCAGCCGCTGTGCTGTAAAAGGGTGAGCTCACAGTAGCCATATTGTTTGTATGTGGTATTAGGGAGAGTTGACAATTCCGTATACCATGCTGTCCTGTGTGATTTTAAAGTTGGCGTTGGTACATATTTCCCATGACTCAAAAAAAGCCCTCAGAAAGAAAAAAATCCTAGGGTAAAAAAGATCTCTATCATCTCCATGTGGCTTGTAATCAATGAAAAATACATATATTGTTTATGAAAAGTTTTTTTTTATTATTACAGTTTAGTAAAAAACCCTTTACAAAATAGCACTGATAGAAAAACAAACCTTGCACTGTAGCATTAAAAAGAAGACAACATTGTCTTTAGACACATCAAAACAGTCCAGGCCATATCTCAAACCACTGGAAATAGATCATACAACCATTAACTGAACATTCAGTGTCAACAAGGTAATCAGTAATAAATCAGTCCAACTATATATGGTTGCCTTATTCTAATCCTACTGTCCCAAGCCACAGCTATAAAGAGCTATAATCAAAAACAGGCAGCAATCTGGATTCATTGGGCAACAAGTAACATTAAGCAGGAGTATTAGAGAAAACAGTCTTGCAGTGATTATAATCCAAAAGGTGGATTTACCCTATTATATAGCCATAATAAGGTCATAAACAAATGTTCACAGGTACCAGCAAATAAGTTAACCACCGCCTCAAGCAACTTATATATTTGAACTGATTTATTACGTATTACCTTGTTGATGCTGAATGTTTAGTTGTCTGATCTAATTCCAGTGGTTTGAAGTATGGTCTGGACTGTTTTAATGTGCCTAAATACAACATTGTCTTTTTGTTTTTTTTAACACTATGGTGGAGGGTTTGATTTTCTATTACTGCTATTTTGTACTTTTTTACTAAACTACTGTATTACAATAAAGTATTTTCATATAAACAATAGATGTATTTTTCATTGGACTTTGGTTACAAACCACTTGGAGATGATAGAGATTGCTTTTGAATCAGAGGAGTTTTTTCTTTCTGGGGGATTTTTTTGTGTTTGATATGCTCGATCATATCCCCACACCTTATTTTAGGGTGAGTTGGCATCCAATCTTACTGCAAACCCCCGTTTTTAAGCTTTTTTACTTATTTATGTTTTTTCATATACTCCATGACAACGCCCAGCTTCCCAACTGTTTATGAACAAAACCTGGGCAGATTCGCTTGTCCTAATTGTACATTATATCAATGTATGCTATAGGTTATACAAGATATAAAACATCACATAAACTCCAATATTGCACCCATTCTTTTATACACTTTGCATATTTAAAAATCCTGAGTGTGCACCAATATAAATTATATGAAGGGATTGAAGTGATGAACAAGCCTGAATGGGAAAGTTATATAGATATTAACATATAAGGGGCAGATAATCTCCATGTGCTTGGAATAAACAGCCAGTATTGCAAAACTACAGAATAAATTTAATGTACAAGTCTTTCTCCTTTAATATAATAGATTTCTATTTAAAGCCATCAGATTTGTCTTTGGTCTGGCAAGTGGAACCCTATAACATCCTCCCTGGTTGCTGAAATTGCCAATAACTTACTGAGAAGTTCACAAACTGTGTTTTATTTCTGGCAATAGCTTTAGAGGAAGCTTTCAAAGCGAAATCCATTACACTAATAAAATATGAAATATTCTCCATCCACATGAGGACTCCATTCAGCAAATGAATATCTATGCCTAATGTTGCTGCCACTGTGCAGGATCAATTGCCAACAGCAAGTGCTTTTGTAATGTTTGTCCTCCTTACTAAGCAAATCGCAGCAACCACAAATGACAAGTCAGATGTTCACTGCTTGATTTACCGTCTAATGGTGACGATAAATACCCACACACACTCAACAACTTCCGAAAGAGTTCTCTGCAAAAATTGTACTACTGGTCTTACAAAAAAAAAAGTTTTATGGCATCTCACACATCTTGGATACTCTAACAGTGAGACCTCCAAGCCATAATCCCTAATTCCTTTCCCAACCACACCTCTTTGTATGTTCCACCTCCAACCATTGCATTCTTCATACTCTAACATTACAGTGAAAATGTATATTCAGAAAAAGGCCACTGGAGGTGTGTAAATTTTGGAACTCAAGGACAGATATCTCACCAATAGTGTCCCAAAGAAATATAAAAAAACTGTAAGGCAGTTTACTTTACAGCATTACAGCAACTATAAAAAGTTGGACTATAATTTTCAGTCTGACTGACCCTTTAAGAACTAGTGATGAGTGAATGCCTATACCAAGATAAGTGCTCTCTGTGAATTCATGGGTGGTTCTGGCAGGAAAGTTATTTATGTGAAAATGAGTGGGTTGAAAATGGCGCCTAGTGTATTGTTTTAAAATATAGCTGCCCCATATGAGTGCAAAATCTTTTGTTACCTTTTTAAACTATTTAAAAAAAAAAAAAAAAAAAAAAAGGAAAAAAAAATTCCTACACCATAAGATAGATTTTTGTGTGTCCTTGGTGGAGTCTGTTCCCTTATCCTCAGCCGCCATCTAGAGGGGGTCACTCAGTGGAGAGATACATACCTAGGATTCCTCTGGTCCATTCAACCTAAGTGCATTTTGACCTACTGTAAAAAGTGGTCAGACACCTTTGAGTTGCCATCTACCTCATGAGCACTCGTGGTGACGCTTTTATTTGAAGGATCATCAAACCAGAAGATTTCATTTATTTATGGTGTTAGGATTGTCACTTTGGACTTCATATATACTTATTTGCCTTTTCAATCACCATATGCTTTTTCCTAATATTGTTCACATTTAGGAAAGTTGTTATATTAAAGCCTGATGCAGTGTGCAAGCGTGCTTCCCTTCCACCCATGCTTCTTTCCAGCTTCCAGTCTAATACTTTATTTAATAATGCGTTAAATCCATAAACCCATGTATCTGTCAGAACAGTCTGACGGCGATGGGAGGAGTAGACGTGTGAGGTCACACACCCGGACCACAGAGAGAGCTGCAGCTGATGTACCTAGTTGGAAGCTGATTGCTCCAGCCGTCAGTAACATACAGTGTTGGTAGGAGGAAGACAGAGAGGAGAGCTATTGCAGTGGAGGTGGATATGACCACTCGTAGGCGTGCAGCCCTTCAGCCAGCCTGTCAGAGGAATAGCAAAGTCAGAGCCTGTCAGTATCGGTGCATCCCTGTGTGCCTGCGCGGTAGAGTTGCACATCAACACGTACGGGTACACGATCGGCGGGTACGAGCACGTGACCCGAACGGATTAGCACATGTGGGTACACGAACACGTGCGCGCACAGCGGGACGTCCCCTTGGCGGGTCTATATAAAGGCAGCTATGCCTTGTGCTTGTTGCTGGTTTGTCTTCTCAGCTCCCAGTGTTCCCGTTTACTCTCTGCATACCTGTACCTGCCTATAGTGACCCGGATCGTTTGACTACTCTTATCTTCTCTCCAGTGTTTGACCCTCAGCTTGATTAAGGACTTGCTATAAACATTACCTGGTGTTTGACCCTCGGCCTGTTTAAAGGACTTGATCTTGCTTAATCCTGTGTTTTACCCTCAGCTGCTTCAGTGGATCCTTCTCCAGTTCCTGTTTCCAGGTCAAGGTGTTTGAGCCCCTGCCAGGCTTCTCATCAGTCCAGCAACCAGTCCATTCTACATGGGTTCTATGCACCTAAAGATACCTTCATGGCCTGCGCACCTGCTGGCAACCCGTGCCTCTCCGTGCCTGATACCCGCTGTGCCACCTTCAGGGGTATCGCGCACCTAGTTGCTAGGGAAGCCGCTCTCAGCATTCCGGCCTTGGAGAGTACCTGACACAGCCGGAGGAGGAAGTAGGATTGTGACTGGTGGAATGAGGGCATACATGATGCCGCAGAGAGAGGAGAGCGGCACTGCAAGAGCGGAGATGAGCAGATATGGAAGCCCAGAAATTGGTGGACTTTGGGGGAAAGCCGGTCGCGGCTCACCTATGCCCCATACCGCGCTTGGTCATAGCTCACAGAACCGGAGCCCGCTCATAAACGGGATAGGCAGGCAGATGATGGAAGGAGGGATGGAGCGGAGTGGTGGTGGATGTGGCAGACACAAAGTATATGGTGAGACGGAGCAGAAAGGTACCCTGCAGAAACCCAAAGGTATGGACGAAATTTCTTGGGGGAATGGACTTAAAAAAGACAGACAAAGAGGGTCTTCCAGAGCCGGGGGATATCCCAATAGAGCAGGGGCTGGAGACTTCAACCCTTAAAGACAGAGTAACACACCTAGTGGATAAGCAGGGAGTTACCTTGGAAGTAATCCCAAAGGAAAATTCAAAAGACTTAATGCAAGCCGCCAATCCATTGACAGAACTAAAAGGAGATGACCAGGACCCTGCAGGAATAAGGGTAAGACCCTCAGTAATGGAGCAAAGATTGGATGGGACAGCGATGCCCCGGCCCCATTGAGCTGGTGGAGGGTGCTATCGGGGAGCATGCACTCTGTATGGAGGGTGCAGAGATGGAGACGGCAGGGGTTGGTAATGACCAAGATCTCAGAGAGCTGATAAAAGCACTACCCACGAAAATAGATATTCAAGAACTGATATCCATGGTAGAAAAATCATGTAAACAGGCAGTGGAAGATCTCAGGGAGGAGATGGTGGCGGTGGGAAACAGAGTGGAAGTGCTAGAGGAAAGTCAAGACGAAATTAAACATGCCGTGGGAGAGGTCTAAGATATTATAAGACAACAGGAAGACATGATGAACACATATAGAGATCAATTGGATGATATTGAGAATAGGTACTGCCGGCAAAATATACGGATACAGGACTTACCAGAGAAATATAATAAAAAGGATCTCCTAGCAACAGTACAAAAACTTTTTTCACAAATCATGGGGCCGAGCATGAAAGAACCAGTAGAAATTTACAGGGTCCACCGCACTAACCCTCTTGTGAAGCAGAATAAAGAAAGGCCAAGTGATGCGATATGCAAAATTCATAAATACTCCGTGAAGGAGATTATAATGAAGACTGTACGAGACACACCCTTGATTAGATTAGAAGAGGCACAAATTTCTCTATTCCTTGATATATCACGCAGAACTTTAATGCAACGCAAAAAGGACTCAAATTGAAAAAAATAATTAGAAATATTATAGAGATTTTATAAGTCAATGGGGAGGAGAAGGAGGAAGGGGAAGAGAATTACCCCCCCCTTTCTTCCCCCCCCCCCCTTTCCTCCCTCTCGTCTTCAGGACTAAAGATGGAAAAGGTGTGTTAAAATAGAGGAAGCAGCTACAAAAGAAAAAAATAAGGAATGGTCCAGGGTACAAACGAGGGGGAAGCTCCCCCCATTACAAGTAGGTAGGTCCTGGTGAGGGACTGGATGGTCTGCATTGAGCAGATGGGTGGGCAAGGAGTGCTCATATGGGCTTACCCTCCTGGTAGATGGCACACCCTAATTAGTAGGGGGTTTTGTTGTGGTGGATCTAGGTTTTTATTTTTTGATACAGATTCCCTAACAGAAAAGGATAAATATAGTAGACAGCAATAATTTTAAAATGTATAGACTCTGGGCTCTTGAGAAAACGGCTGATGGATAACTCATTGAGGATCATGACATAATGTAAGAGGACTGAGCTCACCCCAGAAAAGGGGCCGCTTGTGGCTGTGGATATAATCTACATGCAGGAGGCGCATTTTTAATCGGTCCCCAAATTGCAGTTATCTCAATATAATAAATGGTTTCATGCACTATCCCCAATAGCAAGGGCGAGAGGAGTATCTATAGCTTTTAGGAAAACATAGCAGTACAAACAGATCTAGAGGGGAGGTATTTGTTTATTAAAAGGAACAATTTATGGATTTTGTTATACATTTGCAACTATTTACGCTCCAAATAGTGGTACAGTAGATTTCTTACTGAAAACGTTAAGAAAATTGGATACGTTTAAGCAGGGGCATTGCTAGGGGGTGGCTATTGGGGCTATAGCCCCGAATCTGGGGCCCATAGCTCCGAGTCTCTTGCTGCAAGGTCTCTGCCTAACCAGCGGGTTGTGGCTGCTGCGGCGGGTGGGCTGGCTGCATGAGAGAGGCAGAGGAGAGAAGCGAGCGGGCATACTAGCAAAGATGACACCTCTCTCTGCCCACTCCATATCAGCGCTCTTCACAGCCGGGCCTCTTCAATTTGGGAGCGAGGTGTGGTGAGCAGCAGAGACATGACATCTCTCACTGCCCACCAGACATAAGCGCTCTTCCGCCCTCACAGTATGGTGGAGTGGAGGTCACGTGGTTCCTGTCATCGTGGAGCTCGACTTTGCAGCCAGACCCCCTCGCTTCAATGTCGAAGGTGCGGCGGAGGGTAGCAAGATGACATCTCTCACTGCCCGCCCCACATCACCGCTCTCACTAAATGGACCAGTGCTGTCAGCCTGCCACCAATGCAGCATCAATGCACATCAGTTGGCAAGTGACAACCCACATCTGGTGGCCCGGTGATGTGGCAAGTGACAATCTGCAAATGGTGGCAGTAGATGTGGCAATCTGCAAATGGAGCCAGGAGACGTAGCAAGTGACAATCTGCAAATGGTGGCAAGAGATGTGGCAAGTGACAATCTGCAAATGATGGCAGGAGATGTGGCAAGTGACAATCTGCAAATGGTGGTAGGTGACATGGCAAGTGGCAATCTGCAAATGGTGACAGGTGATGTGGCAAATGACAATCCACATCTGCTGCCAGGTGAAAGTGGGAAGTAACAAGCTGCATCTGGTGACAGGCTGCGGTGGCAAGTGACACGCTGCATCTAATGGCAGGAGATGTGGCAAGTGACACGCCCAGGGCTCCCACTGATTCTGCAGTATGGTGAGTTGAACCACTTCATTATATATTAGAATGTAACAATAGAAATAATGCACTTCAATCACTGACATATCAACCATGCTGCCATGATGATTGAAGCGCCAACACCAGCCATTGCCCGTGAAAAATTGCTTACCACCGGTCTCCCCCCCCCCCGCGGGCATGCAACAATGCAAAAAGGTTGGTGACCGCTGCTATGGGCTCTAGCCCCAGATCTTTTGCAGACCTAGCAACGCCCCTGAGTTTAAGGAAGGTTGTGTAATACTAGGGGGGATTTTAATATGATCTTAGATCCTAAACTAGACACTTCATCAGGGAAAACAGCCCTCTCATTTAAAGCGCTTAAACAAATTTCAAAAACAGCTACGATGCCTTCATCTGGTAGATAGTTGGCGGGCCTTTAATGAGGGGGCAAAAGATTATACTTATTATTCAAAAACCCATAAAGTATATTCTAGATTGGACCTATTTATGATTGACCAGTATTATTTGGAACAAGTGAGAGCAGTGATAATAGAGCCAATAACGATCTCTGATCATGCTCCAGTAGTAATGAAATTTCTTCCGGTGTCTGTGGGTCAACGGGAACGGATGTGGTGATTGTCATTGCTAGATGACAAACAGATAGCGGAAGATATACGAAAGAAAATAATAAGTTAGTTATTTTGAAGAAAATACAGCAGGAGAAATCTCAGAACAAACAATATGGGAGGCACATAAAGCGGTTATCAGGGGTGAGTTGATAGCCCACGGTTCACGAGTTAAAAAGAAGAAAAGGAAGGAGCTGGAGGATTTATTGGGAAACATACATGAGCTAGAGATTAAGCACAAAAGTAGTCTTGACCCTGAGGCATTAAAACAGCTGGAAAAGCTTAGAACAAAACTCTCTACATATTTGGATAAAAGGACCAAAGATAAATATAGATTCTATGAGCATGGAAATAAATGTGGGAAATTATTAGCCAGACAACAAAAAAAACAACAAGAAATTTCCCATGTTCATAGCATCCGAGCAAATAATAAACAGATAATAGATACTAAATCTATAGCTAAGGAATTTGAACATTTCTACAGGGGTTTATAAAATATACATTCAATTTCGTTGGGGTCAGAGGAAGGAGATCAAGTAGGGGGAATAAGAGACTACATTAAAGAATCTAAATTACCACCTCTTCCTTCGGAAGCAGTGGAAAGACTGGAGGAGCCGATTAAGACAGAGGAAATAAAAAAAGCAATAGAAAACTTGGGGAAAAGCCCGGGGCCAGATGGTCTAACAAATGCGTATTATAAAAAATGTATTAATATTCTGACCATACCAATATGCTACCCCCAGAAATATTGCTGGCTTTTGTGACAGTAATACCAAAATCTGGAAAGGACCCACAATATTGGGCAAACTACAGACCTATTTCCCTTTTAAACTCAGACACTAAACTACTCGCAAAAATATTAGCAACTAGATTGCAAGATAAAATAACACATTTGGTACATTGTGATCAAACGGGGTTCATGATGGGAAGAGAAACTAAAGACAATACTATACGGGCCCTTCATGTTCCCATTGGATGCAGAATGGACCTAGTAAGACACCAAAGGCAGTGCTATCAATGGATGCCGAAAAGGCCTTTGATAGAGTGAATTGGATATTCATGATGGAAGTGTTAAGGGGAATAGGTCTGGGGGAACGGATGATAGGGTGGATATTAGCATTTATGCAGGACCAAGGGCAAGGGTAAAAGTTAACGGAACCCTATCAAGCAGTTTTGATATACGAAACGGCACAAGGCAAGGCTGCCTATTGTCCCCAATATTGTTTGCCCTGGTGTTAGAACCTTTCTTATGCAAAATAAGGGAAAATAAAGGAATATTTGGAGTAGAAGTTGGATCTAGAGAATATAAAGTGTCAGCATATGCTGATGATTTGTTATTTTTTATCAAAACCCCAAGAATCCATTAAAGAAGTGATGCAGGAAGTGACAAGATATGGGGAATTATCAAACTTTAAAATAAAATTAGAGAAATTGGTGTTATTACCTAGTTATGTGCCATCATTATTAACTAAATTGTTGCAAAATAAATATCCATTTATATGGAATAAGAGGTCCTTGTCCTATTTGGGGGTGCAGATATCTGCAGATGTGAAACTACTATATGAACAAAATTACATCTCCGTACTTGCTAAAATAGTAGATGATCTGCGTAGCTGGAAAGGACATACCTTAACAATGTTTGGAAGGATCAATACCCTTAAAATGAATATAGTACCCAGATTATTGTATGTATTATATACAGTACCCATTCCACTCCCTCAAATATTTTTCAAAAAGGTACACAAAGATTCCTGTCTTTCATTTGGAACGATGGGAAAGCTAGAATAGTATAAAAAATATTCTTCATAGAAGTAAAAATGAAGGAGGAGTTGGGATGCCAGACATTGCAATCTATTATAAAGCAATGTCTTTAGTACGCATCTTAAATTGGTGTCACTACGAAAATAGAGCATGGGTGGTGATGGAGAAAAACATGTCAGGAAGAGATTTGGCGGGAGCACCATGGATATCGGTTAAGGATAGGGGACTTTCTAAATGGACATCCCCATTAACCCGAAATACACTGGCAGTGTGGGACAGATTAAATAAAACAGGCAAATGTGCTCCCAGAATATCCCCTTTAGCCCCATTGGGAGGATATCCATGGTTCCCCCCGGGAGAAGAAAAGGGAGCATTAGGTCCGTGGGAATCAGGAGGAAACACAATGTGTCTAAGATACGCTCCTATGGGCACTCTGATGCCCCAAGATGAACTAGTATCATCACAAGGAGACATGAGGATGGCAGGATGGAGATACAACCAAATGCAAAACTTCTTTCAAAAAATAGAACACCAGTTAAGATACCAAAATGAATTAACCATATTTGAGAAGATGAGTATGAAAATATCAAAACCCAATCATTTACGATCTCAAATGTATAATTGAATGCTCACAAGAAAAACACCATACTTTGTTAAAGAATGGGAAAAAGAATGGGAAAAAGAGCTAAATTATACATTTACCCCATCACAAACAAAAAAATAATAGAAATAACACATTTCTCGTCTGTAAGCTCATCTATCCAGGAAATGTCATATAAATTCTTGTCTAGATGGTACAGAACCCTGGTACAATTAGCACAGATATATTCAACTGTAGATAATCGTTGCTGGAGGGGATGTAAAGAAAGGGGTACATTTCTCCATATAAGGTGGACATGCCCTAAAATCAAGGTATTTTGGGAAGAAATAACACCTTGGATCAAAAAAAATGACAAATAAGGGTATAGAATTAACACCAGTACATTTCTTATTCCACGGGAGCAGGGGGATCCATAAAATCCTACAAGAACAGCGTAATACCACATTTATTAACCACTTGCCGACTGCCTAACGCAGATATACTGTGGCAGAATGGCACGGGCAGGCAAAATCACGTACCTGGTACATGATCTGCCTCCGCGGGTGGGGGGGGGGGCGCATCGCGGTGCCCGAGGCGGTTGGCATCGTTAGGGGAGCGATCCAGGCTGAGGGGGAGACCACTCATTCGTGGCCACCCCCTCGCGATTGCTCCCAATGAATGAGAATCTTCCTCTGCTGCTGTATAGTAAACAGCGGCAGAGGAAGTGATGTCATCTCTCCTCGGGTCGGTATTTTCCATTCCGGCGCCGAGGAGAGTAGACGACATCTGAGTAAGTGCACAAACTCTACACTTACAGTAAAACACACTTTTCACCCCCCAATCACCCCCTGATTTACCTCCCCCCCCCTCACAGTGACACCAATAGATTTTTTTTTTTTTCTGATTACTGCATTGGTGTCAGTTTGTGACAGTTAGAAGTGGTAGGGCAGTTAGTGTTAGCCCCTTTAGGTCTAGGGTACCCCCCCTAATAAAGTTTTATCCCCTTGATCACCCCCCCGCTGCCAGTGTCACTAAGCGATCGTTTTTCTGTATTAGTGTCACTGGTGACGCTAGTTAGGGAGGTAAATATATAGGTTCGCCGTCAGCGTTTTATAGCGTCAGGGACCCCCATATATTACCTAATAAAGGTTTTAACCCCTTGATTGCCCCCTAGTTAACCCTTTCACCAGTGATCACCATATAACTGTTACGGGTGACGCTGCTTAGTTTAGTTTATTTTTTTTATAGTGTCAGGGCACCCACCATTTATTACCTAATAAAGGTTTAGCCCTGATCACCCGGCGGTGATATAAGTTAGGTTTTAGGGTCAGATAGCAGTACTGGCACTAACCTAACACCCACGCACGCAGCATACACCTCCCTTAGTGGTATAGTATCTGAACGGATCAATATCAGATCGGATTAGATCTGTACTAGCGTCCCCAGCAGTTTAGGGTTCCCAAAAACGCAGAGTTAGCAGGATCAGCCCAGATACCTGCTAGCACCTGCGTTTTGCCCCTCCGCCCGGCTCAGCCCAGCCCACCCAAGTGCAGGACCGATCACTGTCACTTACAAAACACTAAATGCATAACTGCAGCGTTTGCAGAGTCAGGCCAGATACCTGCGATCGCTAACAGTTTTTTTGGTAGCGTTTTGGTGAACTGGCAAGCACCAGCCCCAGGCAGCGTCAGGTTAGTGCCAGTAGTGCTAACACCCACGCACGCACCGTACACCTCCCTTAGTGGTATAGTATCTGAACGGATCAATATCTGATCTGATCAGATCTATACTAGCGTCCCCAGCAGTTTATGGTTCCCAAAAAAGCAGTGTTAGCAGGATCAGCCCAGATACCTGCTAGCACCTGTGTTTTGCCCCTCCGCCCAGCCCAGCCCACCCAAGTGCAGTATCGATCACTGTCACTTACAAAACACTAAATACATAATTGCAGCATTTGCAGAGTCAGGCCTGATCCCTGTGATCGCTAACAGTTTTTTTGGTAGTGTTTTGGTAAACTGGCAAGCACCAGCGGCCTAGTACACCCCGGTCGTAGTCAAACCACCACTGCAGTAACACTTGGTGACGTGGTGAGTCCCATAAGTGCAGTTCAAGCTGGTGAGGTGGCAAGCACAAGTAGTGTCCCGCTGCCACCAAGAAGAAGACAAACACAGGCCCGTCATGCCCATAATGCCCTTCCTGCTGCATTCGCCAATCCTAATTGGGAACCCACCACTTCTGCAGCACTTGTACTTCCCCCGTTCACATCCCCAACCAAATGGAGTCGGCTGCATGAGAGGCATTTTCTTTATGTCCTCCCGAGTACCCCTACCCAGCGAACCCCCCCAAAAAAGATGTTGTGTCTGCAGCAAGCGCGGTGAATGTTTTGAATGCTACCATACACTAGTTGATTATTAGCGTAGGGTACAGCATTGCACAGACTAGGCACACTTTCACAGGGTCTCCCATAATGCCATTGCATTTTGAGAGACCCGAACCTGGAACCAGTTACAGTTATAAAAAAGTTAGTTACAAAAAAAACAAAAAACAAAAAAAAAAAACAAAAACAAAAAAAAAAAAAGTGTAAAAGCACAAAAAAAATAAAATAAAAAAAACAAAAATAGTTGTTGTATTGTTCTCTCTCTATTGTTCTGCTCTTTTTTACTGTATTCTATAATATTTTATTGTTATGTTTTATCATGTTTGCTTTTCAGGTATGCAATTTTTTACACTTTACTGTGTTTTATTGTTAATCATTTTTTTGTCTTCAGGTACGCCATTCAGCTGCAGCGCGGATTTATTTATCTTGACAGCAACAGCGTTTGCTCCCACGATACATAAAGCCATGACTCCAGCGCTGTGGGAGGTGATATATGCCGAAGCATGGGGGCAGCAGGGGCGGAGGAGCGATTGGCTCCTAACTTTTGGGGCGGATGCCCCCATGCTTCAGCATATATAAATGGTGCATGTATGCCCATCATTAGAAGTGGGTGGATGAAGGGAAGTATTCCAATGGTGGGCATACCTACCAATCTCTTTTTTTTGTTCAGCCCACAGGCTGCATGAAAAAAAAAAAAAAAAAAAATGATTACAATATATGCCCAACAAGGACCAGCAACATACTGGTATGTTGCTGGAGTTTGAGTGGTTATACCAGAATGATGCCTGCAGGTTTAGGTATCATTTTCAGCCAGCGGTCGGCTTTCATGTAAAAGCAATCCTAGCAGCTAATTAGCCTCTTGACTGCTTTTATAAGCAGTAGGAGGGAATGTCCCCCCTCCCACCGTCTTCCATGTTTTTCTCTGGCTCTCCTGTCCCAACAGGGGACCTGAGAATGCAGCCGGTGATTCGGCCAGCTCACCCTAGAGCTGATCAGAGACCAGACTGGCTCCAATAATCTCTATGGCCTAAGAAACTGGAAGCTACGAGCATTTCATGACTTAGATTTTGCCGGATGTAAACAGCGCCATTGGGAAATTGGGAAAGCATTTTATCACACTGATCTTGGTATGGTCAGATGCTTTGAGGACAGAGGAGAGATCTAGGGTCTAATAAACCCTATTTAAAAAAAAAAAAAAAAAAAAAAGCACCCCTGTCCCCCCCTGCTCTCGCAAAGGCGAACGCAAGCGTTGGTCTGGCGTCAAATGTAAACGGCAATTGCACCATGCATGTGAGGTATCACTGCGAAGGTCAGATCGAGGGCAGTCATTTTAGCAGTAGACTTCCTTTGTAAATCTAAACTGGTAACCTGTAAAGGCTTTTAAAAATGTATGTAGCTTGTCGCCACTGCACGTTTTTGCGCAATTTTGAAGCATGTCATGTTTGGTATCCATGTACTCGGCCTAAGATCATCTTTTTTATTTCATCAAACATTTGGGCAATATAGTGTGTTTTAGTGCATTAAAATAAAAAAAAAAGTGTGTTTTTTCCCCCCAAAAATGTGTTTGAAAAATCGCTGCGCAAATACTGTGTGAAAAAAAAAAATGAAACACCCACCATTTTAATCTGTAGGGCCTTTGCTTTAATATATAATGTTTGGGGGTTCAAAGTAATTTTCTTGCAAAATTTTTTTTCCTTCATGTAAACAAATAGTGTCAGAAAGGGCTTTGTCTTCAAGTGGTTAGAAGAGTGGGTGATGTGCGACATAAGCTTCTAAATGTTGTGCATAAAATGCCAGGACAGTTCAAATCCCCCATTTTGGAAAGTAGACACCCCAAGCTATTTGCTGAGAGGCATGTTGAGTCCATGGAATATTTTATATTGTGACACAAGTTGCGGGAACAAGACACCCCAAGCTATTTGCGGAGAGGTATGGTGAGTATTTTGCAGACCTCGCTTTTTGTCACAAAGTTTTGAAAAAAAATATATACATTTTTCTTTTCTTCATTTTCAAAAACAAATGAGAGCTGCAAAATACTCACCATGCCTCTCTGCAAATAGCTTGGGGTGTCTACTTTCCAAAATGGGGTCATTTGGGGTGGTTTTGTGCCATCTTGGCATTTTATGGCCTTCAAAACTGTGATAGGTAGTGAGGAGTGAAATCAAAAATTTACACCCTTAGAAATCCTGAAGGCGGTGCTTGGTTTTCGGGGCCCCGTACGCGGTTAGGCTACCAAAAAGTCCCACACATGTGGTATCCTCATACTCAGGAGAAGCAGCTAAATGTATTTTGGGGTGCAATTCCACATATGCCCATGGCCTGTGTGAGCAATATATCATTTAGTGACAACTTTTTGTATTTTTTTTTTTGTCATTATTCAATCACTTGGGACAAAAAAAAAAAAAAAAAATTTAATATTCAATGGGCTCAACATGCCTCTTAGCAATTTCCTTGGGGTGTCTACTTTCCAAAATGGGGTCATTTGGGGGGGGGGTTTGGACTGCCCTGCCATTTTAGCACCTCAAGAAATGAGATAGGCTACCATAAACTAAAAGCTGTGTAAATTCCAGAAAGTGTACCCTAGTTTGTAGACGCTATAACTTTTGCGCAAACCAATAAATATACGCTTATTGACATTTTTTTTACCAAAGACATGTGGCTGAATACATTTTGGAATAAATGTATGAATAAAATTGAGTTTATTGGATTTTTTTTATAACAAAAAGTAGAAAATATCGTTTTTCTTCCAAAATTTTCGGTCTTTTTCCATTTATAGCGCAAAAAATAAAAACCGCAGAGGTGATCAAATACCATCAAAAGAAAGCTCTATTTGTGGGAACAAAAGGACGCACATTTGGTTTGCGTACAGCATTGCATGGCCGCGCAATTAGCAGTTGAAGCAACGCAGTGCCAAATTGTAAAAAGTGCTCTGGGCAGGAGGGGGGTTAAATCCTTCCAGGGCTGAAGTGGTTAAACGCAGCAAAGAGGTTAATACCTAGGTTCTGGAAACAGACTACATGCCCTACGCTAAGGGAGTGGAAAACGGAAGTAGAAAAGTGGGTCTATAGGACTAGAAATAAACAAGATAAATTTGATAAAATATGGGCAAAGTGGGAAAGTTTTGACAGTGAATTAGATAGAGATGAAACTAATTAGAAATTATTGCTGGTAATCGGAGTTTAAAGGGGAATCTGACAATGGGCAGATAAATAAGGAACAATCCACAACAACTTTTTTTTCTTGTTTTCTTCTCTTTATTGTTTATAAGAATAAAGAGGGTTAAATTAAATATGTGATTATGTGGCATACACGTATTGTGGTGGGGGCTTTATCCGTAGATCTGCTACCCCATACCTTATCCATACACCCCCCCTTTTTTTTTTTCAAAGGACACAAACACTTGGTAGATTTTAAATTATTTATAGAACTTTCACAAATGAGTTTATTCACTTTTTTAAATTCTATTATGTATTTTCAAATAATAAAGGGTTTTTTTTTTCTTTTTTCTCTATAATAAAATATAAAGAGCACAAACACTTAGTTTCCAAATTATTTTTATAGCACGTTCACAAATTAGATTATTCACTCCTCCTTCCCCCCCTTTTTTTTGAAAATATATAACAGCACACTCACTGGAGGAATATAAATTTTCATATATTAATAGTGGGAGCTGGGTGGGGTGTATTAAGTAAATAAAATCACAAGGCACAACATTTGAAGAGCTAAATAATTTATTTAGATAGCACTTATAATTCATGTAGTACATTAATATACATAGAACACAAGTATTTGAAGACTTTCAAATTTTATTTGTATAGCACTTATGGATTGTTTTTTTTGTCCTCTTCCTGTTATAGGGGAGGGATATGGAGGTGTGGAGGGAGTCATTTTCTGTTACTTGAGAGAATATATATTATACACACATATATACACACACACACACACAAACAGGTTATGATATTGATTATTTTTCTATGTGGATATGCCATGTAAATTTTAATTGTTATAAAAAAGGAAAAGAAAATGTTTAATAAAGAATGAATTATATAAAAAAAAAAAAAAAAATTATATCCATAAACCCATGTGGTTTGCCATTATTATAATATGTATAGTGTATACATTGGCTCATTCACCGGTCATCAAGGTTCGAATAGGGGCTTGTTCTCTGAAACATAGAAATCAGAGGCGTAACTAGAATCTTCAGGGCCCCGGTGCAAGAAACCATGAAGGGCTAGAGCCCATAGCAGCAAAGTAAAGAAAGTCCTACACATGTATATAATATACGTGTGTGGGTCCCCAGAGCTCCCCGAGCCTCCCCCTACATCAGTGTCCTCAGAGGGCCCCCCCCCTCTTACATCAGGTTCCCCGTGTACCTGGCTGGTACCTGGGCTGGTGGGAGGCGAAGATCAGCAGCTCTATAGTGTCCATGGGCGGTGGGATCTCCATGAAGCTAGTAGTTCTCTTCCCCAGTGTATACAGTGGAGAGGGGAGGAGCCTCTGACCTGAGCATGTATCAGTAACAGTGTACAAGCAGAGTAACTCACTTGTACACGGAAGAGTGAAACTGCTAGATGCTCAGGTCAGAGGCCCCTACCCTCTCCACTGTGTAGACTCAGAAAGAGAACTACAAGCCTCAGGGAGATCCCGCTGCCCACGGGCAACAGAGCTACCGATCTTCACCTCTCACCTCCCCCTCACTGCATTCTAAGCGGACAGCCAGAGGTGCAGGGGGAGATGTCGGGTCTTGGGGCCCCCCCCACAGCGGCAGAACAGCGGGGCCCAGTCGCAAGTGCCACTGCTGCGACCCCTATAGTTCCGCCACTGCATAGAATATATATGTGGCCTGGTTAGTGGTTGCTCTTCTCTACTAAGGAGTTCATACATGGACCAGTTAATGCTAATATCCAGATTTTTCAGTTGTGACAATAAATGTGTACAGGTACTCCTCACTTAACAATCAGGTTGTGTTCCAGTGACCAGGTGGTTAAATGAATTGGTTGTTAAACGAGGAGCCACAAGTAATCAATATTTTAAGCATTCTTAACTACTGTACTGTTCTGTTTCCTGAAAAAAAAAAAAGGTCTAAACATAAAACTCCAACTCAATAACATTGTTTTAATTTGCATTAAGTACAGAACACAAAAATATAAACAAAAAATACTGTACTGTACAGGATACAATGATGTACAGTGCCCAAAAAGTAAATGTATACAGTAGACATTTAGAGTAACATTTTAGTCATGGGGTTCACTCCAAGTGTAGAGCTTTAAAGGACACCACCACTTGCTTTTATCCATTTCAGGGCTTGTTTTGCCCACTTTTATTTAAAAGAAAGTTCAAAACAAACACAGAAGATTCCCCCACAGGGGTATTTAGTATTTTAGTCCTGCTACCAAATTAAATAATTTTCAGCCCTCCTGGCTTGTAAGCACAACTCTCCAGCTCAGGCCTTACACTTTAGGGCCTTGGTCAGTCACCCACAGACCGGATGCTCAGCACCTCCGTGCTTACAGCAGGTAGCCTCGTACTACACTGGCTCCCACCTCTTTCTCCTAGGTGAAGCTCTACTGACTCCCATGCCCAGACCTCCTGTCTGCAGGGTGGAGTCGTCTCCAACTGGGAGCCTAGAGCCTTGGTCTGGTGATTACTTAAAGCCCAGAACACAGCTGACTCATTAGTGAACTGGCTGTTTATTAGACCTGGATCCTGGCAAGGTACTGCCCTGCTACATCATCAAATCCTTCAATGGGTGATAGTGCTTCAGGGTCATCAGTGTCATCATTGAAATTACCAGCAGGGTCATCAGTGTCATCATTGGAGTTGTAGACGAGGGAGAAGGCGACAAAGAAATGATATAACTGGTAGGTGCTCTGCTTTGTAATTTTCTTTTTTTTGTCATAAATTTCACAATAACCTTGCATAAGTTCCTTCATCTGCCATTACACTTTAGAGAACTTTTTAACATTTGGGTCCATTCTCTCTAATTGTAATAAAGCTGCATTCACTTTTGAGAACACACCCTCTAACCCCTGACTGTGAACTTCTTTTGTACTTCTTCTATTGTTTCCTCCTCTTCTTCCTCTTCCTGTTGTAAGTACTGCTCTGCTTCCAACTTTATTAAATCTTTATTACCTAGCTCTCCCTCAACAAATTTCATTAATTCTTTAATATCTGTCACTTTAACATCTAAGTCAAGCATGTTAGCAAGTTGCACACTTTTTTTATTTAGAACGTCATCTGTTTCCTCAAACCCTTTGCTATTGTTTACAAAACGCATTAAGCATTTTTTCCCCATATACACACTGTAAGGTTTGGGGATAATAGCTCCAGGGAACCAAGTACATAAACGTTTAAACGTTAAACAACAAGGCTTTTATTTGTAAGCAAATCAAAAATAAAGCTTCATTCAGCACAAAAATATAAAATAAAGTCTGCTTATCTTCAGCACAAAGAAAAATCAAAGAAAAGGCACATTCAGTTTGTAGCCGGGTCTTCACCCCAGAGTTTAAAAATTCCTTGATGAATCTTTAGCAGCTCCAAACAGGTACACAGCTCATCACCACAGGTGTAATCACCTACTCCTCCTCACCACCACCTCTTCACTACTTCCTGTCTTATGAGCCGTTTCCTGGAGGACCCCCTGTGTGCTGAATCCCTGTGGTCAGGGGTGGAGGCTCTTTAACACCCGAATATCACTTCAGAGCCTCCTAAATAACTCTCTATTAAGATAGAGAGGACTGCGAGTCAGTCCTCTCCTGATTGACTCTACTCCTGGAATTCCTTACCCATTCTGGGTGACCCTCCGAACACTACCGTGACTCCCTTAAAAGGGACACAACCCAAATACTGGTGCTATATAGCACCCATCCAGGACCCAACCTTGGCGTCCTGTACAATACATATATCCTGCATACATTTTTCTGCTACTCCCTCCCAAGCTAATGCAATGTTTTTTATGAAGTGTAAAATGTAAACTTTCCAAAAATCACGAAGGGTAACGTCATCAATTTCAGTTGCTGCTATAGCTTTGGAAAAGGTTGGGTGCAAATAGAATGTTGAATGTTGCTATTGCACCCTGATCCATGGGTTGTAGGATAGCAGTTGTGTTTTTAGGCAGAAACCCCACCTGCCGTCAGTTTCCTAGAAAAACTACGGATGCTCTTCCCCATTGGTCTTGAGATAGGACTGCTCCTAATCCTTCACTTGGAGCATTTGTCTGTACTACAAAATCTTTAGCAAAATCTGGAGCTACGAGCACTGGATCCTGGCACAATGCCGTCCCAAGCTTCTGAAAAGCTTTTTCGGCATAGTCATTCCATTTTATCATCACCCCGGTCACATGGTTAGATAACGAGTGACCCCGCCCCCCTCTGACACCACGGGGAAAGCCATAGGGAAGTCCCCATGAGTCGGTGGGGGCGGGGTCACCGGGTGCGGACGAGAAGCCTGAGGGAAGAAGCAGAGGATCGGGGGAAGGACAAGATGGAGGAAGAAAACCGAATGAAGACCAGAAGAATCGGGGAGAGAAGAAGACATTAAGGAATTGTCAAAAACCGTCTTTTGTCTTTAATACTTTTTTTGTGAAATGGTAGGGGTACATTTGTACCCCATTACCATTTCACACAGGGGGGCCGGGATCTGGGGGTCTCCTTGTTAAAGGGGGCTTCAAGGTTTCCGATAAGCCCCCCGCCCGCAGACCCCCACAATCACCAGGCAAGGGTTGTGGGGATGAGGCCCTTGTCCCCATCAACATGGGGACATCCTCCCTATGTTGAGGGCATGTGGCCTGGTACGGTTCAGGAGGGGGGGCGCTTTCTCCTCCCCCCTCTTTTCCTGCGGCCTGCCAGGTTGCGTGCTCGAATAACGGTCTGGTATGGATTTTTAGGGGGACCCCCGCGCCATTTTTTATACATTTTGGCACGGGGTTCCCCTTAAAATCCATACCAGACCTGAAGGGCCTGGTATGGAATTTGGGGGGACCCCCACGCATTTTTTTTTTTTTTTTTTTTTTTAATTCTGGTTTGGGGTTCCCCTTAATATTCATACCAGAAGGGCCTGGTAATGCACTGTGGGGGAATCCCAGGCTGTTTTTTTTCAATGACTTTTATGAGTATTGCAGAGACCCGACAATTCATTATAGCTGCTAACGCTACCGCTAGTACTTTTAAATTACTTTTTTTTTTCCCCCCCTTTAGAAATGTCATTTTGCTCTCGGACTGTTGTAAACACAGGAAACATGCGCCACTTTACAGGCATACTATAGACACCCCCCAGGTACGAAATTTAAAGGAATATTTCACTTTTATTGTTTCACTTTAAGCACTATTAAAATCACTGCTCCCAAAAAAACTGCAGTTTTTAAAACTTTTTTTTGCATTGATACATGTCCCCTCGGGCAGGACCCGGGTCCCCAAACACTTTTTATGACAATAGCTTGCATATTAACCTTTAAAATTAGCACTTTTGATTTCTCCCATAGACTTTTAAAGGGTGTTCCGTGGCTTTTGAATTTGCTGCGAACACCCCAAATAGTTCGCTACTCTGCGAACGGGCGAACAGCCAATGTTCGAGTTAAACTCATGTTCAACCTGAACAGACAGCCCATCCCTAGTCAGGGGAATCTGCCAGTACCCTTTTGTGAGGTCCAGTGTGGTGATACACCTGGCAGGACCCAACCTCTCAATTAGCTCATCTATCCATGGCATGGGATATGCATCAAACTTGGAGATTTAATTAAGTTTTCTAAAGTCATTGCAGAAGCGGAGAGTGCCCTTGGGTTTGGGTACCAACACGATTGGACTCGACCACTCGCTCTGCGACTCTTCAATGATTTCAAGCTCGAGCATTCTTTTAACCTCTTCAGACATTGCCACTCTATGAGCTTCTGGGATACGGTAAGGCTTTAACCAGATTTTTGCATTGGGCTCGGTTACAATGTCATGCTTGATGACGTTGGTGGGACCAGGCAACCCTGAAAACATGTCCCTATTTCTTTGCAGAAACTCTTTTGCTTGCTGGGTTTGGGGCCTAGTTAGGGTAGCAGCAACCTGCACCAGGTCGATCCCTGTATGGTCCCCTGACTGTACCACTACCACCACGGATACCTGTTCTCTGTCTCTCCAGGGTTTCAACAAATTTACATGATAGATCTGGTATGGTTTTCTTTTCCCTGGCTGGTGTACCTTGTAGTTCACCTCACCCACTTTTTCTACTACCTCAAACGGACCTTGCCACTTTGCCAAGAACTTGCTCGCCACTGTGGGTATTAGTACAGCCACCCGGTCTCCTACTTGAAACTGTCTAATTTTAGCCGACCGGTTATACATCCATCTTTGGGCATCCTGAGCCTTCTGCATGTGCTCCCTCACCAGCGGCATCACCTTAGCCACCCCCTCACGCATTTGAGAGATATGCTCTACCATGGTTTTGTGCGGAGAGGACTCACTTTTCCACATTTCCTTTACTAGATCGAGCAACCCCTGGGGCCTTCATCTATACACTAGCTCAAACGGTGAGAAACCCGTGGACGCTTGTGGAACCTGCTGGATGGCAAACAAGAGGGCAGGGAGTAACATATCTCAATCCTTCCCGTCTTTCTGGACCACTCTTTTTAACATGGAGTTTAGAGTTTTTTTTTTAAACCTCTCAACTAGGCCATCGGAATGCGGGTGATAGACGGACGTCCGCAACTGCTTAATCTGAAAGTCCGCCATCACCTTTGACATAAAAGGGGTGCCCTGGTCCGTCAGTATCTCTTTGGGGAACCCAGTTCGTGAAAACATTTGAAATAATTCCTGGGAAATGGCCTTAGAGAAAGTTTTCCTCAAAGGGACTGCTTCTGGATACCTAGTTGCGTAGTCTAGGATGACTAATATATATTGGTGTCCCCTTGCCGACTTTACCAGGGGTCCCACGAGATCCATAGCGATCCGCTCGAATGGATCCTCAATAATTGGCAAGAGTACCAGAGGGTTTCTATAGTGGGGCACTGGGGCAGTTAACTGGCAAATGTGACAAGATGCACAATATCTTTTAACCTCGGCCTTCACCCCTGGCCAGTAAAACCGGTCGGTTATCCTGGCCTCTGTTTTCTCTGCCCCCAAGTGTCCTCCCAGTGTGTTGTTGTGGGCTAGATCAAGGAGCATCTGCCTATATGGTTGGGGAACAAGCAACTGCTCTACAGTTTCTCCTCGGCTTTCAGCCACTCGATAAACCAAGTCCCCCTTCAATGCAAAATGAGGAAACCTCTGATCTGCCCCGGTATTTGTGAGACCCCATCAACCACAGAAACCTGCTCTCGAGCATTGACCAAGGTAGGATCCTGCAATTGGGCGGTGCCAAATACACCCCTGGACACATCCAGGTTTGGGTGCACTGGCCTTGAGGATGTTTCCCCTTCAGCCTCCTCAACTGGGAACTGCAACAGGGAGAGCTTCTCGTCATCCTCCCCCAGCATAACCTGTAATGGGAAGATCCCCCCCCCCCCAGAGGTCAACTCTGTTTTGAGAACTGAAACCTAAACATTATCATCCAAATTAACATTCTCTGCAATTTCATTATCAGTGACAGGTATCTCCATATTAGAGGGGTGCGTTGTGGGGGTTTCAGGCTCAGACCCCTCAGACTCTTTCCCTTCTAGGCCCAGTGTCCCCAGTTCTCCTGGCTGTCCTGGTAGCCCCATCTGTACCTGGTTCCACAGTTCGAGAAATAGTGGACAGTCCCGCCCCACTATGATATCATGTATTAAACTTCTTACCACCCCAACCTCTTGTGTCACTGAGGTACGGCCATAAGCAACAGTCACCGGGACCAGGGGGTACTCCCTGGTGGCCCCATGGATACACACTACGTGTAGAGTCTTACTTACTGGGCCCGATGCTCCCAATCACCCTGGCATATACAAGTGTTACCATGCTACCAAAGTCCAGTAGAGCCCTGGTAGGAAGATGGTTCACCCACACTTCACACTCTAACCGTCCTGCCACCAGATCAAGATGAGTGGCACACACTCTTTGCACATAGAAGGAGCTTCTCTGACCAGTCTCACAATCCATGGGCTCCTCCTGAAGTGGGCATTGTGCCTGGGTATGCCCCCAGGACCAAAATCGCCAACACTGTAGGTCTCCCATCCTTGGGACAGGAACCAACCTTCGAGGTTCTGCAGAAGATGATGCAGGTTTGCGGGTTCCAACGTCTGGCAGGGCTTCTCTCCTAGGTGCTGTGGCCAGTCTGGTTGCCCTTGGTGTGGGTTCCCGATGCTTGGCAGGCCCAAGCAGGTCCTCCACTACGGTGTACCTTTCAACCAACTCAACCAGCTGGTCAGCGGTTGCAGGGTCTCCATGGCTTACCCAGTGCTGTAGGTCATCTGGCAGGGACCGCAGGTACCAGTCCATCACCACCCGTTCCACCATTGGCGGGCCTGACAACTTTGCTGGCTGCAGCCATTTTTTAATCAGCTGTACCAGTTTGTGCATTTGAGACCTGGGTGGTCGGTCAGGTTTGTACCTCCAGCGATGCACCCTCTAAGCCCAGACGGCTGTGGTCACTCCTAGACAAAAGTGAAAAAGGCTGGACTTTATATGAAGCGCGCAGTCAATAGTGAGGGGTCAGGAAATTGTATATATTATGTGAAGCATGATAAAATCTTCCATAAAAATAGGTACATAGGTCACAAAAATTCATCATTTCTTGCATATATTTATATTGTAACGGTATTACACATTGCATGTACAAGGGTTCATAATTCATCTGTATTACATATGTCTATATTACACTGGTATTACACATTGCATGTACAGAGGCTCGTATGCGTTTCGTGGAGTATTTATATCCACTCTTCAGGAGCGACAATGTGTGTTAGCTGAAAATAAAACATAATAAGTTTCAAGGTCAATGCTTATAAAGTATAGAAAAATATAAAAATGTATATAACTTGGGAATAACCCCTGGTTATGAATATACTCACAACTACCATGCAGTAGGAGTGCAGTAGTGAGAGCTTCTGGCTCCCCGAAGGGGCATCTTTTCCGGGAGCTGTGCCAGTGACCAGCGCACGCGGGACCCCCCCACATGACAACACCGGGGGTAGACGGAACTCCAAAGGGTTGTGGTCCCTGGGGGGTTTGTGGGTGCTAAAAAAAACATCTTGGGGGGTTTCTGAAAAAAATGTGAAAGTGAATGGGATCACGTGTGGGAAAAAAAAAAAATAATATGCAAAAATGTTGGTATGAAAGTGTGAACAATATAAAGGCAGGGTATTGCACCCTTGTCAGTGATAGTTAACAGTGTAAACTAAACCAATTAGAACAATTGTAATATGTAATATACAAATCCAAAATAAATAGAATAAGATGCAAAAAGTGTTAATGAGTGCATTATCTAGGATACCTTACCTAGTGCAAAGAGATGTGAAACGATGAAGTGCTGGGTGCTAGCAGTGTGTGGAGGGATGACCAACCTGTGGGAAGTGCCGACCCCGAATGGGACACATCAAGGCACCCACGCCAATCACTCGCAAACGCCATGCTAGTGTGCAGAAAAAAAAATGGGGGGGGGGGGAGGTGCCTGTGGCCAAGAGACCAAGTCTAGCGGCATTTGGCACCAATTTCACCCCTATATGCCGCTGATGGAAAACACCAGGCACGACGGCGCTCAAAAGAGCGGCACACGCGTGGTGTAAGAAGCGTGACGTCGATGCCCAGTGCGGCGGTATCCCAACCATCCCAAAGGGACATGGGGAGGAGGGGGGGGGGGGGGAGACCCTGCGGTGGCATCGCAACTCCTGGAAATGAAGTGAGCCGATGGCCCAAGCATCCAGATCACGGGGCACTGATAGAGCAGGTGTGGAAATAATGAATAGGATCAATTTAGTAGAACAAGCATGGACCGACTTATAAAATATGAGATACCTTAACAAAGTTATAAAAGGGATGAACAGACTGATTAAATAAATTAGATGGCATAAATAGACCGACTGCAATGAGATTGTACCAATTACTAAGATCAGACTCTATACAAAATGTGCGCTTCCATCCCTATTAGCACTAGCAAGAAATGGGGAGAAGAAGTTGGGACTTTGTATGAGGCAGAGACTTAGTGGGGTCTCATGCCTCCATCCCTGTCAATATGAGAAAAGGGAAAAAGGCGGGACTTTATACTTTATATGACGGGCCAGGATCTCTGCCTTCAGACGCTCAAAGTCGCTAATGTGCTCAGTTGGGAGGTCAAAATAGGCCATTTGCGGGTCACCGGTGAGGAAAGGGGAGATAATGCCGGCCCATTGGTCACGGGGCCACCTCTCTCTCTCTGCTTTTCTCTCAAAGGTAGTGAGAAAGGCCTCTATGTCATCGCTGAGTGTCAGTTTTTGTAAGAAATGGCTGGCCCTCACAGACACTTGGTTGCCAGCAGCGACGACCGCTTGTTCTCGTCCCTGAGCCAGCCGCTGTACTGCCTCCTGCAAGGCAGCCACCTGTGTTTGCGTGGACTCCTGCTGCACAGTAAACTGGGCGGCTAGCAACTGTGTGCTTTCCTGCTGTGCAGCTACAGCCTGTGCCAGGACCCGCTGCTGCTGAGCTGTCGCTTCCTCATGGTGACGGTTTGCATCTTCTGAAGCTTGTTGCTGGGTCACGGTGGCTTGTGCCAAATCCCTGATGACCTCCTCCATGTCTTTACCTGCTGCTTGCAGCATCTGAGCTGACTTTACCCAAGACATGCCATTTGTACACTGTCTCTTTAAATGTCAGTTTTTAGTATTAAACGGTTTTTGTGGCTGCAAATGCACTTTTGCCAGCATCCAAGACACCAGTTGTAAGGTTTGGGGATAATAGCTCCTCAGAACCAAGTGCATAAACCATTTAAACTTTAAACAAAAAGGCTTTCATTTGTAAGCAAATCAAAAATAAAGCTTCATTCAGCACACAGCACAAAAATATAAAATAAAGTCTGCTTATCTTCAGCACAAAGAAAAGGCACATACAGTTTGTAGCCGGTTCTTCACCCCAGAGTTTAAAAAGTCCTTGTTGAATCTTTAGCAGCTCCAAACAGGTACACAGCTCATCACAACAGGTGTAATAACCTACTCCTCCTCACCACCACCTCTTCACTACTTCCTGTCTTTTATGAGCTGTTTCTTGGAAGCCTTTAACCCCCTGTGTGCTGAATCCCTGTGGTCAGGGGTGGAGGCTCTTTCCCACCCGAATATCACTTCATAGCCTCCCAAATTCCGGGTCCCAAATAACTCTCTATTAAGATAGAGAGGACTGCGAGTCAGTCCTCTCCTGATTGACTCTACTCCTGGAATTCCTCACCCATTCTGGGTGACCCCCTGAACACTACTGCGACTCCCTTAAAGGGACCACAACCCAAATACTGGTGCTATATAGCACCCGTCTAGGACCCAACCTTGGCGTCTTGTACAATACATATATCCTGCATACATTTTCTGCTACTCCCTCCCAAGCTAATGCAATGTTTTTTATGCAGTGTAAAATGTAAACTTTCTAAAAATCACAAAGAGTAACTTCATCAATTTCAGTTGCTGCTATAGCTTTGGAAAAGGTTGGGTGCAAATAGAATATTGAATGTTGCTATTGCACCCTGATCTATGGGTTGTAGGATAGCAGTTGTGTTTTTAGGCAGATACCCTACCTTTACGTCTGGATGTAGGTCATCAAGATGCTGGAGGTGGCCTGGGGCATTATCAAGCAGTAGGATAACTTTAAAGGGAACACCCTTTTGCTGACAATAACACTTGACCGAGGGTTTGAAACAATTGATGAACCAGTCATCAAATAAAGCTTGTGTCATCCATGCTTTGTTATTTACACTATAATAAACAGGCAGTGTGTGCTTACTAACCTGCTTCAATGCACGTGGGTTCTGTGAACGATAGATGAGGAGAGGCTTTAACTTGAACCTAGCAAAATTTCCTCCCAACAACGTTACCCTGTCTTTAAAAGCCTTAAAACCAGACATTGTTTTATCTTCTTTGTGTATGTAGGCCCTTTCTGGTATTTTTTTCCAAAAAAGTCCAGTTTCATCCATGTTAAATATCTGCTGTGGACAGTAGCCACCTTTTTCGATGATTTTTTGCAAATTCAAGCACAAATTTTTCAGCTGCTTCCACATCTGCACTTGCAGCCTTCCCACTGATACTCCGATTATGGAGGTTGAATCTCCAACAAAACCTTTGAAACCATCCATAGCTTGCTTTAAATGGTTCAGTCGATTCTTCTTCTTTGTGTACTTTCAAATTCTCAAAAACACTGTGTGCTTTGGTTTGAATCAATAAAAGACTCATTGGCATTTTTTTTCTATTTGATTGTCAGTCCATACCACAAGCATTTTCTCCATTTCATGAATGAGGCCTTTTCACTGCCTAGTTATTATGGCTTGATATCCTGTTGATGCTTTTCCTGCCTCTTTCACTCTATCCTTATCCTTTAGGATTGTTGAAATGGTAGAATGTGCAAGTTCCAATTCCAACTTGTTATTTCCTTAACTTTCTTGCCAGCCTCATAGACCTTAATGATCTTCACTTTCATATCAAGATCAATAGCTTTTTTTTTACACTTTTTTTCTAAACATTTTCTGCAGGTGCATTACTGTACATAAAGACATAAAGCAGTACAGTATAAAGGCATAAGACATAAAACAGTACAGTATAAAGAATGCTGGAAGGGGCATTTAGGAGAACCGAGTACAGTACAGTACAAACCTGTAAAACAGCAGGGCATTTACACAGAAATGTGCACATGCGTATTGGAGGAGAACGTGTGCACGCACATGCGCCGTGGCGCACAATGTGTGACAGATTCTTGTGCCCTTCTGCCATGTGACTGTTGCACATGGACATTGCTGATTGGTCTTCAGCTTCTTGCTTCCTGATCCCCTGTTTTGCTTATGCTTCCGGATTACCCATTACCGACCCAGCTTGCCCTTGGATACCTCTTGTCTCTCTCCCGGCTCTAACCTCAGCTTGTCCACGTATCTGCTCTTGTCTCCAGTCCTGTGTATGACCTTGGCTTGTCTGACCACATCTGTGATCTTTTTGTCTGCTGACCACTGGCTCACTGACCTTTGCTACCATCCCTGACTATGCCTCCTGTCTGCTGTGATCTGCCTAGGTGCCTACCTACTGTAACCCAGCCTGCTGTACCTGCCTGCAGTACTTACCTGTTGCTCTAGCTTGCAGTACTTACCTGCTGTATCCAGCCTGCTGCACTTACCACTGCAACCTGCTTCCTGCTGTGTGCAGTTCACACAACCATCAGCTCTCCTGGGTCCTGCTGCTCTCCTTATCTGGTATCCACCTGCAGAGAGACCTCCACACCTACATCTCCCATCTGTGGCACAGCCAGCAATCCCTGCTTCTTTGGGCTTCGTGTTCCCTGTTTCCACTTTCAGGGACACCAAGCACTCAGCCGCAAAGAGAACCCTCTCAGAATTTCGGCTTCAGGAATGTGACAAGTGGATGTTACCCTATTGCATCAAGGGCACCTAAAGGCTAAGTTCACTTTTGTTTTAGCTTCCCTATGTACCAATATATTATTAATGTACCTCTGTTGAAAAAAATAAAACACTTTCTCTGTCTTCTAGGACAGTAGTTAGCCTCTAGTTTGTTGTATTTAAAACTCCTCCATTACTTACTGCTACCGGTCCCTTAAGTCGGGAAAACTGTTAAGACACTGGAAGGAGTGCAGCAGCTGACCTCAAAAACATACCTTACACCTGCTCTTCCACTCCAGTAGATTGCTCCTGCCCCCTCTGTAATTACATCCAATCAATATCAATGAACAACATTGTCACTTAATACCATCCAGGGTCTTCCTCTTTTTGTACATTACCTTCTTCTTGCATTGATCGCTCATTTGGCAGAGTGTGCAGGAACTGAGTGATCACATAACAGCCTATGTTGAGCAGAGCTGAAGTATTGAAAATGGGAGAACTGTGTCCCTGGAAATCTGAAAAACGCTCACCATTACAATCTAATTGTACAATCTTCTTTAGCTCTACCATCAACTTGTAATGCAAGGGCCTGCCTGATTGAAAATACAGTGGGAACGGAAAGTCTTCAGACCCCCTTAAATTTTTCACTCTTTGTTATATTGCAGTTAATTGCTAAAATCATTTAAGTTCATTTTTTTCCTCATTAATGTACACACAGCACTTCATATTGACAGAAAAACAGAGAATTGTTGACATTTTTGCAGATTTATTAAAAAAGAAAAACCGAAATATCACATGGTCCTAAGTATTCAAACCTTTTGCTCAGTATTTAGTAGAAGCACCCTTTTGATCTAATACAGCCATGAGTCTTTTTGGGAAATATGCAACAAGTTTTTCACACCTGGATTTGGGGATCCTCTGCCATTCCTCCTTGCAGATCCTCTCTAATTCTGTCAGGTTGGATGGTAAACGTTGGTGGACAGCCATTTTAAGGTCTCTCCAGAGATGCTCAATTGGGTTTAAGTCAGGGCTCTGGCTGGGCCATTCAAGAACAGTCACGGAGTTGTTGTGAAGCCACTCCTACGTTATTTTAGCTGTGTGCTTAGGGTCATTGTCTTGTTGGAAGGTAAAGGTAAGGTTCGGCCCAGTCTAAGGTCCTGAGCACTCTGGAGAAGGTTTTCGTCCTGGATATCCCTGTACTTGGCCTCATTCATCTTTCCCTTGATTGCAACCAGTCATCCTGTCCCTGCAGCTGAAAAACACCCCCACAGCATGATGCTGCCACCACCATACTTCACTGTTGGGACTGTATTGGACAGGTGATGAGCAGTGCCTGGTTTTCTCCACACACACTGCTTAGAATTAAGGCCAAAAAGTTCTATCTTGGTCTCATCAGACCCTTCAGGTGTTTTTTAGCAAACCCCATGCAGGATTTCATGTGTCTTGCACTGAGGCGAGGCTTCCGTTGGGCCACTCTGCCATAAAGCCCCGACTGGTGGAGGGCTGCAGTGATGGTTGACTTGCTACAACTTTCTCCCATCTCCCAACTGCCTCTCTGGAGCTCAGCCACAGTGATCTTTGGGTTCTTCTTTACCTCTCTCACCAAGGCTCTTCTCCCCCGATAGCTCAGTTTTGCCGGACGGCCAGCTCTAGGAAGGGTTCTGGTCATCCCAAACATCTTCTATTTAAGGATTATGGAGGCCACTGTGCTCTTAGGAACCTTAAGTGCAGCAGAATTTTTTTGTAACCTTGGCCAGATCTGTGCCTTGCCACAATTCTGTCTCTGAGCTCTTCAGGCAGTTCCTTTGACCTCATGATTCTCATTTGCTCTGACATGCACTGTGAGCTGTAAGGTCTTATATAGACAGGTGTGTGGCTTTCCTAATCAAGTCCAATCAGTATAATCAAACACAGCTGGACTGAAATGAAGGTGTAGAACCATCTCAAGGATGATCAGAAGAAATGGACAGCACCTGAGTTAAATATATGAATGTCACAGCAAAGGGTCTGAATACTTAGGAGCATGTGATATTTCAGTTTTTCTTTTTTAATAAATCTGCAAAAATGTAAACAATTCTGTGTTTTTCTGTCAATATGGGTGCTGTGTGCACATTAATGAGGAAAAAAAAATGAACTTAAATGATTTTAGCAAATGGCTGCAATATAACAAAGAGTTAAACATTTAAGGGGGTCTGAATAAGAGTTATTGGACAGATAGGTGTGTCCTCTTATTATATTGTTTTGATAAGTCTAAAGAAGATTGTCCAGGAATTGTACAATCAGATTGTACAGTGTATGGCCACCTTTACAGACCTAAAATGAACTAGTCATGCTTTTGGTGTCAATGAATGTTAATGGCACCCCAAGTGCAGGTAGCAGGTGCATGGGTGTTGTGCAACAATCGTGCTACAAATGCATAAAAAAGCATTGTAAAAAAAAGCCATGTTTCACTCTAAAAAAAATTCTTGAGCTTCTTTGGGGCGTTTGTCACATGTAGGGCAGCCCATTCAAATGATGAGTGGAAATGCTCCAAAACATGCATGAGTTTCCACTATGCGGAGATATGACCAGGCTGTTGCCTTATAAGTTTATGTGAAATCTCCATTAATAACTGTAAAATATTGTATTGATGAATATATTTCATTTAGCTGGCATCTATGAAAGCCGGGCAAAAAGAGGTTCATTTAAGCTTTTGCTAAGAGCAGAGAATGTGGGCCAAGGCTTGTATATACAAACAATGGAGAGCCAATTCCATTGTTCTACACCTACTCATTTGAAAGGGTGCCATGCTGGGATATGCATTGGACCTAACTTCCTGGGGAAATGCAATTAACACACTTGGCCAACATAGTCACAAGGATTTGCATGAAAGGGGGCCGACTTATGGAGTAAGCCCTCCAATCATGATCCAAGCTAGGCCAACCAATGAGACATCAGCTTGGTTTGATATACTCAGAGTCAAGGGGGAGGTATCTCTCTTTCTGATAAGACCAGCAAGCTGAAAGGAGCTTTGGTAAGGATGGGTAATTATGGGAAAGGAATGCCCTTTTACTTGTAACTGAATATGTGTGTAGATTACTGTATTGAGGAATATACTCTATATTCCTTCATGTAAATACTTTATTTCAACCTAATATTTTCTGCCTTGGTGTAAGGCGATAGATAGATGATTGTGTATTAGCTAGACTTTCAACTGCTTCCTAATAAATGTTATTATATTTTAAGCTTTCACTCTTCGTCGAAAAGAACTCTTATTTAACCCACCTCATATCTATGAGATATGAAAAATCTTAAATATAGATTTTTCAGGGTAACAGATGGCGACCACTGAAGTAGATTACAAGACTGAAAGTATTTAATATAATACCGAGATTTGTGTAAGGCAGATTAATGTTATTGGGGGGAATTTAAACTGAGTCAGTTTGTCCCGGAAATTGGAGGTCACAACAATTTTATCTAGGGAAAAATATAGGTAAATGTTTGTTGTATTAGTGGGTATTAGATGAACTCTAAAAAGGAGGGAGGATACACCACATATTTTGTTTTGCCTAATATCCCGTAATTATAATTGAAAAAAAAGTACTTTGGATGTACCATTATAATCCGGATAAATGTAATGGGGAGGAAGTACAGAGCGGGAAAAATTTTTTTTTTTTGTTTTGTTTCTTTTGGGCTCACCAAGCTTCATTGCTCTCTATCTAACCAGGGTTTGAGTGTGCTGTATGGTGAGTACATGTGTTTCATTGGAAAGACACAGATTGAGGGTGGTCTTAGTTTTGTTGAAAAGGTTCAACAGATTTTTGTTTTTAATTTAAATGGTGTGTCCACTAAAGGCATAGTATTGTGTGTAGGACATTGAAAATGAGCTACAAGAGAGTAGTTTGGTTCATTTGTTTGTTTTTTTTAGCTGTGGGAATTTACAAGCAGTAATATTTTCATTGGCGTGAGTTAAAGTACAAAACGGTGGACGTCTTGTTACTGAAGCTAATATTTGATAAAGATTATTATTATAGGGTATAAGGTGCCTCTAGCATACTGTATTATACCTTGAAAATTTTTTTAAGGATAAACCCTATGCAAAAAAAATTTGATGATCTGAGTTTGTGGTAGATTGTTTTTTTTTAAACTGAATTTGGTTTAACATTGGTGTAAACACGGCTGTGTTTACCTTTCTATTGTAAACCTAGAGGGCTACCCACCCTATTTGATCCTGGTGGCCTTACTATTGTTCCTTGTATCCCCCAGGTCTATTGTTTTGCGGGTGTAGGCTCAGACAAGGTAAACTACAGTCTATTGTGTGTAGGCTACAGGCTAGTGAGTGTGTCTCCACTAAGCTGAAAGATTGTGTTATTGAGAGCTGAAAATATCTTTTATTTTCTACACTTTACTGTATTTTCAGAATTTTTATTCTATTTGAGTTTCTGTTTATTGTTTTGTCCCTCCTTCTATAGTGACTGTATAGTACAGGGGAACATTTAACTTAATCTAGCTTACAAATTGTGCATATTATTTGTTGATAATGGTAGCCATGTCCTCTCTAGAAAAGTTTGTAGCAAGTTATACTCTTAAATATAAGAGCAATGAATTTGCATGTGATGCTAGATTACAAGGTTCGCCTTGGGACTATGTCCAAGAGTTATTTGAAGAACAATTTAAAACAACCAAAAAGGATAAAAAGCTCAAAGGTTTAGCTGTAGCAGGCATGTATTCGGCTTGCATGGCTATGAATGCTAAAATACAGCAATTAGAAGATATAGTCTATAATAAAAATAGTACAATTTCTGAGAGGGAAAAGGAGAATACAGCTTTACATAACCAAGTACAAACCTTAACTACCCTTAATCAAATGGTTAATGCCTCACAGGAGGAAAATGTTAAAAAGTACAAATTGGCTCAAAAAGAAGTGGTACAATATAAAAACATGCTAACCAAAGTGGAGACTGAACTGGACCACATAATTACTGCATATAAAGTGATCCAAAATCAGTTAAATGAAACTAAGAAAGGAAAATTTATAGATCACACACAGTGCACACAAACAGAGTCACAGTTGCTACAAACAATTTCAATTCTCAAAGGACAGGTGGCTGGGGCTAGCAGATGTGAACATGCTAATGCTACGGCACCTACTTGTGCCTATGAAATTGGGGACACAGAGGAATATGAAAAGTACTGGGGAGGTGAAGATATGGGTCCTAATTCTACTTTTCCTGTGGCGATGGGAGAAATCGCTGAGCCACAGGAAAATCGAGAATGCACCATGGTCACAGACCCACTAAACAATGGGGGCCAGCTGTCCACAAATGACGAGCAAGACAAGTTCCCCATCACGGGTAGGATCCAGACCCTCTCCTCTCCTGAAGGAAATCAAACACGTTTGGGGTTTGATAGTGAAGGAAATGAGGGGATTTCAGATGTATATCCAATTCAACCGGTAAAAACACTCAGGAGTGTGGCTGCTTTCAGTGGCAAAATTAAAACTAAGGAACACATTCCACACGCAACCAATGTACAACAGAGCTGTGAGCTCTTAGATGGGAGAAGGCCTAGTGGCCAGGTTAAGGCATCTTCCAGCCCAGGGCAGCATGTGCAATCTACACATACCATAGATTGTAATGCAACCAGGTTGAATATTTCTAGAGACAACAGGAAGTTATCTCCTTCTGGAGAAGTTGTTAATTTCAACAACTCATTAAAAGGTGAGAGCTCTTTTGTAAATACCCCTAGACCTCCTAGGAAGACAGGAAAAGTGGTTAATCAAGTTGGAGCCATGGAATATTCTCAGCCTAAAACCACACCAGTTGTTAAGAGATGCTTTAATACTTTACAAAAGGTAAAGTGCTACACGTGTGGGTTATGGGGGCATATTTCGCAGTTTTGTTTGTCTTCTGGGAAAAAGTTATTTAAACACAAGCAATATACAACCAAGAGGCGTGATGTGGAAGTATACTCACCGCGCTGGGGTGAAGGGCCTAGGAAATATGAAAATGCAAAATCATACATCCCTTCCTCAACTATTAAAGCCGAAAATGAGGCTTTACAGCAGGAGATTAGGCAAATTAAACAGGAACGGAATGAGTTTGTGAAAGAATTCCAATCCTTTAAAAGAAACGTTATTGACTCCTTGAATTGGAAAAATGGAGGGAGTAATTTGTCCATCGAGAGACAAACCACTACACTAAAGCCGGGGTGGCAATACAATATATAAGTTATGTTATAGAGTTCTATGGCATTTAAGTGTCACTATATCCAGACAGGAATGTTATGGACCATTTACCAATATACACGTATGAATGATGTATTGTTTGCTTTAAATAAAGTTAAAGAGAAAAAAAAGAGGGGGATAGAGTTAATAACTGTTTTCTACAAGTTTTTTTTTCAGGTTAAGCGAGTTCCTGAAATTAAATGTACATATAAAGCAGCTGTATTGTAGATAGCTGTACATATGCGTAAAATACGTGCCTAACAAAGGTAAGGTGTAACAGTCCATTGTGTTGGTTTTTCTTTCTCTCTCTTCTTTCCTTTGTATTCTCCCAGTGGCCAGAAACGCCTAGCTATTCATTTGTAATTAACAAAGCTCTATCCAGAATGTATGGGATTAATTCTAAATGAATGGGTGTGTCTGAGTGATGGAATGCATGGGTATGAACGGTCCATGTGTAATCAAAGATTTTTTTTTTTTTTTGTAGGGATGTACTCACCATGTTTTTTTTTTTTGTTTTGGCCATCAATAAGTGTGATCACACTAATGCGCATGCTTTGTACTGTTTATGATTATTTTATTAATTTTTCTCGTTTGTAATGAGCTCAATACTGGTACCAGTTTAAATTAATACTTTTTTTTACAAGTTTATATGTATTCGCGAATAAATAACCTGTGCACAGATAAGAGATCTCAATCCCTATAACTCTGAGAAACTGTAGGGATTTTGTTTTGATAATTTTTCCTTTTTCTGTGGCTTAGAGTGAAGTTTCATTCACTCTGATACGTGGAAAATACGTAACAATGCATTGCTTTGCACCTTGTGGCATCTTATGGATTCAGTAGATCTGGTGTTTTGTTTTTCCTTCCAAATTGACACATGTGCTGTTAATATGTGTAAAGGTTTTAAGTCTACATGTTGTCTTCTTAAACTTTAAGTACTTACGAGGGGCAGGAGGCGGAGCCTAGCGGAGCAGACATGCATTGTTAGAGCTCCACACCGCTGAGGAGAGAAGAGAAGGACAAAGCGGAGCCTGTAGGCTCAAAAGGTATCCATTTGAACCTTTTTGCCCCAGGGAACAAATTGTGAAAGTTTGGGCAGGAAATATGGTACTGGGAGGAAACCGTGGCAGAAATAAAAATCACCTCACAAAGAGCTCACAGGCACTCACTGCAGCTGAAGCAGCTCCAGTCACCTCACAAGATACAGCATCAGGGCGCTCTCACAGACAGAAAATGTCACAGCAAGACTCTCCATTTGAGTCAGATACAGAACAAATCCTCTCACAAACTTCTCCACAAGCCTCCTCAGTATCCCCAGTAATATTATTACAATTTGAAAAGATGCTTCATAAGGCTTTAAAACAAACCTCAGACCAAATAACAAAAAGCCTAACCAAAGAAATAAGAGAGCTGGGAAACCGCACCGCAGCCTTAGAAATAAAAATGGATGAAATTGAAATTACAACCCAAGAAAATATAACAGAATTGGAACAATTAAAAAAAGAGAATTTAATACTTCAAACTAAGCTTGAAGATTACGAAAATAGAGCCAGACGTTCAAACTTGCGCATAAGGGGAATACCTGAAACTGTGACAGACCTGCAATCTACTATTACTGCTCTATTACAAGAACTAAAGCCAGATATCCCTATTGAACGTTTAGAACTGGACAGAGTACACAGAGCCCTCACAGCCAAAAAGAAAGATTTTTGTTTATTCTAATCTGAAGCAATACAACCTCAATTTTATGAGTTAACATATCTAAACAGTTACATATGAATAAAATATGTAATTGTTTACTCTAAAAGGGTTAAAATCCCCAAATAATTCAAACTATCTTCATCAATACCAAAGTTATTAACAGTGCCTTTCTAACTGAATTATTTAGCCTAGGGCAAGACTAACCATATACAACCACCCTGGAATAAATAATTTCAACAAAAACTATATTCTGCACTCCAATTAATGAAACATCATTTTGATGTCTTTTGACATAGCACTTCTCTCCTGTAAGTGGAAGATCCGTGTACCCCCATTAGCCCTCCTCATTCTCCCAACCATATTATGTGGGAGTGTGACGAAGGCACTTATTCCCCTGAGAGAGATATTTATTCTCTTTCACGGGTAAATTGTGATTACTTGCAAAAAATAATTTATACAATGTATCATCTAATCTCATATGTTTTTTGTTTACTCTTTACTCCAGAATTCACTGGTTTCTTTTCTATCTTTTCATCTCTTCAGTCCACACAGGTTGATCTGCGCAGTCAGCTCTGCATAACAAAAAGTAAGTCAAAACTATTTGATCTATTGCCATGGCACCACTGAATATACTTTCCCTGAATGTTCAGGGAATAAATGTCCCTCAAAAAAGGACCAAAGCCTTCCGTACTTTCCATAACAAGAAGGCTTACATAGTATGCCTCCAAGAAACACACTTCACCAAAGATTCTACTCCAAAATATATTTCTCCTTTTTATCAACAAATTTACACAGCTTCTGCCTGTACCAAGCAAAGGGGAACTTTAATTGCATTTCACCGATCCACACCATTCACCTTATCATCAGAAATTAAAGACCCAGAAGGTAGATACCTGATACTCATGGGTTATATAATGGATACAGCAATCACGGTGATTTCCTACTACGCTCCTAACAAACAACCTACACCATTCCTCTCACATATATTACAAGTGATTAATACACACAAAATAGGAACAGTGATAATGTGTGGGGATTCGAACCAGGTCCTCCTCCCATTTCTAGATAAATCACCTTTTACACCATCCAAAATAATCTCTAGATTACCTTTTTCTCAACTTCTTTCCAAATACAATCTGGTAGATTCATGGAGAGAAAGTAACCCAATGAAAAAGAAATTCACTTATTTCTCGCACCCTCATCAAACCTTCACCAGAATAGATCATATTTTTCTAACAATAGGAATGATACCAGAAATTATTGCATCAGATATAATTCCGATTCCGTGGTCTGACCATAATGCAGTATACACTACTATAGCCTCAGCCATACCAAAAGCGCATGACCCAACGTGGTACTTACCGGACATAATGCTCAAACACCCACTACATCAGATGGCCATTGAACAAGCTTTAAAGGAATACATATCAATTAATAATACAACAGACATCTCCCCAATTACACTGTGGGAAGCTCATAAGCCTGTCTTGCGTGGTACAATACAAAGACAAATGACACTATTTAAACAGGAACGCAAAAATCTAGCAAAAAAACTAGAACTCAATTTTAATGCAGCCTACATATCATTTCAAGATAATCCATCTCAGAGTACAAAATCTCATCTGGAAAAATCTAGATTGGAATACGATCTATTTCTCACTGAGTCAGTTGATAAATCCCTCAAACGCTCCAAACACAATTTCTACATGAATACAAACAAACCAGGTACATATTTGGCTCGGGCATTAAATTCAACTAACAAATCTTTCAAACCAATACGTTTGAAATTATCAAAAAATGTTTACACTTGTAATCCAGTTAAAATAGTCCATAAATTTCACTCACATCTCGCAACTTTATACAAGACAAACAATGAATTTAATCCTACAGAAGCTGAATCCTTCTTCTCAAAAATAACCTTACCTGAGTTATCTCAGAATCAAAAAAGCAGTTTGGATGAGCCTATAACTATAGATGAAGTTGCTAACGCCATAAAAGACCTAAAACTTAACAAAAGACCAGGCCCAGACGGCTACTCGGCTTTATACTATAAAACATTCTCAGAAATACTCTCTCCCATTCTCACTGAAACTTTTAACAAACTTCTAGATGGACATTCTTTTCGGCAAGAAACACTAATGGCAATTGTTTGTATGATCCCAAAACCCCTTTCTGATGATACTTCCTGTGTGAATTATCGGCCTATCTCTCTGTTAAACCTCGATATTAAATTATTAGCAAAAATAATAGCAAAACGCCTCAATAGCATTATAGGAAAATTAATACATAGAGATCAAGTAGGCTTCATGCCAAATAGACAGGCAGGCGATAGTATACGCAGGGCAGTGTTATTGGCACATATTGCTAAAAAACGGAAAATCCCTTTATGTTTTCTATCTCTCGATATTAAGAGGGCATTTGACACAGTATCCTGGCAATATATGCAATATTCATTACAAAAATGGGGTTTTGGACCCCATTTTTTAACATGGATCAAAGCATTATATAATAAACCCAAAGCCTATATAAAATATGCTGGATACAAATCTGAAACCTTTAATATCAAAAGAGGTACCCGACAGGGTTGCCCATTATCTCCCTTATTATTTGCCCTTATACTCGAACCCATGGCCCAATACATCAGAACAAACCAAACTATAACTGGCATTGAAGTAGGAGGTATTACACACAAATTATGTATATTTGCAGACGATATATTACTTTTTCTATCATCACCACAGGTCTCTGGTCCTAACTTAATACCAGCTCTTGATGGATTTGCAGCCCTATCCGGCCTTATGATTAATCCTAAGAAATGCCTAGTGCTTAATATTTCACTCACAAACATGGAATTGATCCCGGCTAGGGCTGCACTCCCATTCACATGGGCAGAAAAATCAATCCCATATCTTGGAATTCATTTAACAGCATCTCATTCTGACTTATTCTCAACCAATTATCCTCCTGTATTAAGACAGATCACAAATCTAATAAAACAATGGTCGCAACTTCCTTTATCCTGGATAGGGAAGATTAATGCAATCAAAATGACTATTCTACCCAAATTGCTTTATCTATTCAGAGTCCTCCCTATTCCAATTCCTTCCTATTTTTTGAGAATAGTACAAAAAAGAGCAACTTTGTTTATATGGGGCTCTTCTAAACCACGTATACCTATACACACACTACATCTTCCCAAAAATAAAGGAGGCCTGGGATACCCTAATTTTACTAACTACTACAGAGCAGCACATTTGGCCAGTCTGTCCAAATACCATGCAAAACAGGAAATCCCATTATGGGTATTTATAGAGGCTTCAGAAAATGACCCTCTATTAATATCAAATTTATTATGGCTTGATCCTAAAGACCGCTTTAAAATTCATAATCCCATAACTAAACACTTCTTATCTCTCTGGGATAAACTAAAAACCAAATATCAGTTACAATCTCCACACAATCCTCTCCTTTCTTTTATCAGAAATCCGGCCTTTTATCCGGCATGGATCTACCCAAATTCTTTTAAAGCTTGGACAACATCAGGCATTCAGACACTAAATGACTTCATAGCATCTAAATCATTCCTTTCATTCCCATCGCTTAGAGAAAAATATGATCTACCAAACTCTGAGATATTCAGATATCTCCAAATCAAAAATTTCTATACACCATTCCTAAAGGGGGATACACCATTATCCCAATTATCCATTTTTGAATCAATCTGTACAAAAGATCCATTTGCTAAAGGTACAATTTCATCACTTTATAATCAATTATATGGAGTAGCAAATCTTAATAGACCCTCTTACGTTCAGAGGTGGGAGGAGGACCTGGGACGAACTTTAGAAGACACGGACTGGTCTAACATATGGCTCACATCTAAGTCATCTTCACCCAACATCTTAGCACTGGAGACAAATTATAAAGTCCTAACTCGCTGGTACCTTGTACCCGCTAGAGTGGCAAAATATTCACCTAATACCTCAGCTCTTTGTTTTCGAGGATGCCCAGAAATAGGCACATATTTACACATATGGTGGACGTGCCCAGTAATCCAAACCTTCTGGAAGGAAGTCTTCGTGATTGCATCTAAAATATTTAAAAAAATAATACAACCAGATCCATATTTAACTTTACTTAATCTAAAACCGGAATGGTTAACACTCCCTCAATTCAAACTTATGATCCAACTAATAACGGCTGCAAAACAAACAGTGGCCAAGGCATGGAAATCTCCTACATTGGTACTAGCAGAAACAATTCACAGAATGAATAATACAATGTCCCATGCTAAGATGGTAGCCATCGATCAAAATCAAATTCCAAAATTTGAAAAACTTTGGCATCCTTGGATAAAACAACAGTTCCTGTCAAACTTCAATGACTCTGTCCTGTTGCCATGGTAACAGATTAAATGACTTACAGAGACACCCATTCTAAGGCTTCAAAGAGAACTAAAAAGAATAATAAACTGACGAGCGGGACAACCTTGTGGACCATACCTCTACCTTTCAACCCTTTTTCTTCTTTCTCTTTCCTTTTCTCCACCTTACGATTAAAGCTCATTATCAGAATTTATTTGACCTATATACACTCTACCTGTAAACAATATGTATAGTAGGTATAAATCATTTAAATACCTACAAAAGTAACTAAGGAAATGATATATATCTTTAATTTAGGTTTACGTGAACCCAATGTTTAATATTTGAAATTTCATAATATTTACCTATATAAACCCTACTGTAAAACAATGAGCTTACTTTATAGATCCTTGTAAACTTACTTTATGTATCTTTATAACATTGTATACTCAATAAAATTCTTTTGACAAGGAAACTTTAAGTACTTACAAACACACCAGGTTTTCCTATAACTTTTTGTTTGTCAGAGTACAGATATGTGGGTGTGTCTGTACATTTTCGAATGTACTTACTGTGGATGGACGCATTATCTCAGCTGGAAGTCTGTTCCAATCATCCACTACTAGTTTAGTCCATTATGAACCTCTCAGAGAGGTACAGTGAGGTGTTATTAATTTTTGAGTTTTGTATTTTAGGAGAAATACACAGACAAGGACAAATGATTGGACCCAGATTGGACAAAGTACTTTGAAACACAGAGGACCTTAAAACATAATTTTTATTTTTTTTTTGTTTTAAGGAGAAGCCTTGAATCCAATTAATTGCAGTCAGGCCCAACTAAATTCTAAAAAGAAAAACATTTAAACATTTTTTTTTTTTTTAAACAGAGATCCTGCTCTCTGTAATACAAGTTCTTGTGGCCTGATTGACGTGCAAATAGATTTGCACTGAGAGTCAATTAATATGTTAATCACCACCGACAGAGGGTGTTGCCTTTTGAATAGCTACAATGTTTGAAGGCAGTTTCAATGTTTGTTTTTTTTGACAGAATACAGATTCAATTTTTTTTTTAATTTGTTACATTTTTTTTTTTCTCTCATTTTTATTCTTCTTTTTTCTTAACGGTAATTTTTTTTTCTTTACAAAAAAAAAAACAAAGGGGGGGGAAGAACGATTTTTAATTTTTTTTTTAATTCTTTTTTTTAATGTTTACGATTTTTCTTTCTTTCCTATAGTATTATTTATTTATTTTTTTTTGTATTGTGATTCTTGAGTTTGGTGTCACCAGGGTGAAATAAATGAATAAATAAATAAATAAATAAATAAATAAATAAAAAGAGGGGAGTAGGGGGACATTATATGGAGAACATTTAAAATGGTTAGAAATGTTGATATAGAATATTAAAGCTTCCCTATAGCATTTTGGGGACCCAGTTCCAACAGTTTTTCTTCTCTCTTTCGACATTGGATAATTGTTATAAAAATGTATGTGATTGTAGCTATTACCAACTATGACAGTAACACCTGGGTGTTAGCAACAGTCATATGACTATTTTCTTTATATATGTGACATACAATCCTCTCTACAGTTCTAATATTGGGCAGTCATCATATGTGGTCATTGATCAATTTTTTTTTTTTTTTTGTTTTTGGTCAGTTTTCTTTTTGTGCCATAACCAAGTTCAAAGAGCATTGCGTGAATATCATATAGATATACTGGGACTTGTGAGACTCATAGTGATTGGCAAATAGCAGGGAGTATAGTACAATTGTACTTAAGAGTAATTTAGTTTGATTGTTCCTGAAGCCACTAGTGACTGATGACATCACACTTATCCGTATTCTGAAATCAAGTTATTTTTGTCTGCGTAGGCGACACTGCCTAATCTGCACGGAGAACTCTTAAAGTGATGACCTCTTCCGTAGCCTGCTAAAGGCAGGACTCATACAGTAGCTACACACGGTAGCCAAGGATGGAGCTATATGCCCAAAGGTTTGGCACCAGCCAAGGTTGAACTGTTCCTAGTTTCAGTAAAAGGAGTTAGTGGTGAGTTGCGATGGCAACAAAACTCCCCGGAACACGTGAAGGGTCATACACGCACACACAACGTGGTATTTCACAGAAGGTGGGGCAGAGGTACTTGCAGGCATATGACAATGGAGGAAGAAAGATGGGGGGATGAAAATCAGACACCTGGCTGAAGGGCGTAACCATTCAAATTGTTACACATGTCACTGGGAAAGGGGTCTCATTAGTATGTCACAGTATATCTATGGCAAGTCTAATCAAAGGTCCTTACGGCTCAGACTTACCAGACAAGCATTCAGTTGAATGCATATGTCTTAAATGTACTTGTGTTTTTATTTCTCTACCTTTGTCCACATTAATAAAGTATAATCTTAGAAAGACAGGAAAAGCTGGTCCCCAGGCTATTATTGTATGCTGTATCCAATTGGAATCACCAGTGAAGGCCGTCCCAGAAGCAAGAGCAACAGGACCAGATTCGCCTTATGGACTTTCGTACTGTTATTATCGGACTATTGTTATTATTGGACTGTTGACAACAAGGATCCTCATGTTTTTTTTTTTTTCTTATTGTTTTGTTTTGGTGCTGTTTCTCATGATTTTTATTATGGACTTATGACATCCAGAACAAGTGATGACTACTGATACTGGGATCCAGAAGTGTGAACTGTAGAGATGGAGAGTTTAAAAGTTTTTTTTTTTTTCCTCTCAAAGAGTTTTATTTCATTTCAGAGTGTAAAGCCGAAAGTGCCAAATATTAAAGGAGATTGCACATAAACCATTATTCTAGGTGTGGCCGAGTCTCATATTCTCAACTGGCCACAAGGGGCCATCTGTTGCCTTATAAGTTTATGTGAAATCTCCATTAATAACTGTAAAATATTGTATTGATGAATATATTTCATTTAGCTGGCATCTATGAAAGCCGGACAAAAAGAGGTTCATTTAAGCTTTTGCTAAGAGCAGAGAATGTGGGCCAAGGCTTGTATATACAAACAATGGAGAGCCAAACCATTGTTCTACACCTACTCCTTTGAAAGGGTGCCATGCTGGGATATGCATTGGACCTAACTTCCTGGGGAAATGCAATTAACACACTTGGCCAACATAGTCACAAGGATTTGCATGAAAGGGGGCCGACTTATGGAGTAAGCCCTCCAATCATGATCCAAGCTAGGCCAACCAATGAGACATCAGCTTGGTTTGATATACTCAGAGTCAAGGGGGAGGTATCTCTCTTTCTGATAAGACCAGCAAGCTGAAAGGAGCTTTGGTAAGGATGGGTAATTATGGGAAAGGAATGCCCTTTTACTTGTAACTGAATATGTGTGTAGATTACTGTATTGAGGAATATACTCTATATTCCTTCATGTAAATACTTTATTTCAACCTAATATTTTCTGCCTTGGTGTAAGGCGATAGATAGATGATTGTGTATTAGCTAGACTTTCAACTTCTTCCTAATAAATGTTATTATATTTTAAGCTTTCACTCTTCGTCGAAAAGAACTCTTATTTAACCCACCTCATATCTATGAGATATGAAAAATCTTAAATATAGATTTTTCAGGGTAACAAGGCCTACCAGCTGAGTGACTCCAACCACTCCTCCTATGTACATTTACAGTTGTGCTCAAAAGTATGCACACCATGGCAGAAATCGTGAAATGTTGGCAATAATATTGAAAATATTATCATGCCAAAAAACTCTCTCTATAATTTAAGGATAATGATCATATTAAGCCATTTATTATCACATAGTTGTTTGGCTCCTTTTTACATCATAATGATAACCAAAACCACCCAAATAGCCCTGATCAAAAGTTTCAATCCCCTGTAATGTTTGGCCTTGGTACAGACATACAAGGTGACACACACAGGTTAAAAGGGCAATTAAAGTTTAATTTCCCACATCTGTGGCTTTTTAACCACTTCCCTACCCACATATAGTCATATGACGTCCTGGGATGGGATCTCCCATCCTGGGTGGACGTCATATGACGTCCTGGGATTCCCAGCCATCTAGGGGGCGCGCGCGCACCCGCCGCGTTGCTCGGGACCCAGTGTGTGTGCCCGGCGGCCGCGATATCCGCCGGGCACACGCGATTGCCCGTTAACCGGGCCGGTTGTAAACACACAGATCCACAGCCTGTCAGGTGAGAGGAGACCGATCTGTGTTCCCAGAACGGAGGAACACTGATCGGTCTCCTCCCCTTGTACGTCCCCTCCCCCTACAGTTAGAAGCATTCCCTAGGAAACATATTAACCTCTCCCCGCCCCCTAGTGGTTAACCCCTTCACTGCCTGTCACATTTACACAGTAATCAATGCAATTTTATAGCATTGGTCGCTGTATAAATGTGAATGGTCCCAAAAATGTGTCAAAAGTGTCCGATGTGTCCGCCATAATGTCGCAGTCACGAAAAAAAATTGCGATCGCCGCTAAAAAAATAAATAAATATATATTTTTTTAAAATGCCATAAATCTATCCCGTATTTTGTAGACGCTATAACTTTTGCGCAAACCAATCAATATACACTTATTGCGATTTTTTTTTACCAAAAATATGTAGAAGAATACATATCGGCCGAAACTGAGGAAAAAATTTGTTTTTTTAAAAAAAAATTGGGATATTTATTATAGCAAAAAGTAAAAAATATTGTGTTTTTTTCAAAATTGTCGCTCTTCTTTTGTTTATAGCGCAAAAAGTAAAAACCGCAGAGGCGATCAAATACCACCAAAAGAAAGCTCTATTTATGGGGAAAAAAGGACATCAATTTTTTTTGGGTACAACGTTGCATGACCGCGCAATTGTCGTTTAAAGTGCGACAGCGCTGAAAACTAAAAATTGGCCAGGGAAGGAAGGGGGTGAAAATGCCCTGTATTGAACCGGTTAAATTGCAATTAGTGTCTGTGTATAAATTGTCAATGAGTTTGTTAGCTCTCATGTGAATGCACAGAGCAGCCTAGATGATTAGCCATGGAGAGCAGAAAAAAAACTGTCAAAACACCTGAGTAACAAGGTAATGGAACTTTAAAAAGATGGAAAAGGATATATAAAGATATCCAAAGCCCTACATTTGCCAGTAAGTACTGTTCAAACACTTATTAAGAAATGGAAAATGTGTGAATCTCTTGATACCAAGCCAAGATCTGGTAGACCAAGAAAGACTACAGCCATAACTGCCAGGGGACTTATTCAGGGTAACCTCAGGAGAAATACAGGCTGCTCTGGAAAAAGACAGTGTGGTTGTTTTTAAGGATCACAATAGGATGATCCTTGAACAAAAATTATCTGCATGATCTAGTTGCCAGAAGGAAGCCTTTACTGTGCCAATGCCACAAAAAAGCCCAGTGAGGCATGTCAAGGTGTGAGCTTAGGCTCTGAGGAAGGGGGTTCTCCCCTGAAACGCGTCAGCCATCGCTATATCCACTTGACGTCAGGTCCTGACTTGTCGATGTTCAGAACTGGGAACCTATAACATTGCTAATGCCTGTTATCCATGCTCGTTTGTGAGTATACATTTTGCTGTTTTATGCTTCATTAAAGCTTTACCAGTGGTAATGCACTAGGTCAGTGCGCCCTCCTTTTCTCTTTTTTCTTTAGCCTGTAAATACCCATTATTCTGAAGAGGGCTGCAAGATGGCAGATACTACTGTATGAAGTTGGTCACACCACATATTGAGGAACCAGACACCTGAGCGCAGGAGAGATTTCTATTGTGGTTGTTAGGAATATTGTAACCAGGCTTTTTTGTGGCATTGGCGCAGTAAAGGCTTCTTTCTGGCAACTAGACCATGCAGATCATTTTTGTTCAAGTATTGTCATATTGTGCTCCTTAAAAACAACCACAGTGTCTTTTTCCAGAGCAGCCTGTATTTCTTCTGAGGTTACATGTGGGTTTTTCTTTGTATCCCAAAAAAAATTCTCTGGCAGTTTTAGCTGTAATCTTTCTTGGTCTACCTAACCTTGGCTTGGTATGAAGAGATCTCAGAATTTTCCACTTCTTAATAAGTGATTAAACAGTACTGACTGGCATATTCAGGCTTTGAATATATTTATATATCCTTCTCCATCTTTATAAAGTACCATTACCTTGTTACATGGGTCTTTTGACAGTTCTTTTCTGCTCCCCAGTATCTAGCCTACTCAGTGCATTCACATGAAAGTTAACAAACTCATTGACAATTTATACACAGACACTAATTGCAATTTAAATAGCCACATATGTGGTAAATTAACCTTTAATTACCATTTTAACCTGTGTTTGTGTCACCCTGTATGTCTGTACCAAGGTCAAACATTCCAGGGTATGTACATGTTTGATTAGGGCCATTTGGGTGATTTGTGTTATTATGATTTATAAAGGAGCCAAACAACTATGTGATGGTAAATGGCTTCATATGAACACTATCCCTAAAATAAAGGGAGTTTTTGGCATGATCAGTCATATTTTCAATATCAATGCCTGGTTTCACTATTTCTGCCAATATATGCAACCTTTGAGAACAACTGTATAAAGCTGGCCATACACTATGTAATCTGATTGTACAATCTCTGTACAATTCCTTTTAGATTTACGAAAACTATGGAATAGAAAGACCCACCTGACCAAACCATTCAATTTGTATCAAATCAGGCAGGCCCTTGCTCTACTTTGCTGATGGTAGATTTAATGGAAATTGTACTTTCAGATTTTACAGTGTATGGTCACCCTAAAGAAGTATGGCCAAAGCTTTTTCTGCCATACTTCTCCTTTGGATCACAGGAGTGCAGTGCACTCCTTTGACCCGTTTTCACCTTACATCGGGCTAAAGCCTGTTGCCAGCTGATGTCACTCAGCCGGGTTCAGGCTCGGGAAAGATCCCAACTTTACAGTCGCAACCCAGCCACATGCCTGGATTGGCAGCTGGCTCAGCCTCTCAGCTGCACTGCTGGGAGACCGAGCCAGCCGCTTCCTCCCCAGCCCAGCGGTCCTGAGTATTAAGAAGTGACCTTTCCCATGCTGGACAGCCTGGAGTTTGCCATGACCAAAAGGTTTAGGAGGCTTCTGTAGGAATGTGCAGGCTAGCCTGCTTGCTAGTTGTTCAAAATTAGTTTTTTTTTTTTTTAAATGTATGACTCTATTTTCTTTGAGGTCAAATTTGATTTGACCTGGTTAATTTTTGATAGAGTCATACCTTCACAGTCTGAGAATTCTTGAGCTATATGCTCCCATTTAAAATTCCAAAACTATAAAGGAAACACTACAACTGTTCTAAGATCAGAGTATTCACTCAGTGTATTGAAATCTTAAATGTGACTGGCTGCACACCTTCAGCTGACTTTATTGCCATACCTGGGAACTTCCCAAAGTCAGTAAGCCTGAGATTGGGGCATGGTGAGGGGTGAGACAAGTGGGAAGGGCAAAAAAGAGGCTAATCATGCCGTAAAGAATACACCACACTGAAGTAGAAGCTGTGGTTTAATAACAATCCATGTAATGCACAATGGCCAAACATGGGGTCAACAGTGCTGTAAAATAATAACAGACCTTCAGATGATTACATTATGGTAATATGGTCCTCAAAGAAAACAGCACTAATGTGGTCTCACACATGGGACCCATAACCCACCTGCAAACCCTCCCCCAACCAACCTGCAGCCTCTGTAGTTGTTCTTAATTTCTGACTATATCCAACTGCTTTGTGTTTTCTTCGTAGCAGCCTGAATGCTATCTCAAACTCTTCACTCTGAGCAGCCAGATTTAGGGAAGGGTATGAGCGAAGTAGATCGACTGAAGAAACCTTCATTCTCTGCTATCTTTTTGTATTCAGAGGAATCTGTTAGCATTTAGCCTTCTGTTAGCCTTACAGTTGTTATACCTTGACTTGGCAACACTCCTGCGGAACCAGAACAGACTGTATGTGAAGGCGTCGGGCACAAATCACCCCTCTACTCCAGGCAGTGACACGCAGGTAGACACATGATTTTGCTGACAAACATCCAGACTGGAGCCAAAAAAATGTACTAGCAAACTGGAGAGCCAGAAACACAAGAAAATAAGCTGGCATAAATTTCACATGAATGTTCACCATATTGTAAATTTCATCTAGACTCTCTTATTTCCCCTAGGGCCTAGACACTTTTATGCCTCCCATTACGCATTATCTCCAACCTCATTACCAACCTTATATAAAAAAAGTCTGCCGTTTTGCTCCCAGAAGAAAAAAATTGATATCTGATCTATATACCTCCTTTGTCAGTATCCTTTTCTCTGACTCTCTTACATATATGAGTAGATGGGATGTTGATTGTAATACGTACTTTACCCTGGATTGGGTCATAATGCTGGATGGGTCTATCTGACTTATAATTTTGAGGCTACCCATCCAGAGACTCAATGGTGCATATTTTCTGGGACTGTGATAAGGTACAACCTGTATGGTGTAGAATTTCTAATATTGCTATCATCATCTCTGATAATATCTGATCTATATACCTCCTTTGTCAGTATCCTTTTCTCTGACTCCCTTACATATATGAGTAGATGGGATGTTGATTGTAATACGTACTTTACCCTGGATTGGGTCATAATGCTGGATGGGTCTATCTGACTTATAATTTTGAGGCTACCCATCCAGAGACTCAATGGTGCATATTTTCTGGGACTGTGATAAGGTACAACCTGTATGGTGTAGAATTTCTAATATTGCTATCATCATCTCTAAAAATATCCTGCTTCTAACCCTTCCGGTGTGTCTTATTTTCACACCTATAAACTCATCCACACCATATGCATTGCTACCTTATGGAAATCAGTGACTCTCCCTTTCTCTGCAATCATTAACAGAATAGATTCTATTATGGTAATGGAAAGGATTTTCTACACTTTACATGATAAATTGCCTTTGTTTTCTACTAAATGGGATACATGGATTTCCAAATGACACTTTTTTGATGTAATGTACTACAATTAATATGCAGACAATCTCTTTAAGTCTATATATGCATGATATCATTGGATATCTCTGATCAGTATTATCTTTATTCATCATGGTGCTCATGAATCTTGGATTCCCTGGACCATATAGTAATTCCAATTTGTACTTAGATTCCCATTGTGCTTCTCTTTTGTTATGAGGTTATTTAATCGTTCCATTTTTTTGGTATGTCATTGTAACCCTGTGGCTTCATTATGTTTTTTTTTTGTACTGCATTTAACTTTTGCAAAACAATAGTTTGTAAAAAAAAAAAAAACTCACCAGAAAGATAGGATCTCACAGCATCATAGAGGTCAGTATGCATTCACAACACTAAACAGCCAGGATTCTAAGGACACAATTACTGTATGGCATTTTCACATTTTAGAAATTCATTTTCATCAACTGCATGCTTCATAACAAAATCAATAGAGTCATTACAGTGTTGGGAAAGTGGTGATGTTGTAATTGCCATAGTGAAGGGACATGCTGCAGTCATCAGAAACTGTGCATAGAAACTCTCCGGGAATGTAAGACCCCACAGCATCCTAGAGGTTAGTATGCATTCACAAATCCAAAAAAAACAAATAGAAAAGATCCGGGTCCTTCCTTAATCCTGGTAGTTCTTACAAACACTCACCCAGGGACAATAAAGCATGAACAAGGAATTTTGATAGTGCAGTAATATTTTAATTCAAAAAATTCCATGAAATTGAAGAATATAACTAGCAAAAAGAAAATTGCACTCAACATGTTTAAGGTCAAATATATGCATAAGTATTGATAATATCACAAACAAGACCCTTGTAGTTTAAGGGAAGGGAAGGCACCACCATCAACAGAAACTGGGAAACGAAACTCACCAGTAAGGTAGGAATTCATAACATCGTAGAGGTCAGTATGCATTCACAACTCTAAACAGCAGATGAAAAGTATCCTGGATACTTCATCGATCCCTAGTGATAGTTCTTGCAAGCACTCACTAAAGGATAATAAAGCACAAAAGAGGAACTCTGATAGTGCAGTAATGTTTTATTATTAAAAATTCCATTAAATTTTAGACTATAACAAGCAAAATATACTTATTCACCTTATGTCATTTTAAAATGTTTATAAATTAATTTTCATTAGCTGCATGTTTTGTAACAAAATTCATAAAATCATTACACTTTTGGCAAACTGGTGATGTTCTAGCTGTCATTGTGGAGATATTAAAGTATTTGCTTTTTTGGCCTTACTTCCCCTATGGATCGCAAGATCGTTCTGAACTCCTGTGATCCATTTTCAGGTGACTGCTGGCTGAAGTCTGCTGTCGGCTGATGTCACAGAGCTGGTCCAGGCTCTAAAAGATACTGACTTTATGGACATATCCACCCAGAAGCCTGGATCGGCATCTTGGTCTTGCCTCAGCCGTCACGGCTCTCTGCTCAGAGTGGAGGGAGAGAACTGAGCGATTGGCGGTGTTTGATCACTAAGTTCTTCCTACAGAGGTGGCAGGGGACAGATGCAGCATCGGATCAATGCTGCATCCACCTAGGTGAGTCTCTTTTACTATTTCTCCAGTCTTCTCCTCCACTTAACCCGCATACAAAGGAGTTAAAAATTAGAAATAGTGCTTTATCCCTTTAAAATATTTGTTTCACACTCTCCAGAATAAAATTCAAAATCTCAAGGGAGAGTGGCTTTCCAATGGTGTGTGATAGCTTCTAGGGCTGGATCATGAACTTTCGAGGGTGCGGAAAAATGAACTCTTGCATGGCGGGCTGTAATGCAGTGTATGCTAGCCCAAAGCCCATGACAGTCGGATGCAGTTAGTTGCAGTGGCTTACAACTGATGTCAACTCGGTCCAGTCTGGGAATGCCTGAGTGCCTCATGGCTTCCCTGAATTATTAGGAATGCCTAATTGCCGCATGGTTTCCCTGAATCATTAGGAGTCTCAGGTGGAGACAGGATCAGGGCAGCCAGACAGTGGTGTTGAAACACTTACCCCTGCTCCTTCTCAACACTATCTCCACTCTCTTCATGACCAAAGGTCAAAGATACATTGGGCAGGGTCAAGGAATAGCTTCCAAGCTGGTTTCCAAGGCCGCCCAAAACGCACAGCCTCCAATGGTACAACTCAGCTGCAGCCGGCGGCTCAAATGTTGGCTCTGCTATTGTTACTGGCAATACATCCATCCCTGTCACTGGGGCTGGGACTGCAGGGGCTGCTAGAAGATGGTCCAGGGGATTTAGTGTTATCTGACAGTACAACCCCCTCTACTGCCTCAGCCACAGGCTCCCCTAACAGTTCACTAAACAGTCAACCTGACAGCCCCGAGTGCAGGGAGCTCTGCTGGTTCTACTGCAGGCTCAGCCAGAGGCTTAGTAGGGGAAATCTCTCATGTTACTGCAGTTATTGAAGTGAGAAGCACTCAAAAAGGACCTGTCAACAATGCAAATAATGCTGCTATGGTACCCACAGCGTGCTATGTTAATCGCACTTGCAATAGCTTTAATAATGACCTCAACACTGACTCTGTTAACTGTCCCACTTTTAGTGGAGCATCCAGTTGTGCCCCTAGTTGTGTTTCTAGCAGCACATCATCCCTGTCAACTGCCTTCAGAGTGCTCAAGACATTAATTGTACAGTCAGTACCACGGTTCTGGGCTCCACAGCTAATACCTTGGGTTATTTGGGTCCTGTTGGACCTCCCAGCCCTCAAGGCCATCCCAGATCTTGTGAGAGTGGGGACTCCTGCTCTACATCAGGCTCTATAGACGAATCACAAAACAACCCTGCAGACACCAACCATATAGCTGCCAACTCTAATGCCCTTGACCCTACAACTAATAACCCTACAGCTACCAAGTTCACAGTTACAAGAGGGCGGATGGTGGCACGCCAGGAGGCAGAGGTAGGAGAGACACTGGCAACTCGGGAGACACACTAGAAGGTAACAGGAGATAATGCACAGAGCCTGGCAGATGGGCCACATCAAGTGGAGCTCAGATTAAGGCCCTACCCGATCTGTCAAGAATCACTCAGCGAATGAGAGGCCGTATGCATCTCCTCCTAGAGCATATTAAATCAACATGTGTTTTCCCTATCAATGGGGACACATATTCTGTATGAAGGTTAAGGAAGACAACTATTCCTTTGCACTTCATATTCATAATTACCTGAAGGACCTCTTTGGGTTTTTTGGTACTGAGCCTATAGTAGTCTCAGACTGGCTAGATTTCTCTTTTCTCAGATTTCTCATTCCTACTGATGACTGAACTGGCTCAGCAGGTTAATATACAGCATCCTTGGGGATTTTTTACTCACTTCTTGGAAGAAGCCCTTTTCTTTTTTTCTTTTTTTCTTTCCCATTGCATGTGTCTCCCCTTTTCCTAAGTCCTTAGACCTCTACTGACATAGTGTCTGTTTATCAGTGCAGTGGTTTGATGGGGACTGGTTTGGGGGCTGGGGGGTTGGGGGGGTATGAGATATCTGGCCGATATCTGGTGAAGGTCCCTATTAGATGGGAATGTTTGAATGCGTGTGTGTGTGTGTGTGTGTGTGTGTGGGGGGGGTGCCTGGTGGGTGAGGGGACTGGGTGTGCACTCTTCTAACCAACCCACGCATGGCCTCACCCCGCCAACCCCCTTGTTTTTTGTGGCTAAATTGAAGGAGGGGAGGGGGAAAATTAATTAGTAGGTGCCAATCACGAGAGGTAAAATAGAACAGAGACTAGTGGTCTTGGGTACATATTACAGAGGGAATGGAGGTTTCACTAGTGCCCACCCCTTTGGCTCCCCACTTAACTTTCGCCCCTAACCCTCTCCCGCCCCCTGTATCTATTCATTTACCCTCTTTTATTTTCTTTTGTCTTTACAGATGTATGCATTAAGTAAAGTGGTCACCCTGCCCTGGAAAATTTAATTGTATGAAATCGCATGCCTTTGTTCACCCTCAGGCCCTAGGCATGCAAATATAAAAAATCTATTTAATTAAAATGCCCTTGGAGGAAGAACCTCCAGGTTTATCCTTTTTTAAAAAAATCTTTTGTGCTCTCCCTTAATTAGCCCACGGGACATAGAGGCAACTTTGCATATAGTTTTTTAGTTTTATTTCCCTCTTACTTCTCAGACTTGAGGAATAGCTTCCAGTCCCCAAAAGAGTTTCCCCCTCTTGCCTTTTGGAACGTAGAGGGAACTTTGCATACATATTTTTTTTCTCCCTCTTTCCAATGCACGCTGGAGTGCCTGCCTCTTGGGGATTGGGCCCGAGGCTTCTGGTTAAGTTTACCTTTTTCAATGTAGATTGTGAGCTCTAACGAGCAGGGCCCTCTGATTTCTCCTGTATTGAATTGTATTGTAACTGTACTGTCTGCCTTCATGTTGTAAAGTGCTGTGCAAACTGTTGGCGCTACATAAATCTTGTATAATAATAATAATAATAATTATAAAAATGATAAAAGGACTTAATGTAGCGGAAAAAAATCAAGACTGTTGACAGACCTACCCAAGATGAGAAGCAATATTGTATTTTTACAACACATTTAAAAAAAGAAAAGACAAAGAGCCTAAGCTGGTGAATAAATGTTTCCCAACTGCTTATCTTTGCCCCTAATTTTTATAAAAGGTCAAATAGGTCAGCATTCTCATTGACCACACAGTTCCCTGGAAATTGTCCTCACTTTTACTTGAAGAGAACGGCAGATACATCTTGACTAATGGTTTCATACCTCCAAAACATAGACCAACTCCAATTTCTTGGAGCTAGAGTGTTTTGATTTTGGGTGGAAACTTTCAAGCGGAATTCCAATAAAAAAAAAAAAAATTAAAAGTCAGCAGCTACAAATACTGCAGCTGCTGACTTAATAATTGGACACTTACCTGTCCCAGGGTTCAGCGATACGGGGGAACGAAGCCCCGCTTGTCTCCCCCTCCTCTCTGCGGCGCCGGCATTGTCACTGTGGGTGCCCAGCTGTTGGTTCACAGCTGGGCACGCACTGCGCATGCGCAAGCCGCGCTGTACGCTGTGACTGGCCGGGAAATCATCTGGGACCTGTGACGTGTCCCAGATGATTGCCTAGAGGGAGGGGGAGAGGTGATCTTCCTTCTGGCGCCGCGGGGCGCCGCGGAGCCCCAGGAGGAAGTGGGAGCTGGAACCCTCTAAAAAGAGGGTTTCCGCTCCCCCCCAAAAAAATGACATGCCAAATGTGGCATGTCAAGGGGTCACCTTCCCTTAAAGCGGAAGTTCCATTTTTGGTTGGAACTCCACTTTAACTTACCTTACGACCCCCTCATTGATGTCTCAAGGGGGCTTTTCATTTAGCCTACTCCTATCTTAAAAAACTAAAATCAGAACGCCTCACAATATACCCCTGGATGAATGGTGTTTCATGTATCCATCAGCAAGGGACTATATATTTTATTTGCCTATGAATGGCACATATTCTAGATGTTTGATAAAGGAGCCCTCCTGTCTGCCCTGAAACATGTAGCCACATTCCCTCCACTTCCTGTCATCACCCAGCCGAGAGAGGTGCTGTTTGGAGCCGCAGCCATCTTGCCATTTCTGAAAGCTGCTGATGCTTATATTCCAGCCTGAAGCCTGACAGCTGCACTTCCATCAAGTACCTTGCTTCAACCAGCCACATGCCTGCTGAGCTCTGGAGCCTCGCGGTGATCCTATGAAGGTCTATATGGGTCTATGACAAGTCTTAAACTATTTTTATCTAGTGAGTGCATTTTTATTGTCTTTTATGCTTTTTAATAAATAGATACACCTAGATGGAGGTGCCCTTTTGTGTTTGTTTTTTATATGGTACATATTCTCGCCTGGTTTATTTTTATATTCCACATAAGGATTTGATGAGAATTGAGTCCTCTGAAATCGACTTGACGAGTCTGATCATGCCCTTGTACACTTATATATAGACTTTGCTATAGTATCACAGAGGACCTCTTCCTGGAGGCTTAACAAGTCCCTCTTGCAGGACATAATCATCCAGCAAAAGGTCTCCTCTGAATTGGCTGTATATTTCTCAATCAATAACTCCACAGAGGTGAGCCCTACAATATTGTGGGAAGCTTATAAATGTATAGTGATGGGGTTATTTTTGAAACACGGATCCAGAATCAAGGAGGAGCGCACACAGTTGAGCTCTTCACTTTATACACAGATCAGGACACTGGAACAGGCCCATAAAAAATTGCTAGCCGTAACAAGATACAAAGAACTGAAAGCCCTCCGAGAACAGTTGAATTCGCTCCTATGTCATAAAATTAGGAAAAATTATTGAGGCTCAAATGTTCCATATACAAATAAAGTAATAAACTGGGCACCTTACTGGCTAGGGCTTTGAGAGGATCTCAGAAGAAGTCTTTTATTCCTTACATAAACTCACTAAAGGGGAAAAAGCTACCCTTTCCAAAGAGATCATGCAGACTTTCTGTGATTACTATCATCAGTTATATAATCTACGAGACCCCCAAGAAACGTTATCACCAGGGGCTTAACTATAGGGGGTGCAGCAGTCGCGACTGGGCCCTGTGCGGCCCCCCTCTACATATGGCCATGCGTATGGGTGGCTGGAGGTGGGGTGTGACTAGCAGAGCTCCATGCTCGACTTCCGCACTGGCTGCTCTTTAGTTGTGCATTCCCCACATGACCTGTGTACTCGGCCAGCTCCTCAGGGTCCCCTTCTCCTGCTCCATGCAGCGCTGCTCAGTCCGGTGTCTGTCTCGCCCCCTGAGTCCGGCTCACACTACACTGCATGCTTCTCCCAAGCAAACAAACTTTAAGCACACAGATGCAGTGCAGCCCTATGAGAACCAGCTCCCCAGGGGACACCGCAGGCTTTTCTGCCAGCCCCCCCTCCTCCCCCATCATACACAGATGATGACAGGTCTTACTGGGAGATATGCTGATCGCACGTCCAGCGCACTGGAGGGAGCCCAGGCCACCATGGAAGAGTCCTGGGCCTGCAGCTTGGTCATGGTGAGTGAGATTACCCCATCCCCCACACACCATCACATGCCCCCTCCATCTCCCCTAAGAACAGGGACCCCTTCTCACATGGGAACAGGGACCCCATCTCCCCTAGGGACAGGGACCAATTCTCACCTGGGGACAGGGCCCCTTCTCACCTGGGGACAGGGACCCCTCCTCCCCTGGGGACAGGGCCCCCTTCTCACCTGGGCACAGGTCCCCCTTCTCACCTGGGCATAGGGACCCCATCTCCTCTGGGGACAGGGACCCCTTCTCATCTGGGGACAGGGACCCCATTTTCCCTGGGGACAGGGATCCCATTGCCCCTGGGGACAGGGACCCCTTCTCACCTGGGCACAGGGACCCCATCTCCCCTGGGGACAGGGACCCCTTCCCACTTGGGAACAGGGCCCCTGTCAGAGACGTTCCCTGAACAGATCCAGTACTGGGCACCCTGGGGTGCGCCGGCGCGTGCACGTGCGTGCCATTGTGCGAGCGCGCACGGGCGTCGGCGCGCGCACACAAGGTTTGGCGCCAATCGCCCTATTTAAACCATTGATGCACTTTGCTCTGTGCTGTCCGATCTGCAGCTCCCAGTACCTGTGCTTCCTGTTTACCTGTCTGAATGTTTGATTCCCCCTGATACCCGGCTTGTCTATTGGATTCCTCTCTGCTGTCTGCCTGCACCTGACCTAGGCCTGCCTTTGACTTTGAACCTTCCTGCTCCTTTGTACTGCGCTGCCCGCCTGTTGCCAACCCTGCTTGTGTCCCGGACTCTGAATCTGCCTGCTCCCTTGTACTGTGCTGACCGTCTGCTGCCAACCCTGTCTGTGCTTGGACCTGTCTACTCCGCTCCTGCTCTGCCTCTGCTGCCTGTTCTTCAGCTTGCCAAGGACCATCAGTCCTCTTACACCTGGATCCTGGGCCTTACCTCTGCAAGCCACCCGCCTGGCTCTCATACCACTCTGTGCTTCTGTGCCTTCTGTTCATACTACCAGGGGCTGGGAACCAGATACGTAAGGGAGACCTACCCCTGCTGTATCGGGTTCATCAGTCAGGTACATGAAAGTCTGACAGTATCGGACAGCCATGTCCGAGCCTGAGCAGGGAACTTCTCCCATGGAGGAACTGTGCAGACACCTGGCGGGTCTCACACAAGCTGTAAAGAGCCTTCAGGAAAGCTATACTAGACTGGAAGAGCGAGTCCAGGTGTTGTCTTCACCTGCTAACCCTCAAGCTGCTTCTCCTGCCGGACTCTCATCTGCACCTTCAGTGGTAATGCTACCCCCTGAACCCAGGGTCCCTACGCCCGAAAGATTTGCTGGAGATCCTAGTAAATACCGGTCCTTCCGTAATGCCTGCGAATTCTACATTGCTTTACAACCACGCACCTTTTTATTTGGAAGCGACCAAGGTGGGCTTTGTAACTTCTCTCCTATCCGGTGAACCACAGACCTGGGCCCACCATCTGCTGGAGCAAAAGTCAGCATTTCTAGATAGCCTGGATGCCTTCTTCGCTGCGATGTCTCAGCTATACGAGGACCCCCAGTTAAAAGCCACCACTGAATCCGCCTTGCACACTCTACAACAAGGGCGTAGACCTGCAGAAGATTATGTCCTGGAATTCAGGCGTTGGAGTTCGGATACCAGCTGGAATGACGATGCCCTGCGTTACCAATGTTGTATGGGCTTATGTGATTCGCTTAAGGATGAGTTGGCATGGGTTGGAATACCCCAATCTCTGGATGACCTCATCAACTTGTCCGTTTAGATTGACCGGCGCCTAAGAGAGCGCCGCTCCGAGAGATCCACCAACCAATTCCGTCCTACCTGGGTCCTCCCCAAGGTCCCTAGTGCTACCAGCTTTGTCGGCCAATGTCCTCGTGGTCCACATACCTCGGTCCTCGATGCTCCCGAACTGATGCAGCTTGGTCTTCTCCGCCCGTCTTTTACTCCAGAAGAGCGGCAACACCAGCGTGTCAACAATCTGTGTATGTATTGCGGGGAATTGGGTCACTACGTGAAATCTTGCCCCAATAAGACACGTAAGTCCCCTTTAACCTCTCCTAAGTATGCACCTGCCTTGCCTAATCCTGCTAACCACCTTGCTTTCTCCATTGTTCTACAGCTTCCAGGACAGGATCTGCCAGTCTCGGTCATAATTGACTCTGGAGCATGCAGCTGCTTCATAGACCTAACTTTTGCTGCTAATCATCGCATCCCTCTCCAATCGAAGTCGCAGGGACTTGCTGTACACCTTGCTGATGGCTCCACCCTTAGTTCTGGTCCTGTCACCCAGGAGACTATCCCTCTGCTGGCCATCATGGGCACTCACCATCGGGAACTTCTCAGATTAGATGCTATCTCTTCACCGCTTTTTCCTATTATCCTGGGAATGCCGTGGCTACAGGCCCTTAATCCCAGCATTGACTGGGTCACTGGGGAAATCAAGTTCCTCTCCAGTTATTGTCAACAACACTGTCTGCACAGTACCTCCGTAAAACCCAATCCACTCTTCTGCCATGACATTGACACTGAATCGCAGCAGGAGATTCCCGCTCCATATTGGGACTTTTCCCATGTATTTAGTAAAAAGGGGGCAGAGACTCTCCCTCCTCATAGACCTTATGATTGCCCGATAGAACTGTTGCCTGGATCTGAAGTTCCTTTTGGAAGAATGTTTCCACTTATGCTGCGTACACACGATCGGACTTTACGGCATACTTGGTCCGGCGTACCGGATTTCGTCGGACAGTTTGATCGTGTGTGGGCTTCAGCGGACTTTGTTTTCTCAAAAGTTTGACGGACTTAGATTTGAAACATGTTTCAAATCTTTCTGACGGACTCTGCTTTCTAGCGTACAAACCGTTCGTCTGTGTGCTAGTCCGACGGACCCAAACTGACGCATGCTCTGAAGCAAGTACAAGACGGAAGCGCTCGGTCTGGTAAAACTAGCCTTCGTATTGAAGCTAGCACATTCCTCTTCTGTGATCTTTTAATACAGCGCATTCTTTTTTTCTTTATAATGCGAGAAGGAAGTTGTTTTGCTGCTTATATTCACACAGAGTTCTCATAAACTACTTTCTTCATGATTTATCCTCATGCCATGACTAATATGATATTTTTTAAAAGCCAGATCTCCAGAACTAAAGTAGCAAATTTTTTTTTGGACTCATCTTTATTTTTTACAGATTTAAACAATATTGATTTTACAATGTGTGCTAAATTATACATGTCACGGAACGTCCCACACTCCGCTTGAGTGCTTCCTAAGTTCTGGAACACGAGTCCAATGGATCTGGCTATAGGAACCCCAAGAACTAGACAACACCAGTCTTGGAGTACATCAGAACTAACTCTTTATTTGAGATATCACACACATTTATACACCAGGCTGACTCAAAGCTAACCTAATTAACATGAGCTCCAATAGGAGTCGTCCCGTCTCCTACATTGTATAGAGGACAATGTGATCAGCTCATTCCATTAACAAACATTACCATAAACATCAACACAGGGTTAATTAGAACAAACAACAATGAGTTGAATACTTTTAGAACCTAGACTAAACTTATTTACATTAAACCCATTATAGCTGACATCAGACAGGTGAGTGGAGATGATGACATTAGCATCTCCTCACAGGATGTGTCCCAACAGTAAAATTCAGTCTTATCATTCTAATATGGCATATAACGGGTTCCAGAGTCTGTGTGTTTTGGGGGGACATGGAGCTGAATCCAAAGTAACACCAACCCCAGGGTCCCCAGGCATACAGCTCACAGAGAGCACCATTCCCCCAAATGCTAGGGCCCATAATCGGTGGGCAACAGGCTTGCATACAGTCCTCTCCAACAGCCTCTGTCCCGGCTAGGTCTGTGACATTTCTCCCCTTTCGGCAGGAGACTAACACAGGAGGAGACCCCAGACGGGTTGACTCCGAAGTTAGTAAACAGCTCCAGTCCTCTACTGCCTGTACCCACACAGTACCCCAAATAAATTGTTCCAAACAAAGCATTACTCACCCAGCCAACCTCTGCCTCTCTCAGAAAACATATCTGCCGCTGGGGAGAGGCCTGGACTGGCTCTTCTCCCTGGAATCCTTTCTGCCGCTGGAGAGAAGTGTCTGGGCTCACTCTGTCATGCTGTTGGGGATCTGGGCCCACTGCCCAGCATCCCTGGGGTATACAGGTGGAGACTGAAGTCCCATCCACCTTCACAGGAAATCCATCCTCTGTTAGTTGAGGGCAGAGTCCAGCAGTCCTTGGCCCTGTTGCCAGCCCTTCTGCTGGAAACCCCACACCATCTGTTCCGGCTAACTGTTGGAGAGGGAGGCCGACTGCCCCGCCTCCCTGGAACTCTGTAGTTGTTGCCGGTGCTGGGCAGAGGTTGGTAGCACTCTGCCCTGTTGCCAGCACTTCTGCTGGGGACTCCGCATCCTCCGCTCCGGCTAACCGTTGGGGCAGGAGGCTGGCTTCCTCCACTCCCAAACTGTGTAGCTGCCAATGGGGAGGTAAGCCGGCTGCTTCCTTTTCCATTCCCTCATCTGGCTGCTGGGACGACATGTCGATGGTACTGTCTCCCAGGTGCACGGATCTTTGCTGGGGAGGAAAGCCCGCTTCCTCCACCCTGGCCAACTGTTGGGGAGGGACAACACACACCTCCTCTCCCTTCTCCCCCTGTACCTGCTGCTGGGAAGTGATTGCCATCTTCTCACCCTGAGCCTCCACAATTGCTGCAGGTGTGGGGCAGAGGTCTTGGACCCTCTGTCCGGTTGCCAGCACTTCTGCTGGGGGTTTGCCAGGTGGTTCCTCCTCTACAGAAACGTCTATTAAATCCCCAGTCTCTGGAATTGGTAAAAGTGTGGGGCAGAGGTCTTGGACCCTCTGTTCAGTTACCAGATCTTCAGCTGGAGAAGTTTGTTTTAACTCCATAGATGCTGCTGGCAGAAAATCACATGTCCCTGTCAGTGTTGTGGGAGAAAGGCCGACTACCTCTTCTCTCAAGAAGGCCGAAGCCACTGTTGGTGCTGGGCAGAACACAGTGAACTTTGGCCCTGATAGCAGCTCTTCTGCTGGAGGCTCATCAGGTTGTTCTTCCTCAGCAGAAAAGTCTATCAAATCCCATGTCTCTGCAACTGATGTCTGGGGATAGAGGTTCACCATCTCCTGTCCATGGAACCCAGAAGATGCTATCATTTCTGGGCAGAGGTTAGCAGAGCTCTGCCCTGTTGTCAGCACTTCAGGTTTGGGGACGGCAATCTCCGGATTTTCCACTGCCGATTCTCTGGCATGCTGCTGAACTTGTTCTAGCAGTTTCCTGTATGCCCTTTCCAGATGCTGTTCCTTCCTTAGCAAATGGTCCAGATCAGGTTTGAGCTCTGAGACCCCTGCAAGACCGAGCATAGACTCTCTATAGTCTCTCAGGTCCTCAAGGTCAGGTTCCCCTTCATCGCCAAACATAAAAAGATCTGTAAGGTTCTCCCACAGCAATCCAGGGCCGCCAAAGTCATATCCCTCCGGAGAGCATTCTGTTGTCTCCCCTAAATATCCCTCCTCTGCGTGCCATTGCAGAACCCGATAACGATTGTCCAGCTCTATCTCCTGCTGGACCAACCTGTCCAACTCAGTCACCCATTGCTCCTGGGGCTGCTCTCCCAGGAATGCCATCCGCAATGCCCGTTGGTCACTGGCCCGTTGCTCTTGGGTTGGAAAGCACTTGCCCTGTTTTATACCAGCGAGACGGAGGGCTGCAATCCAGAGCTCCACCTGAATCAGCTGCCTGAGCTCCAGGTATTCATCCTCAGACACAGTCCTGGTGTACGTTGAAAGGATGATCCGCAGCAGCCCCGGGAATTCTGATGCCAGGTCCATATCTCCGCTGGGGTGACTGAAGTCTGCTATGCTGATCTTGGATCCAGTTGGAAGTTTGGATGTCCCAGACTTCAGGAAGCTTTCCCACTGCTTGCCACCAATGTCACGGAACGTCCCACACTCCGCTTGAGTGCTTCCGTCATATACCGCTTCCTAAGTTCTGGAACACGAGTCCAATGGATCTGGCTATAGGAACCCCAAGAACTAGACAACACCAGTCTTGGAGTACATCAGAACTAACTCTTTATTTGAGATATCACACACATTTATACACCAGGCTGACTCAAAGCTAACCTAATTAACATGAGCTCCAATAGGAGTCGTCCCGTCTCCTACATTGTATAGAGGACAATGTGATCAGCTCATTCCATTAACACACATTACCATAAACATCAACACAGGGTTAATTAGAACAAACAACAATGAGTTGAATACCTTTAGAACCTAGACTAAACTTATTTACATTAAACCCATTATAGCTGACATCAGACAGGTGAGTGGAGATGATGACATTAGCATCTCCTCACAGGATGTGTCCCAACAGTATAATTCAGTCTTATCATTCTAATATGGCATATATAACGGGTTCCAGAGTCTGTGTGTTTTGGGGGGACATGGAGCTGAATCCAAAGTAACACCAACCCCAGGGTCCCCAGGCATACAGCTTACAGAGAGCACCATTCCCCCAAATGCTAGGGCCCATAATCGGTGGGCAACAGGCTTGCATACAGTCCTCTCCAACAGCCTCTGTCCCGGCTAGGTTTGTGACAATACAAAATGTTTTTTTTTTTATTTTGAGTTACCACAATAACCTTAATAATTTTTATTGTTTTAATGAACCTTAATGAGGTTGGTGTCCCTTGTTAATTAGACATAGGGGGTTATTTTAAAAAGTCAAAATCATTTTTCACTACAAGTGCAAATTGTACTTGGAATTGCCCTGAAAGAGCATTTGGAAGTGCATTTGCTGTGGATCCGAGGGGCACATGCAAGGAACCCCCCCAAAAAAACAGATTTCTCTTGCACATGATTGTATGATAAAATCAGCAGAGCTTCCCCTCATTTCAGATCTTCCCCTCAGATTTACAGCGACTGCACTTCCAACAAGTGCACTTGCAGTGCAATTTATCAATTGCACTTTGCAATAGCACTTTGCACTTGAATTGCAAAATGATTTAGCCTTTTGTAAATAACCCACATATAGTGTTTTTGACCTGTACCTGCCTACTCACAAACTAAATGTCCTTTTTGAATCAAAACACATAGTCAATAATGTAAGGTAACGCAAATATCCATTTATTTTGGTCAAAACAGAAATGAGGAAGGCAACACTGGAGACACTTTTGGAATGTGTGAAGCCTTTTGTCCCCCAGGACACACATCAAGTTTTAGGACACTAAAATTGGTATCTTGCGACTAGGGAGCACAGGGAGCACAGTCAGAAGTCAGACCAAACAGAAGCCAGCCAATCACTTTCGACTCTTCTGTGGAGCCTTCCCTGCACGCTGCCCTGCAGCCTTCCCTCCACGCTTCTCTGCAGCCTTCTTTGGAGGCTTTGCCTCTGGTGGTGTACTTGGGGCAGGAGGAGGAGGAGGAGGAGTAGCAGGAGGAGTGGCTTCATCTGCTATATATGTTTTTGCAGTAAGCTCCCCTCTCAAGCCCTTCTGATACGCTTGAAAAATCACACCCTCACAGAGGAGGCATTGCCCCTTTTCTAGTTCCAGCAATCTGGTGGCCATATATGTTCCATACGCCTCTTCCGCATTGGGTGGTGTGCTGAGGATTTGGCTGGCTTAGCGAATGAGGGCTAGTGATTCCTCCTCTGTTCGGGTCATCTTTCTGGGCCTTTTGGTGGTAATGCGGAGGGGAGGCACCTGACACTCCGTGAGACTTCTACTGGGCCCAGCCACGGCCTCCTCGTCTCTCCCACTGGGCAAGGCCTCCTCCTCTATACCTCTGGGTACGGACTCCTCCTCGCTGAGTTCATCCTGGGTAAAAAAAAGGGACATACCGGTAGTTGTAATTTTTGGTTACGCAATCACACAAAATTTTCAGCTCATGACTTGCAAATATAATCCTAAACAAATAGTAAAGGCTATCTTTTTGACCCCACCATTATTCTAGCTGCTCACCAATATTTGAAGTATATTTTTGGCCACTACTGTCTAGTGATATGTCTACATATTAATAATTGTGATGAAGTCATTTTTGGTGAAGCGCTTCAAAAATGTTTAGGTTTACATCATTAATATTTACACAATCCCAAATTCACCAAAAGAGTATACCTGGCTGAAGCTGGGTGCATCCACTTCATCAAGGATGAAAGGGCCCAGTTCTTCTTGGGACTCCTCAGCTGGGGTGGAGGGAAGGGTGGAAGTGGAGGGAAGGCTGGAGGGAAGGGTTGAGGGAAGGCTGGAGGGAAGGGTGGAGGAAAGGCTGGAGGGAAGGCTCGAAAGTGATTGCCTTGCTTCTGTGTGGTCATCCAGAAATCGCATTTTTTGGTATTACCACAGCTTGGGGACATAAACCTGGTCTGCTGCTGCTCCGGATCTGCGCGACTCCTGGATCTTCTTGTGTTCCCATCTGTACATATTGCGCAAGATACCAATTTTATTGTCCAGAAACTTAAGGTCTGCCTGGGGGACTCGAGTCTTCACAAATTCCAAAAGTGTGCCCAGTGTTGCCTTCCTTACATCTCTATTAAAATACAATGGGTGCTTGACCTCCCACAGGTTTCTGTTTTCTTGATACAAATCAAGAAAACGTGTCAAAAATTCTTCCTCCTTATAGGGCGTACACACGGTCGGACTTTGTTCGGACATTCCGACAACAAAATCCTAGGATTTTTTCCGACGGATGTTGGCTCAAACTTTTTTTGTCTACACACGGTCGCACAAAGTTGTCGGAATTTCCCATCGCCAACCACGCGGTCACGTACACCACGTACGACGAGACTAGAAAAGGCCGGTTCAGAACCAAGCACGGCACCCTTTGGGCTCCTTTTGCTAATCTCGTGTTAGTAAAAGTTTGGTGAGAGACGATTCGCGCTTTTTCAGACTCGTGGCTTTCAGATCGTTTTCTGCCGTTCAGTTTGTGCTTGTGGGTTTGTATCTGCTCTTCAGTGCGTGCAGCAAGTTCCGCGTGACTTTAGGTAGTCATTGTATTCTTGTTCGTTCGTTACTGTTTTTCAGGTCGCTCTTCACAGGCCTTGCTGTTCTTCAGTGCGTTCTGTTACTTCGTTCTGAGCAGCCGACCGTTTTCTAGCCATGTTTTGTTTGCGTACTCCTCGTAGAGTTCGTGCTGTGCGGGGACTTGGTGTTGGGGTCCTGACCTTGACACAAGTCCAGTCCATGAACAGGGTGGGGAGGAGTTCATGGACCAAGAATTGGTTGCTTCAGCGTGACCAGTTCTGTCATATGCCTTTGCTCCGTGAGATCCGTGAGAATAATCCTGATGATTTCAGGAACTTTCTCAGGATGACGGACCCCGTGTTTCACCGTCTGTTGGCTTTGCTGACCCCCTATATCAGCAGGCAGGATACCTGCATGAGGCAAGCCATCACTCCGTGTCGGGAAGGGCATGCCAGCACCCAAAATGGCTGCCGAAGAAGATGACCTGTTACCTCTGCCCCTGTCAGAATTCCATTGGTGCACACACACCCTGTGACAGCTTTTTGACACCCAAACAGGCTACTTAAACTCAGTCAGTTTCCAGACTCAGTGCTGTCTGCTCTACAGCGTTCCCTGTGTATCCTGCAATTACCTACCTGACTTCTGTTCCTGTTGTGACCTGGCTTGCTTCCTGACGTTCCTGTTTCCTGCCTGCATCCGACCCCGGCTTGTCCTCTACTCTGCATCTGCCTGCTCCTTCTGCCACTTCGCTGCCAGTCTGCTGACGACCCGGCCTGTAATCTGATTCCGCTTCCGCTTCAGCCTCTGTTCCTGACGTGCCCATTTGTGTATGACCCGGCCTGCCTGTACCTGCCTTCTCTTCAGCCTCGAGGGTGCCACCATCCCTTCTGCTGCACCTGCACTTCTGCCTGTGGGGACCGTTGTCTACTCACTCCAGCTACCTGCCTACCACTGCTCTGGGATTCCTACAGACACCTCTACAGCCCGGCCGAGTGCTCTGATCCAGCTCCAGGTTCAGTGATCCCGCCAGGCACTCGTGCGACTCTGCATCTTGGTGCTTCCTGTCAGCTCTATCAGGGGCTCCAAGTCAGAGTTGTAAGAGAGGCCGTCCTCTGCATATCAGGCTCCATCACCAGGTACGTGACAATAGCAGACAGCCATGTCTGAGCCTGTGCAAGGACCCTCTCCTATGGAGGAACTCTGCCAACACCTAGCCGGATTAACACAAGCTATAAAGGACTTACAACAGGGTTATACCCAGCTGGAAGGCCAAATACAGACCTTGTCTGCCTCTGCTGCTCAAGCACCTTCCACTTCTGGGATGCCAGCAGCTCCTGCAGTCATTATGCTACCACCTGAACCCAGAGTCCCAACTCCTGAAAAGTTCCACGGAGAACGCAATGAGTTCAGAGCCTTCCGCAATGCATGCAAACTCTATTTTTTGCTACAACCACGAACCTTCTCCCTGGAAGCCACCAAGGTCGGGTTTGTCATTTCCTTGCTTCAGGGGGAACCACAGGCCTGGGCTCACCGACTCCTTGAACAAAAGGCCACATCTCTGACGGACTTAGCCTCCTTTTTTGGAGCCATGGCTCAGTTATATGAAGACCCCCAGCAAGCCGCTACTGCGGAAGCCGCCCTTCACACGCTTCAGCAGGGTCACAGGGCCGTGGAGGACTATGTTTCAGAATTCAGGCGCTGGAGTTCCGACACTAACTGGAACGATGCTGCCCTGCGTTACCAGTTCCGCATGGGCCTTTCTGATAATCTCAAGGACGAGCTAGCACGAACAGGTGTCCCCTCCACCTTGGAGACACTTATAAATTTGTCAATCCAGATTGACCGTCGCTTAAGGGAACGTAGGTCGGAACGAGCCACCGACCAGTCCCGTCCAGTATGGATGCTTCCACGAGTGTCTGGTTCTTTCAGTCCCGCTTCACCTGCTCCTGCCGCATCCGCTTCAGACGCACCTGAACCCATGAAGCTTGGTCTCCTCCGTCCTTCTCTGACTACAGAAGAATGCCAGCGCAGATGCCAGCTAAATCTTTGCCTTTACTGTGGAGGATCAGGACATTATGTGAGGTCTTGTCCGGTCAAGATCCGCAAGTGCCTCTCAGTTACATCCGCTTCTCCTCCATCTCTACCCAATCACTCTGCTCATCTTGCTCTTTCCATTTTGTTACAGCTCCCAGGAGGAACTATCCAGACCCCCACTATAATTGACTCTGGAGCTTGCAGCTGTTTCATAGATTTAGCTTTTGCTGCCAAACATCAAATTCCTCTACTACCCAAGGCTCAGAGATTTTCTGTACATCTGGCAGACGGATCCACCATTAAATCTGGATTGGTTACTCATGAAACCATCCCATTATCTACCACTATTGCCGAGAACCATCAAGAGCTTCTACGCCTAGATGCAATTGCTTCCCCTCTGTTCCCAATCATTCTGGGTATGCCTTGGTTAAAAGCTCATAACCCTTACATTAACTGGGTTACAGAAGAAATCAAGTTTCTTTCCCCCTATTGCCTTCAGCATTGTTGGCAAGAGAATCATCAGGACCAATCTCCCCTGCTGTGCATCGATTTGGAGTCCGAAGCCCGCCAAGTCGTTCCAGTAGCATATCACGACTTTCTGGATGTTTTCAGCAAAAAAGGGGCAGAAACGCTTCCTCCTCATAGGGCTTATGACTGTCCAATTGAGCTCCTTCCTGGGGTTGAAGTTCCATTTGGCAGGATCTTTCCTCTATCTGAATCTGAACTTGTTGCTTTGAAAGACTACATTGATGACAACCTTAAAAAGGGGTTTATTCGCCCCTCCACATCTCCTGCCGGTGCGGGGATCTTCTTTGTAGAAAAAAAGGACCACTCATTACGGCCCTGTGTGGACTACTGTGAACTTAATAAGGTCACTGTAAAAAACCGTTACCCTCTTCCACTTGTGCCTGAATTATTCCAGCGACTCGGTACGGCCACCATTTTCACAAAATTGGATCTTCGGGGTGCTTATAATCTGGTTCGCATACGAGAGGGGCATGAATGGAAGACAGCGTTCCGCACACGGTTTGGGCATTTTGAATACCTTGTGATGCCCTTTGGACTTTGCAATGCCCCAGCTACCTTTCAGCACTTCATCAACGATGTCTTCCGAGATTTCCTGGATCTATTTGTTGTTGTTTATCTTGATGATATACTAATCTTCTCTCCCTCTCTAGATCACCACCGTAGTCACGTCAAGAATGTATTGAGTCGCCTTCGACAACACGGACTTTATGCAAAACCAGAGAAATGTGTATTTGAACGCCAAAGCATCCAATTCTTGGGTTTAATCATTTCCACCGAAGGCATCCAGATGGATCCCCAGAAGGTTACAGCCATCCTGGATTGGCCTGCTCCCAGTGATAAGAAGGGTGTCCAACGTTTCGTGGGGTTTGCACATTTTTATCGAAAATTCATCAGAAATTTTTCTGCAATCATATCCCCCATTACGAGTTTAACCAAACAAGGTACAAGATTCTCTTGGTCTCTGGAAGCTCAGAAAGCTTTTGACACCCTAAAAAGACTTTTCACATCTGCATCTGTCCTGAAACACCCTGACCCAGCCTTGCCCTATGTCTTGGAAGTAGACGCCTCAGAAACAGCGGTAGGAGCAATATTGTCTCAGAGGCGGGGAGCTAAGGCTCTACTGCATCCAGTTGCTTTTTTTTCCCGCAAGCTGTCAAATGCCGAAAGGAACTACGACGTCGGGGACCGTGAACTTTTGGCCATCAAAGCCGCCCTGGAGGAATGGAGGTACCTTCTAGAGGAGGCCGCACACCCAATCTTAATCTATACCAATCATAAGAACCTTGAGTATTTAAGAACAGCAAAAAGATTGAAACCCTGACAAGCCAGGTGGGCACTATTCTTTTCTAGATTCACTTTTCACTTAACATTCAGGCCTGGATCCAAGAATGCAAAATCCGATGCGTTATCACGCATGTTCAGCAAACCTGAAGAAATCTCATCTCCGGATACCATTCTATCCCCTGGGAACTTCCTGTTACTTCAAGGAGAGTTAATAAAACAAATTAAACAAACTCTAGTAAGGAAACCTTCACCAGCCGGGATCTCTCTACTGGCAAAGGATGGGCTACTTTGGCATGAAGACAAGGTCTTTGTGCCGGAAGACCTCCGAATGGCCATCCTGGTGCGATGCCATGATCATGTGCTGGCAGGTCATTTTGGCATTGGCAAGACAACTGAATTAGTACAACGGACATTTTGGTGGCCTGGGGTGGAAAAAGATTGTAGGAAATATGTGAAATCTTGCACCACTTGCATCCGCAATAAAACCAGCAGATCCAGAGCCTGGGGTCTGCTAAAACCATTACCTGTCCCCAGTAGACCTTGGAAGATGATTTCAATAGATTTTATTGTAGAACTTCCCCCATCTGAGGGCCACAACACCATTTTTGTAGTTGTCGATAGACTATCTAAGATGGCACACTTCCTGCCCATGAAGGGCACACCATCTGCTCGAGAAACAGCTCAAACCTTTGTCAAGGAGATTGTAAGGCTTCACGGGATTCCGGCCAATATTGTGTCCGACCATGGGGTGCAGTTTACATCCAGATTCTGGAGAGCCTTATGTGATGCACTCGGGATTTAACTTTCATTTTCTTCTGCATATCACTCACAAACGAATGGGCAGACAGAGAGGACTAATCAAACCCTCGAACAGTACCTGAGATGTTTCTCCTCATTTTCTCAAGATGATTGGGCTTCTCTGCTTCCCCTGGCCGAGTTTTCTTATAACAATTCAGTACACTCTGCTACAAAGCAATCTCCATTTTTTGCAAACTACGGTTTCCACCCTTCTTTTTTGTCTAATACAATTCCAGATTCCCCTGTACCAGCTGTTTCCGAAACTATAAATTTCTTCAACGCCAATAACAAACTGCTACAGGAAACAATGGCCAAGACACAGGCATACAATAAGAAAGTTTTTGACAGAAAAAGAAGGGGAGAATTGATCTTGAACCCTGGTGACCAAGTGTGGCTAGCAACTATTAATTTGAAACTGGCCTGTCCCTCGAAGAAACTGGGCCCTAAATTTATAGGACCATTTCCGGTGAAGAGACGGATCAATGAGGTTGCGTATGAATTAGAGTTGCCTGAGTCATTTAGAATCCACCCTGTGTTCCACATAACCTTGTTGAAACCTGCCATTCCTGACCCATTCCCAGGACGAAGTTCCGGCCTGCCTGAACCTGTAATTATTGACGGGGAGGAAGAGTTTGAGGTGGAAAAAATCTTAGACTGCAGGAAGAGAAGAAATCAGATCCAGTTCCTGATAAAATGGAAAGGGTATGGGCCAGAGGACAACTCCTGGGAACCTGAAGGTAATATCCATGCCCAAAATTTGGTTCAAGCTTTTAAGAACTCACATCCTGACAAGTGGGCCAAGTTGGGCATCCGGAGGCTGCCCTTTGGGGGGGGCAGTGTCAGGAAGGGCATGCCAGCACCCAAAATGGCTGCCGAAGAAGATGACCTGTTACCTCTGCCCCTGTCAGAATTCCATTGGTGCACACACACACCCTGTGACAGCTTTTTGACACCCAAACAGGCTACTTAAACTCAGTCAGTTTCCAGACTCAGTGCTGTCTGCTCTACAGCGTTCCCTGTGTATCCTGCAATTACCTACCTGACTTCTGTTCCTGTTGTGACCCGGCTTGCTTCCTGACGTTCCTGTTTCCTGCCTGCATCCGACCCCGGCTTGTCCTCTACTCTGCATCTGCCTGCTCCTTCTGCCACTTCGCTGCCAGTCTGCTGACGACCTGGCCTGTAATCTGATTCTGCTTCCGCTTCAGCCTCTGTTCCTGACGTGCCCGTTTGTGTATGACCCGGCCTGCCTGTACCTGCCTTCTCTTCAGCCTCGAGGGTGCCACCATCCCTTCTGCTGCACCTGCACTTCTGCCTGTGGGGACCGGTTGTCTACTCACTCCAGCTACCTGCCTACCACTGCTCTGGGATTCCTACAGACACCTCTACAGCCCGGCCGAGTGCTCTGATCCAGCTCCAGGTTCAGTGATCCCGCCAGGCACTCGTGCGACTCTGCATCTTGGTGCTTCCTGTCAGCTCTATCAGGGGCTCCAAGTCAGAGTTGTAAGAGAGGCCGTCCTCAGCATATCAGGCTCCATCACCAGGTACGTGACACTCCGGAGCAGAGGTTGGTCGCTACCCTGCGGTATTTGGTCACAGGGAGAAGCCTGCAGGACTTGAAGTTCTCGACAGGCATCTCCCCCCAGACTCTGGGTATCATCATCCCAGAGACCTGTTCTGCCATCATTCAGGTCCTGCAGAAGGAGTATATGAAGGTAAGATTTTTATCCTTTAATATCACATTTTATTGTATTGAATGTTTGCTAATATCTTGTATTTCTTTCCTCATTCCCTAATTACCATGATTGGAATATGCTGTGAATGTCCCCTTTGTCCTCATTCATGCAGGATTTTTATGTAATTATTATTTTAGGTCCTTCATGCATATTTGCCTTCAATAACCTCCCCAGCATGGTGTCTCCTGCCCTACCACCTTACCACCTGCCCTCTGGATCCTGTTCCCTCACAAATGCTACGTTCACCCTCTGGCCCTATACTACACTCTCTAACCCACATCTTCAATCTCTCCCTCTCTTCTGGCATCTTCCCTAACTCTCTAAAACATGCACTTGTCAGACCCATACTTAAAAAGCCCTCACTGGACCCATCCAATCTTAACAACCTACACCCCATCTCCTTGCTCCCCTTCTTATCCAAACTCCTCAAACGTCTGGTCTACAACCGACTGAGCATCCACCTCGCTGATAATGGCCTTCTCGATCCCCTTCAGTCTGGATTTCGTCCTCAAAACTCCACAGAAACTGCTCTCCTAAAACTAACAAACGATCTACTAACGGCCAAAACCAATCAACACTATTCTGTCTACACTGCCTCCCTGGGTCAACTGATAGCCTCCCATGGCTTCCAATACCACCTCTACGCTGATGACACCCAAATCTATTTCTCTACCCCCCAGCTCACTCCCTCTGTCTCCTCACGTATCAGTAAATTTCTCTCAGATATATCAGTCTGGATGTCTCACCACTTCCTTAAACTCAATCTAGCCAAAACTGAACTTCTAATTTTTCCTCCCCCCTATGCCTCTTCCCCTGATCTCTCTGTCAAAATCGATGGCACAACTATAAGCCCATCCCCACATGCCAAGGTTCTAGGTGTAGTCCTAGACTCTGAACTCTCCTTCAAGCAACACATCCAATCACTGTCCAAATCCTGCCGCCTCAACCTCCGCAACATCTCCAAAATACGCCCCTTTCTAACCAATGACACAACAAAGCTCTTAATTCACTCGCTGGTCATCTCTCGCCTTGACTACTGCAACTCCCTTCTCATTGGCTTACCACTACATAGTTTATCACCTCTTCAATCCATTATGAATGCCGCTGCCAGACTCATCCACCTTACCAATCGCTCTGTGTCTGCCACTCCTCTCTGTCAATCCCTCCACTGACTTCCGCTCTGCCAAAGAATTACATTTAAAATTCTAACAACTACGTACAAAGCCATCCACAATTTCGCCCCCAGCTACATCACTAGCTTGGTCTCTAAATACCAACCTACTCGCTCTCTTCGTTCCTCTCAAGACCTCCTGCTCTCTAGCTCCCTTGTCACCTCCTCCCATGCTCGCCTCCAGGCCTTTTCCAAAGCCTCTCCAATCCTATGGAACTCCTTACCCCAATCTGTCCGCTTATCTCCTACTTTATTAGCTTTCAGAAGATCCCTGAAAACCCTTCTCTTCAGAGAAGCCTGTCCTACCCACACCTAACAACTGTACTTTCATTTTTTTTTTTTTTCCATCAGCTCATCCCCCACAGTTATTACCTTTTGTCTCCACTTGACCCTCCCGTCTAGATTGTAAGCTCTAACGAGTAGGGCCCTCTGATCCCTCCTGTATTGATTTGTATTGTAAGTGTACTGTCTGCCCCATGTTGTAAAGCGCTGCGCAAACTGTTGGCGCTATATAAATCCTGTATAATAATAATAATAATAATAATAATAATATATTCACCTCATGTAGTCACTTAACAATGTATTTTATCAGCTCTATAGTAGTGCTTTACCCCAAACACCCCCTAAAATGTTTTGAAATGTTATTTTTGATTTAAATTCAGGCAGAGTGCCAGAGGCTTTTTTTTGTGGTGTCCCCAAATAATTTTTAGTAACCCTCACTCCCCCAACTGCTAAGTCAGCTGATCCCAATTCTCTATCTATCCTCAATCATCTATCTGCTGACTTTGCCAAACCCATACACACTATACCCACCTCTTTTGTGGTCAGATGTATGGAGGAATTCCCCAAAGCATGTAGTGCAAGGGCCTGCCTGTATACTTTCCAGTGGTACTGTTTAAAGTATTTGTGTCCTATTATTATCTTGACAGGTAATAGCTGAATGTCCAAATGTCCTCAAATGTGTATTTATATCTTTGTATTATGACACTTCTTACCTGTCCAGTGGGCTGCCAATAGTGTAACTAAGGAGGGGCTGTTCCAAGTAATACCCATTATTTAGGCATTCATCTCTCAATGAAGTGAAGAGGGTTACCTGTCCAAGATTTCCACACACCCCCTATAATGTTAGAAATGGCCCATGAGAGGGGGGGAGGGAAATATGATAGGTGTACCTTATACTTTGGCCTTGTTAAATTCCCCTTACTAAATGCTATCTGGAGGTTGCCCCATAATGTTTGTGTCTAATCTGCTTGCCATGTTTCTGTGAAAAAATAGTAATGTTTATTGTTTTTTCCTCAACAGTTTCCTTCCACGCCACAGGAATGGCAGACTGTGGCCTCCCACTTTGCCCAGCGGTGGGACTTTCCTAACTGCGGAGGGGCAATTGATGGGAAACACGTTCACATCGTCCCACCACCCAACTCGGGGTCGTATTATTATAATTACAAGGGGTTCAAAAGTATAGTGATGTTGGTGGTGGTGTCGGCTAAATACGACTTCTTGTATGTGGACGTGGGGAAGAATGGCCAGATGTCCGATGGTGGAGTCATCGCCCAGACGGAGTTCTACAGGCATCTCCAGAATGGCAGCTTGGACTTGCCAGCTCCAGAGGACAATGTTGAAGGACTCCCATTTGTGTTTGTTGCTGATGAAGCGTTTGCGCTGGGGGACCACCTGATGCGGCCATTCCCAATGAGGACCCTCACCCGAAACAGAGGGTTTTTAATTACCGGCTGGCCAGAGCCCGAAGACTGGTGGAGAACACATTTGGAATCCTGGCCAGCCGGTTCCGCCTATTTATGACACCCATCCATATGGCGGAGTATAAACTGAACCATATTATACTTGCGTGCTGTGTTCTCCATAACTTTTTAAGGAAACATTTGGCCAACTATGCTGGCTCAGTTGGGCCTGAGGCCGGAATCATACATCAAACCACACTGACGGCGCTTGAAAGTGGCCGTCCTGGCTTGCCCTCCCTGAGTGCCGTGATGTACGGTTACGCTACCTGGAGTTATTTGCGGGTAGGGGGGCTATCAATATGCCAGCAAATATGTGAAGCCTTTTTATAATAAAAAACAAAAAGAAAGTCTTTGTGGACATTTACTGCTTGTGTTTGTTTTAGCTGACCCTGACAGAAATATTTTGAGTGCAGAAAATGGCGTGATTGTGTAACCTTATACAAAGCACTGTTGGCTGTTATTTACTAAATGCAAAAACACATTTCACTACAAGTGCACTTGCAACTGGACTGAAACTGCACTTGTAGTGCAAAGTGGATTTGCCCTTAGGAAATAACCCCCATTTTCTCAGAAAACAACAATTACATCACCCCAAAAGTGTTGTAGCGTTGAGACAATAATCCACACATTCTTGATTAACAATCTTTTTAATACCTGCACAATCACATGTGCATTTACCAAAGGTTTTTCAAACAAACCAACATGTTTGTTGTATAACAATTTTTGTGGTGGCATTATCAAAAATCAAAATGTCCATTTTATAGAAAACAGGCCTGTGTAAAACCAACAAGAAAGACACAAAACTTACAAACGTCACATTTGGTCGAATTTGAAGGCAATATCAGACATGAGTATTTATGAACTGTGTTTGATATTGCGTTCAGATGGGGGGAAATCACCCCTGGAAAAGCCAAATTTGGAAGATGCACACAAATTTCCCAATGTCAACATGTGCGACCTGCCATCACGGGGGATCAAGGGACGTGTTTTGGGGGAGAAACCCTTTCCTCTCAGCTACTTTATTATTGAGGAAGGGGTTGCACCCCCAAAACGCGTTCATTGATCTCCCGTGATGGCAGATAGCACATGTTGGCACACTGTGTGCATCCTCCAAATTTGGCTTTGTCAAAAATCACAAAAAGATTTAGCACATTGTAGCACACAAAAGAAGAAATTGATTTGGAGGGGTTTTAAACTCGCCCCAAAACATCAATGATGTTTTTATATTGTGGAATAACATCATTGATGTTTTGCTTGATGATTTACAATTGTAAATTACACCCCATGATCTCCCCGATCAGGATCTGGGCACTTTCGGATGTGAAAGGATCTGGATCCACAACATCACGATCACCTAAAAAGAGAGGAACCCCAAAATAAATTTGGTTTAAAAAAAATGCCGCCATCCATCTCTTATCTGAGCTTGTGGTTGCAGACACTCACCTGTTGTGGTGCCAATTTCCACCACGTCTTCATCCTCCTGCTCAGCTTGTGTTGGGGGGATTTCCCCTTCTTCCAGGGGGGGGGGCTCTGGTCTCCTCGGATGAGGGTGTCCTCCGAGTCTTTTCTCCCCTATGTAAAACAAAAAAGGTATACTTAGCACACAGATATTTAATGTCAGAACTATAAAGATGAAACATTGCTTGGAAGTGGGGTACAATTGTCAATTTTAGCAGAGTTCCAAGATGTAGCTTTTTTAGTGTCCTTTGTCAAGCTGCAATACTTTATCTGTTTAGTACAAGCTTCACAGATGGAGACCCCCCTATAGTATACACTGGAGCACCTGTGTGGCCCCCCTAATAAAAATGGTGTTCTGGGGTCCCACACTAGTGCTCCAGTGTCCAGATGTGTAAACAGCTGCTCAGTGTCCTCTCCTTACACAGAATCTAGTTTGCCTTTCATTCTAGTAACAAAGCCATCTACACAACCCAATTCTTTGAAGACAAGTATAGGGCGTCAAAATGGTGGCCAAATGCATATGGGCTAAACAATGGTATTTTATAGTTGGAACGCAAAATGTTTGATCCGAACGAATAATGTGCCCATGAATATGAAAGTTGCCATTTTAAACTGTACAACAGTTCCTAAAAGCACATGGAGCAGCACGAACGTAATAAAGACAAAAAGAATAGGAACACAGCACAACTACTTACTTTTTTGCAGCACTCTCCGGATCTTTCTGTACTGCTCGTGTTCTCGTAATTTGAGGTCCGACCACCGCTTCCTGAGCTGATCTTTCGATCGTCGTACCCCGAAATTCCGGTGCAGACTCCTGACCACTTTCGCCATGATCTTGGCCTTTCGGATATTGGGGTTGGGGTAAGGCCCATACTTTCCATCATAGTCGGCCTTCTTCAGGATGTCCACCATTTCCAACATCTCCCCAAAGGACATATTTGAGTCCTTAAATCTCCTTCTGGATCGGGACGTTTCAGGCTCCGGCCTTTCCTCCTCCTCCTCGTTGCTACAATTAGCACGCACCTGCTGTCTATCCACCATGTGCTCTTCCCCCTCTGCGCCGAACGAAAAGGGGCGGGGAATAGACTAGAAAGAACGTCAGGGGCGGGCGGAGTTATACGCATGCGCAGTGTGTATAAAGCGTAACACACGTGTGTATTACGTACAATCTGTGAGCGGGGGAAGGAGCATCGTAGACGCCGATCGTGATAACGAAGGTAAGATCTAAACTTGCGCCTATACTGCTTCGAAATGGAAGCCTATATTGTAACAAGATTAGGGGAGTTTTGCCTGACATTAGGGTTTGTCTTGTGTTGTGTCTTGCAGAGAAAATGGATGGGTTCAACGACCACAATTTCCAGCCCCTGTTCATAGACACATACAGGGAGCTGCCCTGTCTGTGGCAAGTGAGACACCCCCATTATAATCATAAACAGAAGAGGCAGGCAGTACTGGAGAAACTGCTGGAGTTGGTGAAGCCGGTGGTCCCCACAGACACCATCCCTTATTTAAAAGCCAAAATTGGTGGCCTGAGGAGCACATATCTTAGGGAACGCAAGAAGGTCACAGATTCCCTGAGGTCCGGAGCTGCAGCAGATGACATTTATGTCCCCAGGCTCTGGTACTACGAGAGACTGCGATTTCTGTCAGACCACACTGAAGTCAGGGAATCCCTCTCTACTGTTCCTTCCACTCTTCCTTCCACCCCAGCTGAGGCTTCCGATGTCCAACCTGGGCCTTCCAGCCAGGAAGAAGTGGAGGAGCCCAGCTGGAGTCAGGTATAGCATTCTTCTACAGATTTCTGGGCAATAAATAAATTATGTTTACTAGATGTTATTATTGATCACTAATTGCTGATTGAAAAAAAGTGTTTTACATATCAATAGACAGTAGTGGGCACCCAAAATTGGGACAAGAATGAAAACTGCTGGGCTCAGAAGGATAGTCTGTTATATTTGTTAACATTCAATTTGCAGCAGTCAGGAGGTGAAAATTGTGTGTGATTGATGAAGAAAAAAATAAAACTATGTCCCTTTTTCATACACAGGAAGACCTCAGCCAGGAGGAGGTTGTGGAATGTGGCAGTCAGGAGGAGGCGAGGATTAGTGGCAGCCAGGAGGAGGCGGGGATTAGTGGCAGCCAGGAGGAGGCGGGGCTAAGTGTCAGCCAAGAGAAGCCTGGGACCAGTTGCAGCCTGACTGAGTCTCAGGTCCCTCCCCTCCACCTGCCATATAAACGAGCCAGGAAGGCCACTCCGAGTCCCGTGCAGGATTCAGCGTTCAGGCTGATCCAGGAGGCTTCGGCGTCCCTCAGAGCCTTACCAACTCCTGAAGAGGCCTTTGCCTGCATGGCTGCCACCAAATTGCAGGGCATGCAGGAGGGTCAACGCAAGCTCTGTGAGGACCTGCTTTATAAAGTCCTACGTAAGGGGGTGAGTAGGGAACTAACACCCAAGACCGACGTGGTTGAGTTGGACCATCCTCCTCCTCCTCCTCCTCTTGCTGCCACAACTCCAACACCACAGTCAACGCGTGGAAAGAGGCGTGGAAAGAAGACCAAAGAGTGATGGCCCTGGGTTTAGTCTGGTCTGACAGAAGATGCAGCCTCTCGTATGACCACAGCCTGGGGACACAGATGTCATCTGCTGCTGTTCATGATCTCTGGGACTTCTGGACCAGACTGCCCTCCCTTAGATAAGGACTCCTCAGGCCACCAATTTTGCTTAAAAATAGTTGATGTCTGCCCTGGGGGTACAAGGCTTCACCCACTTCTGCAGTTTCTCCAGCGTTGCCTCCCCCTTTGTTTAGTTGTGAGCCGTTTTAGGTAAATTATACTCTCCTGTGTGTGTTTTCATCCAAAAAGGACAGTTTGTTGGTGACGATTCAGGTACATTTCTAAAGTACAATGTGAAATTAACAAGAGACAACAACACCAAACAATCTCCTACAGATTAAATAGAACAACATATCAATGGTGTTGTGGGAACTTGTCACAAAAAACACACACAAACATTTTCGGGAGTACAAATCAAAATCGCAAACAAAATAAAAATAAAATACAAACACAAAAAAAGAATCTACATTAAAGCCAAAAAATATATAAAAAATATACAAAAATATGTTTTCAGATGTGAGAAATCAAAATATATTGAGGGAATCCCGATAAATAGTAACGAAATAAGTTTGTGAGAAGTGTGTGTGAATATGAGCAGCAAAACTACTTAATTCTTGTCACATTATAAAGAAGAAGAGAGTGCGCCGTATTAAACCATTTTTAACATTGCAGCGAGACGAAAGTGCTGTATCCATTGCGAACGCTAAGTTTACCAGAACGAGCTGTTCCATCTTGGAATTTCTTCTGAGCATGCGTGGCACTTTGTGCGTCGGAACAGGCCACACACGGTCGGAATTGACGCGATCGGATGTTGTTGCTCCGATCGGACATTTTCCATCGGAAAATCCGACCGTGTGTACGGGGCATTAAAGGGATTCATTTTTGCTGAAAGACAAAACACAAGATAAAAACTGTAATGTCAGTACAAACTCCCAGTATTATTTTTGGCTCAATCTAGGGTACACACACACACACACACACACCAAACACATTCACCAAACACACACCCACGTTTAATCTTACCTTCGTTTCTGACGCTCGCTACTTCCACTCGGACATACGTAGGCCAGCGTAATAGCTTTATATACACTGTGCATGTGTCATGCTACGCCTGCGTCGCCCGCCCCTGACGTTCTTTAGTATGATTTGTCCCCGCCCCTTCACTCTTCGTTGCGCAGTGGCAGGATATAGAGAAAGATGGCGAAGAGATTATCTGCAAGTAGAGCGGAGGAAAGCCCGGAGCCACAACCATCCAGATCCAGGAGAAGCTATAAGGCCACCAACATGGCCTTTGAAGAGATGGTGGAGATGGTGTCCATATTGAGAAGGGAGGACTACGATGGCAAAAAAGGCCCGTACACCCGAGACCATCAAAACTACACTATGGAACCCCTTATAGTTGTAGAAATAAGACCCCGAATGGGGTGGTGGCACAATGCGGACATGCTTCCCATCGATCGCCCTGACACAGTTGGGAAAGTCCCAACGGTCAGCGAACTGGGAGGCCACAGTCTGCCATTCCTGTGTGTGTTTGAAGGAAACTGTGGAGTCAAACATGAAAAAAAAATATAAGTACTTTTAAACCTAACTTGGATATCAGATTACACCAAAACATTCTTGAACAGCAGCAGTTGAACATTATTAATATGTGTTATTTTTAGAAAAAAAAATAAGGTCCACTTATAAGATTACTCACCCCCTCTGATGGACCATTGATCAATTTGTATGTGGGGGGAGGGGTACTAATTGGGGCCAAGAACACACCTGACAGTTGCAAACATTTGAGGGGGTGGGGGAGGGGTACTAATTGGGGCCAAGAACACACCTGACAGTTGCAAACATTTGAGGGGGTGGGGAAGGGGTACTAATTGGGGCCAAGAACACACCTGACAGTTAAAAACATTTGAGGGGGTGGGGGAGGGTAAAACAGTACAATGGAGCTGACAATATATATTGTTCAAGGGACTATAGGTTAGAGGTATAAATGGACCCAGGATTGCATGGTGGGGAGGTTATTGAAGGGAAATATGCATGTAGGCCAAAAAATAGGTAAAAAACAGACATGCATGAAGATAAAGGGGACATTCCCAGCATATTCAAAGCATGGTAATTAGGTAACGAAGACATTTAGACAATACATTAGCAAACATTAAATACATATAATGTAATGTTAAAGGATAAAACTTACCTTCATATAGTCCTTCTGCAGGACCTGAATAATAGCAGAACAGGTCTCTGGGATTATGATCCCCAGAGCCTGGGGGGAGATGCCTGTCGAGAACTTCAAGTCCTGAAGACTTCTCCCAGTCGCCAAGTAATGTAAAGTGGCAACTAGCCTCTGCTCCGCAGTGATGGCTTGACTCATGCAGGTATCCTGCCTGCTGATATAGGGGGTCAGCATAGCCAGCAGAGGTTCAAAAACGGGGTCCGTCATCCTGAGAAGATTCCTGAAATCCTCAGGATTATTTTCACGGATTTCACGGAGCAAAGGCATATGAGAGAATTGGTCACGCTGGCGCAACCAATTCTTCATCCATGAACTCCTCCTCGCCCTGTTCATGGACTGGACTCGGGTCAAAGTATTAACCCCAACACCAAGTCCCCACGCAGCACGAACTCGAGAACGAGTACGTCCACGTAACATGGCTTCAAAACGGTCGGCTGGTCAAACAAACAAACTTAGAACAAACGCACTGAAGAACAGCAAGACCTATGAAGAGCGACCTGAAAATCAGGAACGAGCGGACCAGAACGGCCTGCTAGGCAGGTTACGAACTGACCAACATGCACTGAAAAGCAGATACAAACCTCACAAGCACAAACTGAACCGCAGAAAACGATCGAAATAAGCTGAAGTGTGAAAAGCGCGAATCGTCTCTAACCAAACTTCTAGTAACACGAGATAAACACGAGATTAGCAGAAGGAGCCCAAAGGGTGGTGTAGTGGGGCTTGAACTTCCTTTTTCTAGTCCCGTCGTACGTGCTGTACGTCACCGCGTTCAAAACCATTGGACTTTTGGAGTGATCGTGTGTGTCCAAGTCCGTCCATTTTTACCTTTTCAATATTTTTATTGAAGTTTTGCACAAACATTGATACAGTCTTTTACAATGTGAAGTAAAAATCTATAACCATACAACGTATAAGAGAACGTGTTTCCAATAGGAATATTTAGATACATCTGCATTCAGTGGGTACAGGTCTATCCAGTAAGCTCCCGTGGGAGAAATGCGCCGCCTATCTCCGGACACCCCATCTGGGTACTTGCTGTATCTCCTTGAGAGGAGCAGCACTTCCAACCCACCGAATCGCTGCTACATGGATTATCATGGCTGTTACCTTCGAAAGTCTGTTACCCACTTGGCCAGATAATATACAACGAAAGTAAAATAAAGAAAAAAAACATTGTACAGATTGAGCGTACAAAAGGAACAATGGTAGAGCATTCCTACGTGTATCTCGATCAGCGTTAAATTAGTTAGTCTACTCAAAACTGTTATGTGCGCAGGTGTTCCAAAAGAGAGACTGATCGGTCCGTACCGCCAAGGGGATTCAAAGGATCCCATCAGCCGTCAGGAAAGCAGTCCCTCCATTGCCCCCCGCTGGAGAGGTATCATGACATAAAAGAACTATGAGAGTAGAAGGAACTATGTAGTCCCTTAAAGAAAAGAAAGGAAACGTGTTAGGATGAAAAAGAGAAGAAGTGGAGAAGTTTAGTGTCACGGTGGAAGAGGAACACATCCCAATCCAGGTTCCAACCCTGGTAGGAGTGGTATGTTACAGTACATTGCCCAAGGTTCCCAGGTAGCATCAAATCTTTCAATTTTGTCCAACAGTTTCGCTACTATTTTCTCCTGGGACATTATCCATGATACTTTTCTCTTACAGCACTGGAAGGACACCGTGGGTCTTTTCCATGCCTTAGCTATAGTAATTTTGGCCCCCAAAAAAATGAAGGAGAGAATTTGGGAGCGCTTAGATATATTAGGAATAGTGTGGTTAAGTAAGGCTATGTGGAGGTCAGGAGCTATAGATATGTTCATGAGATTGCCTATAGTTCGAAATATTTTCTGCCAAAAGGATCTAATGCGGGGACATGACCACCATATATGGAACATAGTGCCTTCCAGTTCGCAACCTCTAAAGCACAGTGGAGACGTCCCAGGATAAATCAAAGCCAATCTGGCCGGAACATAATACCACCTTGACAAAACCTTGAGGCTAGCCTCTATGAGAGAGATGTTGCAAATACCTGTGTATGAGCGGGTCCAGACTCTGAACCAATCCGTTGGTGTCCACGATCCGCCCGTGTCCTCCTCCCAGGTCCTAGCATAGGTTGGTTTGTCTAGTTTCGACATAAGTGCTGTGTAAATTACAGAAATCTCTCCTTTTTGGTTGGAAATGTTAGAGCACCAATGTTCATATGGTGTGATGGAGGGGGACTCGGGCTTATTGGTCCAGATGAAGTGTAGGAAGTGGGAGATTTGGTTGAATCAGAATCTTTCAGAGGCAGGCATTTCCAGTTTGCGTTTACAATAGGATAGGGTAAGGGGCCCTGCAGCTGTGAGGAAGTGGCCTATTCTGTAGAGGCCTTTGTCTGTCCACCATCTAAAAGCCCATATGTCCAATCCTGGTGGAAAGTTAGGGTTATTAAAAATGTGTGAAAGAGGTTTAAGGGGGGAGATCAGGGCCAGTTGTGTGAAAAGTTTTGTGCATAGCGCAATGGAATGTGACAAGGTGGGTGACATTATAGCCGGCCTATGCTTTGGGTCGCACCACATGAGAAAGTCAATAGTGTTGAGGGGTGTAGCCCACCTTTCCATAGATAGCCAGTCAGGCTTTGGGCCCCTTCCGAAGATCAGTGAAATTTGTGACAGTTGGGCAGCCCGATAGTATCCCCATAGATCAGGCAGACCCAATCCACCCTGTGATCGTAAGCGGAGGAGTATGCTAGACGGACATCTGTAACCCTTATTTCCCCAGACAAAGCGAATTATCTCAGATTGTAATTTATGGAGGAAACTTTTCGTCAGAGGGATTGGGAGTGATTGAAATAAATATAAAAGGTGGGGTAATAGTGTCATCTTAATAGCTTGTACTCTTCCCAGCCAGGACAGACCACATTTAGCCCATTTTTCGAGCTCTCCTCTACATTTAAGAACCATGGAGGGGTAATTAGCTTTGTATAAGCTGCCTATATCAGGTGTAAGGTAAATTCCTAGATAGGGGATAGCTGAGTCTGACCAGGAAAAGTCAAAGTTTCGTTTAAGTTGCGAAAGAGGATCCGACGGTACCGTGATATTTAAAGCAGTTGACTTATTCATATTTACCGTCAGTCCTGAAATTTTTCTAAAAGACCTCAGAACCCCACAAACCACTGGAGTGGAGATCAAGGGAGATGTAAGGTACAGTAAAAGGTCATCTGCGTATAGAGCACATTTGTGTTCCTGATCCCCACAGGTTACCCCTTTAATATCAGGGTTTGTTCTGATTGCTATGGCCAGAGTTTCTATCGCAATAGTAAATAAAAGGGGGGAGAGTGGGCATCCCTGTCTGGTACCTCTTTTTATTGGGAACGAACTTGGGCTGAAGGGTTTGAGTACAGTGAGTTTATTATGTTTGGGAAAAACCGGCCAAATCCCCATCGTTGCAGGATGTCAGACAGGTATGCCCAGTCAATTGGGTCGAAAGCCTTGTGTAGGTCAGTCGACAAAATAAAGCCCTTTTGGGGTGACCCTCCATCCCATTGAGATTGCAGAAGAGAGATAATGTTTATGGTCCTTCTAATTTGATTCGGACCCTGTCGGCCAGGGATAAAACCCACCTGATCTTTGTGAATGTACATTGGAATGAAACTCGCCATCCTATTCGCTAGTATCTTGGTTAAAATTTTGATATCATTGTTAATCAGGGATATTGGCTGGTAATTTCCAATCTCGCTTGGATCCTTCCCTGGTTTGGGGATCACTGTGATGTATGCAGCATTTAAGTCCATCCCCAGCGGAGCACCTTTCCTAAGGAAGTTCAGAAATTTAGTTAGGTGTGGTGCTAGAGTGGAGCCAAATTTTTTTATAATAACCAGTCGAGAACCCATCCGGGCCAGGGGAGGATCCAAGTTTTAGTGATTTTATAGTATCAAGCACCTCCGCCTGGGTGAATGGGCTCTCCAGTAATTCCCTATGGTCATCCGCCAAAGATGACAGCGAGAGGGAGTCAAGAAACTCCTGCCCACCGATGGTGATTTAGGTTTATATAGATCAGCATAGAATTGAAGGAATGCTTCCATGATCTTACTTAGATTTTTGGTTAAATCCTCGGAATTCAGCTTTTTATTTTGGGGAATGCTAAGGTACAATGTTTGGGGCTTATCTTGACCGCTAATTTAGGGCCGATCCTATCCTTTTGGGACTAATACTTTGCTCCTGTCCACCTAAGGTGTTTTTCAGCAGCGGTTGTCAGGGTCAGATTGAGGAGAGCCCGGGCCCTATCCAGGTTGGCTAGGGATTCTGTGGTAGGTTTCTGTTTATGCGCCCTGGCTAGAACTTTGAATTCCTCAGATTGTTTCAGCGTGTTTGCTTTGCATTCCGCCTTAAGTTTGGCCACCATTTGTATTAGTTTCCCCCTGATCACCGGTTTGTGTGCCGCCCAAACTGACTCTGGTGAGATATCAGAGGTTGTGTTGATGCTAAAATATTCCTTAATTGAATCCTCTAAAATGGCGCACTGAATTGGGTCACTTAGAATGGTTTCCTGCAATCTCCAACGGGGGGGTTATTGCACCCCGAGGGCTTTTTCGTAACCAAAGTGACCATCGAGTCTACAATCTTGGATCTCATTATCAAAGGGATCATATAGGGCCGAGTGAATATGTGGTCTATCCTGGTGTAAGAGCCATGGGGTGCTGAGTAATGTGTGTAGTCCTTAGAATGAGGGTTGGTTTCCCTCCAGATATCTATTAATCCTTCTTCATTCAGTATTTTTGCTATTTGGACACGCTGTCTAGAAGGACATTTGGGTTTTGGTTTACCAGAGCTAGTTGAGTCCAAGGAGAAATCAAATGCCATATTAGTATCTCCGCCAAAGAAAATAGTGCCTTTTAAGTGAGGGCGTAGTTTGTTCATCGGGGATTCAAAAAATGCTTTCTGACCCTTGTTGGAGGCATAATATGAGACAAATGTATATAGTTCCCCATTAATGTTCCCTGAGACCAGCATGTAACTACCCATTGGATCAGATACAGTCTCTGGCTGGGAGAGATTAACACGTCTGGCAAAGCAAATTGCAACGCCTTTTTATTGGTAGAAGCTGAGGACAGAAAAAATTGAGGAAAATGATGATGCAGGAATTTGGTTTGGTAGGATATGGGGAAGTGGGTCTCTTGTAGAAAGAGAATGTCAGCATGCATGGACTTATAAAGTTGGAAGATCTTCCTATGTTTGATGGGAGAGTTTAAACCCTGAGTATTATGTGAGATAATATTAAGGGTGGGAGTCATATTGGACAGATCAGTCATGTTGTTGTCGGAGTGGCGCTAAGCTTAGGAAATGCTTCTTACCTTGCTGAGGAGGGAAGTTCACTCCAAGTAGGAGAGAGGATGTGTCACTAGCTGAGGTGAGACCTGGGAGGAGAGACCGGATGCGGACCTTGAACCTGGGAACACTCATTGGCATAGTGTAGAAGAAGAAAGATAAAGGGGTGAAAGAGAGAAGAAGAGAAAACATATTTGTTACATTTATCAGTAACATTAAACTTTCCTGTACAACATTATGATATGAAGTCAGAATAAAAACTCGGGGGTCCCCAGACCCCCCCAAATCCCGGGGTAGGATGGACTAGCCAGACCTAACTCTTTAACCTGAGAGGACTGGTTCCCTACTAGTAGGGCAGCCAGCCAGGGAGCCAGGGGCATGAATTATGCTCCTGGAACCTACTGGGGGTGCATTGATACCACCACGGCCCCGCCACCTGTGATACAAAGCAACTGTAAACCAACTAGTAATCTATATCGTTAAATGTCAAAAAGAGATTAGAGCGGTCCAACTGTGAGGACAACCTTATCTTAAATAATCAACTGAATACCTTTTATAAAGTGCCCCCTCCCCCCGGGGTCCCCACCAACTCACCAAGGGGCCCAGGGGGGAGAAATCAGGCTCCCAATGGGAAGACTGACAAAGCTCAGGGCCACATATAATCTATGAACAAAAAAGCCTAAAGGGGAGTGTCAGCCTTATAATAGTGTCATTCATACTTGACCTCCATGCCTAAATTACTAAATTAATGTGAACCGTTCAAGGCTGCAGAGAAGTTTGTTGAGCGCCTTTCTAGCGCCTGAATCACCTATTTCAGTTCAGTTGAGGGGAGAAGTGTGTCCAAGGGTAAGAAACCGTTGAAGATTGTAACAGGTTGTAAACGGAGCCGCGCCATCAAAAGGATCGATCCCCCTTCTCCCCCAACCCGCCACCCCCGCCCCATAATGGAGTTTTGTATACTTCCCCTAGTTCAGATCGTTCAGGGATCCTGCGAGAGGTTGGTTACGCGTCAAATGAGTGTCAATGTCTTCATGGTAGCTTCATCACAGAGGGAAACTGTGAAACCCAAAAGATCCGTCCGGACCGAAGGAAGGCACAAAGGGAGATGAGAAAACTCGGATCCGAGATAGGATCCCAAAGAGCACTTGGACTTCAGGGAGGGATGTTTTCTTTAGAGCGTTTGGAGCTCTGCTTGAGCCAGGTAGGTTGCAGAGGACTTGCCGGAGGGGGGAGCTTTGTTGATGATGGGGTGCTCCTTCCTGTCTGGGGGTGCACTGGTTCCTGTGGCATCAGACCCAATTGTAGAATCAAACGTTCTCCTTCTGCAAATGATGAAAAGCCGAAATTTTTATTTCTGTAGGAAAAGTTCAGTCTCAGGGGGAATGACCATCGGTATGTTATAGCTTTCTCTGTCAGAAGTTGGAGCAACGGTTTTAGAGAATGTCTCTTCTGCACCGTATATGGTGACAAATCAGTGAAGATTTGTATTTTGTGGCCCAATAATTTTAGGTTATCTGATCCCCTGGCTCTCCTCATTATTTCCTCCTTCACGGCGAAATAGTGGGGCTTCACAATGATGTCTCGGAAGACCATCAGTGCGGGGGGGTTGCAGTGCTCTGTGGACTCTATCCAGCTTCATTCGATGCTCAGCTATATCAGGTATGAGGTCTTTCAGCAGGGTTTTCACCACAGAATGTACATCTTTCTCAGTTTTGGGGAGACCACGAATTCAAAAATTATAAAGTCTTGAACGATTTTCGAGATCATCGATTTTGGCAAAAGCAGTTTCAAGTTAATCTTGCATTTCTTGTATTCTGTCTGAATTTTGGTTGATACGAGCAACCGCTTGATCGGCCCTCTTTTCAATTAAATCTATTCGTTGCCCCAGTTGCTGCAGGTCTGTATGGATAGAGGAGGTTATTTGGGCAGCGTTCATGGCCAAGCTCTTGGAGAGCAATTGAAAAAAAGGCTTCCATCATAGAAGGAAAGTCAGTTCGACTCGAACATTGGCTGTTCGCAAGTTCACCGAACAGCGAACAATTTGGGGTGTTCGCGGCAAATTCGAATGCCGCGGAACACCCTTTAAAAGTCTATGGGAGAAATCAAAAGTGCTAATTTTAAAGGCTTATATGCAAGTTATTGTCATAAAAAGTGTTTGGGGACCTGGGTCCTGCCCCAGGGGACATGGATCAATGCAAAAAAAAGTTTTAAAAACGGCCGTTTTTTCAGGAGCAGTGATTTTAATAATGCTTAAAGTCAATCAATAAAAGTGTAATATCCCTTTAAATTTCGTACCTGGGGGGTGTCTATAGTGTGCCTGTAAAGGGGCGCATGTTTCCTGTGTTTAGAACAGTCTGACAGCAAAATGACATTTTGAAGGAAAAAACTCATTTAAAACTACTCGCGGCTATTGCATTGCCGACAATACACATAGAAGTTCATTGATAAAAACGGCATGGGAATTCCCCAAAGGGGAACCCCGAACCAAAATTAAAAAAAAAAAATGACGTGGGAGTCCCCCTAAATTCCATACCAGGCCCTTCAGGTCTGGTATGGATTTTAAGGGGAACCCCGCGCCAAAAAAAAAAAAAAAACGGCGTGGGGTCCCCCCAAGAATCCATACCAGACCCTTATCCGAGCACGCAACCTGGCAGGCCGCAGGAAAAGAGGGGGGGACGAGAGTGCGGCCCCCCCTCCCTCCTGAACCGTACCAGGCCACATGCCCTCAACATTGGGAGGGTGCTTTGGGGTAGCCCCCCAAAACACCTTGTCCCCATGTTGATGAGGACAAGGGCCTCATCCCCACAACCCTGGCCGGTGGTTGTGGGGGTCTGCGGGCGGAGGGCTTATCGGAATCTGGAAGCCCCCTTTAACAAGGTGACCCCCAGATCCCGGCCCTCCCCCTGTGTGAAATGGTAAGGGGGTACATAAGTACCCCTACCATTTCACGAAAAAAGTGGTATTTCACACAGGGGGGGGCCGGGATCTGGGGGTCTCCTTGTTAAAGGGGGCTTCCAGATTCTGATAAGCCCCCTGCCCGCAGACCCCCACAACCACCGGCCAGGGTTGTGGGGATGAGGCCCTTGTCCTCATCAACATGGGGACAAGGTGTTTTGGGGGGCTACCCCAAAGCACCCTCCCAATGTTGAGGGCATGTGGCCTGGTATGGTTCAGGAGGGAGGGGGGGCCGCACTCTCGTCCCCCCCTCTTTTCCTGCGGCCTGCCAGGTTGCGTGCTCGGATAAGGGTCTGGTATGGATTTTTGGGGGGACCCCACGCCGTTTTTTTTTTTTTTTTTGGCGCGGGGTTCCCCTTAAAATCCATACCAGACCTGAAGGGTCTGGTATGGAATTTAGGGGGAACCCCACGTCATTTTTTTTTTTTAATTTTGGCCGGGGTTCCCCTTAATATCCATACCAGACCTGAAGGGCCTGGTATGGAATTTAGGAGGACTCCCACGTCATTTTTTTTTTAAATTTTGGTTCGGGGTTCCCCTTTGGGGAATTCCCATGCTGTTTTTATCAATGAACTTCTATGTGTATTGTCGGCAATGCAATAGCCGCGAGTAGTTTTAAATGAGTTTTTTCCTTCAAAATGTCATTTTGCTGTCAGACTGTTCTAAACACAGGAAACATGCGCCCCTTTACAGGCATACTATAGACACCCCCCAGGTACGAAATTTAAAGGGATATTACACTTTTATTGTTTGACTTTAAGCATTATTAAAATCACTGCTCCTGAAAAAACGGCCGTTTTTAAAACTTTTTTTTGCATTGATCCATGTCCCCTGGGGCAGGACCCAGGTCCCCAAACACTTTTTATGAAAATAACTTTCATATAAGCCTTTAAAATTAGCACTTTTGATTATTCATGTTCGTGTCCCATAGACTTTAACGGTGTTCGCATGTTCGAACAAACTTTTTTCCTGTTCGCATGTTCTGGTGCGAACCGAACAGGGGGGTGTTCGGCTCATCCCTATTCATAAGGGGCTTTTCTGCCATAATTGCTCCCATCACTGAACTAACCAGGCAAGGGAACCGATTCTGTTGGTCCCCTAAGGCGCAAAGCACCTTTGAAAAACTTAAAGAACTGTTTACTTCTGCCTCCATCCTGAAACATCCAGATCCTGCCCTACCATTTGTCCTTGAAGTGGATGCATCAGAGTTCGCAGTAGGGGCAGTACTCTCTCAGCGGCAAGGCGCCAAAGCTCTCCTCTATCCAGTAGCCTTTTTCTCACGTAAGCTCTCCACTGCAGAGAAGGCCATCAAGTAAGTAAATATGTTTTAAACAGCAAAAGCTCACTCCCACCCTGGGTGACCACATCATTGCCACTGCGGATGTGGCTTCCTGTATACGTGTATACCTCAGGACAAGGGCTTGGAAGCCGTCCAATACTTCCTTGAGAAGGAGCCCAGTATTGCTTGCTTCCAGTGCTCATTTATCATGGAACTATTGGAGTTCGCTATGAAACGAAGTTACTTCTGGTTTGACCAGCAATATTATCATCAGCTGCGTGGCCATGGGTGCTAAATTTGCCCCTAGCCTCGCCAATTTATTTATGGCCAAATGGGAGGAGGATGTCGTCTATACCAATAGGGATCCTTCCCTAACTCTGTGGGCACGGTATATTGACGACATCCTTCTCCTATGGAGGGGCGATGCCGAATCATTGGGTTCATTCTTTGAACACCTTAACACCAATGACCGTGGCATTTCCCTGACCTATACAGCCAGCAAACAAAAAATCAATTTTTTGGATCTAGACATCGAGATCTGCAATGGTCGCTTCCAGTTCCAAACTCATTTCAAGATCACGGACCGGAATAGTTTCATACCTCCAGACAGTTGCCACCACCGGTCCTGGCTCAACTCAGTTCCAAAGAGTCAGTTTCTCAGATTACGAAGAAATTGTTCCAACACGGAGGCCTTTGAAGCACAATCTGCTCTTTTGAAGGCTAAATTGTCAGACAAAAATTATGACTCCCAACTCATAGATCGTGAATTCCAACGTGCCCTTGGAACTAACAGGGAGTCACTTCTTGTTGAAAGGCCCAAAAAGGAGCGGAGTGAGATCTTCAAATGGTCTCTGCTGACCACTTTTTCTAATCAATACAAACATGTCAAAGCTATTATGTCTAAGCATTGGGACATTCTCAGGAATGATCGTGTTTTGAGTACTGTTTTACCCGACACGGCAAAGGTCATTTTTCAGGGGGCCCCCACGTTACAAAGTAAAATTGCCCCCAACATCATCAACCCCCCCATACGCCAACCACTCTTTAATGAAATGGAGGGATTCTACTCATGTAGAAGATGCATTGTGTGTCAGCATAACACTGGTATAGGAAGGAAAACTACATCATTCACTTCAACAGTCACACAGAAACGCTATTCCATCAAACGCTTCTGTACCTGTACTACCAGTTACATCGTTTACTTAATCACATGTCATTGTGGAAAACAATATGTTGGTCGCACTATTCGCTCTTTTGCTATAAGAGTAGCGGAACATATTGCTTTGATTAAAAGCGGTGACACTAAACACACAGTTCCCCGACACTACAAGCTACATCACAATCGGGTGATCGCTGGGACACAATTCATAGTAATCGATCGATATGTCCCCCCATGGAGGGGTGGGGCTATGACTAGGGGTGTGTCACGGCTGGAGACTTTCTGGATCCACCAGCTCCGCACACTTTTTCCATCGGGTATGAACGTGGAGTTGGATGTCAGCGCCTTCATTAATACACATAATGGTTGCACTCTAGGGTGCATTTACCATACACAGGGAGGATTCCCCGTGTATTCCCTTTTGAATTTCACTCATCATTCTGTGTATTAATACATTTTATATTTCATTTGCGTCTAGGTATATGGACGTATTGTTTTATGTATATTGTCATGGGAACCTGCTCCACTTATTAATTTTTTAATTTTTTAATTTTCATTTGGTTAATTTTTTTTTTTTTTTCAACCATTTCTGGAGGTTTTCAGAGTTACACCTCCACCACCACAGATTAGTTTCCCTCATCCTTGCATTGGGGGTCATTCATCCTTTAAGACATTATACTATACATTGTTGGTGCACTACTTGAGGCAGTTTTCTTAATTATACTTTAATGTTTTTTCCCTCACATTTTCACATATTCACTTTCTGAGTCTTTTAGCACACAGGCCTGTAATTTGGCTCTTTTTAAATATTTCTTTCACCTTGTCACTCTCCTTGAACAAGATGACCCCTATGTCATGTCATCTGCTGACATCCCGATCGCACTAGCCGGTCTCCCTCACTAGCGTACTGAGTACTCTTTTGCTCCTACTGCGCAGGTACAATCCAAGTTTTATTGTGCCATCCCTCAGATCTCAGGCTTCTCCCGGCAGCGTCATCTCTCTATAGCCACGACCATTCAGACGTGACGCTTTGCTTCCCTGCACACATACTGCGCATGCGCAGTATCAGGGACACTTTCCTGATCGGCGCTCACATTGCTACACGTAGTATTTTTTCACTTTCTGCACTTCACTTGACTTCTTGTCATAGTTGGACAGATATGACAATATACAGTCCATTCTTTTATTCATCTTTTGCGCTCTTGTTAGATCGTTCGCACACTTCCTGTTTTACATGGAAGGGAGGCGTGGTACGCACGCCTGGAACGCACGCCGGACGTCCATTTTGTCTGTTACCGGAAGTAATGTTTGTTTCTAACGTGGAGCTGTTTCCCATGATCATTGACACATCTGCTATATATATTGGGGTGGCTACAGTGGTGGAAACCCCCCAGACGACGTCTATGAGGACGAAACGCGTCGGGCAGGACCCCACTGTCGCCACTTTTTCTCACAGCGCTGTTTTTATACATTTTGGATCTACATGGATCCATCCACGGAACACCCCTAGGATCCACAGGACCTTCCACATCCGTGAGATTACCTACACCTTTTAGGACCTGAGCGTCACTCGGAGGAATACAGTAATCCGCGAGAAAACATCTGTCTTTGAGCCTATTACAGCCACTCACCACCCAAGCCTTATCTGACCCAATTCGGCGTACGCCCCTTTGGGTCCACCTTATCCGGTAAGCCTCTTCATCTCTCGGTGGGAGTGAGCTGACTTATATTTGGGACGCTGAATATATTCTCTCCAAAGAAATTCTTTTGCTGTTTAAAACATATTTTATAAGGACTACTCACTTTCATTGTTTAATCACAAATTCTATATGAGGACTACCTAGTTATGAGATTCTCTTTTTTAATACAGTTGACCCTTTTCACTGTACACAGACTAGTATATAGTTTCTCTACGGTTGATATTGTTTAGCGCTACACTTTTTTGTTGTTTTTTATATTTACACTTTGTTGGTCGTGTCAGCTGCTTTTGTCTTCCCTTTTTTGGGTAGCACAGAATTATTTTGCATATTTACATCACGTACAGACCTGGCTCTAAAAGTATTAAGCCGGATGCGTTATCCCGCATGTTCCATGATTCCGGAGAATCCTTACCTCCAAACACCATTCTTCCTGCTGGAAATTTCTTGCTACTTCAAGGGGACATCTTATCCCAAATAAGACAAGCCTCTGTGGGTTGGTCCCCATCTACTGAAGATAATGTAAGCTTGCAAGATGGCTATTCTGGCACAAGGACAAAATTATGGTTCCAGAGAATCTAAGGGTGGCAGTACTGGAAACAACAGAGCTGGTACAACGTTCATTTTGGTGGCCTCAGCCGGCAAACGACAGCAGGAGCTATGTGGAATCATGCACCACCTGTGCTCGGAATAAGAATAGCTGAACAAAAGCCTGGGGCCTAATAAGACATTTACCTGTTCCAGAAAGGCCCTGGAAGATGATTTTGATGGATTTCATCGTAGAGCTCCCTCCGGTGGAGGGTTTTTCCACCATCTTCGTCATTGTTGATAGATTGTCAAAGATGGCTCACTTCCTACCCATGAAAGGCAAACCTTCGGCATTGGAAACAGCAAAAATTTTCATTAAAGAAGTAGTGAGACTGCATGGAGTTCCGTCAAGTATAGTATCGGACCGAGGTGTTCAGTTCACTTCCAGGTTTTGGAAGGCTCTCTGTGGGTCACTCGAAATTGCATTAGCATTCTCGTCTGCCTACCATCCCCAGACGAATGGGCAGATAGCGAGAACTAATCAGATCACTGGAACAAAATCTCCACTGCTTTTCTGTCTTCTCACAGGACGATTGGGTCTCTCTACTGCCTATTGCTGAGTTTGCATACAATAACTCTGTGCACTCTGCCATTAAACAAACACCATTCTTTGCCAATTATGGCTTTCATCCATCCTTCTTGCCTGGTTCCTTACCTGAGTGTGCGATTCCTGCAGTTTTCGAAACAATGGACTTCTTCCTCACAAATAACAGGTTACTAAGAGAGACCATGGCTAAAACCCAGGAATACAATAAAAGGATGTTTGACAAGAAGAAGCGAGGAGAACTCCTAGAACCTGGTAACCAGGTGTGGCTATCTACACTTAACTTAAAAATGGCCTGCCCCTCAAGGAAGTTGGGTCCCAGATTCATGGGTCCTTTTTCGGTCAAGAGGAAAATGAATGATGTGACTTATGAGCTTGACTTACCCGATACACTGAAAGTCCACCCAGTCTTTCACATGTCCTTGCTGAAACCTGTTATTCCCAATTCTTTTTCTGGTCAAAATACCTGGACCTGTAATCATCAACAACGAGGAAGAATTTGAGGTGGAAGCAATCATGGATTGCAGGAAGAGGCACAACCAAATCCAATACTTAATCAAGTGGAGGGGGTATGGACCAGAAGATAATTCCTGGGAACCGGAAAGCAACCTCCATGCTGAAGAACTGTTAAGGGATTTTCGGAGTTCCCACGCTGATAGACTAGCCCAGGCTGCCCTTAAGGAGGGGGCATTGTCAGAGAGGTTCCCTGAACAGATCCAGTACTGGGCACCCTGGGGTGCGCCGGCGTGTGCCAGCTCGCGCTGGTGCATGCGGGCACATGCCGCGCGTGCCGTTGTGCGGACACGCACACGCGCATGAGGTTTGGCGCAAATCACCCTATTTAAACCATTGATGCACTTTGCTCTGTGCTGTCCGATCTGCAGCTCCCAGTACCTGTGCTTCCTTTTTACCTGTCTGAACGTTTGATTCCCCCTGATACCCGGTTTGTCTATTGGATTCCTCTCTGCTGTCTGCCTGCACCTGACCTCGGCCTGCCTTTGACTTTGAACCTGCCTGCCCCTTTGTACTGCGCTGCCCACCTGTTGCCAACCCTGCTTGTGGCCCGGACTCTGAATTTGCCTGCTCTCTTGTACTGTGCTGACCGTCTGCTGCCAACCCTGTCTGTGCCTGGACCTGTCTACTCTGCTCCTGCTCTGCCTCTGCTGCCTGTGCTTCAGCTTGCCAAGGGCCATCGTCTTCTTACACATGGATCCTGGGCCTTACCTCTACCTCTGTAAGGTGCCACATGCCAGGCTCTCATACCACTCTGTGCTCCCGTGCCTTCTGTTTATACTACCAGGGGCCGGGAACCAGATACGTAAGCAAAAGTGACGTGATAAACAGGACCCCTTCTCACCTGGGCACAAGGATCTCATCTCCCCTGGGGACAGGGCCCCCTTCTCACCTGGGCACAGGGACCCCATCTCCCCTGGGGACAGTGACCCCTTCTCACCTAGGGACAGGGCCCCCTTCTCACCTGGAGATCAGACCCCCTTCTCACCTGGGGACAGGGCCCTTTTCTCACCTGGTGACAGGGTCCCCTTCTCACCAGGGGGCAGGAACTCCATCTGCCCTGAAGAAAAGGACGCCATCTCTCCTGGGGATGGGGATCCCACCCTGACTATGGACACATCTCCCCTGGCAATGGGGACTCCATCTTACCTAGGGACCCCATATTCCCTGGGGACCAGGACCCCACCTCACCTAAGAACAGGAACCCCCATCTACAGACCATGCTGGCTGGCAGGGCTGGTGTCAGCCACCTTAGGGTGCCAGGATGGAGGAGGGGGCAGAACACACAGAGGAAATCTGAATCCCCAGCCATTTGGGGGGTGTACCAGCAGGGGTCACTGGACACCAGGGGAGGGGGGAGGTACAGCAGTACCAGCATGGGGAGGTTGGAGGACAGACAGGGGTCTAGCAGTACCAGCCTGGGGAGGTTGGAGGACAGACAGGGTTCTAGCAGTACCAGTGTGGGATGGCTGGAGAATGGGGGGTCCAGCAGTACCAGCGTGGGGTACCTGGAGATAAGGATGGGTACAGCAGTACCAGCAAGGTGTGCTCCCCAGCCCCTGTGTGCTCTTTCCCAGGCCCCCTTGTCGGCTCTGCCAGGTTCCCCCATCCCCTCTCCTGCTGGCTGCTGCTGGGAATCTGTCAGGATGGAGAGTGGGAAATGGGCTGGTAAATGTGTAATTTACTGGCCCATTTTTTTTCTGAATTGAGAATCAGTGATCTGTACCACTCACTGACTCTGTCCATTCATAACTGTGGCATATACTAAACTGTGTTTACTATGCTTCAGTTTATGGATGGACAGGAAGCTCTGTACAGAGCTATTCCTGTCCATTCATTCTATGTAGCTGAGGCTGCAGAGAAGGAGATTGGGGGCTGTGTCCTCAGTCTTCCTCTTTGTCTCAAAGGTGGAACATCAGAGGTCTGTTTAGACCTCTGATATCTCACGAAACTCCCCCAACGGACTCCTAAAAAATTGTAAAAGTTGCGGAACTACAGGGCTCACAAAGGTCATACCTGTGACCGGGCCCTGGAGTTCCACCACCAGACTAGGAGGGAAGGGCCCTGGCTGGGGTTACTTGCACCGGGGCCCTGAAGGTTCTAGTTATGCCACTGTTTATCACGTCACTTTTGCTCCATGTGAGGTTGTATTTCAGGGCCTCTAGCATGCCGGTGCTCTCTCAGACACCATAGAGGCCCTTGAAGCCCCCATAATATCGGAAGAATTACAGGTGGCCATCTCTTCTTCTATACAGGGCAAAGCACCCAAACCAGATGGGCCTACTTTGAATTATTATAGCCAATTTGGAGGATAAGGAAAATGGACTTTAACGGCACGTATAGAAAAATATAACAATTTTTAATAGTTCACATACAAAGACTACATATAGTGTACACATTCGGCAAATTGGCTATAATGGAGAAAAATTGATTGCTATGCCCTGGGGTGGCAAAAACACCCCAAGTAATATAGTGCCACATCCTAATATAGAGATTTGGAGGATAAGGAAAAATGGACTTTAACGGCACATATAGAAAAATATAAAAAATTTTAATAGTTCACATACATAGACTACATATAGTGTACACATTCGATAAAACACATTGAAATGAACATTACAGATAAAGGAACATATTGATCAACGCAAGAATTTGAAATGCCGCTAGTATACTTCCTGTGGGACTGTACTTGATATACGTCAGAAAAGCCCACGTTTGGGTATGGCTTACACTATTGGGGTGTTCAACGGTCCTAGAAGAGTTAAAAATTGCTTGACATGTTTCGCGACCTAGTTTGTCGCTTCTTCAGGAACTTCTGTGTCTCTGATTGGAGAGATAGATTGTAATTAGAATATGATATAAGCCTTTTGATACATAGTGTATATTTATGCATAACCATATATGTATGCTAAATGAACTCACCAAACTTGATGTTGAGGAGAGTTTTGGTGCTCGCCCCCACTGATGGAACACTGGAATACTGACCAAGAGATCCTCTCCAGATGGAAAGGAGAGGGAGAGGAATACCACAGAACTCAACCCCAAGCAGAACTGAACTGCCACCCAGGATATAGGTTGAGATATGGGGGTACATCTGGTCAATAAAATGATAATAAAGTATGTATGTTTGACTACACTGGCCTGCACATTACTTAATATTTGTGACAATTATGGTGATCAATAAAACCATATTCACATTCTATACTGCACCCAGATTTCCACAAGTGCAAAAGCACTATAGAGAATTGACTATAGAAGCTATACTATCTGAAAAAGGATATACAGTGTATTTATGCTATATGATTTATATTCCCAAGGATCGGAAAGCGTTTCAATCGAGGGCTAATTGAACTAATTATATTCAATTAATTTTATATTTACAAATTTTAGATATAGCTATAAATATTTTTAGTACACAGATGTCAGCTAGTATATTTAGCTATTAAAGTATCAATGATTTCATTTGGTATTGCTATAACTAATTTAGATAATTATGTATGAAATAGCCCCCATCTATTGGGTCTATAGTGACTCGCTGTAAGTTTGTCACCTATAGATGGGCTTTTGCGGAAAACTATTTCCGGTGTGTTGCTCACATATTGGTGGAGTATGGGGTCTTCACCGATTAGGTGCCAATACTTTGCCATACACATGTGAGGTTGTTGGTGTTGGGCTGAGTATTTTGTTATGAATTTCGTGGTATGTTGGTCCACATTGGATTTGGATTGTGAGTACAGTAAAACTGTTCTGTCCTTATCTAGAATAGAAATACTCAGATATTTAAATACTCCCTTACTCTGCATTCCATGGCTGTACCCCTTATGTTTTTACCTTAGAACAAATACCATCAATGCCATTCACTGAGGTTATGGCTATCTAAGCTGGCTGACACTGGCATTTGTTGTCTATTGGGCTATTTCATACATAATTATCTAAATTAGTTATAGCAATACCAAATTAAATCATTGATACTTTACTAAATTTACTAGCTGGCATCTGTGTACTAAAAATATGTATATATATATATATATATATATATATATATATATATATATATATATATATACCTATAATTATATATCTAAAATTTGTAAACATAAAATTAATTAAATATAATTAGTTCAATTAGCCCTTGATTGAAATGCTTTCGGACCCTTGAGAATATAAATCATATAGCTTAAATACATTGTGTCATGGACGTACTGCGCATGGCTCTGCAACTCGCCGCGGGCGCATGGGTCCATTGGGATGTGTTCCAGTCCATAGGCATTCAGCAGTGAATAGACGTGCGCCAGTGCACATGCGCGTGCGCACATCGCGGACGCACGCACGCACAGTAACACAGCTTAGGTGCCCAGTGATCCTTAAAAGGGGCCTCTTCAGAATGCATCCTTGCTGTCTGATCTGCAGCTCATCCTGTACCTGATCCCGAACCTGTATCTGCTCCAGTGTTACCCGGCTTCTCCTGACCTTGCTGCTGTCTCCAGTCCTGACCCCTTGGCTTGCCTTTGACCTGCTTTGTGTTCCTGTTTGTTTGATCTCCTGTTGCCGATCCTGCCTGGACATTGACCATTCTCTGCCTGCTGCTTCTGTCTGATTGATCCGCTGCTGTGACCTGGCTTGTCTGACCCTGCCCCTGCCTGCAGTCCTGCATCTGTGTGCATCTGCCTACAAGTCTTGCATTTGTGTGCATCTGCCTGCAGTCCTGCATCTGTGTGCATCTGCCTACAAGTCTTGCATTTGTGTGCATCTGCCTACAAGTCCTGCATCCGTGTGCATCTGCCTACAAGTCCTGCATCCGTGTGCATCAGCCTACAAGTCCTACATCCGTGTGCATCTGCCTACAAGTCCTGCATCTGTGCGCACCTGCCTGCTACTTCTCAGCATTCCTGCATCTGCAGCAATCAAGCCTGTTCCTGTCTCCAGGACTATATCTTCAGTCAAGCGGAACCTGCAGGCTCTCCTACCCCGCTGTGCTCCGAGGGTCACTGTTTCCACTCCAGTGATCCTGGAACCAGAGCCATACGAGAGGTCTCCCTCTGCACGTCAGGCTCACCTTCAAGGTACGTGACACATTGTATATCCTTTTTTAGATAGTATAGCCTCTATAGTCAATTCTCTATAGTGCTTTTGCACTTGTGGAAATATGGGTGCAGTATAGAATGTGAATATGGTTTTATTGATCACCATAATTGTCACAAATATTAATGTGCAGGCCAGTGTAGTCAAACATGCATGCTTTATTATCATTTTAGTGACCAGATGTACCCCCATATCTCAACCTACATCCTGGGTGGCAGTTCTGTTCTGCTTGGGGTTGAGTTCTGTGGTATTCCTCTCTCTCCTCTTTCCATCTGGAGAGGATCTCTTGGTCAGTAGCAGTGTTCCATCAGTGGGGGCGAGCACCAAGACTCTCCTCAACACTATGTTTGGTATGTTCATTTAGCATACATATATGGTTATGCATAAATATACACTATGTATCAAAATGCTTGTATCATATTCTAATTACAATTTATCTCTCCAATCAGATACACAGAAGCTCCTGAAGAAGCGACAAACTACACAGTTGAACAGCCCAATAGTTTAAGCCGTACCTAAACGTGGGTTTTTCTGACGTATATCAAGTACAGTCCCACAGGAAGTATACTAGCAGCTTTTCAAATTCTTGGGTTGATCAATATGTTCCTTTATCTGTAATATTCATTTCAATGTGTTTTATCAAATGTGTACACTATATGTAGTCTATGTATGTGAACTATTAAAATTTTTTATATTTTTCTATATGTGCCGTTAAAGTCCATTTTTCCTTATCCTCCAAATCTCTATATTAGGATGTGGCACTATATTACTTGGGGTGTTTTTGCCACCCCAGGGCATAGCAATCAATTTTTCTCCATTATAGCCAATTTGCCGAAACACTGTCCCCTTTTTTTTTTGAGGGAATTTAACTCCATCACAGAGGGGCAGGAGCTCCCTTGGGACGCATTACAAGCATACATCACTGTATTGCCTAAGGCAGACAATGATCTGGGACAGTGCAGCAGCTATTGGCCCATAACACTTCTTAATATATATCTGAAGCTTTTGTTAAGGTAGTGCCAAATAGACTACACCCTTATATTTCCAAACTGATCCATGTGGATCAAGTGGGATTTGTGGAAGTCCAGAACAATACAATGAGAGTAATAGATCTAATTAATTCCGCCAGTTGAGGAGACTCCCGTTAATGCTGCTTTCTACAAAGGCGGAAAAAGCATTAGTTCAGGTAGGAATTTCTACATTGCGTTCTGCAGCATATTGACGTCGGCCACTGCAGGAGAACTGGGATTAAGGTTTTATATTCAACACCCAAGCGTCAGTGAGGGTGAATGAAGCGCACTCAGATTTTTTTTAATAAAAAATGGTACACAACAGGGGTGCCCTCTTTCACCACTGCTATTTATTTTGACTTTGGAGCCACGCTTATGTTTAATCAGAGCTCAGTTTTCAACCCTGGGCATCAGAACAGGTGGGATAGAGCATAATATTACAGCATTTTCCGACGACCTTTTGTTTTTTATTTCTTTTCTTTCAATAATTTTTATTGGTATTTAATACAATAAGAACAAAACGATACATATACACGTTAAGTAGTAAGTAGAAAGCAGTAAGTGGAAAGTAGAACAGTGGAATGAAATGTACACAGTAGTTCATACATAATACATTAAATGAAGATTACAAGCATTGCTGGGTTGTAATGCACTTGACTTCTGTTTCTATTTATTGGATGGGTTTTTTGATTTTGTGACAGCCAATCTTCGTGTTAGATGGCGGGGTTAGTCAACGGTAGTAGTTCTGATCTCGCTTCTCTCAGACACCCCAATGGGAGCACTCTGTGTCTGAGGAGAAGCGAGATCATCTCATTGTGTTGCTAAGATGGTTGTACACACTTAATGAGAAGGTGTTATTTCATTGTTTGCGTACCTAGGAAAGCCAAGGCAACCATTTGTTGTGGAAGAGGTGAAGTTGTCCAGAGGATGATGCCAACATCCGCTCGTATGTGCAATGTATGTGAGTTAAATCTATTACATCTGTTATTGTTGGAGGAACAGTGTTTTTCCAGTTTCTAGTGAGCAGTAGCCTCGCAGTTAGAAGTACCTGAATGATGGAATGTTGCAAAGTGTGGGGAAATTGGTCTATACCAAGAGAGAGTATGGCTAGAGCCGGATTTGGAAGGATCTGTATTTGGGACATTTCTGAAATAATCTGAAATACATTTCTCCAATAATGGAGTAGCTTGGGGCAATTCCACAGAACATGAAGGAGGTCCCCTCATACTCCACATATCCTCCAGCAACAATCTGGAAGTTGAGGATTGAATCTAGATATAATGAGGGGGGTGTAGTACCATCGAAGGGTTATTTAACAGTTAGTTCCCATAGAGTTGAACATTGTGTGGCATTTTGTGTCACCTTACAAGCCTTATGCCACTGTTGATTTGTAAAAGATTGTTGTAGCTCTGTTTCCCATTTGACCTGTGAGGGTGATTTGTATAAAGTTTGTTTTTGTTGGAAGATATTGTAAAACAATGTAATTCCTTTTCGAAGTGGGGTGGGTGCTGATAGAAAGGACCATGCTGACGCGGGTATGTGTTGAGGGAGATTTGGGAGTTTGAGTAAACAGTGTTTGATTTGTGCGTATTTATAGAAGTCAGTGGGAGGAATGTGGAATTCTTTCTGGATGTCAGAGAAGGTCTTAAGAGAGCTATCGGAGTATAAGTTGTGAAGGTATTTTATACCTCTTTTTATCCAGGAGGTAAGGGATATTTTGTTTATGAGGAAATGTAAGGTTTGCAAGGGAATTTCTAAGGAAGTCTGTGGCAGTTGCGCAGGGTGGTTGGACATCAAGTATAAACACATTTTAATTGTAATTTTCATGGTTGGGGGTAGATAAGATGGGATTTTAGCTCCCATTTGTGCCGCGAATAGCCAGAGTTTTGTCGGGCCATATATATTGTAAGTGGATTCAATGGATCCCCAAATTGTTGTGGGATTGGGGAGAAACCATTCCCTGGATTGGGTTAGAATGGAGGCCGAGAAGTAGTCTCGGAAGTCTATATAGCCCACTTCCCCATACATCCTATGTTTAATGAGTTTTGAGTGTGAGCATCTGGATTTTTTCCCGCGCCACACATAGTGAGCGAGCATGGTTTGGAGAGAGTGAAAGAAGCTGACAGGTATAGGGATAGGGAGAGTCCTAAAGAGGTAGAGAATTTGAGGGAGATTAATCATTTTAAATGCAGCTAACCTACCCCACCAGGAAAACCCATGTTTGGACATATCGTTGAGGTCAGCTTGGATTTTGTCTCGTAGAGGGAGATAGTTGTGCGAGAACAGTGATTTTGTGGATCTCGTGAGGCGGATACCTAGGTATGGTATGCTTTTTTCTGCCCAAGTAAATGGAAATTGTTGTTGTAAGAGGTTCCGTGAGATTGCGTCTAAGTTTAGATCAAGAATGTAAGATTTTGACGGGTTGGCTTTATAGTAGGATACCTCTTAGGAGTTTTTGGACTTCTTTAAGGGAGGAGGATGGATTAGTCATCATCAGGATTACATCATCCGCAAATAGGCTGATTTTATTTACGGAATTACCTATGGTGATACCTGTAATGTTGGTGTTAGATCGGATATGTTCAGCTAGGGGTTCCATTACTAGATTGAAAATCAGGGGGGAAAGTGGGCATCCTTGCCTTGTTCCATTGGTTATGCGGAAAGGAGATGATAGCAAATTAGATGTGTATATGTGCGCTGATGGAGTGGTGTAAAGTGCCAATATGGCTTGGAGGATATGTCCTTTGAAACCGAATTTCAGGAGAATCATAGATAGATAATGCCAGTTAATTCTATCGAACGCCTTCTCTGCATCCAAAGATAGAAGCAGAGAAGGCATTCCCGTCGAGCTGGAGTGATGGATAATGTTAATTAATCTTCTAGTTGCGTCCGAGGTCTGACGACCTTTGGTGAAACCCGTTTGGACCCTATGAATCAGTGAAGGAAGAATGTTTACAAGTCTGTTTGCCAGTATTTTGGCGTATAATTTGAGGTCGAGATTCAACAGTGAAAATTTTGGGGATTGGTAGGCTCTTTTCCAGGCTTAGGTAAGGTGATCACTAGTGTCGATAACATTTCAGTAGGAAACGAGGAGGTGGATGCAGCGTGGTTAAATAGTGTGCACAGGTGTGGGGTCAGTGTACTTTCGAATACTTTGAAGTATTCTCCAATGTAGCTGTCTGGTCCAGGGGATTTAGAGTTAGGGAGATTTGTAATGGCCATACGTATTTCTTGCTCAGTGAAGGGAGTATTTAGGTACGATAGCTGGTCAGGCGATAGAGAGGGTAGATTGACCTAATCAAGGAAGGTTTGTATCTCGTTCCGGGTAGGTTGGTGGGTTACGTTATCAGTATTTAAGTTGTAGAGATCTCCATAATAGGAGCTGAATGCGTCCGCTATAGCTTGGGGGTTGGTGATTTTATTTTGGGTACTAGGGTGGACCAGATGTGCTATTCTAGTTTTTAGTCTTTGCCCTTTCATACGACAGGCCATAACTTTCCCTGCTTTTTTACATGTGACAAAGGATGTAGCCTTCAACTTTTTAAAGTTTAATTCATAACCCTCAAGTAATAGGGAGCGGAGTTCGTGACGCAATTTGAAAATTTGGGATTGTAGCGAAGGTGACTTTTTTTTTTTTATTTTGAACATCTATTGTGCTTATTTGTGCAGTTAATTCTTCCAACCTCTGTATCCTCCTCTTTTTCAGTTTCGAACCAAGTTGAATAAAGAATCCTCTCGTGAAGGATTTGTGGGCATTCCACAGGACCGCCGGGTCAGCCACTGAGCCAGTATTAGTAAGGAAGAATTCTTTGAGTTTCTGGGACAAATAGGAGACATTGGGTGGATGTTGTAGGAGAGAGTTATTCACTCTCCAGATGAAAGAATTAGGATTAGCTCATTTGTTTGTAATTTTGATACTTATAGGCGCGTGGTCTGACCAGGTGATGGTGTGGATTTTGGAGTCATGAATATTTTTCAATAACCATTTATCTGATACAAAGAGGTCAATGCGAGAATACGTGTTGTGACGTGGGGAAAGGTATGTATAATCTCTTTCAGCTGTGTGACCACACCTCCAGGCATCATACAGGTCATTAGACATTAAGAACGAGTTTAGTGGAGATGTGAATCTCTTTGGTCCTGAAGAGGAGTCCATCTCGTTATCCGGAACTAAATTGAAGTCCCCACAGATTAGTAAGTGACCTTGTTGTATTTCCCTTATCGCCTTAAGGGTATTTTTGAGGAAGGGCAGTTGTCTGTGGTTCGGGGCATAGATAGATACCAATGTGTATGTGACATTGTTAATGGAACATACCAGGATGATGAAGAAACCTTCTGGGTCCAAGGAAGATTTTTGTAGTTGAAAGGACACCGTGTCTCTAATAGCAATGAGAACTCCTCGTTGTTTTTTGGAGAAACAGGATTTGTAGATGAATGGGTGTGCTTTATGTTGGCAGTGAGGGGTGGCTTTTTGGTCAAAATGTGTCTCTTGTACACATAATACATCGCTCTTGTGCTCAAGCTCTGTTTTCCACAAGGAGGTCCTCTTGACAGGGTGGTTCAAACCCTTGGCATTGATAGATAGAATGTTGATAGCCATTATAGAAAGGTGGATGTCGGCGAGACAGTGTTAGAAGAGAGAAAAAGGAAAACTCACTGTTATTGGATGGATGAAAGCTGTTCAGATGGTTGCGGACGCTGGGTTCCGCAGAACAATCTTCTGGTCTCTGTCGGTTAGGAAAGAGTAAGTACGGTGTACTGCAAAGACGTATTGTGGGTGATGAGCGGTTCTTGTGGTTGGTAGTTTAGTAGTTGCTGTACTCCACTGTGGCGGAAAAGAGTAGAAATCGATAAACAGGAAACTGTTAACTGTAACTCAAAGGTCAGTATACCAACGTGTGACACTAACCAACTCAAGGGGGAAAGTTTAGAATAGGTGTTACTCAGCTTGACCTATGACCAGGGATGATAGACGCCTGGGTAGTTGTTACCAGCGGGATATTCAATTACCTCTGAAGTTGCGGAGGTCTTTGTGTTGGAAGCCCGTTTTCTGAGGATTAGCAGGATGCTGCATCATGTTGTTTGGGAGTTCAGTGATTATTCCCCATGATTTCAGAAGAAGGAGACCATCTTCGATATTAGAAACTGTATGAGACGCCACCTTTCTGGTGACAATCACAGTGGCAGGATGACGCCATTTGTATGGGACCTTGTGGCTGTTTAGGGCTTTGGTGAATGTTTTTATTTGGAGCCACATGTTGAGAGTATATTAGGAGAGATTGGCGTACAGGTGTATCCCAGAGTACGGAGCTGGGAGATCAGGGATTGATCTCGCTTTTGCCAGGAGTTTCTCTTTAGTAGGGAAAAAGTGAATTTTCATTAGGACATCTCTGGGAATAGATGCCTCCAGGTGTTTTGGCTTTGGTATGCGGTGAATGTGATCGATACTACGTTCAATCAGGGATATGTCTGGTAATAGTCGAGCTATCATATCTCCCGCAAATTTTTGCAGATCCATCGGGGCTACTGACTCAGGGACCCCTCGTAGTTTAACGTTGTTTCTTCTCAAGCGGTCCTCGAGGTCTGCGAGTTTCGCTTTAATCCAGTCAGTGTCGTCAGATTGCTCTTTGTAAGCATCTATGAGGTAGTTTACAGTGGTGGTACATGCGTCCATTTTGTGCTCAATGTGCTGTACCCTCTCTCCCAGCCCCTGGATGTCAGATGAAAATTTGCCAATCATGGAGGATATATTGATCATTAATGATGATTGGAGGGAAAGGAGCATGTCCTTCATTGTGGTGTCCAGGACCGGTTGGCCCGAAGTGGGGTAATTAGCTATTGATGATGAAGGAGCGTTTAGATCTACCTGATCCGGGGAAGAGGCAAAGCCCACAGCGCCTGACGCATGCGCCGCGGGATCCATTCCCATCCGCGCTTTTGCTGGGCTGTTCGGCTCCGAGGAGGGAGAGTGCGGGCTCCGGGCAAGTGATAGGTTATTTTCAGCCGTCCAGGTACCAGGTATCATCATCCGGGAGATCCGTGTAGGATGCTGAGGCCTGGGTACGATCCCCGCCAGCGCCATCTTGCCATGTCTCTCCAGCCATCGCTGGCATTGTAAAGAAGTCTGTCAGCTTCTTAGGATGTCTGTCTTCTTTTCTTTTGCGGGACTGCATGGAGTGAGCTCCAATGATGCTGTGGAGCTGTAGGTTGGCTCCTAATGTAGATCCCGCCGCTGATATTGTCGCTTGTCCCCGGTACCTAGTCAGAGCTATTAGCTTAGGCGGCCATCTCGATCGCGCGCAAGCCAAGCCCCCTTGTTTTTTATTTCTAATCTAGCTACATCTCTTCCTGTTCTGCTAAATGCTCTTCACCAGTATGGGGACCTGTCTAATTTTAAAATGAATTACACTAAATCTGAGGCACTGAGAAATCTGAGGTACCAGAAGCCTTAGTACAGAGCCAGAAGGTGGATTTCCCCATTCACTGGGCGAGGTCATACCTTAAAAATATGGGGGTTAGGGTCACCTCAGCCCCATCTAACCTATATGATGTGAATTATCAACCTTTATTTAGGAAGATAAAATGCAATCTAGACAATTGGCAGTCACTTACTTAGACATAGTTTGAAGGTGTAATGGGCTTAAAATGTCTTTTCTTCTTCTTCTATATCTTACACAGACTCCCAACCCATGTTCCTCAAGCTTCGTTTACATCTTTGGGCTCTGATGAGGTCTTTTATCTGGGCAAAACAGCATCCAGCGATTGAGTTATTCTCTTTTGTCTCTGCCTAAGATAAATGGCAGTATCAGTCTCCCAGACTAGAGCAAGTATTACAGAGCATTCCATCTGAGCAGAATGATTTCCTTGCGTTCCCAATAGTTCCCCAGAAGATGTTGAATACAGACGAAACTTACGTTGGGAGGCTGATGTTCTGACGTCATCGCTTTTCATTCTGAACGGGCGCTCGCCAGCCGGACGGCGATTTCGCTCCTTTTCTTATGCTGAAATGTAAGTTTTCTACTTGTTTTTAATAAATTTATTTGTACGGAGTTACGCTATGGGCATCTCTTTTTTGCTCCTATGTTGGTAACTTGGGTTGTGGCAACCCCCTCCCTCCCCATGCATGTCTGCGGCACATTGCCTGAGTGATGTCCTGATGCTGTTTGGATACCTGAATACAAGGTCCTGTACACACCTGGTTTGCCTGCCATCTGCTACGCTAACAGAGGGATGTTCCTATACTTGCTGGTTATCTGTCCCTTGGTTTATCTACGAGCTTGTTGAGCTTACTATCTGGTAAGCATGTATTCTTAAAGGTGGAGGATTACTGCAAAGGGTGTCATTTTCACTTTCCACTTTCAGACACTGATCCCTATGAAGAGCTAATTGGGGACTCTTCCCATCTTTTTAAAAGATTTCCTTTCTGGTTCTGGGACTTTTTGCTTATGTTTCACTATTTTGTGCTTTTGGCACTTTTGTGACTTTTATTATTTAATATTGATTGTTTACCATTGATTTGTGTGCTATTCAATTTTTGTAGGATCCATATATACTTTCACATTCAATTTGGTGTCCTTTCATATATTCCCTAACATATGTCATGAGTGTTTAACGCAGTTTTTTTCTGTTTTTTTGTCCCGATAATCACTAAAGCAGTGGGTTCGGGCAGAACAAGAAAGTACCGTACTTCCATTTTTCTCTCTATTTTGGCATGGCTTCCCCCAGCTACAGTATATGGAAGAATCTCAAAATGTACCCGGGGATTGGGGTTACCCTTAAGGTTGTAACACCACTTTTAAGTCTACAACGACATCTCCTGACCCTTCACCTCTTACTTCTGTGATAAGGCACCCACAATTCCCTGCTACTAAGGATAGCAAACAATTACAACTTCTTTTAGAGGCAGGGAAGGGTAGAATTCAACAATTTATCTTAAACCAAGAATGGATAGGTACTATAGAGATCCAAAGTATGCTCTCACCCCCCTGGATCCTCTAGCAGCACTGCAAGTTAGACACTTAAATCTTAATTCTTTACTACCACAAACAGTTTGCGAGGCCAGTCTTTCCCTTTAAGGCTATGTGCTGCAATACTTTATCTACTCAGCACCTTACTTCAACAGTATACAGACTGCTTATTTAGCCCTCAGAGAACTATGTTCCGCCTTATAGCCGTAAATGGGAAGCCGAATTACATATCACACTTGCTTAACCTTGGACAAGGAGAGCTATTCTATTTTCCTATTGGGCATCTTTGGCCAAAAATTTCAGGAACGAAGTTACAAGCTCTTGACGCGCTGGTACCGGATACCGGTGGCACTTCCTCAGATTCCTTCTCCCTGCTGGCGGTGGCAGAAAGGCTTGGGATCTTTAATTCATATTTTCTGGGATTGCCTGTTACTTCACCCTTTCTGGGCGGAGGTAGGCAAAATAATTTATCAATTCACAACTGTGGACCTAGGGATTAATCTTAACTGCTTCCTGATGAAGGTCAATGCGATGTCGTTAAAGTGTTACAAGTCCTTGCTTATTGCCCAACATTTGGTAACAGCTCCAGCTAGTGTTCTAGCTTTGTGGAAATCCACTACCCCACCTTCGATAAGGTTGTGGTTTAACAGAGTCAATTACATTTTTAAGATGGAAAAGTTGACCACCAACTTCCACAATTGGGAGAAAAAATTCCACAATAGCTGGTCTGATTGGGTAGCATTTACTAACGCATCTTTTTATTAGGACAAAATGGATTCCGAGACTTAATTCTTTATTAAGTAGAAGAAATGTTAGAAATTTAGGCCACACAATGGTTCTGGCTAGAGGCTTTTTTTTTGGAATACAAGCATAGAGCTATGCCCTGAGCATGTACCAGAGAGGGTGGCCCCCTTCATGCTGATTGGTCAGGTGTGTTTAAACGTGCGTATACGTGTATATATGTGTGACCATATATTAAATGTGTGCGTAATTTTTTTTCTTTTTTTTCTTTTGAACAGCATATTACTGACTATAGGATAAGCACAGAGATTGGGCCAGATTTAGGGCCCTTGAATATAAGTTAAAAACATACAGCATGGTACTTTTGGTGTTTTTTATTTCTTTTTCTCACACTAAAATGCGAGTGGGAGGAGAGGGAGAGGAAGGAGAAAATGGGGTTATGGAGAGGTATGAAGAATTAGATAAAGAATTATTTCTCTCCTTTTCTTCTTTCTTGTGTCTCTTTATGATTGTAAGTGGGTAGACAGGCTTAGAGTATATTAGTTTATTGCTTACAATGAGTCAGTTTGTACTTGTCTCCCTACCCGCTTGTGCTGTATATATTGTAAGACAAACAAATACTTGGGGGGCACACCCTAACAATGCATTACATTAAAGATGGTGCTGCTATAAGACCATACAAACAGAACAAAAGATTATAGCGCACACATACAAAAATGACATTCTCCCATACAGAGGAGTGTATATCTCCCGTGGTTGAGAAGTGGAATCTTTCATTCTATGAATAGTGTAGGACCCACTGAAAATGGGGTACTTTTTGACGCAGTAGTGAGCTTAAGCACTACATGGCCATATGATGTGACCAAATCCCCATATTTTTGCTTTCTTGCTTAATATGTTCAGGTACTTTAAATAGCCTTCCAAGATTTAAATGTCATTTTTGTATATGTGCGCTATTATCTTTTGTTCTGTTTGTATTGGTCGTATAGCATCACCATCTGTGATGTAATGCATTGTTAGGGTGTGCCCCCCAAGTATTTGTTTGTCTGTTATATGGGTCCTGACCAGACCCCTTGTGAAGGAGTACTTCATCCTCTCCCACCAGTACTTCTAATCAGTGTTCACCTGAGTTATAGGAAGAGCCCTTTTAGTTCTCCCATAAAGAGCAGTGTATTTCTCCCATGGTTGAGAAGTGGGATCTTTCATTCTATGAATAGTGTAGGACCCACTGAAAATGGGGTACTTGGGTTTGATATAATCTTTCGTTCTGTTTATATGGTCTTATAGCAGCACCATCTTTAATGTAATGCATTGTTAGGGTGTGCCCCCAAGTATTTGTTTCTGTTATATGGGTCCTGACCAGACCCCTTGTGATGGCGCACCCCATCCTCTCCCACCAGTACTTCTAATCAGTGTCCACCTGAGTTAAAAGGAGGAATCCTTTTAGTTCTCTCTTAAAGAGGAGTATATTTCTTCCATGGTTGAGATATGCTTACAATGAGTCAGTTTGTACTTGTCTCCCTACCCGCTTGTGCCGTATATATTGTAAGACAAACAAATACTTGGGGGGCACACCCTAACAATGCATTACATTAAAGATGGTGCTGCTATAAGACCATACAAACAGAACAAAAGATTATAGCGCACACATACAAAAATGACATTCTCCCATACAGAGGAGTGTATATCTCCCGTGGTTGAGAGGTGGGATCTTTCATTCAATGAATAGTGTAGGACCCACTGAAAATGGGGTACGTTGACGCAGTAGTGGGCTTAAGCACTATACAGCCATATGGTGTGACCACATCCCCATATTTTTGCTTATTTGCTTAATATGTTCAGGTGCTTTAAATAGCCTTCCAGGATTTAAATGTCATTTTTGTATTTGTGCGCTATAATCTTATGTTCTGTATATATTGTAAGTGGACATGTTTGGTTCAATAATTTAAAAAATTACAGAAAAAGGGAAAAAGGAATAAGAAAAGGGGAGAAGAAAAGGAGAGAAAAAACATTGCCTCCTGTGGTATAGTAATGTATTGCCACTGTACTTACTCCAAAAACCCTTCTCTCATTTTAACACAGACATCCAACATTATCCAAAGCCCCGCCCCTACATGTTGCATCACCGATCACATCACTTCCTCAGGTACAATTGTTTTCTGCACTGTGAGTATCACAACATGTGAGTAACATTTGCATAATAGGATTGTGGTGCTTAACCCTTTCGCTGCCAGACCATGTGCTCCAATTTGTACACTCAGTTGGCCAGACCATTTTTGCAATCTTTCCTTTGCTTTTTTATTTTTCGCTTATAGCTTTCAGAGTTTGTCACAGACCACCAAACCATATATTTTCTGAAAGCACATGATCAGTAGAATAAAAAGAAGGTGCTATTGATTTTTTAGACACTGCGGTATTTGCGCAAATGTTTATCAAACCAATATATTTGCAAAAAATACACTAAAACCATTATTAGCAGATAAAAACACAGACAATTTTACAAAACTCCTACTAAATATAAAAGCTTAACCTGTATTGAGTTAATAAATAACAAAACATTTAAATTTTTACATTGTGCCTTTTTGCAAAATGGTGAAAATTGAACAGACGCAAAAGTGTAAATAACCAAATTTCTCAAAAAATCTGAAGGTTTTAATTTTTCCCTTACAGCTTTCAGAAATTGTGAAAGACCCTCAAAACCATATATTTTCTGTGACCTCTAGAATAAAAAGAAGGTGCTACTGATTTTTTAGACCCTGCGGTATTTGCGCAAATGTTTATCAAGCCAATATATTTGCAAAAAATACACTAAAACCATTATTAGCAGATAAAAACACAGCTAATTTTACCAAATTCCTGCTAAATCTCTACTAAATATAAAAGCTTAACCTGTATGAAGTTATTAAATAACAAAACATTTTAATTTTTACATTGCGCCTTTTTGCAAAATGGTGAAAATCGAACGTACACAAAAATCTAAATATCCAAATTTTTCTAAAAATTGGAAGGTTTTAATTTTTCCCTTACAGCTTTAAGAATTTGTGAAAGACCGCCAAAATCATATATTTTCTGAAAGCATATGACCTCTAGAATAAAAAGAAGGTACTACTGATTTTTTAGACCCTGCGGTATTTGCGCAAATGTTTATCAAACCAATATATTCGCAAAAAATAAACTTTTTTTCCCCATCGTTTACACATTATCCTATTTTACACTTTTACAGATCGCTCCAGGTTGCCCTCACAGGCCACCACAGCTTTCCACCTATGCACCAGCATTTTGTGACTTGGGTCATCGGAAGGTTTTGTTGCATGCGCCCTGCTGTGCGTGGCTGCAATTGCCTCAGTTGCCGGGGGAGACTGTTTTGGGACTCTGATCACATGGCCACAGCATTTTACTGTATTGGACCCTTTGTGAGTATTTAGGACAGGCTAATTTGCCCTATCTCTATATTACCAATTTGAACCAGACCTATGTCACTTTTGTTTTTCTTTATACTCTGCAGACATATTTGAGCATCTGCCCCTGAGGAGTGTCTCTATACGAAACGCGTTGGACACAAGTGATGCTGACCTGTGTCTGTAATGGATACATTGATCCTGGTCTGCAGTAGACTATTAATTCTGATACTCATTTATTTATCAATTATGTTTTTTTTTCCCTATATCCATACTCCTGCTGCTGGTGCTGTCTATATGTCACACATATGGGAATTTACCCCATGCAATATATTATTGAACTGTATTAGAAATATTATACTTATGTAATCTTTTACCCATGCCAAACCTGTATGTTATGTGTGGGTGGAGCTAATATGAATTATTGTCCTGACTGTATATGTGGTTTTAATATTGCCATATTTTCTATAACGCTCTTCATTAATAAAATTTGCAATTTTCTCAACTTTGCCTCCACAAAGTCATCCATCTCATTCAAAGTCCCACTTTCCTTCTTTTTTGCTAGAATAAAAAGAAGGTGCTACTGATTTTTTAGACCCTGCGGTATTTGCGCAAATGTTTATCAAGCCAATTGATATTTGCAAAAAATACACTAAAACCATTATTAGCAGATAAAAACACAGCTAATTTTACCAAACTCCTGCTAAATCTCTACTAAATATAAAAGCTTAACCTGTATGAAGTTATTAAATAACAAAACATTTTAATTTTTACATTGCGTCTTTTTGCAAAATGGTGAAAATCGAACATACACAAAAATCTAAATATACAAATTTTTCTAAAAATTGGAAGGTTTTAATTTTTCCCTTACAGCTTTCAGAATTTGTGAAAGATTTGCGCAAATGTTTATCAAACCAATATATTTGCAAAAAATACACTAAAGCCATTATTAGCAGATAAAAACACAGCTAATTTTACACAATTCCTGCTAAATCCCTACTAAATATAAATGCTTAACCTGTATTGAGTTAATAAATAACAAATATTTGTACAATTTTAAATTGCGCCTTTTTGAGTAATAGTGAAAATTGGAGGTACACAAAAGTCTTTAAAAATCTAGAAGTTTTCCTTTTTCACTGACAGCTTTCGGAATTTGTAAAAGACCCCCCAAACCATACATTTTCTGAAAGCACATGGCCAGTATAATAAAAAGAAGGTGCTACTGATTTTTAAGGCAGTGCGATATTTGCGCAAATGGTTATCAAAACAATATTTTCGCTAAAAATACACTAAGATCATTATTAGTGCACATAAACACAACATAACTTACAAAATTCCTGCTAAATTGCTACTAAAGCATCATTCACATGTGGCATACTAAAGTGTACGCCCAGGGTCATGTTTACCCACACAGGAATGCACAGGTGTTCCATACATCCCCTACAGGTAGTCCCATTTATGTCATCTGGGACGCAATGACTGCACAGGTATAGCTGCTGTTCCCAATCTGACATCCGTGTGGGTACATGACCCCAAATGTAGACAATGTGAGCTCAGGGACATGCATGCGGAGCTACATAAATATAAAATTGGGAGCAACGGCTTTGTGCAGGTGCTACATCCCAAATGACATCAATGGGACTGCCTGCACAGAGATGAACGGAACACCTGTGCATCCCTGTAAAGGTATGCTGTGTATGCCCTGTGTGAACAAGGCCTTAGGCCCCTTTCACACAAGCAGACCAACCATGTCTGCCTGTCCGTTTTTCAGGCGGGCCCAATCGGACCACCCATTGTTCTGTATGAAGATGCTGATGTAATCAGACATGTGTTCGTTTACACCCACCTGCATCTAATCAAGTCCAGTTTGCTAAAAAACAGAGAGATGGGGACATTCCCCATCCATCTAGCAGATCGGATCGGGTGGTATCCTATGGAACTGGACAGGCGGTTATTTTCCATTTGACCACCCCATAGAGAATAGCGGGCTGTGTCTCTGCATCAGCAGAGCAGACACGGACCTGTCATCCGCCTGCTCAGTGGGGATCAGCAGACAGATTCCCCACTGAGCAGGCAAATCTGTTTGACAGAGTCCGCTCCATGTGAAAGGGGTCTTACCAGTAGCGGCCGGTCCATTAGGGGTGCTGGGGTGCCGCCTCCCTGCAGGGTGCCGGACTCATATGTTTGCATGAGTTTTTTTAAGCCACATGATTAGAGCCTGAGGCTCTAATTGTCTTGAAAAAGGTTGGGCTCGGGGCGCAGAGCATTGCACCCTGAACCCACCCATTTGTGACAATAATGAATTAATATTCGCTATTGTCTTCTGGCTTCTCCTCTTGGCCAATCATTACAGATCGGGTTGGCTGGGAGGAGAACCTGAGGAAGCCGTGGAGGGGTGAGTGCAGTGGGGGGCCATCACCGTGGAGGAGTGGGTGCGGGGGGGGTGTCACTGCGGAGGGGTGAGTGAGGATGGACCTGGGGAGTCTCACTATGTTTGTGTTTTTTTTATTTACTTTTTACATTTTTTTTGTTTGTTATTTTTTTACTTTTTTTTAATTATTATTATTTTTCTTGGGGGGTCTATGGTGATCGCTGCCTATATCCATTGTACAGGGGGGGTTGGTAAACACATGTTTATCAAGCCCCCCCCAAGCCCCAACTTTTCCCCCACCCACACCGCGAGGGAGAAATGAGGTCTGTACGTCATAGGACTTGGCCACCTGCAGGCACTTCTGTAGGTCCGTATGGCGTACGGACTTGGCAGTGAAAGGGTTAAAGGACTATATAGTCCTTTATATAGTTCTATATAAAGCACTATATGTTTTTTTTATTTTAACATATACTCTGAGTGGAGGAGAAAAGGAGTGGAGGGGATTATTGAGTGAATTGTGAAGTAAAGATTTGATCGATCAGTTGATACAAGTGATATATGTACAGTGCTGTGAAAAAGTATTTGCTTGTTTTTTTGCATATTTCTTACACTTAAACTTACACTTAGGAAAAAAACCTGTTCAAACCTGCCTGGCCCTATGTGAAAAAGTAGTTGCCCCCTCCCATGCTGAATCATGAATGAACTGTGATTTTTTTGGAAAGCTGAGTTAAATTTCACTTGACACACCCAGGCCTGATTACTGCCAGACCTGTTGAATCAAGAAATCACATAAATAGAAGCTGTCTGACAAAGTGAAGCACGCTAACAGATCACAGGAAGGGTTTCAAAGACATTTCTAAGGCTTTGGAACTCCAGCAAACCACGGGGAGAGCCATTCTCCACAAATGGGTATAACTTGGAACAGTGGTGAGCCTTCCCAGGAGTGGCCGGCCTACAAAAATTACTCCAAGAGAATGACAAAGACTCATCCAGGAGGTCATAAAAGAACCCAGAACAACATGTAAAGAACTGCAGGCCTCACTTGCCTCAGGTAAGATCAGTGTTAATGATTCAACAATAAGAAGGAGACTTGGTAAAAGCCACTGCTGACCAAAAAGAACACAAAGGCTCATCTCACATTTACCAAAAAACATCTTGATTATCCCCAAGACTTTTAGACAAATATTCTGTGGACTGATGAGACAAAAATGTAACTTTTTGGAAAGTGAGCGTCCTGTTACATCTGGCATAAAACAAATACAGCATTTCATAACAAGAACATCATACCAACAGTCAGACATGGTGGTGGTAGCGTGATGGTCTGGGGCTGCTTTGCAGCTTCAGGACCTGGACGACTTACCATAGTTGATGGAACCATGAATTGTGAGCTCTACCAGAAAATCCTAAAGGTGAATGTCCGGCCATCAGTTTGTGACCTCAAGCTCAAGTGCACTTGGGTTTTGCAGCAGGACAATGATCCCAAACATAACAGCAAGTCCACCTCCAAATGGTTCAAACAAAGCAAAATTTAGATTTGAGATGCTGTATCATGACATTACACAGGCCATTCATGCTGAAAAACCCTCCAATGTGGCTGAATTAAAACAATTCTGAAAAGAAGAGTGGGCCAAAATTGCTCCACAGCAATGTGAAAGACTCATTGCCAGTTATCGCAAATGCTTGATTGCAATTGTTGCTGCCAAGGGTGGCGCACCCAGTTATTAGGTTTAGGGGGCAATTACATTTTCACATTAAGCCAGGCAGGTTTGGACAGCTTTTTTGCCTTAATAAATTAAACCATCATTTAAAAACTGCATTTTGTATTTGCTCAGGTTATCTTTGTGTAATAATAAAATTTGTTTGATGATCTGAGTAATTTAAGTGTGACAAATATGCAAAAAAATAAAAAATCAGAAAGGGGGCAAATACTTTTTCACAGCATTGTATTAGATATTTCACGTAGTAGGGTAGGAGACAAAAAAAATCACTTATTTGGGCTACAGGTCTACAGTAGTAGAGAGAAAAATCTCTCAGAGGAACCAGATGTGAAAACATCTACTGGGTAATAGGAAGAGAAAGGGAGATGTGTGAAACCCATTTAGCCTAATCGCAATTTTTAAGCTCCTCATTAAGATTAGTGAAGAAACAACATGAGTAAAAAATTATTAAAATTATTCAGAATGTTTTTACAAAAATTGCTTGTTGCCATGCTCCTTAACTGGTATTAATGAGGATTAAATACATTTAGAGATTTTAACACAGTACAAAGGTTTGAGTCTTGGTTGCTATATTGCCTTGCTTTGATTATTTGGCTGACTGTTCAGCTCTCTACTGTGTAGTCGCTTATTGCCATACATGTGAATGAATGCTGCAGGGAATTAGTGGAATTGAGTTGTCATTCTGCCTCGCACTGAATATTAATGTGTACACTGCTGCCTTCCTAGTTGTCTGCATTTACAAATAGCAGAGGTGACAGTAGCAGCAGAATATAACAGAAAATTAAACTACATAGCCTTGACTTGTTTTGGTCAGCTGCACCCCGGAACTTTCAGCTGTGGTAGAGAGTTTGCAGGTGCTAATCATGTCTCCATGAAATATTGAATTTCATAAATCCTCTTCTTAATGCAGCACTCTAGGAAAACAGCTAAATACACATATTAAATACATTTATAATTTACCTTGTATAAGGATTTGTACTTCCATCAATTTCTGATATTTGCATAGATCTGCCACCTAACACAGTTTTATTTGGCAGGGGACCTAATCTTTCTTTGTTGCAATTTCACTTTCATTTACAGGTCTTTAGCCTACCCTCAGCCTGTGATTGGAGAGTAAAATGGGAAGCAGGAGACTGAGGAACTCATCTCATTGTCACTCTGCTCCCTCCCCCTATCAGTATGAGCCTTGCACTGCAAAACATGTGAATGGCTACTTGTTCTGCTTCTCTCTGCCCTCTCTGTACAGGGACTGCAATACAATAATACCACGACAAATTCAGGTACTTACACTGCTTGTATTTAAAATAAAATATATTTAAGGATATATTGTTGACTACAGATCTGCATAAATATGTGTCTTTTTTTATCTGGAGTGCAATTTGAACTTTTTTTTAGCAAGTTTGATTTTATTTTGATATTCTTCCAACTTCATGCTCTGATGATATACTTTTTATAGGTTCATTGTTTATTATTTGGATTTACTAACAATGTGCACAGAGTAACTGATTTGAGATACAGTATAACATGTCAATATTTAAGGATCTCTTCCTACTCATTATTCTTCATTACTGGCAGGAAAAGAAGTGATGACAGATTTTTCCAACAGGGACAAAGGCAAAAAATATTTTTTAAAAGTGAGGAAGGTTAGATCTTCTGATAATGTTTTTATTTCTCTCAGTGCCTTTCTGTTCTAGTGATGGCCAATCCTCCCATTTTTTGTAGTGGAGTGATAAAGTGGGAAAGTAAGAGAAAATCTGTTACAGACAGAAATAAAACTCTTACTGAAACAAATACTTCCATCTCAATAGATGATAAAATGGCTTGTATTAGGTTTTAAACAACATTACTTTGCATACAAATGTAATTTAAAAATAAGCTTACTTTGTACATTAGGGCATATTGTTAGAAAATACCATGGAATGAATCCACAAACAAAGCAATATAAAGTTTTAAGAAATAAGTTAACAATAGCAACAACAATGCAAGAGTCATTCCCTCTAGTTTTTCCTGCTAATGTTAAAACAACATTGATTAATACCTAAATACCTGTGAACACTCATAAATAATGTGTACAGAGCTGAGAATGGAACAGCTGAACAACTCTTGAAATATTACAAAATTATATAAAAATCACAGATTTCTGAAACATTTAAAGTTCTACTTATTGTTCATGCAGACTTAGGTATTTTAAATGGAAATGTTTGTGGCCATGGCACAATATCTTAGCCAGCAGTACAAAACCACTAACGTAATGTACTTAGCTGCCCTCACTTCCTTTTGACTAGCATGCACATGCTATTTCAATGCTTAGATGCTGTGTGTAGTACTTGGGGAAATGTGCTAACCTCCCCCCGTGATTGGCTGGCCACTCTTTGGAAAGCATGTTTGCTGGAAGTTGACTGGAGTACAGTGTGGTTTTATTTTGTTCTTTACTTGCCTAGCCTAATTCTGAGTAAACTTGACTTTTCTTGCCCTTTTTCTATGACCTTTGACTCCAAATCATGCTCTTAGCTTGGCGCTTGGCTTAAGAATGCTCTGGTATGGACATCTTGCTTTACCTAAACTATATTAATTCTTAATCTCTGCCATTGAATCTAGCCAACTGACTTGACCCCCTGCCTCATCTGGACTCATCTGACCTTTTGGTCCTCTTTGACTTCTCAGCTATTGACTTCAGTCTGTTTGGACTTCTTTTCCTAGCTTGCATTTGGGAGTAACTAGTCCATGCTAGGGGTATTCACGTATGTAGCAATAATGCTTCCTGTAGCAGTAGTGCATTTTTGATTCTTTGGCTGATAGAATTAGCCATGCAACTAGAAATGTTCGGAATCACTTATGTTTATAGTGTTACTCTATTACAATTAACACTGACTCATTTAAAGCCTGCAGAAAAGGACGAGAATCATTATGAGCTGTGGGTAAACTTATCATTACCTCTGCCTCCGTACACCACCGCAGTTTCAGTTCTCTTGTTGGGCTTACTCACACATGTCCAAGAGTTACCAAACAACCAGACAAAAGTTCTGTTGATATGTTGTGGTACTGTACCAATCATCATTGCTTCATAATAAATATGGCTCATTCATGTTGCAATACACTTTCCTGTAGAAAAGGCACTATGTCAACATTCCAATTCACAATGGACATGGTCACCTTCTTTTTTAGACAATTCCAGAATTTGATAACATTTACAATAAAGAACTATACAGGGGTAATTAGTATTTCTTAGTTCGTTAGATTAAATGAAACAGTTTCTTCAATTTCACTTTACTTGTATAGCAGGTTAGTTTATGATTTAATTAGGCATGTAACATACTGGTATATTGTACCAATTCTGAAGATATTTATTTATAGTGCAATTTGCAAATGATGTAGTATTTTGTTTCATTATCTACACAGCGTATTTATAACTGCAAAAAACTCTGTACATAATTAAATATTACCGTCTGAAGTAAAGGGTTTAGTTTGGTCAGTAATCAACCACTTCTTCAAGGCTATCAAACAGAAGTGTATCCTGTTAGTACCTGACTTTTTTGTCTACTTAGAAAAAGAAAAGCCTCAAAAAGCAAGGAACAATCACTTGAGAACAATTTAGATCTTGGCAAACAAAATGGATGTTTGTTCTCATCATTGGATCTAGGCCAGTGGTGCAGAGAAGATAAAACATTCAACCATTGTCTATTGATTTGTCAGAGTTCTAGGAACATTCTTATCCTGCTAATCCCTTCTGATTTCTGCTAGAAAATGCACCTGCTGTTCTTTGTCAGGTCGCATAATATTGCATGCATATCACGTCATGCTCTTGCATGCAAATAATACCTGGGAGTTTTTTTTCTACAGCTGGTGAAAATCAAGAAACAAATCACCATTGATTGCAATTTACTGAGCAAAAGGAGAGAGTACAAAATACAGAAAATGGACATATAATCAATTTTGTTCAAACAAAAGCACATTGGCCCTGATTTAATATTGCTGCTGTAAATCAGCCAGTGCTAACCTGTGCTACCCAGTGGACACCTAAATGGATGTGCAGCCACATTTATGAAGCTGTAGATGGCTGTCACAAATACGACATAGCAGCTCAGTGTAGGAAAGCCAGATTCATGACAACGGCCCGAATTGGGCCTGCGGCTTCTGAAAACCTGCCACACAGGTAGTTTTTTTAAACTGTATTTTGTTGTTAACTGCTTTTATTTTTTTTTTTCTTTGGAGTGTAACTGGTGTGAACCATAGTTTAATTTTAAAATAAATGGCAATTTCTTATGATACATAGTGTTTTAGCATTTAGCATTTAGCATGTTTACATTTATCTAAATGTCATCTAGTTAGGGCTGAAATACTTTTAACTCTTTTTTTATTTTTGCATTCTTTATTTGTATGGCATAGCGGTACATATGAATATGACTTGTCATGTAAGCAAAAGCTAGTAGATGCAAGAAGTAAAGGTCAACATTGTGGTGTGCCACAAGATACACTGCAGGGGTACAATAGAACATTTCAAATTTACACCATTTTTAAAGTGTAAATGACTGTTTATTATACTGTACAATGTAATCCATAATGTGTGGACTCTTTTAAGGTTTTACAGTATTAGAATGGAAGGAAAATGAGTGAGGGGATATCAGTTCTGAGGGTGATGTAATAGGTAGTACAGAAAGGGAAAAAAGGGAGGCAGGCAACAAGAAAGTGGAAACCAAAGGGGAGGGTGTATAATGTGTAAAGTTGAGGGGATGGGGGGAATTGGAGGTGGATGGGCCCTGAGCTGGGTGGGAAAGAGATCATTCACTATGCTGGTATGAATTAGTGTCTTTGAGTAGTTAGGGTGTATCTAATGTTTTTAATGGTGGGGAATAAATCAAGACATGTGGAGGTTTTGTATTTGATCGAAAAGAACCATATGTATCAGAATTGTTCATCCGATCCTTCAGAGAGGCTGTGATTAAAGTGGTTGTAACCCGAAGAAAAATGCTCCTGTTCCTTTAAGGCATGATCAGTAGCATAGTGCTTTTGCAGTGCAATTTGCCCCTTTCTATGTTCTAAAATACCTGGTTGATCCTGCATGTTCCTATGTCCCCTTATGTGTATTGACCACGGCAATCATGGCTGCTGATTCATGATACCATGGTCAGTTTATGTGACTCTGTCATCCCGCTGTGTGTATAAGTCTCTCCCTCTCCCCCTCCCTCCCTGCATGTCATTTCGAGTCTATGTGTGAGAGCCAATCTCCTCCCTGCCCCTCCCCTCTCTTTCTGCCTTTATTACGCTGTAATACATAACACAATTACTTAAATACTCTCTGTTTTAGCAAGATATTAAATACAGTGGGTCCGTTTTTTTAAAAATCATAATGCTAAATACCTTCTTTTACAGCGCCGATATGCGGTCACGTGACCTCCCTCTCTGGCATACATCAGAGGGGAATCTCAGCCGCTCTCGCTGCTCCCCTTAGATTGGGGAAAGAGAGCGGAGGGAGGTCACGTGACTGCACAGTGGAGCTGTGCAAGAAGGTATTTAAGATTATAGTTTAAAAAAAAAAACACACACACTGCACTTTATATCTTGCTAATACAGAGAGGACACAAGTAATTGTGTTATGTGTCTTTACAACCACTTAACTATATAGAGTAGGTGAATATGCAAAACATTTTTTGTAGGCCTTCCTGCATAGGGATGTACAGTAGGGCTAGGGGATCTCCTTGAAGGGAGGGTACACTCAGCCTGTGTGTGAACCATGTAACTGCAGACCAAAAGAGTTACACCCTGTACACACGATACAATTTTCCAACAACAAAATCCATGTTTTTTTTCCGATGGATGTTGGCTCAAACTTGTCTTGCATACACACGGTCACACAAAGTTGGTCGGAAATTCCACACGTCAAGAACGCGGTGACGTACAACACGTACGACGAGCCGGAAAAAATGAAGTTCAATAGCCAGTGCTGCTCTTCTGCTTGATTCTGAGCATGCGTGGCACTTTATGCGTCGGAATTGTGTACACATGATCGGAATTTGCGACAACGGATTTTGTTGTCGAAAAATTTGAGAACCAGCTCTCAAATTTTGTGTGACGGAAATTCTGATGGAAAATGTCCAATGGAGCCTACACGCGGTCAGAATTTTTGACAACAAGCTCCTATCAGACATTTTCCGCCAGAAAATCCTATCATGTGTACGGGGCATTGGAGTTCGGGGCATGACCAGTATACATGAAGCAATGATCTTTCAGCTTTCTTTAAACAATGTGTGGGTGGTGTACAGGCAGGTTCTAGGTATCACCCTGGGTAAAATGAGTGGCTCTAAATTTATGCTCCATCAGTCATTGGTGAAAGACAGAATCATTGAGGCCCAGGGAAAATTCTGGGTGTCAGATAAAGTGAGTAAGGGATGAAGGGGCTGGGGAAATGTGCGATACCAGAAAATACTTAGCTGTTACTGCTAAAGTGTGGATGGTTGGATGTTTAATCAAAGAGGCATGATATTTAGAGGGTGTCCACTGTGTTTTAAATAAAATATACCGTCCCATGTGTATAAATCTTGCTTATCTTATCGAATGAAATCCAACATCAAAAGTGAGACTACTACGAGATCATTTATTACCACTGAATTTGGAGCAAAGGCATACCAGAAGGGTGGACCACAGATCCTAGAGGTCAGTATTTGCCTAGGTATGGTACAATCCCCATACAGGATTAGGAATGGGATCAACCACCTTCCTTACCTCCAACATCATATCAAACTACTGTTACCCAAAAAAAAAATCTTCAATAGTTCATATTTTCCAAGGTTGATTTATTTATAATGTTTCCAAAAAGCAGTAATATTTCTTTGCTACTTTGAAAAAAAAAGCCACCTACACTTTTTGCGGCATGCGTGATGCCACTGTCACTGCCACTGTCTTTTTAGAAAGCCAGTGTGTTTAGAACATCCTGTAAAGTATTCATGTATTCCTAACATTAAAACATCAGCATACTATTAGTCTCAGTTCACACTACTGCGACCAGAATGTCGCCCAACTTAAGGCGCGACTTTGCTAGGCGACTTCCACGGGACTTCGGCATGACTTATCGCTACTTCTACGTGACTTTCGCGCGACTTAGTGCGACTTCCATGACAGGCAACTTTGCCAGTGGCCAATCAGAATCAGCTCTTGTGACATAATTCCTAAATTCCTTTTCTGTTCTTTTCCTGGTTTCCTGTTTCCATCCCTGTGTCCTGTGATCCTGTGTGGTTGGTCAGAAACAATGTTCTCTTGGCCCTATCTAATGACAGCTGTCCTAACAGCTGGTGTGACAGTATTGATGGAAGAGGAAGAGAGGAAGCGGAGGATGGGGATGAGAAGATGATGGCGATACTGGATCTATCCAATAGAGAAGGCAGAGGCCAGTTCTGGGCCATTTATGAAAATTTGCGTGCTTATCAGGACATGTTTTTTAATTATACCCGGATATCCCTGGCAAGGTAAGTACATATGCCAAATGTGGATATGCACATATAGATGTGTGCGTACAGCTATCATTGGTTGATATTTCTGATTTTCAAATGGCCTTATTATTTTTTAAACAGTTTTGACGAATTGCTTGGTCTGGCTTCCATCCATCTGCAGCGACAGAACATATCCTTTTGGAGGAGTATCTCACCTACTGAAAGACTCATCATCACACTAAGGTAAACTATAGTGCCACATTTTTGTTTTATGCACAACAACAGTATAATTGATTACACCTTTGGCAGTAATCTAGGGGTTCCGGAGCAATCTTGGTAATCTAAGCATGATATTAAAAAAAATCCTGCAGCTTCATATTGCTTAATAGATTTTCTGCTAATAATCCTACAAGTGGATTGTTTTCTCATCATTGATGCAGCAGATTATGCACCATGCATATTTTCAAATTTCCGTATATCATATACTGCACAGTTTAACACCTAAACACCAAAAAAAATGCAAATGCACCAAAATTTTACTGTAATTAAACTTTTGTTTTAAGGTTCAATATTTTTTTATAGAAATTCTACAAGTATGAAGTATAAAGTGGGGGGGGGGGGAGACAGGAGAAGGGACACCAACATAATCAGATATGAGTAAGTAATAGCACCACACAACAAAACAACAAAACCTGACCTCAAACTAAAACTGTGAGATTGACCATAGTAAGGGAAATTGGACTTAGGCCTCAACAAAAAAATCTAGACAGAGCTAATAGAAATAACTGGGGGGGGGGGGACGGACTACACCGGCCACAGAAAGGAGACCTACAAGGTAAAAAATATTTTTTATTACTGGAAAATGATTAAAAAGGTTGGAATAAAATCCAACAAAAAGTTCTGTAAAAAACACATACAAATAAAACAACTTTTGAAAATTGAAAAAGTGTAATCCATACAATGGTATAATATGGCGTTGTCTGTACGGTTGACCACACAGACAACGACTGTACAGATAACACCATATGATAAATGAAAAATCAGTGCAGCACTAATCACATAAATATATAAAAATCGTATATGAATATGATTGAAAGAATTAATATAGTAAACTGAACATAGTATTGATAGCAGAAATGCAAATATAAAGTGCAAAAAGTGTTAGGGGAAATCTGTGTGTCAAAATGTTAGAAACACAAATGGATTGATTGACAGCAGTGACATTCATATATAATCTATAGCAGTGTTTCTCAACTTCAGTCCTCAAGGCGCACCAACAGTTCATGTTTTCAGGCTTTCCATTATTTTACATAGATGATTTTAATAGTTTCACTGCCTTAGTAATTACCACAGCCGTTTCATCTGAGAGAAATCCTGAAAACATGACCTGTGGAGTCGCCTTGAGGACAGGAGTTGAGAAACACTGCTCTATAGTAACAAAAATAAAAAATCGATAAAGAATGAAAATGTCTATGATCTTAAATCTAGTGACTAACACATACCCACAATGTGTATTGGCTAGGATATTGTGTAATCCAAAAAGAAAAGAAAAAGCTGTGAAAAAGTCCAAATAAGTGTAGTAAGACAGATGGTCAAGATGATGATCCAAAAATTATGGACCCCAGATGATGTCTGTTTAAGACGAAACTGGTCGGATCCGAGTTCTTTTTAGGTCATTGCGCCCTATCTTGCTGTCTACAAGAAAGATTATTTGATATGCGCTTTTATATCTGCTGAAATTTGAATGCTCTGTATTTTTTAAATAAAATGCCTTACTTTATGGTTTTACACTATGTCAAGGTTTTTGTTTCTCCCTTCTGGATACATATGCTAATCGAGTGATACTGAAAGGATCTTGTCCACCTCTGAATCCGTTTTTGATGGTCCTGCATAGCTGCCTTTGATTATGCTGTAAAAGTGATGGTGGAAGCTGATTATCGCCCCAAGTGGTCTAAGGAGGGTCGTGTGGAGATTGGTGTGAAAATCTCATCATACTCATCATACACCCCTGCTTGTTCAGACCCACTAGGTATATGCCAATTTGGTCCTCATGTTCTGGTAAGCCTCCTTATGTCCTAGTGGTGGTGGATCCACCTACAGTGGTGACCCCTCACGATGTCTTTGGGACTCATCCATCATTTACGGATCATCATCTTGACCATCTGTCTTACTACACTTATTTGGACCTTTTCCCTGTCAAAATAGTTTTATTGAGTACAAAGATTATGTATAGATAACATTGAATAAATAATATACATTCAATGTGAGGAAGCTCGTTTACATTTATAAAATAGTGAATTCATTTATATTCAAATAGAACAAGACAGTATATTCTAAAAGGAAATAAGGAAAGATAAGAGAAAAAGAACTTTGGAGTCTTTGTCCATTTAGAATGAATTGATTTATAAAGAATTATGTAAGTTCTACTACAACATTTGCTTTGTTTTATTTCTAGACAATAATAGAGATTATTATTTAAATAAAAATTAGAGCTTCAAAATCATAGAATAAGATAGTATAAGAAAAAGGAAGGAAAGGAAGTATAGTAGGAAAGAGGGAAGAGAAGAAGATTAAGAGAAAGAGTCCGCGAGGTCAGGCCGAAAGCCACCACAACAACCAGAGCTGAAGTAATTTATAGCCTATGTCTTATTGTTGCAGTATTTGGACCTTTTCACAACTTTTTCTTTTCTTTTTGGATTACACAGCCAATACACATTGTGGGCATGTGTTAGTCACTTGATTTAAGATTATAGACATTTTCATTCTTTATCAATTTTTAATTTGTTACTATAGAGTATATATGAATACATTTGCGTTTCTAACATTTTGACACACAGATTTTCTTTTACTATATGAATTTCTTAAATCATATTCATATACGATTTTTATATATTTATGTGATTAGTGCTGCGCTGATTTTTCCTTTACCCTATACACATTTTGTCCTTTGTAGTGCTGGCTGCTTTTCATTGGGATATTAGCGCTGTATTTTTCTATAGTTTATTTTAACACCATATTATACAATTGTATGAACTACTGTACACTTTTAAAATTTTCATATGTTGTTCTATTTGTATGTCTTTTATACAGAACTTTTTGTTGGATTTTATCCCAAACTTTTTAATCATTTTCCAATAATAAAAAATCTTGTTTACCTTATATGTCTCCTTTCTGTGGCCGATATAGTCATTCATTGTAGGATACTGGGGGCCCCCCAGTTATTCCTATTAGCTCTGTGAAATTGGTCAGGCATTAACAGGTACATCAGGCAAAAAAACTAAGAAAACTAACATGTTGGGGTGACAATTGTCAACCTACAGCTGTTGATAGACTTTTTCACAATCTGAATGTGTGGTTGATCCACTGCTGGATGAAGGCCTTGGGGACTGGGTATCATGCAATGGTAATACACTGAAACACCCTTGGGGTTAAAGGGTTGCCAATTGTGGAGGGAATTGGGGATAGAGTTGGATATGGGATTGGGGAATGCGATGTATTGATGACATTCCAATAGTATGGGTGGAAGCGAGGGGGATAGTAAGGGTGGGTTCTGGGTGGTAGAGGGGTTGGATGGGGATAATAGGGACCGGATGGTAGTGGTGGGCCAAAGCTAGGCAATGAGGTGGTTGCTGGCTCATCGTGCCAACAGGGCTTTCCGCAAGTTCTGTGGGCGGATATTTTTGAACATGCTGACCACAAGCATACCAAAAGCATGGTCTTTGGATTTATGAATTATTCTAATTTTTCATGAAGTTTATCAACAACCTCAATAAAGCGATAAAGAGATCAATGCTTTGCCCACCCCTCCCTTTTGCGGGTCTGCTTGTCCAATGTCTGGAAACCTGGCTGGGCCCAGCTGGCTCCTCTGTGATAGCAGACTGCTCAGACAGGTTGCTATCAATTGCTTGGGATTCTTCCACAACAGAATTCTCCTGTGACTCTTGGTCAGTTTTCTCCTGTGATCCCTCCTGCCGTTCATCTCCCCTGTCTTCCAAACTGGCTTGTGTTCTGCAATAAAAATATAATACTGTTTAGGCACCCCATTCTTTAAATAACTCTATAGTAGCACTTGACAGATGTTATGTCGCTCTCTTATATCCATGAAAAGTTTAAAAAATCTAAGTCTCCAGCATGGACATATGGTACCACCCTATTGGCTGCCAATCCACTCCTTGCCTCCCTACATTTTCTTAGGTGGCGTTTGAAACAGTCCCTTAAACCTTTCCTTCATGTTTGCAATAGTTGCACTGCAAAACATAATATAGGCTAGTGAGCCTATATTATGAGTTCATGGTGGGCAAGTCCACAGTCAGCTACATCATCCAAGACCTGCCAAATTATATGGGATGTGCTTAACAACATTGTTATGAAGAGGCCTATGCATGAGGATTGGCGAGTTTTTTGGGAGCGGTGCAGTTTTCCTAATTGCATTGAAGCTTTAGATGGGAAGCAAGTTTGTGTCTTTAAGCCAGTTGGTAGCGGCAGTAGGTTCTTCAATTATGAAAAATGTTGCTTCTTTGTACTGCTAGCCGTGGCTGATGCAAACTACTGCTTCACCTATGTAGATATAGGTTCATACGGAAGCAGTTCCGATTCAAGTATATTTACTAATTTCTCATTTGGTCAAAGGCTACGAGAGAATTGACTAGATCTTCCTGAGAACTGTCCCTTTCCTGGCACAAATGAACCCCCCTACCCTATGTGTTCATTGTAGATAAGGCGTTTGCATTGGGGGAACACCTAATGAGGCCTTACTCCAACCGGAATCTGAGTTCCTCTAAGAAAATGTTTAACTATCGTCTGACAAGGGCAAGAAGGGTGGTTGAGTGCAGATTTGGAATTCTTGCCAATAAATGGCGTTTGGTGTTCACCCCTATTGTGTTAAACCTTTGTGCTCCACAATTATGTCCGGCAATGGGATGGGTACCGTTTTGAGGATTCCCTTATGCATGAAATGGAAAGTGCACACGTCACTGCTACTACGGGATCCAGCGATGGTGCCACTGTTCGCAATTAATTTGCTTCATTTTTCCTTTCACCGGCTGGTGAACTAGAATGGCATATGGACGCAATATCCCAATTCATCATTCATTACTAATGAATAAAATATATATTTTGCTGCTGGGGCCTTTCAGTTTTGTTGTATAAAGCCTGGACAGGTATTGAGTTTATAACTTTTGATGTTATGCTATACTGGCATTAATCTTTGGAATACTGGTTTTGGTATCCTTCAAATAAAATGTTATACTCTGTGATATTGATAATTCATTGTCTCCATATTTTAAGGTATGTTATTGAACAATGTAAAGCTGACATGATTCCTATTCTGCAATAGGACTAGACACCAGTGATAGCCTGCACTGATGACCTGCACTGATACCCTACACGGATAGCTTGCACTGAAGAGACTGCACAGTTGGGGATACATAAGGCATGTGAAGACCAAAATAAAAAAAGGTTAAACTTACATTTTTCAGAACGTTCATTGGTTGACAGAACATCCCAATCGTCAAAACAGATTTGGCAGATCTCCAGCCATGCACTGCCCCTTTTTGCTTGGTCCTTATAATTAGGATCTGTGGTGTCATTAAGCATTGCACGCTTTCTCATGAGCCTTATGAGAACCTCATTATCAATGACTTCTCTGTGTACAACTTCTCTGCGGGCTCTTGAAGACATGGTCTGCAAAGCTGGCATGCAGGTCGGCCAGAATATGCAGAGATAACAGCATACAGGAAGTGCTCTGGGAGAGGGGCTGCACTGTGGGGAATGCCTGGGTAATCTTTTCTTCCTGTAAAGTCAGATCACAGTCGCTTCAATATAGATGAGGATCCAACCTGGAAGGCAACTTCCATTAAAGTCTATGGGTACAATTCGGATAGAAGTCACCTTGAAGTAGTACAGGAACCTTTTCTAAAGTCGGAGCGACTTTAGTAGTGTATAGTAAGACTGCTCTCATTCCCTGAAATGGAATTTCTAATGTCAAGCAACTTGGGGCGACTTGAAGTCTGACAAGTCGGATCCCAAGTCACTGTAGTGTGAACTGAGCCTTATGCCCCGTACACACGGTCGGATTTTCCGATGGAAAATGTGTGATAGGACCTTGTTGTCAGAAATTCCGACCGTGTGTAGGCTCCATCACACATTTTCCATCGGATTTTCCGACACACAAAGTTTGAGAGCAGGCTATAAAATTTTCCGACAACAAAATCCGTTTTCTGTTCGTGTGTACACAAATCCGACGCACAAAGTGCCACGCATGCTCAGGATAAATAAAGAGATGAAAGCTATTGGCTACTGCCCCGTTTATAGTCCTGACCTACCTGTTTTACGTCACCGCGTTCAACCACTTTGTGTGACTGTGTGTATGCAAGACAAGTTTGAGCCAACATCCGTTGGAAAAAATCCTAGGATTTTGTTGTCCGATCAATGCCCGACCGTGTGTACGGGGCATTAGTGTGAAAGGTACATTAAAACTAAATTAAATTTCTTTACAGATATGTTTTCAGTTTTTTTTTAATGCTAAATATAAACAAAATAACCTCAACAAAACTCATTCCTTTTTATTTTTAGATTTGTTATTGTGATAAATTTCTTCTAAATTTTCCATTAGTAGCCACAAAGTAATGCTCTTCCTAAGAGCAAGTCAATTCACTAACGGAAGAAAATAGATCTTATATGTCAATGTGCTCTGGGCAAACTCATTTGAAAAAAATCCAATGTAACGTTTGAGTGTTTCATTGTTTTCCCATACAATACGTCTTGACCACAGCCGCATATTGTTCATTACATGTCAGACTTAAGAAATTACACGTCTGTCACAAACATTTTGGGGGTAGGTTGATGTTAAAATGTTTTTTTTTTCTGTTTAATACAGCTTTTATTTTAGCTTTTTTTTAAATTATTCAGTAAAGTAAAGTACAGAAAGACATTTCATATTATGTTTGCTTGTGAAAAAAATGGAAATTAAAGCAGAACTAAAGAACAGCACTAACAGCACTAAATTAAACCAGAATGCTAAAAGTTTGGTGAAGTGGATGCTTTTAGCAAAGCTTTACATATTTTTTTAAATGAACTCATGCTAACCTGAAGATGACTTTCTAGGCTGACTATGGAGACTGATAGGTAGTCATGATCTAATGTATCATACGAGTTGAGAATTTTAGTTACATTTATTAATATTTTTTTTAATTTAAACAAAAAAAAGGCAATGAGCCCATGAACATTAGTATACTATATCATTTTTTTGTGCTTATGTAATTTGATATTCAGCAATCACCCAATTTTACTATAAAAAATAGTTACCAGGTAACCTCGTAGAGATGATGGGGTTGCAGGGTATCCTTTGATACACGTTCTCTCATGCACCTGTAGGGCACTATGAATTCAAAGAATAGTTGTACATACAGTGTATTGAAGATCAAGGTCCACTGTCAATGATAACAAGATATTGCATAATAATGATAAGTAAGTCCCCTATTTATGAACATGTTCCATTCTAGAAGCGTGTTCATAAGTCCATTTATAATGTATAAAACTAAATACAAAAAATACTGTAAATAAAACATTTTTAATCGTACAGTACCTTGAAATGTACAGTAGTATAGTACAGTGGCTGGGGATGGCATGGAGTGAACAGGAAAGAAGAGTTACTGACTGGAGGAAGTAGGGGAACGAGATGGTTTTGCTGAAGGATTATCAGCAATAGGAGATAGAGGGCAAGCTGCAATTTCACTCATGCCTGATGTTGATGAAACTGAAGGATCTTCAGCAATAGGAGATGGAGGGCAAGCTGCAGTTTTACTAATTTCTGATGTTGATGGCACAGGTTGTGTTTTCTTGCTGGATTCAATTCTATCTACCCTATTGAAAAATGATTTGGTGATGTCTGGATAGTAGCTCTTTTTTCCTCATCATAGATGACATAGTAACACTGAATGGCATTCTGAATGGCTGCTGCAACCTTTGTGTACCATTCTACATTTCATTTGGGTCCTATGCCTCAAAAACTAACAGTGCCTCCTCAAATAAAGAAAGTCCCCTTGCCATTTCCTGTGTCATGAATATCTTTGGTTCTTCAGTTAGTTCTTCCTCTTGGCTCTCTTCATCCTTTGGCTGGGCCTCCAATTCCATCAGGTTTTCATTAGTAAGCGCCTCATGTTGCACAGCAAGGAGTTCAATGAAGTCGTTCTCTCGCAAATCTATCTCCGGCTTCTCACTGAGGGTCACTAAGTTGCTGGAGACTTCTTTGGACTCTTCACCCACCTTGTCAAATCCACAACAAACTGAGGGCAGAAGGAGCTGTCCCACCTAAAAATTTATAAATGTGCATGAACGTATATTGTGAGTTATTAGTCCCTATAAATCATCAAATCCATTGACGAAAAAAATTGAGATAGGTGTCCCTTTAAATGCTCACCGTGACAATTGGGTGAATGTTGTCACACCACAACAAAACAGTGCACGTCTACCACAAAAAAAAACATGTTTACCAGCTTGTGGCTATTGCCCAGCCAAGGACTTTATTGCTACTCCTGTTTCCTTGCTACATTCTGAACACAGAAGGTTGGCCGCTTAGCATGGACACCATTCAGGGAATGCTCTGCATTTTCTGATTGGATTCAAAGTGTTCTCTGACTGGACAAGTTTGAAAATCCAATCAGAGAAAGCTTTTCATTTATTCCAAAAATGGACCAATGTAACTATGCTTAAAATATCTATACCTGAAAATCTTCTTTAAAATATCTTTTTTATATATGTGTGTGGCTGTCATCTCAGATGACCTTATATTTTTATGGCTGGTTCCATTTAAGTGAGAGCTTAAACAATGCCCCTTTTACAGGCATTGAGTTTGTTTTAAAAAAAAAATAAACAAGGAGAGGGGCGCCTCTGAATATATATCAATAAATCATTTATTATAAAAAACAATATCCACTCACATGAAAGACTGCATGTATGCTTTATGCATGTCTCTGGATGAGAAGAGCGGAGGAGGACTACAGGTCTCAGCAAGTCCATGGATGGCTGGCAACACATCGAATCCAATGGGGATGGTGTGAGATGGTGAGGCACAGCAATTTCTCCTTTGGCTCATCAAAATTACACACTGGGCAAAGATAAAGTCACTGGTTTATTCATCTGTCCAGGTGTGGGTTCCAGAGATGGGGGGAGGGACGCCCGGTCCTGTCACAGGCTATGCCTCGGTGTCTGTGTAGCTCATCTGGCATCTCAAAAGGTAGAAAGACACGTCCGTGTATGGAGAGCCAGAACGAGGCCTGGAGAGCACAGCAGAGTGTGGCGCAGGGCCGTGACATCACAAAAATGCAATGCGTTTCTGAGTATTCACACTATGGATGGAAATCATAGCAGCACTCCTTTGTCAAGCATGGGGTGTGTGATTACAGGGCACAGTTTTAAGGTCTCAATAGAGGGAGGGGTCAAATTAAATAATACATCGTTTCAAAGACAGGCACAAGGAGCTAGAGGACAATATATTAAAGGCAAATCAATCAGTAACATGGCAAGAATAATAATAAATATATAATCAATAAATAATGAATAAAAACAATGGGGATGGATCATATCGTGGGAACATAAGAAAAGTAGGGATGAATATCATAATAATATGGATGTTAAAGTAAAATAGTAGAAACTGTAACGCTACTAATAAACGGTGGTACAGTATTAAACAAATATGGAACATGGCTCATGCCACCGCTAAATGGAGTGAATAGAGTATATAAATTATAAAATAATATATGATAAAATTAGACTTGAGAAACTTAACATTAATAAATCACTGGGACCAGATGGCTTGCATCCGAGGGTACTTAGGGAACTCAGTCAGGTGATTGCCAGACCGTTGTTCCTAATTTTTACAGACAGTCTATTGACTGGAATGGTACCAGCTGATTGGAGAAAAGCCAATGTAGCACCAATATTTAAAAAGGGCCCAAAAAACATCCCTGGGAATTACAGACCAGTTAGCCTAACATCAATAGTATGTAAACTCTTGGAGGGGATGATAAGGGACTATATACAAGATTTTAGTAATAAGAACGATATCATTAGCAGTAATCAGCATGGATTCATGAAGAATCGTTCTTGCCAAACCAATCTATTAACCTTCTATGAGGAGGTGAGTTGCCATCTAGATAAAGGAAGGCCCGTAGACGTGGTGTATCTGGATTTTGCAAAAGCATTTGACACAGTTCCCCATAAACGTTTTCTGTACAAAATAAGGTCCGTTAGCATGGACCATAGGGTGAGTACATGGATTGAAAACTGGCTACAAGGGCGTGTTCAGAGGGTGGTGATAAATGGGGAGTACTCAGAATGGTCAGGGGTGGGTAGTGGGGGTCCCCAGCGTTCTGTGCTGGGACCAATCCTATTTAATTTGTTTATAAACGACCTGGAGGATGGGATAAACAGTTAAATCTCTGTATTTGCAGACGATACTAAGCTAAGCAGGGCAATAACTTCTCCGCAGGATGTGGAAACCTTGCAAAAAGACCTGAACAAATTAATGGGGTGCGCGACTACATGGCAAATGAGGTTCAATGTAGAAAAATGTAAAATAATGCATTTGGGTGGCAAAAATATGAATGCAATCTATACACTGGGGGGAGAACCTCTTGGGGAATCTAGGATGGAAAAGGACCTGGATGATAGGTAGATGGTAGATGATAGGTTCAGCAATGGCATGCAATGCCAAGCTGCTGCTAATAAAGCAAACAGAATATTGGCATGCATTAAAAGGGGGATCAACTCCAGAGATAAAACGATAATTCTCCCGCTCTACAAGACTCTGGTCCGGCCACACCTGGAGTATGCTGTCCAGTTCTGGGCACCAGTCCTCAGGAGGGATGTACTGGAAATGGAGCGAGTACAAAGAAGGGCAACAAAGCTAATAAAGGGTCTGGAGGATCTTAGTTATGAGGAAAGGTTGCGAGCACTGAACTTATTCTCTCTGGAGAAGAGACGCTTGAGAGGGGATATGATTTCAATTTACAAATACTGTACTGGTGACCCCACAATAGGGATAAAACTTTTTCGCAGAAGAGAGTTTAATAAGACTCGTGGCCACTCATTACAATTAGAAGAAAAGAGGTTTAACCTTAAACTATGTAGAGGGTTCTTTACTGTAAGAGCGGCAAGGATGTGGAATTCCCTTCCACAGGCGGTGGTCTCAGCGGGGAGCATTGATAGCTTCAAGAAACTATTAGATAATCACCTGAATGACCGCAACATACAGGGATATGTAATGTAATACTGACACATAATCACACACATAGGTTGGACTTGATGGACTTGTGTCTTTTTTCAACCTCACCTTCTATGTAACTATATACGAAACCATATGAATAGATGAATAAATCAGCCACTATATAAATATGGTATCGTAGGGAGTGTAATATATATATTAAAAGATACGGAATGGAAATAACCCGTAGCTTGTGGGAAAATTGGGTAAATAGATTATACAAATACATATATTATTTATTTGAAGTTAAAATAGGAAATTCAAATAAAGAAGGGGAAATGAATAAGTATGTACTATACGAGAAAAAAAAAGGGGGGGGGAAGAGAGCTGAGCACCACAAAAAGTCCACTATTGGCCTAAAAGTCTGGGTTATCGAGCAAATTTCCAAATCACTCACCACAGCAGAACGTTTTAAAAAACTGTGCGTGAGGGAGACATTCTGGATTTACACTCTCGATGTCCTCTCGTCCGGTGGTTTAAACTAAGGTATTGAGATTTCCACGGTTCTATAATCATTCACTGTATTCTAGTTATTATTTTTGATGTGATTATGGAGTTTATACTTACACATTTCTTGTTATTTTTTACTACAGGTATCTCTTTTTCTATATACTGTGTCTCTCTCTTTGATCATATGTATGGGGGTGGCGGGTTCGTCTTTTCTCCAGTTCATTTTTTCTCCAGTAAGTATTACATTCCCCTCTTTTCTTCTTCCCCTCCCCTCCTTCCCCTTCTCCACCCCCCCTTTTCTTTCCCTCCCCCCCTTTTCTTCCTCCCCTCCCCTCCTATTCCTCCCTCTCTTCCCCTTCCCCCCCTTCCCCCCCTCGAATCCCCCTCTCTCCCCCCCCTCCCCCCTTTTTTTTTCTCATACAGTATAGACCACTCTTATAGTCCAGTACAGTACATACTTATTCATTTCCCCTTCTTTATTTGAATTTCCTATTTTAACTCCAAATAAATAATATATGTATTTTTATCATCTATTTACCCCATTTTCCCACAAGCTACGGGTTATTTCCATTCCGTATCTTTTACTACATATATTACACTCCATACGATACCATATTTATATAGTGGCTGATTTATTTATCTATTCATATGGGTTCGTATATCATATATTATTTTATAATTTATATACTCTATTTACTCCATTTAGCGGTGGCATGGGCCAAGTTCCATATTTGTTTGATACTGTACCACCGCTTATTAGTAGCTTTACAGTTTCTACTATTTTACTTTAACATCCATATTATTATGATATCAATCCCTACTTTTCTTATGTTTCCACGATATGATCCATCCCCATTGTTTTTATTCATTATTTATTGATTATATATTTATTATTATTCTTGTCATGTTACTGATTGATTTGCCCTTTAATATGTTGTCTTCTAGCTCCTTGTGCTTTTAAAATTATGTCTTTGAAACAATGTATGTATTTAATTTGACCCCTCCCTCTATTGAGACCTTAAAACTGTGCCCTGTAATCACACACCCCATGCTTGACAAAGGAGTGCTGCTATGCTTTCCATCCATAGTGTAAATACTCAGAAACGCGTCGCATTTTTGTGACGTCACGGCCCTGCGCCACACTCTGCTGTGCTCTTTAGACCTCGTTCTGGCTCCCCATACATGGCCGTGTCTTTCTACCTTTTGAGACGCCAGACAAGCTACACAGATACCGCGGCATAGCCTGTGACAGGACTGGGCGTCCCTCCCCCCATCTCTGGAACCCACACCTGGACAGATGAATAAACCAGTGACTTTATCTTTGCCCAGTGTGTAATTTTGATGAGCCAAAGGAGAAATCGCTGTGTCTCACCATCTCACACCATCCCCATTGGATTCGATGTGTTGCCAGCCATCCATGGACTTGCTGAGACCTGTAGTCCTCCTCCGCTCTTCTCATCCAGAGACATGCTTAAATGCATACATGCAGTCTTTCATGTGAGTGGATATTGTTTTTTATAATAAATGATTTATTGATATATATTCAGAGGTGCCCCTCTCCTTGTTTCTTCTCAGTTTTCTGTGGATTCTGCTTTTGGTCCTCTCGGCGGCTGCCCTGATGGACACTTCCACTTATATATACACATATATATCTATCCCCCCCCCTCCCCCCTGGACTATTAAGGAACACTTTACAGAGGTACTGTTGCATTGCACCTGTTTTACTTGTCTAGAGTTTGTTTTTTAGCCTGTAAAAGCATCTTTGTGTAAGTCTATGTATCCATCTACACATAGGGGTTTACAGGAGTATTAGAAAAGGAATTGTGAACAGGCTTAAAAAAAAAACCACCAGGAGACGAGCAGAAAAAAATTGGAACGCACTTAAACATATGTGCAATATGTAGATTTTACTGCATTTTCCTGCTAGGAATTCTGGCACTTAGAAGGGCTTTTACAGATGCCCCGTGTGAATGAAGCCCTAAAGACAACTTTTTTAAAATGTATTTTTTATTGCATGTAAATGTTGTTTTGACTGTAGAAGGCTTCAGGACTTTATTTGTCATAGTGATAAGTAAACTAGTGCCTAGGGCAAAATAGTTAGATGGGACATGATACACTTTTCCTATTTTATTTACTTCTTTAGGCCCCCTTGGACATTTATGTCTTAATTAATCAAAAGTCTGTACGGGGGGGGGGATGGGTGTTGAGAAGAGTCAGAAGGCTCTTTGTAGTTAAGTAAACATGAAACCATCCCTCTTTCTCTTATTTGATGGTCTGTATAGTGTTTCCTCCATTAGCTGATACGATATTTTACTAAAAAAATTCAAAGCAACTTTTTTTAAAAAAATAGAGATTAACTGTACATAATTAGAATTTCAGTTCTAGTAGATTAATTTCATCCCATGGCTTGAAGTACCATCTCTATGCTGACAACACCATACTTCTTTTTCTACTTATTAGCTCACCCTTTCAATCTACTTGCACATTCCTAATTTACTACAACATAATTGACATATCAGTATGGATGTCACACCACTCTCCAAAACTAACTCTTTTCAAAACTGAGCTTATATTATTTCCTTCTCCTGTGCCATTTCCCCCATATTTTACATTAAGAAAGTACAACCTAACCTTCAGTACCTCCTAACCAATATAATAATGAGAAGAAATCAGCGCAAACAAAAATCAAATAAAATCAAGTCCCATATAAAGAATTGAACCACTATGTGATGAACAAGTGACAGTTCATATATCTTCACAGTGCTTCTGGTGACCCACTACCTCCAAATAAAATGCCCGCTCACCTAAAATACCAGACCCCACTACAGAGTCATATACACCTCTGACCAATTCCTCCTATGAGAGGTACAGCAAACATTCCTCTTCCTCCCATCTTAGGGTATAGCTGCTGCCCTTCTCTCCTTGCTCCTCAGTCATCAGCAAAATATACCGTAAAATAAAACGGAAAGCCCAGCCTTTCCTTCTCTGAGCTGGCCACTCAGCTGTCTCAGTCTGATTCATGGTTTCTGACAGTAGGCGAAGGCCATGAATTCAGAAGTACAGTTAAATTACACTTGTTTAATAATATTAATAAAAAAAAAAAGGTAAACAGAGTAAACATAGTCAAAACATAGCCAGAGTTAAGGAACCGGAATGGATAGTCAGACAAGCCAAAACATCAGGAAGCCAGAAGGAATGTCATCCAAGCAAGTCTTTAACAGGAACACAGGAGAGCGTCTCTAGAGATGTGACCAAGGCGAAGACAGAGATCATCTGGACTGGATGGCTTAAATAGGCAGGACCGATGAGCAGGCTCATCAACAGATGAGTCACTGTGGAGACATAGGAGCTGGCAATTAGCCGACAGCATCTCAAAGTATATCTCAACCTGGTTGAGAAACCCTCTGCATTGGACTGGATCGCCCCCAAATCACTGGGTAAGTGGAACAGAACCAGACATACCTCTTATAGAGGTAATACTCAAGGCGGGTGTCTGCACAGAGACTGGAGCAGCAGCAGGGACGGCCTGCAACACAGGTTGTACTGGAGCAGCCACAGTGGGAGATTCCAGGTGAGCCGTGCAACTCAGGAGCGTTTGTATCGCCAAGGCAAACTGATCCATGCAGTGATCCTGCTCATCCAATCTGGAAAAAAGAAATAAATTTATACACACTCCTGGCTGCTAGCATGTTTGAATTTGCTCTGTGGGAGATGGGCTTTCAGATGGAAGTGATCTGGATGGTCTGTGCTCGATTAGCTTTAGTGGAAGGCAGTAGAGAAATAAAAATAAAGGAAATTGCAAAAAATAAAATATAAAAAGTTAATAAAAAAAACCATATAAATTAAAAAAACAAGAGATTTTTAAAATGACTTGCCTCTATGTGCACGCACATAGGAACATAAATGCATGCAATGGGCTTACCTACATATGAAAACGATGTTTGCGCTACACATGTTGTGTGTTGCTGCAAACATCAACATGAGAGCAATAACTCTAGGGCCATTATTCATGGTTAACTCTAAACTAATAACCTGTAAAGCCTTTTTAAAGCAATGTTAAACAATTCTGGATACCAAAGTTTGCCATTTCACAGGCATGCGCAATTTAAGAGCCTGATGATGTGAGTATCTCTTCGGTTATACTCGTCGCAATCTCATCTTTTACAGTTTACAAAGAAAGTGGGTAATATATTGGGTTTGTGTGCACATAGGTGTATTTTTTACTGGCCATTAGCATGTGCATTAATGTCGTGTAACATAAACATTTGCAACTACCACCATTTTATACTCCAGGGTCTTTTCCTTGTCAAAAGAAGTTTATTGAGTATACAATGTTATAAAGATACATAAAGTAAGTTTACAAGGATCTATAAAGTAAGCTCATTGTTTTACAGTAGGGTTTATATAGGTAAATATCATGAAATTTCAAATATTAAACATTGGGTTCACGTAAACCTAAATTAAAGATATATATCATTTCCTTAGTTACTTTTGTAGGTATTTAAATGATTTATACCTACTATACATATTGTTTACAAGTAGAGTGTATATAGGTCAAATAAATTCTGATAATGAGCTTTAATCGTAAGGTGGAGAAAAGGAAAGAGAAAGAAGAAAAAGGGTTGAAAGGTAGAGGTATGGTCCACAAGGTTGTCCCGCTCGTCAGTTTATTATTCTTTTTAGTTCTCTTTGAAGCCTTAGAATGGGTGTCTCTGTAAGTCATTTAATCTGTTACCATGGCAACAGGACAGAGTCATTGAAGTTTGACAGGAACTGTTGTTTTATCCAAGGATGCCAAAGTTTTTCAAATTTTGGAATTTGATTTTGATCGATGGCTACCATCTTAGCATGGGACATTGTATTATACATTCTGTGAATTGTTTCTGCTAGTACCAATGTAGGAGATTTCCATGCCTTGGCCACTGTTTGTTTTGCAGCCGTTATTAGTTGGATCATAAGTTTGAATTGAGAGAGTGTTAACCATTCCGGTTTTAGATTAAGTAAAGTTAAATATGGATCTGGTTGTATTATTTTTTTAAATATTTTAGATGCAATCACGAAGACTTCCTTCCAGAAGGTTTGGATTACTGGGCACGTCCACCATATGTGTAAATATGTGCCTATTTCTGGGCATCCTCGAAAACAAAGAGCTGAGGTATTAGGTGAATATTTTGCCACTCTAGCGGGTACAAGGTACCAGCGAGTTAGGACTTTATAATTTGTCTCCAGTGCTAAGATGTTGGGTGAAGATGACTTAGATGTGAGCCATATGTTAGACCAGTCCGTGTCTTCTAAAGTTCGTCCCAGGTCCTCCTCCCACCTCTGAACGTAAGAGGGTCTATTAAGATTTGCTACTCCATATAATTGATTATAAAGTGATGAAATTGTACCTTTAGCAAATGGATCTTTTGTACAGATTGATTCAAAAATGGATAATTGGGATAATGGTGTATCCCCCTTTAGGAATGGTGTATAGAAATTTTTGATTTGGAGATATCTAAATATCTCAGAGTTTGGTAGATCATATTTTTCTTTAAGCGATGGGAAAGAAAGGAATGATTTAGATGCTATGAAGTCATTTAGTGTCTGAATGCCTGATGTTGTCCAAGCTTTAAAAGAATTTGGGTAGATCCATGCCGGATAAAAGGCCGGATTTCTGATAAAAGAAAGGAGAGGATTGTGTGGAGATTGTAACTGATATTTGGTTTTTAGTTTATCCCAGAGAGATAAGAAGTGTTTAGTTATGGGATTATGAATTTTAAAGCGGTCTTTAGGATCAAGCCATAATAAATTTGATATTAATAGAGGGTCATTTTCTGAAGCCTCTATAAATACCCATAATGGGATTTCCTGTTTTGCATGGTATTTGGACAGACTGGCCAAATGTGCTGCTCTATAGTAGTTAGTAAAATTAGGGTATCCCAGGCCTCCTTTATTTTTGGGAAGATGTAGTGTGTGTATAGGTATACGTGGTTTAGAAGAGCCCCATATAAACGAAGTTGCTCTTTTTTGTACTATTCTCAAAAAATAGGAAGGAATTGGAATAGGGAGGACTCTGAATAGATAAAGCAATTTGGGTAGAATAGTCATTTTGATTGCATTAATCTTCCCTATCCAGGATAAAGGAAGTTGCGACCATTGTTTTATTAGATTTGTGATCTGTCTTAATACAGGAGGATAATTGGTTGAGAATAAGTCAGAATGAGATGTTGTTAAATGAATTCCAAGATATGGGATTGATTTTTCTGCCCATGTGAATGGGAGTGCAGCCCTAGCCGGGATCAATTCCATGTTTGCGAGTGAAATATTAAGCACTAGGCATTTCTTAGGATTAATCATAAGGCCGGATAGGGCTGCAAATCCATCAAGAGCTGGTATTAAGTTAGGACCAGAGACCTGTGGTGATGATAGAAAAAGTAATATATCGTCTGCAAATATACATAATTTGTGTGTAATACCTCCTACTTCAATGCCAGTTATAGTTTGGTTTGTTCTGATATATTGGGCCATGGGTTCGAGTATAAGGGCAAATAATAAGGGAGATAATGGGCAACCCTGTCGGGTACCTCTTTCGATATTAAAGGCTTCAGATTTTTATCCAGCATATTTTATATAGGCTTTGGGTTTATTATATAATGCTTTGATCCATGTTAAAAAGTGGGGTCCAAAACCCCATTTTTGTAATGAATATTGCATATATTGCCAGGATACTGTGTCAAATGCCCTCTTAATATCGAGAGATAGAAAACATAAAGGGATTTTCCGTTTTTTAGCAATATGTGCCAATAACACTGCCCTGCGTATATTATCGCCTGCCTGTCTATTTGGCATGAAGCCTACTTGATCTCTATGTATTAATTTTCCTATAATGCTATTGAGGCGTTTTGATATTATTTTTGCTAATAATTTAATATCGAGGTTTAACAGAGAGATAGGCCGATAATTCACACAGGAAGTATCATCAGAAAGGGGTTTTGGGATCATACAAACAATTGCCATTAGTGTTTCTTGCCGAAAAGAATGTCCATCTAGAAGTTTGTTAAAAGTTTCAGTGAGAATGGGAGAGAGTATTTCTGAGAATGTTTTATAGTATAAAGCCGAGTAGCCATCTGGGCCTGGTCTTTTGTTAAGTTTTAGGTCTTTTATGGCGTTAGCAACTTCATCTATAGTTATAGGCTCATCCAAACTGGTTTTTTGATTCTGAGATAACTCAGGTAAGGTTATTTTTGAGAAGAAGGATTCAGCCTCTGTAGGATTAAATTCATTGTTTGTCTTGTATAAAGTTGCGAGATGTGAGTGAAATTTATGGACTATTTTAACTGGATTACAAGTGTAAACATTTTTTGATAATTTCAAACGTATTGGTTTGAAAGATTTGTTAGTTGAATTTAATGCCCGAGCCAAATATGTACCTGGTTTGTTTGTATTCATGTAGAAATTGTGTTTGGAGCGTTTGAGGGATTTATCAACTGACTCAGTGAGAAATAGATCGTATTCCAATCTAGATTTTTCCAGATGAGATTTTGTACTCTGAGATGGATTATCTTGAAATGATATGTAGGCTGCATTAAAATTGAGTTCTAGTTTTTTTGCTAGATTTTTGCGTTCCCGTTTAAATAGTGCCATAGTCTTTGTATTGTACCACGCAAGACAGGCTTATGAGCTTCCCACAGTGTTATTGGGGAGATGTCTGTTGTATTATTAATTGATATGTATTCCTTTAAAGCTTGTTCAATGGCCATCTGATGTAGTGGGTGTTTGAGCATTATGTCCGGTAAGTACCACGTTGGGTCATGCGCTTTTGGTATGGCTGAGGCTATAGTAGTGTATACTGCATTATGGTCAGACCACGGAACAGGGTCTTTTCTTTCCAAAATTCATATATGGTCTGGGGGGGGGGGTAACTGACGTGTGCAAAAATGGAAAAAACAGCTTTGGTAGCAAAGTGGTTAATCCTGATGATATGGTGATTATGAGGATGTTTAATACTGTGATTGAGGCTGCACAAGAAGTCCAAATCCTGGCGGTGTATCATTCCTATTAGGGATGAGCTCAAGGTGCTGTCTGAACAAAGGTCAAGCTTTGCCTCTTTGGGCATTTATCTGAACACCAGACTTTTTGCTTGTTCAGCAGGAACTGAATATCATGTATAGTAGCAGTATTTCTATCATTCTTATTTATGACAGCTTCCTATCAATGGTCTGGACATTTACGTTATATTATTTAGATTGTACTTAACACTTTGATTTATTTATTCAATTAATTCATTCACTTTATTTATTTGTATAAGCATTGCCTTTGCAGGTTTTGATTAATGGTTAAGAATTTTGATTAGGGGTAGCAGCTGGAATGGAGGGATTACTGTGTGTACAGTGAGGGACATCCTCATCAGTCTGATAAGCTATCTATGCCATGCTATTTGGCCATGCCAAAACGTCTGCTCGTGTGTATAGAGCAGTTCGTGGACCAGTATAGATGGTCAGGGCTGTGCGTGCATTCACGTGTGTTTGTGTGAATTGGTGTGCATGTTCAGCACTGGTTTTTGGCACTCAGTGACCTATTAAAGACTTAACACATTTAAGTAATAAAATCATCAGTTTCAATGACCCGTAACCAGACCTGTATCCTAATTATCCTGTGCTTTGACTTGGCTTGCCTGCCTCCTTGATTCTAATATCCTGCTGTAACCTTTGGTTTTTACAAATAGATATAAATGCAGCACTAAGTGATACAGAAAACGGGGTGACAACATATCATCCTAAACATATTGTAAAGTTACTGATGGTTGTAATTATATACCAAAACAAGTAAAGTGAAAAAACAATCTCCAATAACTAGAGAAGGTGTCCATAATGAAGTAAAAGTTCATCAATAAATGGAACGCAATATTTTTCATAGGAAAAAGAGGGATATATGCAGATGGTGCCTTTCAACCAATAGGTAAACGGGACAATGATCTTCATGTATTCAGGCTCCACACACAGATTGTAATGGCAGAAGAGATTAATACACTTACCAGAAAGGGTGGACACACTCACCATACGGCGGTATGTCGATCAGGCTTTTGGATCAGTCAATCCTGAGGGTGCTTGATAGAAGGCAATGGTGGTGTGAAGATGCGTTCCAATGGCCTCATCTGGAGCAACCATAGATGTATGGTGATGCTCGGATCCCCAGCGGATGGATGGGCTCACATTCACGGAGAGCAGACAGTTGGAGCATGCAGACTCCACCACACAGGATATCAGATCATATGGAGAAAGGAAAAGATCTCCACATAGTGCATGAATCCAGTATAAAAGGTTTATTTAAAAAAACGCCAGGAAAAAAAGGATATACAAACACCTGGTCTGGTGAGTAATAGCAGTGATCACAAATAGGTATATAAAATCGCGTGGTGACAGGGCACAAATGGCTCAGCAACCCGACATGTTTCGGACAATGATCCTTCATCTGGGGCATACAGCCTTGTGTTTGGCACCACTCTACATAAGAACACATTAGAATTAAAGAAAACAACAATCAGCTGAGTGTACTGACGCTGGGCAGACACAACAGCCAATCAGGGACAGTCAGTATGCTCACACACAGCATCGTTGGGGCATGTGATAACATCACCCAATCAAAACACCTAGAACAAAGTCACATGCTAGCGTTGTTATGGATGATGTCATCGCGCACCGGCATATGCGCTCCAAGCTCCAAGCCCAAGGAGCCAGTATATTAATACAGCCAGGGGTGAGATAACCCCACCCACTCACTATGGATAGGCTTCTCTGTGCGCCGGGACGAAGCGCTCGTATCCTAGCAACTTCCCGTGTCTACGGAAGTGCATATACATCGCTACTTAAGCAATGGTGAGAAGGAAAACAAAACAAAAAAGGTGTATTTGGGCATAGAGCGGAATGTGAGCATACAAGACATCCCGCATTAATGTCCATAGAAGTGTAGATGTAAAGCAACTTCTAACCATATAATGCACATATAAATACACCTATGACATTAGACTATAAATGTATATATAGAGCCAGAAATAGACTGAAAGGACTATATAGGCATCCCATATAAGAAAAATGAAAATACAAATAAAAATATGAAAAATAGACCCCTGATATCATAACAAGTATAATAACTGATAAATAAATCATCTAGAGAGCCGAAGCCCTAGGTAGGTGGGAGGATAAAATTGCATATATAATGCCTGCTATACCTTTGGTTTTTGCATTGACTCTGTCCTCTGACTGCTGTTTTGTCCTTGTTCTGCCTGTCTAATATTGACCCCGACTGCTTTTGTCTCCTTTACCTGCAAATTTCTGTCCTCCATTTGTGTGACAGCATTCTGCACAAGTTCCAGTTTTCCAGTATTTCAGCACTATCCAGATTATCATCTTGCTACCCACTGTATCAGGACCTCCCACAGGCACTTGTGCCACTCCACTTCCTGATACACCCTGTAACCAACTCCAGGGAATACTGGATAAAAGATGTAAGGCATCAGACCATTCTCTACCAGATAGATGACACTGACAGAGAGATCACCTCTTTGAAGGCTCTGACACACTGAAACCATGGCTAAGGCTATACTAATTCTGTCCTGGCCTGAGAGTTTACCATGTATTCCTATGGAGAATCCACAATCGGGTACATGATACAGCTTTTATGAGCCCTGTTATTGTTGGTGAATTTTCTATTAAAATATATTGCGAATGCAGGCCAGTGGAAACAGCATCCTAAAGATACAGGATAAGCTTCCGAACACCTACCTTCATTCCGTAGGAGTGTTCCTATGTGCTTAGAAGCAACCTTATCCACTCTACCTACAAGTTGTGGTTTGAGATGGACTTGAAAGCCTAGCTCAAAGCAAAAAAATGTATTTTAGTTTTAGATAGGGCAAGAGAGAGTTAAAATTTCTGTCAGATTTTCATTTTTTATTTCACTTGTCACTCTTTCACAAAAAACAGGAGGCTGCAAGGGTCATGAGGATGTTAAAGTAAGGACAGCAATGAAAACATGATCAGAAGTCCCAACCACTCGTCACTCTACTAAACATTCTACATTGTTTTAAATCTTCTTTCGCACATTAAACCCATAAACCTTGTGCAACAAGCAGTTTTTGGAATTGGGTCTCTTTTCACTTAAATTAGCCAAAAAATATTAATTTTCAATAAAAACACACTGGTATTTGTCAGATAGGACCACTATGTGCAGAGCATCCAACCATGTGCTTACAGCCAGGGTGACTTTCACCACAGTGAATTTAAATTTGTGTTAGAAACAGTCTGAGTACATAAGTATCCTGTCAAGGACATAGCAAGTGCTTGGGGCCTTGGGGATAGGGTGAGAATATAGAGTGTTGAGGATATTGTAAAAGTTTTGCAGAAGGACATGCTGGGCCATGGAGCTCCCTGCAGGAGACTTAGGGACACATGAGGTGCTCTGCTGGATGTATAGAAAGTACATGTGACACCCTGTCTGCCACATATCAAGTTCAGGATAACCCATTCAACAATCCAGCAACATAGTCAAAACATCGCCAGCACCCCCTGTAATGTGGCAACACATGTACACACCGCTAAGGACATGGCAACCACATAGGCTATCACACCAGGAACATAGCATGGGGTACTCAGACATATTTAGAGTTGTGATTTCATGTGATGTAACATTGTCTGTATTTTATCATACTGAAGGATATGTATTGCGACATTGCAGTGTTTAGACTGACTGATTTTTCTGTTAGCCATCCGGATTCAGTGAGATTGAAATTACTGAAATTCAAATATAATTTTAAGAATATACCAAGTGTAAGCTCACATTTCATAAATCATAATCTGACTTTAGGTATGTTGCTAAATATATTTCTTCTGTGTACTAAAGTAAGTTAACTATAGTAGGTGCATTATCAACCTGCATTTTTTTTATGCTAGTATTAGTATTTTTATACTTTAGGTTCACTTTTTAAATGAGAACTTTGCAATGTCGGCAGTGCTCATATAATCTCCTACAAATAATTTAAGCCAAATTCCTAACAAAACCTTATTTTCTTCTAGTAATGCACAACATTGGAACAGTATGAACCTCTGCCATGTTTCTAAAGCCTCACATCCTAGACGACGCTGGCTATAGCGAAACGCATTGGAAGAGGCTTCACACGTTACCATATTTCGCAAAATGGCCTGACCACTTGGACCTTCTGGTTGTTTGTAACACATGCTGTGTAATTCCTTTAAAATTGTAAGTGTGATTTTATCATTTTATTAAAATCTTGGTGAAATACTGCACTGTGTGGATTTTCCCTGTACCTTATCTTCCTCCATGGAGTCTATCTAGGCTTAGGAGATCATGGAACCTTTGCATGCAAGATCGTGATGTATATGGCAGCTATGCAGGAAGGCATCTGATGGTTTCCTTGTGGGATCAGAGCAGCTGGTAAGGAGCTCATTTAATAGTTTGTGGTAATTCCTTTTGGAAGGACTTTTTCTTCGGTGGTGCACATTATCATCATTCCTTCATGGCAAAGAAAGAAGAACTATTGATGTTTAGAAAATATGAGCACTTTTTTGCACTATATATATATATATATATATATATATATATTATAATTATTATTTTTTTAATGCACTTTTATTGTGTCTCTTATGAGTTTTTATTGTATTTGTTTTACTTATTTTTTGTCACTGAGCTTTACAGTTTTTTTGCAAGCGCACAATAATTAACTTTGGTTTAGTATGTTTTTAAAGCTATCTGTGTTCCAACTAGAGTGATTTTCTCTCACTTCCTGGGTGGTCCTCAGGATGGGAAGTATTTAGAATTTACCAATAGTAACATTGACAGCAATTAAATCGCTTTTTAAGCAGACTGTAGGTGGCAGATGCACAGGTGAAATCTGTGAATGGAGTGGGGAGCAGAGATGAGATATGTGGATAAAAAAAGGGGGGGAGTGGATGGAGGGTGTGAGGGTGTGTGCAGAGGTGAAAGCTGTGGATGGAGGGAGGATACAGAAATAAAAGCTGTGAAGGGGATTGGGAGCAGAGGTGAACATTGTGGATAGGGATGTGCAGATGTGAAAGCTGTGGATAGGAGGTGGCTGGGTACAGATGTGATTACTGTGGATTGGGGTGAGCTGTAGACAGTGGGTGCAGAAGTGAAATGTGGAGGGGGAGCAAGTTGTAGGGGGGTGCAGAGGTGAACTAAAGGTTTGTGCTGCAGAGATGAGCTGTGGACAGGGGGTGCATAGGGGAACTGTTGATGAGGGATGCAGAGTTCAGTTGTGGATGGGTGGGGGGGGGTTGTACAGCAGAGGTAAGCAGTCAAAGATGGATATAGAGGTGAGCATTAGCTAGTTACTTTGCAGAAGTTTACAGGGGACAAAATTTTGTAACGTACCTTGTTTACACATTACATACTCAAAACCGCTATACTCTGTATGCTATGCTATACGTTACACACATCTTACTATATATAGCTGCTGGATTGTATTCCTGAATGCTGCACTCTGTACGATGGGTTGTACACTACATGTTCCTAAGTCCTGCACTTTGTATGATTGACTCTTTGTTACATGCACTCTGTACACCGAGCTATATATTACATAATCCTGACCTCTCTGTATGCTGCGGTCAGGAGTGTACAAAGTACATCACAGAATACAGAGGTCAGTGGCATCACTATGGGGGTGCAGACCATACCCGCCAGAGGGGTGACACCCACTAGCATAGCTACAGGGGTTGCAATTATGACCCCGCCTCTGCTCCAGGGACCCGTCACAATATTCCCTGTCATACTCATGTCAATGGGGAAAAGTAAACTCAGAGGGCCCGGGCTGTCAGGAGTTGTAGTCTTTTCCTGCAGGCAAGATGGGGCAGTGTGGTGAGTGATGGACAACAATTCCCATGATGCTTTGTGCCGGTGTACAGTCATGGGATGCAGCGCAGGGGTCCTGGCTGGCCCGGCCCTCTGAGTTTACTTTTCCCAGTGTGACAGTGTGACAGGGCAGGTTGAGAGGAGAGCAAGATCTGGAGTTTAGGAAGTGGGCAGAGGTGTGTGCAGCAGAGAGGGAGACTTCTTTAGTGTTCAGTGGATCGGAGAGTCTGCATAAGGTGAGCTGCCTGAAGACTGCATAGGAAATGCATGGTGATTATTCAGCGACTACCTGACAATGTTTTTTTGTGTGTGTTGCACCTGGTTTAACCAACTCTAGTGGCACCACTGAAAGAGGTCAGCAGTCAAAAGTATGTAATGGAAGAAATTTATCAAACATGGAGCAGACAGAATCTGGAGCAGTTCTGCAATACTAACCAATCCGTTTCTTTCTTCAATTTGTTCAGATACGATTTGAAAATGAAAGATAGATGCTGATTGGCATGTGTGCTGTGCATACGGTGAGTAAGCTCAGGTTCTATTTAACAATATCCCTTTGCGAGTCAGCGCAGTGAGGGTACACCCACTGGGGTTGATTTACTAAAACTGATGCACTCAGAATCTGGTGCATCTGTGCAAGGTAGCCAATCAGCTTCTAACCTCAGCTTGTTCAATTAAGCTTTGACAAAGGCTCCGACATTGGGAGCTCATGTCGCATGACGTGTGAAAATCAATGTTTCCCTATGAGAGCCGTCTTAACTGGTCCGACACAAGACGGTCCAACTTTGAAAATGCTCCCTGCACTACTATGGTCCGACTTTGATCCTACTTCAGCCCATTGAATATCACTGAAGTCAGATCAAAGTCGGATCATGGTCTTAACTGATCCGACTTTGGCATGCGACTTGTGCTCTGATGATTTTGAAAGGGAATTCGACGCCATATTAAAAAAAAAATGGCATGGGTTCCCCTCCAAGAGCATACCAGGCCCTTCAGTCTGGTATGGATTTTATGGGGAACCCCCATGCCGAAAAAACGTTGTGGGGTCCCCCCAAAATCCATACCAGACCCTTATCTGAGCATGCAGCCCAGTAGGTCAGGAAAGGGGGTGGGGATGAGAAAACGCCCCCCTCTCCTGAACCATACCAGACTGCATGCCCTCAACATGGGGGGGTGGGTGCTTTGGGGCAGGGGGGCCTTGCGCCCTCCACCCCAAAGCACATTGTCCCCATGTTGATGAGGACAAGAGCCTCTTCCCAACAACCCTGGCCATTGGTTGTCAGGGTCTGCGGGGGGCTTATCGGAATCTGGAAGCCCCCACCCATTTACCTAAAAAAAGTGTCAAAAATAAAACACAGTACACAGGTTTTTAAAGTAATTTATTAAGGCAGCTCCGGCATCTCTTCCGATTTCTTCTCCTCTCTCCGACTCTTCTGCCTCCTCCGCTGACGTCTTCTGCCTCTGCCAGTTCTTCTCCCTTCTCCGCTAATGTCCTTTAGCCCCCTCTGGTTCTTCTCCCCCTGTCCGCTCTCTTCTGCCTTTTGCTGGGTCTTCTCTGCTATCTTCTCACTCTTTTGCTGGGTCTTCTCCGCTGTCTTTTCCCTCTATTCTTCTGATGTTGACTCGACGCTCTCTCCCGCTCTAATGCTGGGTGCGCAGTGTGCCACTACTTATATAAGCATGGGGTGGGGTCACCCAGTGATGCCCCTTATGATGTCACCCCCATCGTGCCCCGGTCAGTGACGTCATAAGGGGTGGGACCTCTGGCTGACATCACCTGGTGACTCTGCCCCATGCCAATATAAGTAGTGGCACACCGCATACCCAGCATTAGAGCGGGAGAGAGCATCAAGTCAACATCGGAAGAAGAACAGGGGGAGAAGACGGTGGAGAAGACCCGGCAAAAGAGCGAGAAGACAGTGGACAAGACCGGGCAGAGGCAGAAGATCGCGGACAGAGGGAGAAGAACCGAAGAAGGCTAGAAGACATCAGCGGAGAAGACCCGGAGAGGGGAGAAGAAATGGCAGAGGCAGAAGACGTCAACCGAGGAGGCAGAAGAGCCGGAGAGGGGAGAAGAAATCGGAAGGGGTGCTGGAGCTGCCTTAATAAAATACTTTAAAAATGTGTGTACTGCATTTTATTTTTGACACTTTTTTAGGTGAATAGGTAGGGGTACAATGTTCCCCATACTCATATGGTGGAGGGCCGGGATCTGGGGACCCCCTTGTTAAAGGGGGCTTACAGATTCTGATAAGCCCCCCACCCGCAGACCCCGACAACCAACGGCCAGGGTTGTCGGGAAGAGGCCCTTGTCCTTATCAACATGGGGACAAGGTGCATTGGGGGGGTGCAGGTCCCCCTGCCCCCTTGCCCAAAAGCACCCACCCCCATGTTGAGGGCATGTGGCCTGGTACGATTCAGGAGGGGGGGCGCTCGCTCGGCCCCACTCCCTTTCCTGACCTGCTGGGCTGTGTGCTCGGATAAGGGTCTGGTATGGATTTTGTGGGGACCCACATGCTGTTTTTTCGGTGTGGGGGTTCCCCTTAAAATCCATACCAAACCGAAGGGCCTGGTATGCTCTTGGAGGGGGAGCCCATGCTGTTTTTTTTTAACATTTTGCGTAGAGTTCCCCCTAAAGATTTATACCAGACACAGTGCCTAGCATTGTTGGAGATCAAAGTCGGATCCTTGTTCATTGAAGTCGGACGCATGTCGGACTTCAAGTCGCAGGGCAAAGTCGGATCCACAGTCGTATGACTGTCGTGTCATACCAGTGTGAACCCAGCCTAAGGCTGGGTTCACACTGGTACAACATATGATCCGACTTTGGGAACACATGACGCATGACGTGTGTAAATTAATGATTCCCTATGAGAGCTGTCTTAACTGGTCTGACACAAGTCGGTCCGACTTTGAAAATGGTTCCTGCACTACTTTGGTTGACTTTGGTCCTACTTCAGCCCACTGAATATCATTGAAGTCGGATCAAAGTCGGATACTTGTCCTAACCATCTGACTTGTAACACCTGACATGATGATTACAGTAGCAGTAAAAGGAATTTATGTCACACTGGGATTGTTTTGATTGGTCAAAGGACAAGTCAGACTATCTCAAAGTCGGAGCAAAATCTTATCCTGTTCATTCAAGTCAGATGGAAGAAGAACCAAAGTAGGACCGATGTAGGACCGATGTCTCAAGGCAAAGTAGGATGACAGTTGTACAACAGTCATGTTGTTCCAGTGTGAACCCAGCCTTAAACCTGGAAGTTGATTGGTTTCTATGCAGCGCTGCACCACATTATTGCACCATGCAGTTTCAGTAAGTAACCCTCACTGTTTGCTGTGGTAATACCCCTGCCACTAACAGTTTACATAATTGAAATGTATCTGGCTACCTTTGGATGAAAAATACTATATATACCATATTGTGCCTTAAACTTCTATCCTATAGACATCTACAAACCTAGATATAATTTTCTAGTAATGTCCCACAGCTAAAATGAAAAAGTCTTCTCTTAATGCAGCTTCAGCACAGCAGTACCGCCTTAAACAAGTAGTTGTATCAAAAAAAGAAAGAAAAAATGTAAGGAAATAATATTTCAATCCTAATTGCTGATGCCAAGAAATTTTTTTTTGGAGCATTGCCTTTGCAAATTAAAGTGTTCTTAAACCCTAGTAAAAAAACATAAGACTAAACAGTAAACAATATAAATGTAAAATTAAACATTAAAAACAATCAATCCCGTGAGAAATCCAGTGCTGACTTATGCACTCTGCAGTGCTTTCTCAAATAATATTATCAACCCTGCTCAACTCACTTATATGAATTACAGAACACCTTCCTACTATGTTAAGGATATGGGGAAAGGGGGGTGTTCTATAGTTTTAACTCACTTTCTGGCCTGTTGAGACAATGCTTTTTCTCTATTGATACAGCACAATGAGTGAGCCTTTTCTTCTTTGGACTGGAAGTGTGTTACTGACAGGATCACCAGGTGATAATACATAAAAAAAAAAAAAACTAAAAAAAAAAAAAGAAAAACAATGCAGCCACCACATCTGACAGCTGGTAACCTACAATATTTTACATTTTGTTTATTGGGTTTAGACTGTAAAGCATTGTTGTGTTTGCAGACCACACGAAACAACGTTTTTTTCAAAGATTGAAAACAAACTGCTAAAAGAAGTAAAAAATATCTATTATATTGTTATTGGTAGAAAAAAAGTTGTGGTTTTGGTTCATTTGTGTGTAGACTAAAGCGTTGTTTAAGGCTTCATGCACACAAGCTTACAAAAACAAACAGCATCATTTTTTTTCTGACTGAGTTTGGCAGAAAAAAACATCTTTAATGTTACAATATGTATGTGCATTTATGTATGTACATACAGTTATGGCGTTTGAGCATTAATGCATTCTACTGGCATGAATATTAATTTATTCTGGCCATTGGAATACATTTCTGCATGTGTAGCTGCAATTACGTGCATTTTTTACTGCTTAAAAAGCTTCTCATAGAACATGTCTGGTGCTTTTTTTTTTTTATTTCTGCCTGTAAACGCTCCTCTTTAAATATTCCAGTAAATGTCCTTGTGTGCATGGCCCTATAAACTAACGTAGAGGTGCTTTTAAAGGTATGAAAAAAATGCTGACCGTTTATATAAGCATTTTTTTGTGCATGAAGCCTTTATGTCCAATAATTATAGTGCCTAGAAAAGATAATTGTGTATACATGAGGTTTCCAGAAAAGAAACCAGAGAAAACAATTGTAAAATAATCATAATGTTGCTTACCAAGAAAAAGGCCTGTAATTCTTGTGCAATATTCTGTTTGTGGCAAAAGTATTAACTGTGCTAAAGTTAGTTGTAGACCATGCTGGACATCATTCAAACTGGGAGTCTGAAGACATCTAGTATGTATAGTTCATGAAGCTGGATTGTACATAATAACTTTGCAGGAAATCGACTTCTACACACACCTTCAAATCTTAGCATGAAGCCCGATTACAGTTCGCTATTTTAAAGTAAATATTCACAAACAAAAGAATTTAGCCATACAGCTTGAAAATCACTTCTTTAGATAGTCCTATGCTTATTTTTTGATGGTGTATACAGCCCAGACTGCAAAACAAATGCAGCAATAAAGATAAAATATATGAGAAACACTTATCAAAAAAATATTTTCTTTGTATTGAATGAAATGACAAGCAATATCAACGTAAAAATTCATTTTCTTTTCATTTTATTTACAAAATGTATTAAAACTCTGTACACACCTCATTTAAATGAGGGTAGGTAATCTGTCCACACATGCAGTTATTTGTCTTTACAGCCATAAGTTTGCTTGGCAATTTTACTGCTCACCAATCTGCAGTTAAAAAAAAAACTGAAATTCAAACAAAACAAAATAAATGTTGAGATACAAAGAAAAATATATATCCCAAAAGGTTCTACTGCTGACTTTTCTCAGTTATAGCAGGAAAATGTAAGCAATCAGTAATTTTTACATGCATTTTGTTTTTATTAAAAAATACCGAACATCCCTGCTTCGGTATGAAGCTCACACTCTTAAAAATGGTTTCATTCATAAACAAACTTAGAGGTTTAACACTCCCCTGGATAGAGACCTCCATATAAAAAAAGAACAAAAAACAAAAAAAACAAGAACAAATCTTGGTTGCTCTATCACAGGAAAGGTTAACATATCTAGGAATACATGGTTCTAGCATTTTCTGCACAGCGTTTCGTTTCCCAAAATGGGATATTAATAGCATTAAGACCTTGAAGAAAAATCACAGTTCCATTAGAAGTTCTACTTCTCAGCTGGCGTTCTTGTTTCTTTACTCATAATACACTGTTCTTTCACACATAGGTTCAGCTGAGAAGGTATGAAAAGGCCAGTCTTTATATATATAGTTTTGGAAAAAAAGTACATTACATATCTGTGTTTTTATAACAAGACAATTACAATGGCGTTGAATGAGATATTTTATGATGTTTATGGGTGAGGATCAGTTTGAATTTCCCCCTGTTTATTTAACAAAGGTCTCAGTTGCTGAATTTTCTTGCTCTCCTTATAAGTTTTTATAGTATTATAGGTTTAAAATGGTGCGTAATACCTTTCAGGTACACACTAACAGCCCCAGTTAATAATGCAGCACAAAGTGCAATGAATGTTCAAAATGTGGTCACCAGTTGCAGTCAATTTATTTCAATTTTCTGTGAAAATGAGAAAGGCTTATTTGACGCTGTTGGTATCCACACTCTGCAGATAGTCACTTTGTTTTCTACTACCTTATTAAAAAGGCTGATAATTTCAAATGAGGAAAAGAGAACAATCTGAAACATGTACACAAACTACAGACACAAATCAATGTAAATAAATTAAATATTACTCTGACAATTTAAAATTAACTGCTATTAATTGAGGATTTTAGTTCATTTGCTTTAATTCTGTAGGAAATAGGAAACCTTAATTTCAAGCTTCAATACCTTTACATTTCCAGATACAAGACTTTAAGAAAACATATTTACTTTTTACAGACTCTCTTCCAATAAAATTCAGTTTTATTTCTTAGATTTTTGGACTGCTTTTTGAGACTTAAGAATTTATTTATGGGATTTTCATTTCAAGAATCCTCTAAAAAAATAAAAAAAAACACCTTTCCAAAAGCAAGTTTTTTTTTTATAATTTAGTAGTATGACCTGAAGGAGAAATGGTATTACCATCTGGGAGCTGTTCTGGTTTCCAAAGTTACATGCGAGCAATAGTTACACAAATCTGTTGACTGCATGGTGCTTTTAAATGGAAGACATAAGTAGTTTGGATAAATTCTCTACATGAAAAAATAACTTTCTATTTTTAATCATAACATTTTGTCTCTCAAGTTTTGTACAACACTTTTTGTCATGTTATTGAAGTCAAAATGCTTAATTTTTATACTTTTTTAAATGTAAAAGGAATGGTAATTTAATGCCATAGGACACAGCATATTATTAATTTTACCAGGATATAGATGGTCTTGGAAGTGTCTGTCTTAAGAATGATATTACTAATAAATGTAAACTACTGTCTAAGATATAACATCTGAGGTAAAAAAAGGGGTTGTGTAAGCAAAATATAAAAATACTTCCAGGAGAATAAACCTTGTGAACTGAAATGTGGGTTTTATTCAAAATTTCTGACTTATCGCTGTTTACTGAAAGCTGTTTACATCTATCAAACACCTGGCTGACAATGGGATATCATTACTTGTTCTAATGATATATTGTAAAATAATCACGGGGAGGCTGCAAAAGATTGAGCAGTTTAAGGGAAAAAATTTGTCGTTTGGAGGACAGCAATGTGATGCTCTAGGTTCTGATTGCGTACAGATTTTTCCTGTTTCATTCAGAACATCTAAAGTGGGCCTAGCCTTACAGAAGTTCTTTTACCTGAAGTGTATTTACACTAAATATTATATAAGTATATCTTACATGTTCCTATTACCTTTCAAGGAAATCATAGTGCTTCCCTTGGCAGTGTCTTTATCATCTTTAAACCCAGAAGACAGCATCATAGAAGGTTATCACCTACTTTTCAAGTCTAAAATCCTTCTTCTGGATAACACAATCATTTAAATCCTGGTGCCTGCACATTTAACTTTATGGCCTGTGTGTACTTATGTACAAATATACTAGGGGTTCTTGCTGGTTTTAACCCTGCAAACTGCTAGAAAAAAACAGAGACTAAATAAATGCTTTTTTTCCTCTTCTCTGCAGCAGGCTGATGAATTTATTCTCCAATGTTCCTCGCAGGCTAACTTTGAGATATTCACTTTTATTGACATTCAAAACATATGTAAATCCTGAATCTACAGTATGTTTGTTTGGAATGATGCCTTGCTATATACAGTTGCCTTAAGCTATTTTTTTAACCTGTTGCAAAGTTTCTTATCCTGAGATACTACCACTAACAGAACTTCCTGATGCAGGCTAATGTCATTAGGCTGCCTTCAATAAGCAGCAGCATTGTCAGCTTACCATGCACACTGCGTTAGTTAGCCACTGGGCTGCTATAGAGGCATGCACAGATCTGATGTGCAGTACAACAACCAACTGAAGGAAGATGATGTACAGCAGGCTGTCAATTGTGTGGCAGTAGTTTAGTTTAGTGTTGTCAAGCTACAACGGGAGGTGCTGTTATTGGCAGGATTTACATTTAAGAAACTTTGTAACAGATTCACCAAAATGGTTTGCTTAAGAAAAGTTTGTATATTAAGACATGACACTAAACATAATGAAAACTAGATTTTGGGTTTACATACACTTTATGGACTGCTTTTTAATGACTTACAGTATTGTTTTTTTGTATGCTGTTGCTATAAAGTGTGACATGTAAAAAATGTATATATGCAAGCTTAAACAATCACAGATAGGTACACCCTAAACAGAATACAGTATATGATGTAAGGCTATTTATAAAGCAATCTTTTGCTTCTGGAAGGGCTTTCCTACATATCATATATATTACACCAAAAATCACTGTCAGATAGAATTACAGGTTTATACTGTGTGTTCAGCCTATCACAACCCCTTTAAGGTGGGACTATCAAATGTTCTGACAACAGAAGTTGACACTGAAACCATCAGTGAACGGAAGAGCTAAATTCTAAACTTAAAATGTACTAATGTAAAAATATACTACTGAATATATATTTTAAAAATCTTTAGCCTAGTAAGAATACAGCTTTTATAGTAAAATATGGCTGGTAGTAAAAGTGAGGCAATGGAGAATTCACACAAGACAAATTTACACTATAACAAGTTAGATAAAAGAACCTTGCTTCAATTAGAGATGTGTCACATTTTTTAGGAATAAATGATCAGAGATCACAAGACCCATTATGAGTGGAAATGGATGATAAATCACATGATCCATCCATTTTTTGCTTCTCTGTCTCTTTCAACTGTTGAGAGTTTGGCAGTCGATAAGAAAAGTACACACTGATGTCAACGGAATGCAGTTTGACAACATTCATGTATGTACATTCTGTTATTTATACCACACCGAATAACATAAATGCATGTTTAGATATTGATATATCATTGGTTCTTACATTCTAGCAAATAATGGCTCAGTTGCCCTGAGCACTTACTATAAAAAGATATACAACACAAGAGTCACATCTGACTCTCTGCAACCTCTGATGAGCTTGGTATTGACATGTCTCAGGCACCATAATTACACAGTAATATTTATGTAGTATAGTACAGTATTTGAAAAAAATGATATCTAGCCAATAGAAATAGAGTTATTCTAAGTGAGTGCAAATTAGTGTGTTCCTCAACACAACTGCTACTCATGTATTCAGTTATTGTGGAGAGGACAAAAAACTAACATTTTATCCAAAATACTATCTTTGGGCCAGAATCACATTTTAATCAATAAAGTTTGGTAAAGAAATATGACTGCCTCTCAGTTGTATGATTGATTTGTTATGACTGGTTAAGAAAGCAGAGAAAAGTTACCTGACAGAATCTGTTACAAATCATTGTTTTGTGTTATGATGGAGATCCTCTGCACAATGCTGAGGTATTACACATCTACCTGACAATTCCTACTTATTATGGAAACTTTTCTTTAAAGTCAATGCAACTGAGAGTAAAATATAGTGCAGTATATATCAAAGCAACCATTTATCTGTGCTATTATACTGTATACAAGTCTTTGAAAGAGATTTTTACCTAGAGCTTAAAGTTATATTATAGCGAATTGCACATTTTACAGAACACACAAGGGTCAAAGCAATCTGAGATCATGACTGACACATTTTCATTGTGTGTCAGCGTATCAAGATATAGTGCCTTAACTCTTGGGAGTCTCTAATTCTGCTGCTCAGTTTGCTATTTTCTTTTAACTTCTTTATTTTAGCTCGAGGATGTGTTTGAATTAATGGCCAGATCACTTCAATATCGTTTATGTAAAACTGGAAACTGGAACTTATGTATCAAAAGATGTTTTTAAATATCTTAGTTATATATCTAGTGTTGGGAAATGGTTTAGTATCTCTCCTTAGGCTACTCTGTATCCTTTTTATATTTTTAATGTGGTTGTACCATAAGATTTTTCAAATGTATATGAAAATAAGTATCATTAAATTAACTGCATATTTTTTAAGTATATTTAATGAGATCGTACCATAAAGAGTACAACATTTTTTATTTTCCTAAAAGCATTTACAATATAATAACATAAATCAATAAATATTGCAGAAGATCCATTTTACGAAGACATTTTTCTAGCTTTTTTGTCTAACATTTCACTAAACTGTGTAGGAAATGGCCATACATATTTTAGATTGCTTTTTTAAAGGAGTAGAATGTTCGCTTAGACCTGTAAAGTTGTGTTCACTTTATTCATCCAATCATGCACAAGTGGAATTAATATTTTTATTTTTTAATTTGCCTGAACAACCAAGTGGACACATTACTAAGCTAAATGAGTGGTTTATCGAATCATCCCCATGAATAAAAGGTTGTAACGTAAGTAGATATGTCGACCCATGTATTGCATGTGTACATACACGTGTTTACTATGTGTAGCTAGGTTCTGATATTTACTTACAATATGTCTGTGAAGGTTCTTATTTATCCAGGTCATGATATTGGTAGTATAAGTTAGTTACTTCCAACTAAATTTGTTCTGTAATGTTAAAGATGTTTTTAAGCTCATCCAAGCCACTTCTTTAGTTCTAATGAGTGTCAGGAATATAGGTGAGGAAATTGTAACCTGCATTCGAACTGCAGAATTGGGTTGGATATGCTGCAAAATGTGTTTGGCATTTAAAAAAAGTTTAGTTGATTGTTTGTGTAACTACTACTAGCTTTTTACTTGCAAGTAATGCCCCCTGCCTGTTCTACATTGTCTCTGCTCAACTTCCTATGCCTATTAGCTAGAGGCAGGACTGATGAGCTTAAAAAGGTAATTCTGATTTTTCTAACCTTTATTTCATACCAGTAACTAAGCCATTTACTCATGTTACAATTTGAAAGGTGAGTCAAAGTTAGGTTTGTAAATTTCAGAAGTGACAGCTAAGTCTATTATTTTTTTTATGTGACATAGTATTGAAATCTCAATATCTCAATAAACAACAAGTAAATTAATACATCCCACTCCACAGTCTGTATTGATACAGTTGTTATAGCCATAATCTTATATAAGTAACATTATAATTTGCTTTTTCAATTTAGACATTGTTGCAAACTTCATTGTGGTTTTAAAAAACATATGTCATACTGCTATATCTTATTATTAACTATCATACTTTTTTAACAAATGTGCCATGTTTGTGAATAAATGCTTGTAGCTTGAAAAGCATTGTCCTGATTTATAAAACACTAGACTAAGATGCAAGAAAATGCCTAAATAAAATGTTGTCAGTGCCTACAGTTGATACATAAGTTCCAGAAAGTTGACATTTTTATATGTCACATTAAGCCTATTAAAGCACTGAATGAGTCACTACTTAATTTCTTAAGCATTGTCTCAGATCTTTAGGTAAAAAAATATATTTGTATATATATATAACCTGAAATAATTATGGTTGTTTTCTTTTCTTCCATGCCTAAATGTTGCATTCATTGTGTTTATCTCAAAGGAAAGACAGAGGTTACACTTCAGGTATAGGCTTTACCATTATTAGGAAGAACCCAAAAGACATTGTTAGTTACCAGGCTGTCCGTAATAACATATAACAGCATTACTAACAATAACAGCATAAACATGTTAAAGTAACACTCAGTAGTTTAAAAGTGCATTCACTCTACACACACAATAAATTAAATGTAGACACACAGTGATCCTTTACATGATGGTAGGACAGTTTTCATATTTTTGTCATCTTCAAATTAAACTGAGGCATCAATTTATAATTTGTTTTAAAAAAAATGACCCCTGACAGCTTGAGTGATTTTAGTGAGACAAATAGCAGGTAGCTACAATGAAGACGAGACAGTGGGAAAGTGTTACTCACAAGAGAGTGAACGCACCTTTAAAAATGCATATAGACCATCTGAGGCCCTTTAGAGTGCTTATAATCAATGGCTTTTATAGAACGTGTTCTTTACAAGAGTACATTTTCTTACATGAGATAATCTTATCTTGTGGCCAGTTTAAGATTTTTATTTTTTTTCAAGCAAAGCATTAGCATTTTAGTTTGCATTGTTGTGAGACTCAGAATGTTCCATAAGGCACTGAAGGAAAAAAAATCAGTTCTTTCTAGTAAAAGTTCTTTGCACCATCAGCAATTTGTGTCATTCCCGACACCAAGGAAAGAGTATAACTGGCTCAGTTGGTGAGGATGTAGGAGGAAGCCTCATTTTCAATTTTAACCCAATCACCTGGCTCTTCTGGATATCTGCAAAAAATATTGTTATATTTACTTTGAATTCAATAAAATAAATCTATCATGAATTCCAACTGTAGAGGGCTAGACCTGAAATAAGACTTTGCAGGCACTGTTTTACCATCATTGGCACAGGAATGATTGAATGTTAACCTAGAGAAAAACTATTTAGATAAAAACATTTTCCTGCATATTTCAAACATTTCTTTTTTTGTTCAAAAAAGTAATAGAGGGTTGTATAGGAATACCTGAAGTCTACATTATGGGGTTGATTTACTAAAGGCAAATAGGCTGTTCACTTTGCAAGGGAATGTTCACTTTGGAAAAGAATTTTGCTTAGCTTTATGAATGACTGAAGTTCTGCTGACTTTCAGGATTCAATCATGTGCAAGAAAAAATACTGTTTATTTATTTTCCTTGCATGTTTTGAGGGTTTCTTTGCAAAGTCAATTTTCACCACATTCACTAAGCTATAGGATAATTCCCCTGCAAAAGGAACATCCTATGCCTTTAGCAAAGTAACCCCAACTCAAAACTGCTGGGAAAAGATGGGGGCCCTACAGAGATAGAGCATGTGTTCTTTCCTTTGTTTTAGGTGTGTCAATATTTTAGTGGCCATGTCTACTGGCTTTGGCTAATTCATAAAAATCAGTTATTTTCTAAGAAGTCTCTGCCTCATTTCTTTTTCTTTAGTTTCTCACTCTGATTTGAAAAAAAACTTGAAAACTTGAAAATGAAGCACCAAACCACTGCTAGGAGGTCCTGATACAACTTAATTCCAATAAAAGTCAGAGGGAGAGTTCAAAAAGTAGACACCTGTTTCAGGGGTCCGTGAACACTTCCTTCATCAGAGCTTGATTGTGGAAAAAACTAAAAGTGAACTGGACCTTTAACAACTTCAGCCCCGAGCCTCTTTCTGAGAAGTTAAAAACATTTTTTTTTGCTAGAAAATTACTTAGAACCCCCAAACATTATATATATATATATATATATATATATATATATATATATATATATATATATATATATATATATATATATATATATATATATATTTTTTTTTCTAACACCCTAGAGAATAAGATAGCAGTCATTGCAATACTTTCTGTCACACCGTATTTGCGCAGCGGTCTTACAAGCGCACTTTTTTGGGAAAAAATACACTTTTTTGAATTAAAAAATAAGACAACAGTAAAGTTAGCCCAATTTTTTTATATTGTCAAAGATAATGTTACGCCAAGCAAATTGATACCCAACATATCACGCTTCAAAATTGCACCCGCTCGTGGAATGGCGACAAACTTTTACCCTTAAAAATCTCCATAGGCGATGTTTAAAAAATTCTACAGGTTGCATGTTTTGAGTTACAGAGGAGGTCTAGAATTATTGCTCTCACACTAATGATTACGGTGATTTCTCACATGTGTGGTTTGAACACTGTTTTCATATGCAGCGCCGCTCACGTATGCGTTCGCTTCTGCACGCAAGTTCGGCAGGACGGGGCACGTTTAAGAAATTTCTTTTTTTTCTTATTTATTTTACCTTTTAATTTTTTATGTTTACACTGTTCTTCAGCGGACCATAACAACGATATCCCTCTTCAAAGTACCAACATATAATGATGGCGGACGGTCCATAAGTGGTTAATGATATTTTTTTCCAGTGTGATTGCAAGCACAGGGCTTGTTAGCATCTGGTTTGACCTTTATTGGAATAAAGAATTATTTGGACCTCTTAACAGTATTGTGGCACTTCAATTTCAATTTTTGTTACATTACACTACAAGCCAAGGAGATTGGGGAGATCCTCTGGGGGAGAGCCTCTGCCTGCCCAGGAACCAGATCAATTACATCAATACTTTAAAATAGCAATACCAGTAGGATAACCCTATGGATCCAACAATATTTTTCCACTTGCCTCAACTGTATGAATGGAAGAAGGAAAGGAGGAAAAATAGGGGAAACCATTAAAATCTGTAAACTCTGACCTAATATTTTTAGTCCACTGAATGTAAAAAAATAACATGATATTGTATAATCAAAATAAACACAGACATAAACTAACAAATCATTAAAACAACCAAAATCCAAGAAATTGCACAGTAAATAAGTCACTTCATGTATCTAAGTCATACCCTTAAATTTTAACACTTTCTGTTCCATAGACATTGTAACCTTCTCTGTAAGTAGCATAATTCTGGGTGCTGGTTGCAGGAGGAGGTTTAAAGTTTTGTGCGTTCTTTGTCAGTTTCATTCTTTTGGATTCTGCTCGTGATTTGTAGCAGAATTCTATCAAAGCCACCATCATGGCTAGTCCAAGACCTCCAACAAGAATATAGAATACCCCTGCAACATTACTGAGGCTCAGGGCACTTGTCTTGTCCTAAGAGAAATTAACAACTTTGTTAGTTTCATAGGATACTTGAATCAATTGCAATGTTTTTTTCATAAAGCATCCCTAACCTCATAACCCAGTGTTTAAGACCATTGTTTTCCTCTTCTAAAACTAACATCACAGTATACAAGGAAGCAGTACCTTACATGCAAAAGTTAGCTTTTTATGTTGCTTTTATTTTTTCTAGCTACACCTTGGATATTCTTCATGCATAAATGTACTATTTGAAGACTTCCACTACAATATCCTGTAACATAATTCCTGATAATGTACCAAAACGACAACACTAACTCAAAAGGCATTATACTTTTGCTGAAGTATTACAAATATAAATCTTAAATACGTAGCTCTACCTAGCCTGGTAACTCTCTTGTATATGTATTGCTAATTTACATATATCAGCAACTTAATGTTTCCTTTGCTGGTTGAGCCTTGGTTAATCTGAGACTATATCAACTCATTGTTGAGCTTTAACTATTTCATGCTTGAACATATCACCAAAAAAAAACTAAATAGCTCAAGGTTGTCTAATTCAGCAAAACCCTATCAATGTTAACATACTGGAGGACTTTTTTATGTATATTACTATGAATAAAACCTTGTGTCACTTGATCAAGATTATTGGAAGTTAATCTTTCAGAGTATTTAGCATTAATTTCAGCCATATTACTGATAAGCTACCGTAATACAGTTCTTTGCATTATGCCATAATCTTTTTCACGCAGATTGAAAACTTTAAAAAAGATAGCTGGTGTTAATCCGGATGTACCCTAGAAATGCTAAGTCTTTAATACATCTTAATTCTTCTGAAATGTATTCATTTTTTGCCAGAGAATCTATTACTCAAAACAGTAACATGTCTAAAAAAAGGAAACATTGTTTAATTTTCCCAAAACATGTGAGAATATATTTATTAAATCACTTAAGGAGTGACCAACAATGAAATTTTAGTGGTCATTCAGTGAGTGCTTTAATAAACAAATCACAAAAAATAGGATTGTGGTGCTTTTGCTGAAATGCTTCTAAGCAATGTTACAGACTACCTAGACAGCAGCATAAATGAGTGAATGTACATAAAGTATGAGTGTTGAATGGAGTGATCTACAGACACCACCTATTAATAATGGTAATTTAAATGATAAGACTATGTGGAAAAAATACATATGTTAAATTTCATGATACTTCTGGATCTAACTAACATTAAAAAAATTATTAAAATATAATAGTATTATCTAAGTGTTATTGTAAAAAAAATAGTTTATTTAAAGGGAAATAACCAATTTAGCAAAAAATGATAGAAATTAAATGTGAATAAAGCAATTAAATGACCAATATAGGCTATCAGTCTGGTAAAGGCAAATGAGTATTGCAAGAGGCTATTTTATTGTCAGGAAACATATGCACTGTGCTATTATTAACTGTAATTGTTCCTGTTGGGTTATATTTTCAGTAAAACATTATTGCTTAGCACAGAAGTCTTCAGGTGCTGTTGATATGTGTCACCCCACCTAAGTAGATCTACTATGACCTTGCACTGTATAGAAAGAGAAAGAAAAGTATGACTGTGCCTCATAAATACAATGTACCAATCCCTTCAATAACTAAGAGCTCAAAGCTTAGCAGACAAAAAAAACTAAATGCAAAGTAATGCAAGGACTTTAAATTGCTAATAAATATCTGTGTGGGGCATATGCTTTTGGTGCTGAAATTTTAACACTGACATGACTTGGTGAAGAAACTTGTATGAACTGGCATACATTAAAAGGAGTGTTGGCCCTATAGTTCAGGTGAAGTTAATAATCAGTTAATAGCGTGGGTGATAATGTTCTTTTGAAAGCTTTGGGTGAAAATGTTGTGTTGAGGGTTAACTCCTGACAAGCAGCTGATTATCAAGTTCAAATACATCTAAAGTTACTGATTTTGATGCCAAGGTTTTCTAAAAATCAGAGTTCTTCTTTAATAAATGCAACTAGGTTACCACCTGTCCCCAGGGTCGCCAATAGGGGGGTACAGCCAGCCTTCTTGTCCCCATCAGGTCAATAGGGAGGCTAGCAGGGGCTGCCTGTGGTTGGCCCTCACAGCTTCCACTCAACCAGAAATCTCTCTATGACTTCTATCCTTCAGTTCAGCTGTGCTGAGAAGGACAGTTCCACTCTCTCAGCCAACCGTACAATCCCACCCACCATCTTGAAGACCGGAGCAGAAATAAGTATGTGGCTGAACCCAAGGAACAAGGGAGCCACACCAACTATCAAGCTGCATGAACAAGGCTCTGCCAGTCAGCACTGTCAAACCAGGGGATACTAAACAAGTAAAAAAGGTGCAGTACAGAGGTACCTCAATCAACTGTTCCTATTAGTCCAAGGGCAAAATATATATATGTATATATATGAACATATATATATATATATATATATATATATATATATATAGAGAGAGAGAGAGAGAGAGAAAGTCAGTCTATCAGGGCTGCCACCGTGAAGGACCGGAAGCCAGGTCCAACGTGCTAAAAAAAAAAAACAACGGGGATGGGCTGCAACAGGCTCTCTTAATAGTCCAAGTAGCACACCAAAAAGGGAGGGATCACAATGAAGCTGTCAGAGATGGTGTGGGTTCCAGGAGAGGGGTGGTGAGGACGCCAGAGCCAGTCTGCAACTGTGCTGCGATGTCAAACAGCACTTCGAACGGCATCCGTAATGGAGGAATTACACGGCCGTGGTAGATGCACTAGCAGATTTAGATACACTAACAAATTGAAGCCCAACTCCAGCTAATACTTTATAAGCAGTTACAACCAACCTTTTTTTTTTCCTTTTAGGATAAAGGGTTTACATGAATAAATAAAAACTGACCGTTCTAAGCACCCCTGTCAGTGTTAAATGGTTTGTCTATACTATTTGTTGCTACATCCGCAGGACAGCCTGTTCTTTTGAAAAACAACAGACTTACGGCTGGATCACCGGGTTAAAAGTTTGTCTGATTTCTTTTGTCTGCCATTTAACACTGACAGGGGTGCTAAGAATGGTCAGTTTTTATTTATTCATGTAAACCCTTTATCCCAAAAGGAAAAAAAAAAAAAAGGTTGGTTGTAACTGCTTATAAAGTATTAGCTGGAGTTGGGCTTCAAAGTGTATCTAAATCTGCTAGTGCATCTACCACAGCTGTGTAATTCCTCCATCACGGACGCCGTACGAAGTGCTGTTTGATATCGCAGCACAGTTGCAGACTGGCTCTGGCGTCCTCACCACCCCTCTCCTGGAACCCACACCATCTCTGACGGCTTCATTGTGATCCCTCCCTTTTTGGTGTGCTACTTGGACTATTAAGAGAACCTGTTGCAGCCCATCCCCATTGGACGAGATGTGATGCTTGCACACATGGACTTGCTGCTACCTATAGTCCTCCTCTCTCTCTCTCCAGCTTGGAGATGTACCTGAACTCTACATTTCAGCTCTACATGTGAGTGGTTATTGCTTTTTATCATTAAATTGTGTTTGATACATACTCAGTGGCGCCCCTTCTCCTTGATTTTTTTTAAACCAGGGGATACATATGTGTTGAAGTGGAGAGTGGAGGGTCTGATATACATGGGGCAAAACATTCTGCAGAACAGGACTCTACAAACTTGAAGTGGGTAAAAGGACAGTGAGGGGGCAGTGCCAGGGGGGTAGCAGGCTGTACAAGGGTGCTGGTTCAAATAACAGCACTTTGGTCCTGGGCTGGAAGCAACAGTTTTTTGATACCTAAAATGCTGAAGCATGTGAGCATTTGTGACCTCTGCACTCTGTTCTGCACTCTTGAATTCTGCATTCTATATTCCTGACTCTTAAAGTCTTCATTCCATACTCTTGACCTCTGCACTCTGTTTTCTGTACTCCTGGCCCCTGACCTTTGTATTCTGTGCTCCTGTCCCCTAAACTCTGCTTCCATACACCTGAACTCCACTTTCTGTACTCCTGAACTCTCTATTCCATACTACTAACCCCTGAACTTTGCATTCCATACACCTGATCCCTAAGCTCTGTGTTTTGTACTCCTGACCCCTGAGCTCAGCATTTCATACTTATAACCACTGAACTCTGTGTTCCCTACTCCTGAACCTTGCACTGTGTTATGTACTCTTAATCTGTGTTGCATACTACTGACCTTAGATTCGTTGTTTCATACTATTGACCTCTACCTTACATACTCTTGATGCCTGCACTCTGCATTACATACTGTTGCCACACCGACACGTTGCAGTGCCATGCTATGCATGACACCTAATTTTTCCTTTGGGTGACCAAGGAGGGGGGTTGGGGGGAGCCCTGCTAGGCAGGCTGTATGGGGTCCAATGATGTCTAACAGCCGCCCTACCTGTCCCTATCATATAACAAATCAAAGAAGCACCGCACTCCTGTCCAGCCAACCCAGTGTAGTCTTGAAAACGGCCTCAGCCTCAGCACATCATCAACATTGAAGAAAGCAAGCAGAGAAAGTGAACAGTGTGTCATGACCAAGTGAGTGTGGATAAAAAAAAAAACACTAAGTGGAATTATGTGAAGAGGTAAAGGAAAAAGAAAGTGATCTAAGTAAAAGCAAAAATGACAGCAAAATAATGTGATATTGATATAGGAGAAACTGAGTAATTTCATAGGATATAAAGTGCACCTAAAATCGCAAATTGATTGAAAAAAGAATACAAATGTGAGGAAATAATTACTAAATAAAGATAATAGATAACAGAATGGTAAAGAATATTATTTAATATTTGTTTGTGAAAAATGTGTGTAAGTTACTTCCCTAATGTCGTGTATGTAATATATTAAAATCATTTTAAAAACATCATGAAATACCTATAGAAGAAAGTAATAGAGAGAAGTATGTAATCCAGTATTATTGCTTTTGTGAATATTGAGAAAATGAAAAAAAGGTGGGGGGAGGGGAAGGGGGAGAGGGAGAGGAGGGGGATGAGGAAGAAAGGAGGGGAAAGGGGGAAATAGAGGGAGGAGAAAAAGGGGAGAGAGGAGGGGAAGGGGGGAGGAGGGGAAGGGGGAGAGGGGGTAATAAGGGGGAGGGTCTAATCAAAAGGTGCAAGAGAGAAGAAAAAAAATGGATTTACTCCACAAATTTAGTTATGTTCCATTCATAGTTAATTCGTTTTGGGATACAAGTTTCTAGTTGGAAGATCCAATATATCTCCCTTTTACACAGGAGGGAAAACCAGTCACCAGTCACAAAGGTGTCTAATTGTATATTACATTGGGTACAGGTTAAAGCATAGATCACATATTTTGTTTGGCAATTCAGTAAATGTTTAATCTCATAGATGTTATTGTTGGAACACAATCTAATGATATGAGGATCCCCTGTATAATGACAGCTGGCACAACCGGTGGCATTATAAAACCTGTAGTATGTTTCAATTTCTCAGATACAAACTGATAAAAATTGTGTTTCCTATTGTTTTAGCTTCTAGCAACAAATCTGACTCCCTGTGAAAAAAAATAGTTTTGTAAACTGGATCTCTATAAAGAATGGATAGGATTTTGAATGAATATTTTACATTTTATGATTTTGTTGACTGTACTGTGTTGAAAAAACTACCGCAGCAGAATCAAAGTCATGGTCTTTTCTTCTGGATCCTCTATATATTAACAGCTAGTTATCTTTAGTAATTATTTCATCACATTTTTATTCTTTATTATTCTTTATGTTTCTTTTTTATAATCAATTTGATATTTTAGGTGCACTTTATAACATATTAAATCACTCTCAGTTTCTCCTATATGAATATCACATTATTTTACTGCCATTTTCCCTTTTACTTAGATCTTCTTTTTTCTCTACCCCTTCACATCATTCCAATTAGGGGGTCTTTATCCACACTCCCCTGGCCATGACACAGTGGGGTAGATTTACTAAAACTGGTGCACTCAAAATCTGGTGCAGTTGTGCATAGTAGCCATTCAACATCTAACTTCAGCTTGTTCAGTTAGGCTTTGGCGATAAAACCCTGAAGCTGATTGGTTTCAATGCAGACTTTGCACTCTCCCAATTTAGTAAATAACCCCCACCGTACACTTTCTCTGCTTGTTTTCTTCAGTGCTGATGATGTATATATTGCCCTTATTTGACTCTAGGCTCACTACCCTATGATTAAGCTCCTGTAAGCAGAGCAAAACATGTCAGGGGGCATGACTTTGGGGAAGACTCATGGGCTGAAGCCAATTTTAAGTCCACACTATGTTGGCTATACAGAAATGAGGCACTTCTTTGATTTTTTTTACGTGCAGAGCTTTGGATGAGCACTTCGGGCAGCCTGCACCTTTCTTGATGGTGAATGCGGGATTTTAGCCTCCTGAGCTTGAACGGCATTCATAATCTACCACCAATGTCCCTGTCATATGTTGATCAATTTACGAAATAGCAGTAAACCAATATGGTCTCCGAAAGAACATGTTCACTGTTGATAGGACAGAAATCGGTATCTGTGGTAGTTATATGTAAAAATGCCGTTAAAGTTTTTTGTTGATAAAAAACTGGATTAAATAGTGTTCAGTTACATCTCTTTTTCAGTTATATCAACTTTTACATCAGTTAAAGTTCATCTTTAACTTACAGTCAAGCTTAAGGTCAGGAGTCAAGGACTTAAGTTTAAGGTTAAGATAAATGTTAAGATTAGTGAAAAGTATTTTTTTGATTTAAGAGTAGCTTAACTGTTAAAGGTTCAGTTTACATTTTAGGGTAGGTGTTACTGGGTTTGGTTAGAATTTAGGATAAATGATACTTGCTAAAAAGGATATAGGGGTCTATTTATGAAACAATCACAGTTAAGGATGTCACAGAATGTGAGAATATATGTCTAATATGTTTATTTCCTATGACAATCAGCTCCATCTAACTATTTAGACTTGAGACGCTGGGCAGAATGCTGGTCAGTTTCAAACAGTCATTTCCCACTCATGTGTACTTTACTATCTGTCTGTTGACAGACAACTTGGGGTTGGTTTAGGCAAATTGGCTATTCAATTTGCAAGGGAATTTCACTTTGTTAGAAAATATATCCTTAGCTTGGTGTGCTGTACTTTTTGTATAATTTACTTTACTGTATAATCATGAATAAACTGGAATGTATAACTACATACATAGCCAAGATTGCAGATCCAGTCTAACAATTTATTAAAAGTAGGGCTGAGCTTGGGTTTCAAGCCAATGGTGAGTTCAACCTGAACTCTAGCTGTTCAAGATTTGAGGTTTGCCAAAAGGGTGAACGAAATGGCTAGATTTGGTCAATTCTTCCACCCAAAGCCTTTGGCTGCTACAGCAGTTAGGAGTGATTCATTTAGTGGTGGTAATACTACTTTCACTAACCAAAGGCTTCCTGACCCACCTGCTAGCCTGTGTCCCATAATTAACAAGCCAGCAGGTATCCCAAGTGATGTCATTGAACGAATATTGTTATGACTATATTTGGTAAATGACAGTCAGGTTTTCCAGCACTGCAAAGTCCACTTTATGCTGTAATACAATTTACGCACAGTAGCCAATCACAATGGTATAATATATATGTAGTTGGGACTGTTGCGTTGCAAAGTTTAAGTCATGAGATAGATTTTTTTAGTGTCTGCAGGGAATTCAATGTTTGCATCAGTTTTCCAGTTTTTGTTCAGGAACAAAAACACACACAGGTAAGATAACTGACTTTTGATCAAAATTACCCTACATGTGACTGTGGTAGGAGCATTAGACTGTGAACTCTTCTTGAAAAGGGGTTGACGTCCATGGTTATATGTACTCCATAAAGAACTGCTAAATGTCAGAGTCAAATAAATGAGACATGTTTTTTAAAAGTACAACATTGTGATTGTGCATTGTAGTTCTTTATTATTCCCCTTTAAATAAATTACTTTATATAGCATACTATCCCTATATGTAAAGTTACCATACCAAAAGAAAAGGGAAATGTATACTAAGTACTGTTTGACACCATCCAGTGTGATAGATGATCCATAACCTGATGTCCTACTATCAGCCATTAGTAAATCTTGCCTATTCAGTCTGGCATGATATAAGTCTTGCTGATCCCTATGTTATTGATATTTTACAACTGTGTTTAAAAAATAAATAAAATTTTGTGTGCATGAACGGTGAGTCAAAATGGGACTTCTATTCAATTCAAAAGACCTTCTGCGACTGACCTTACTTCCGGAGTCCTTGGCTCCACATTCACCCTTATCGTACCACCATTTGTTTTTCAGCTTGTCTAAGATGCCTTGTTCACTGAGTTTCAATACTGCAAGGTTTACGGGAGTTCTTCACGTGAGAAATAACATAAATAACATTATATTATGTTATTTTATGTTATTCAAGCTTAACACTATTTTCATACTATACAAAGCGATAAAGCAGGGACCCTGGACACAAAGATCTTGAACTGCAGGCAACCTGAATATCACCTTAGTTTTAACACTACAAGTGACACTAAATTACCAGGTCCTGCCTATATCGCTTTGAGTAATCGGCACACACTGTTAAAATGATAACAATGACAAAACTAAATTGGCCCCAGGTTTTAAATTTCACAATTCTATATTGATTTGGAATTCAGCAGTAACCTTTCTGAATAAAGAAGAGCTCTTTGGGATGCCTTTTTCACTGAGATATAATGAGCATTGTGAATAAAACTGTGGACATAAAGTCGGGTTTCTTTTTATGTGTAGGTGTGATCAAACTTAGTAAAGGATGGATAGATTACCTACTCTGTTCGAGTAATGAGTGACAAACAGTTTTTTTTTTTAACTCTGGGCAACAAAATCCAAATCCCCTTTAGAGCTGGGGCAGCAGCTGGTTACTCTAAAATATCAGTGACAGATGGTTATTCACTTTTAGTGAAGATTACAGTGTTTTCTCTTTATATAAACTTGAAAGCATTTTAGTTCATTTCCTTGCAAAAGGAGTTGAATTAAGTTGAACTGATACTAAGCAGCACACAATTTTTAGAGTTTAGCAGTCCCATTGACTTCCATGCAACAGTACAAATTAAAAAGAAGGCATAAGGGACTAACACTAAACTTAAATTCACTACACAACATTTTTTTTAAATACTCAAAATATGAACCAGTAGATGGGACATTGAAGGTGCGCTAAATTATATTTAAAAAAAAAAGAAACTAGCTATTGCACATATACTGTACATGTACAGTACATATGTACCAATATTCAGGTGTCCTATTATTACCATGGTTTCTATGCATTGCTAGGTATTAAAGCTCTTATACAATTATGGAGAATACACATTCTATCCATTAGCTCTATTATACACTGGGAAAGGGAACAATAGCTTGACATGTTTCACACAAACATGCTTCATCAGGGAAGAATATAACAAGTAATAGACAAGATATCTAAAAGAAGACATGCTGTAGCCTTCATGAAAAGAAAACACCCTTCACGCATTGATCTATAGCATTTTTGGCTCCTCATATCAAGAGAAAAATAGTTAGTCTTGAGGGAGAAAAACACTTTCCATAGGTTGGATCCAGGACTCTATTTTTCTCTTGATATGTTCTTAAAGTAGAAGTATAGCCAAAGCTATTTTGGCTGTACTTCTTCAATGGATCACAGAAGTGCAAGTCATTCTGCTCTACTGTGACCCCTTTTCAGACTACAACGGGCCGAAGCCGGCTGTTGGCTGACGTCACAGAACCTGTCAAAGCTCTGAAAAGATCCTGGCCATATGCTTGGTATCAGCCCAGTGCTCCAATGAGCGTGGGGGAGGGCGGCAGAGCAGAGAGCGGGGGACTAACAGTCCCCCACTCTCTGCTCACAGAATTCCCAGAACTGAGTGATCAGCAGTTTATTTTCCTAAACATCGAATGTCTCTTTTAATTACACTTTAATTAATTACACTTTAAATAAGTGCAGTCTGTTTATGTTTTGTGTTTTTCCATGTAAAAAAATGATTACCCTGGATTCTAGGGTTCATAAACTGAATATACAGTAGTTGTGACCTCCAAGTGCAAAGAATAATACAAAAGGGGGGATTTACTAAAATTGGAGCAGACAATATCTGGAATAGCTGTGCACATTACCTAAACAGCTTGTTTGGTTAAGCTTGGAAAATGAAACACAACTGCTTCAGACTCCGCTTCTCTAGTCTTCATAAATTCCCCTCCTAGTACTTTTGGGTATAGAACAGCATGACTCTTGCTCCCCCTCTTCCCACATGATGGCACTGGTGCTAGCTGATCAGCTGCTCAGGCACCAGTGACATTACATGGAGGTTGGCAAAGAGTGCTCATTCTTGTGTAAGCTCCATTTGGGCTTCCTCTCCTTGCTCCTGACACTGAAATGGAGTGGTGAGAGAGTGAAAGTAGGGTAACTATGTGCTGCTCTCTTGGCTAGCATTAAACAGAACATGATGCTTTGCCCTGCATGGTTATTAAAGCTGAACTACACCGCATCTGAGCCCCACAAACCAAAAAGCTATTTAGTTTATTCTTACTATTCAAAGCAAACCCATCATTCCATTAATTTCGAAATACTTTATTTTGCTAAAAAATCACTGTGAAAAACACCTCCTAGCATTTCTGGCTGCGGCCATCTTGGGTAAGGGCAAATGATTCATGTAGCATTTACTTCCTGGAATCCATCTACCTTAGCTCAGGCATGCAGGCAAGAGGGTGTGCTCAGTTTTTTCTTCTACACTTATTTAAAATGTGCTGTGATTTGGAACATGTACCAGTGTGGGATCTTCTCCCAGCACCCACTGTCACAATTTGAAAACAGTGGGGCCATTCGTGGCTCCGCCCACATGGCCACATAATGCCTACAAGTACCATCAGTCATTACGGCTGATGGCTTGTAGTTCTCAATAAGCTGCGAGGGTACTTTTTTAGCTGCAGAAAAAGTGCATGTATATTCTTCTATTCCTCTGACTCTGTATACTTTTGAATACCACCCTGAATATGTTGGTAATACAGTTACATTTCACCAGTATCAGCTTGTGATACATTTCTACTGTACAAAAATGGGCACTATATTTATTACTCACTGCTAAAGGAATCAATTTCACCAACTTCACAATGTTAAGAATTTTAAGTAATGCACAAAACTATGCTAAAATAGTACTTTGCCCAGTTGTCACAGCTTATTATTAAGTGCGTGTAAGTTGTTTTCTTTGTATAAAATATATTCCTGACATTTTTAAAAAAAACTATTCCTCAATAACCTTTTGATAAACTATAGCATGTTGATTTCTAAGTGGAAAAGGCATCCTGAGATATATACCAAACATATGGTATAAATTTTAAAGCTACTGTGAAAATCATGGACTTTTTCCATTAGTTGCTTAGTTAACATTTGGTCTTTTTCTTGGTTACTGAAATAACAGTCTTGCCGATTACTCTTGACTAAGGTACCCGATTGTGGTGACATTGAGGCTGACCTTGGAGTCACCTCCCCCGCTGCCGCATTCTCCTTTGTCGTACCACCATTTGTTTTTCAATTTGTCCAAGAGTCCTTGCTCATTCAGTTTTAATACTGCCAGGTTAACAGCATTTCTTGAAACGATAAAACATAACTTGTAAGAAAATGTACAAGAGGCTTTTAGTAATAGAGTTGTGCGAATGTCTTTAAATGTGCTTTGCAAACTTTTTGCAATATATTTTTGCCTTTAAAGAAAAATAATTTGCAAAAATTTTAAGTAAAGCTCAAAACATACATTTTATATATACGAGATCATAAACAATTCTTGATGTACCAGTAATTGGTTGTTTTGATTATTTTTCTTTTTTTAAACACATTTTATCTGAATTAAGCAAAAAGAAAAAAAAATCGCACATCTCTATCAAGGAAATTGTAATATTTAGGAGCACAAAGGACAAATTGTCTATAAAGCTAAAAAAAAAATTATAAAACAGCAAAGACTAGTTCAAGTATATTAAGGTGGTTTGTGCTTAGGGATGGGAGTATTATCCATTTAACTAAAATATGCAGGATGGAGGGGGATAAGGGACTACTGTTCAGACTAATAAAACACAAAATTCACATCATGCAATTAACATTCATCACATACAGTACATCAATCAAATATGGCTTTAACATGTAAATTAAAAAGCCATTAAACTGTAGAAATGAAAGGCAGAATGCAAATAGGAGGCAAAATGTGATAAAAAAAGAAATATACCAATTACCATCTTGCCATGATATAAGTGCAAACCATGTTACCTCAAACATTCATAAAAAAAGTAAAGTAAAACACAACACATCAGGGAAGGTGGAATACTATAACAACACAGATATTGTTATATTATTCCACCCACCTTAATGCTGAGCCTTTTGGTGTTGCCACTCCGTAGCCTTTGGAGTCGAGGTTTCCTCCAACTTTCATGGTGTCACATGGCTTTCTTTGCTCAATGTACTCATTCATCGTAGATTCCAGCAAGAAGGCAAACTTTCCTTTAGACTTCCGAACACGAGCCACACCATCGTCTGTGGTTTTAGTAAACACAGATGGTTCTGCAGACTTCATATAAGACCACATTTTCTCATAGACTGCTATTTTAGAACGCTGGTGGTAAAACAGAAAAAAAAAACAAGGTTTATTGGTCAAATTACATTTCTCTTGTTTTTTCTCAATAATATTCACAAATGAACAAAGATTTAAAAATGACAATGTGCAAGTATTTTATAATAAACATATGATCAAACTATTATGTTGGATATTTCATTGCAAATATGACGTATTATGACATAGTCATCATCATATCAAGACTCAGCTGTTTTTCATGTCTAAATTTATCATAAACCCATAATTGCTAAACACTATATTCTCAATAATTTTAAAAACTGAACTCTGGCCAAAAGTAGTATTTAGACTAATATATGCACTGTAAAAATATATTAGCATTCATGAAGTGTGTGCCATGTGTGTAGGCTGTAAAACTTTTACTTTTATTCACCCTGTACAGTATAGTAGAGGCTTACACGTGTGGGCTGCATTATACAGATCAAAGTGAGTCACTCACTCCACACTTCTTATATTCAGTAAACATCTTGCATTTTTTTCACAAAATGCAAGGTGTTCTATGATTGGGGGAGGAAAAATTGGGAAATACATTTGCACTTTCTCTATTCACATTTATTAAGTTCACTACAATTTATGTTGCCTGCCTTGACCTCACATACTGTAGATCACTTGAATTCCAGCATACAAAACTTCTCCAAACTTGTCAAACCTCTGCTTGGCCACTCAGCCTTGAACTTACAAAGTCTGCCTAAACTCTGAGCTGTTGTAACACGACCCAAGTACATTGCTGTATTGTCCATTCTCCTTCCCACTGTAATATGCATTTTGCTTTATCTTGTCAATTGGAATTTATTAGCTTAATCATGCTCATTTTTTCTAATCAGCAACCCCATCCTGTGAGAATGGCCAACAAAGAAGGACAGTGAGATCCTGCTTACAAATCCAGCACAGATTATATTTTATATTGGCCACTTCAGTTAACGCCTATAAATATATACAGCACATTTGCTATGAGGCAAAAGCCTCAGCCACCAATAGGATGTGTAAGTATGTCTGATTATGGTATGAATATTAGTTTTTCTACAGCAAATGTACAGGAACGTTGAGTGCAATACTAGTAGGAACCATTAAGTAAAATTAACATACCCGGAAAAATTCTTTGGTAGAGCCTGAATCCAATGTGCCATAAGCTATTTCTGTTTGCTTAGCCAGGTCCTCTGCACTTTCTATAGGGGACACCATTCTTTCCACTGTAAGAAAAGCAGCTAAGTTGGCAGTATAGGAGGAGATTATTATTAAAGTGAAGAACCACCACACTCCTCCAACTATTCGCCCAGAGAGGGATCTGCAAGAAAAGGAGATTAGATATTTATCCACATAATCTAGAAAATCCTTCTCTACAAAAGAGTCACCAATATCTCCCAGAAGTCACACAAATGAAAATTAATACAGATGATGATAAAGAATAAATAACAATAACCCCGTTCTTTTGTTTGCAATATTTAAACTGGGACGCAAAGATAATAAACTGCTGTAAATAAGCACTAAGTATACAAAAAAGAGATATGCTAAATGAAGTTTCTAAGCATGTTTAGACCATCAAAAACCCTTTAGGATAAAAAAAGCAGTTACTTTTGTTTATGAAATTTTGTATGCATCAGTTCTGCATAAAACCTGAATGGCATTATTTAATCATCATAAAAATGTGATTTTTTTTATTTTTTATATAGCACATACTATTATGTAACCAATTTCCATATAAATACATTTTAGTTGATAGCAAAAGTATAAAATAATATGCTTTCAAAGAGAATTCTGAGTTTGATACAGTTGTGTGACTATCCCTTGTCTATAGACATGCAGTATTTTCATCTGTATGACTGTACGCCATCTTATTCCATGCAGATTAATGGATATCAACTTGTCAGCTCAGGTGTTAGAACCGTCTCTGACCTCTGGATTAGCTGCTTGAATGGAATAAGCATATCTTTGCTAAACACCATGCAAGATATTACCCTTGGCAGATGTAACATCCTTTCTTCTTTCTGGGACCCCTTCTATTGAATAGCGCTCTTTCTTTTGGATAGTTTATGCTATTTGGTTCCATTTAAAGTTATACACAGTCCTTGTTGGTGGATATCTCCTGACCCGGAGTACATGGGGCTATGTGGACAATTTCATGAGAAATGGTGCAGTTTGCTCTTATAGTGGCGCTATATTCCTGATGAAGATAATGTTTAAAATTTTTGAAATGCATTGGATTTCTCACTCCATAAACAAGCTGTAACTGAACCTGGAATGTTGTGCAGTTATTTATTGTTTTGGATAGTACCACCTTGCAAATGACTTTGTATAGTGAAATATTGACATGGATGTTTTTATGAATTATTGGGCCTTATGGAGGTCTTTTTAATTATATGTTAAAAAAAAATAAAAGTATTTATATTAATAAGTCTTTGAATACATTTGGTTGCCATAATAAAGTTCCATAAGGGGAACAGTAGAATGCAATATTATGACAAAGGGATGATGGCAACCCTTGCCCACAACTAATTGAACTACTCCTATGAATGGAATAAGCTGGTCAAATATGCACAGTGTGAGCTGAACAAGACTTTTCCAGGTGTATTGCTGATGTGCTAAGTCTGTAAGAGAGTTTGCAATTCATGGTAAATGGCCATATCTTTGGGGCACAATAGAAATGATTGCATCAGAAATGCATGCACACACCACTACAGCTCTTAACCACTTCAGCCCCAGAAGGATTTGCCCCCCTAATGACCAGGCCATTTTTTGCAAAACGGCACTGCATCACTGTATTGTGTAAAGACATCTACTCACTCTGTGTAACTGTCTTTTTGACCTTGAAATATTCTTTATGGTCTTGAATGGCTTACACAGTACAGTACTCTGCAGTAGGTTTTCGAACTAGTGATATGTGTCCCTTGAAGTACTTCTGACAGACTCTTAACAGATTCAAAGGGTACCAATTAAATAAGCAACTTGAAAGGAAATGCAATTTAATAACATTGCAGAGGTCACATCTTAAAACATGTAACCTACCTCTGTAGAGTTTTTAAACACTCTAGTTTATCATAACATTTAGTTCTGAAAATCATATATTTCTAAATGTAGTTAGGAGTAATTGTGGTGCAATATGCCCTTCCTAAAGTTGGTCATATATTATACAATCTGATTGTACATTCTCATATAGATCTACCTATGTATTGCAAGGGTCTGCCAGATTGGATAAAAAGCGATTGCATAGATTACGTTGGTCCTCATAGTACATTGTATTTGGTAACTCTAAAGTTGATTGTACAATGACTGTATTCAGATTGTAGCGTGAATGATGACCCTTGGGCTTATTTACAGCAACAGTATTTTGATAGTACTGACCCAGTTTTTATCTAGTTTTTGGACATTTGAACCAATAAGGTGCCAATAAATGTGTCTAGTGTAGTAACAATATTAACCAAAATACATATTCTTTGAGTTGTCAGATATAAGATAAAAAGCTTCCCTTGTGATGTCATAAAACTTATTTGCCGGTCTCTCCAACTGGGCAAACACAGCATCAACAGCAGATTAACACCTCAACTTCATGTTACAACAGTTACATAGAGGGAAGAGAACAACAAAGACACCAAACACGACAAGCCAAACCTTGAAATAATTTAGATTGCTTCAGCTCTCTGCAGAGAACTTAGATTCACAAGTTACTACATGTATCTGTCACTATTAGGGATGGTCCTGATGTTCGAGTTGAACGCAAGTTCATTGAACAAACGAACATATGGGGCGCTCGGAGGAAAATCGTCCGCCGCGGAGCGCCCCATAAAGCACTGTGAGATTGCAGTGCACTGACAGCTGCGGATTGGCCAGAGCATGCGCCTGACCTGCATGCTTTGGCCAATCACAGCGCAATGTGCTGTGAGAGCCATGCTTGGCCAAGGGCAGGGTGCCTTTGGCCCATCATGGCTCAGAGGCTAAGTCTACGCCTCACACTATATAAGGCTGCTGCTTACAGGTCGGCCATATACAGTATAGTGAATGAATGGAGATTAGGCAGGGTAGTTAGTGTAGTATATAATGCAGTCAGTGTAGTATATATATTACAGCTCAGAGTATATAATTTAGTCAGTTTAGTATATAAATTACAGTTCAGAGTATATAGTGCAGTCAGTGTACTATATACAATACAGTGCAGAGTATATAGTGCCATCAGTATAGTATATAAAATACATTGCACAGTAAATAGTGCAGTCATTGTAGTATATATATTACAGTGGAGAATATATAGTGCAGTCAGTGTAGTATATATAATACAGTGCAGGGTATATAGTGCAGTGCAGAGTAAATAATACAGTGTATCGAAGTGGTTAAGGGGAACCCTATGACAGAATTAAGAAAAAAATGGCGTGGGGTCCCCCCCAATCCATACTAGGCCCTTTGGGTCTGGTATGGATTTTAAGGGGAACTCCACGCCAAAAAAAAAATGGCGTGGGGTCCCCCCCAAAATCCATCACAGACCCTTATCTGAACATGCAGCCTGGCAGGCCAAGAAAGAGAGGGACGAACGAGCACCCCCCTGAACCATATCAGGCCGGTTGCCCTCAACATGGGGAGGGTGCCCCCCAAAGCACCTTGTCCCCATGTTGATGGAGACAAGGGCCTCTTCTGACACCCCTTAACAAGGGGACCCCTAGATGCTGCCTCCTCCTTTGTGAATGGGTATTGGGTATATTATACCCCTACCCATTCATCAAAAAAAGCCTCAAAAAGTAAAAACCACAAGAGACAATTTTTGACAATTTCTTTATTAAAAAAAAAAGTGTCCGGCGATGTACATCCATCTTCAATCATGCCGCCCAACGGACACGAAAAATAGAAAAAATTAAAAAAGCTCTGCCTCCATGGGAAGCCTCCTGGCAACTGATGTCTCTTGGCTTTGACAGCTTTTATATAGGCAAGGGCGGGGCCACCCGGTGATGTAACCGAACCACCCCGCCCCCTTCTGACATCAAAAGACATCATGTGACATCATAGGGGCGGGGTCGTCTGGTTACATCAGCGGGTGGCGGCCTTTACCTATATAAGAGCTGTCAAAGCGAAGAAAAAGCAGTCGTCGGGAGGCCTCCAATGGGGGCAGAGTCTTTTTTTTGTTCTTTTATAATTCGGTCCGTCGGGCTGCGTGATTGACGGTGGATTTACATCGCGGGACACTTTTTTTCTTTTTTAATATAGGAATTGTCAATTATTGTCTTCTGTGGTTTTTACTTTTTGAGACTTTTTTTGGTGAATGGGTAGGGGTACAATGTACCCGATATGCATCCACATGAGGGGTGGGATCTGGGGGCCCCCTTATTAAAGGGGGCTTCCAGATTCCGATAAGCCCCCCGCCCACAGACCCCGTCAACCACCGGCCAGGGTTGTCGGGAAGAGGCCCTTGTTCCCATTAACATGGGGTCAAGGTGCTTTGGGGTGGGAGGCACAGAGCCTCCCTGCCCCAAAGCACCCACTCCCCCATGTTGAGAGCATATGGCCTGGTATGGTTCAGAAGGAGGGGGACCCTCGCTCATCCCCCCTATCCTGACCTGCCAGGCTGCATGCTCAGATAAGGGTCTGGTATGGATTTTTAGGAGGACCCCACAGCAATTTTTTTAAAATTTTGTTCCCCATAAAATCCATACCAGACCTGAAGGGCCTGGTATGGAATGGGGGGGACCCTACCCCATTTTTAAATTGATTTTTCATCTGCTGGGAGTCGGCAATACATTACAGCTGCAAGCAAGTTTGAGTTAAATTTTTTCCTTTAGAAATGTCATTATTGCTGTGGCATGTTCTATATATCGCATATAGGCACCAATTTATAGGCAGACTAAGGGGACCCCCCAGGCACAATATTTAGTTTCTATTGTTTCACTTTAAGCATCATTAAAATCGCTGCTCTTGAAAAAACTATTGTTTTAAAAACTTTTTTTGCATCGAATCATGTTCCTGAAGGCAGTACCCGGGCCCCCATACACTTTTTATGGCACTAACTTGCATATAAGCCTTTAAAATGAGGACTTTTGATTTTTCATGTCCGTGTCCAATAGATTTTAATAGGGTTGGCATGTTCGCTAGAACTTTTTGCCTGTTTGAGGTGTTCGGCCCATCCCTAGTCACTATCAAGGTTTCCACGATAACTAATTAAATAAAATACCTCTGCTTCACTCTCCACAGCTAATTATCTTTTGACCTGGTTCAGAATGTAATAATTTTACTATTTAACATCAAAACAATTGCTATATAAAAGCATCAAATTGTATAGCATAAAGGAGAACTATGGCTTCCCATTGGAAAAAAAAATATGCTGTAGCACTTAATTAGCACCTCCAGTTTTATTTTTATTTTAAATCCCACAAATATCTGTTGATCTTGCCAGTGAAATCCACCTAATGTAGCTCCCTCTGGTGGTATATAAATGATGCTACACTTCCCCTGAATTTAGAGCAAACTTGCCACTCTTATATAGGAACTGTCATACAATGGAATGGATAACATGTTGCAGGGGCATAGTTATTAGCATTTACATTGCTGATTTACAAGCCTGTAGATTGTCAATAGGCATCCAGCCACACTTAGTCCTGCCCAGTGCTTTCTGGAAGGACATTACTGATTCTGCTGCCTAAACCCCCTCTGTGAGTAGCAGTGTCTAGGAGAGGTAGCTTGTGGAACATGTGTGAAGGAGGATTTGGTTAATTGTGAATAAAACAAGTGTTTTTTGTGTACTTTGAGGCTTTCCATAGTAACTGGATTTGTGACTTGTTTAGACTGTCATAGCTTTCACTTTTGGCTTCTTATTTCAAAGATACATTAGAGAGTGATGGGACATCTCTTTAAAGTGCAATATTTTTACAATGGTCAGCAGAGCAAACAGAGAGGATGAATCTCCCTAACAAAACAGACAGCAATAAAAACCTCTCTCAACTCTATCCAAAATGAAATTATGACATTTTTTAGAAACTCACTTTAATGCATAAACAGATCTTTTAAAATAAAATTTCTTTAAAAAAATGTCTATATTGTTTGTGTGCACTGCAAATTCACGGGTATACATAACCTTGCTTACAATGTAATTACGCATCCATCTTTTGTTGCAGTTATCTATGAAATGATCAATTTCTTGTTTCCAAAGAGATACAGTATATGAGAAAGAAAAAAATTGTATTTTTAATTACATGTAAAATCTTTTCCTTGGTGAATATAACAGGACACAGGGCACTTAATATTCATGACTACTTGGTTTTGCAGCCTCCTTCAGGTGAATGGACACTGGCCAAAAGAAGACAAGAATTCACCACCCAGGCATAACTCCTTCCCGTTCAGCTAAGCTTCAATTTGGTAGCAAGAAAATGATTTTGCCTTTAAACCAAGAATCCAAACTTCTTAATTATACATCACAGGGCAATTCATATTCATGAATGTTTAGGATGGCCCAAAGGACTGAACATGGGGGTGTAGACCAACACACCCAAAACCCCAAAACAGAATGAGGGAGAACCTCACTAAAAGGCTGTCTGCACAGAACTGGTATCTGCAGAGGTGTGAACATCTGCCAGGTAGAACTTTGTAAGCATGTGAAAAGAAGACCAGGCAGCAGCTTTATTAACCTGAACAAGAGAAGGTTTATGCTGAACAGCCCAGCACCTGCACTCTTGGTGGAATGAGCCTTGACCTCGAAAGGAGGAACCTTACCCTTGATACCACAGGCCAGAGAAATAAGCTGATGAACCCATCTATAAATAGTGGATCAAAAAGCAGCCTGACCCTTGCGAGGACCCTCAGTTAAAACAAACATTGTTTCAAAACAAAGCTGTGGAAGTCAAACAGCTCAAACAAAATCCAAAGAGTAAATCACATTTTCCCTAGAATGCTTTTAATTAGGAGAAAAAGATGACAACACAATGTCCTGATTTAGATGTAACGAAGAAGCCACCTTAAGTAGAAAGATAAGACTGAGATACTGGTGGAAAAGCAGGAAAGGTTTTTTGCAGGAAAGCACAGCCAACTACAAGACCAAGTAAGTCAAAGTAATCACAACCAAATAGACAACCTTATGCATAAGAAGCATTAAGAGAATCTCTGGGAGAGGCTCACAATAGAGACAAGACCAAATTAAGGTCCCACAGAGACAAAGGGGAAGGAACAGTCTGTGTGACACCTTGCACAAAGGAATGAGATGTGATGGGTCATTAAAAAGGAATGCCCCTTGATGGTACTTAAAGCCAGAGACATCTCTGCACCAAACTGGAGAAAAGCCAAGATGTACCCCATGAAATACAGTCAGGGATGAAACTTACGAGCCTCACACCAGGCAAAATAAGCCTTCCATATATGATAGCACACCTTCCTGGAGGTTGACTTTCTTGCCTCGAGGAGGGTAGGATTAACAGAGTCAAAAATACTCCTATCCCTCAGAACTTGAGCTTTAACAGCCATGCCATTTATAGCCAGCAGCCATAAAGCAAGGTGTAAGAGAGGACCATGTTACAGCAAATCTGGCCAATCTGGATTGCCCTTCATCTTTACCCTGCACAAGGAAGAAACTCCAGTGGAGGGAAGGAATATATTTGAGAGACTTGATCCCAAGGTATCATCATAACTGCAAATGCTTAAGGATCCCTGGCTCAAGATACAATCCTGTCCTGGGGTTCTGCCCAAGGCAAGATCAGGTGGGCCTATTGGTCAGCAATTTCTTGTCTTTAGATTACTATGTTCCCTGAACCGAGAGGTTCTTCAGAACACCCTCCCAGCTCAACAGGCTGGCATCCATTGTTAAGATATTCTAGTTCAGTGGAAGGAAGGATCTTCTGGTATCCAGCATCTGTGTGGAACTCCACCATTTCAGAGGTGACCTGAGCTTGGAAGTCAAAGCATTGGCAGATCCACGGACTCCTGATGCCTGTCCCAATTCAACAGGATATTGAATTTTAAAGGTCTGGAATTAAACTAGGCATACTGCATCAAAAGTGGCTACAATCTTTCCCAGCACCGTCATACAGAATGGTATCAAGGGACTTTAAAACAACCTCAGGTACTCCGCCTTAGAGCTAAGGGACAGACCCTTCTCCAGCAGAAAAAGTACCTTCACCTGTGCTGTGTTGAGGACTAATTCTGAATAATCTAGACATTGGGGTTTATTTACTAAAGGCAAATCCACTTTGCACTGCAAGTGCACTTGGAAGTGCAGTCGCTGTAGATCTGAAGGGAAGCTCTGAAATGAGGGGAAACTCTGCTGATTTTATCATCCAATCACATACAAGCAAAAATGCTGTTTTTTTTTCTTGCATGTTCCCCTCAGATCTACAGTGACTGCACTTCCAAGTGCACTTGTAGTGCAAAGTGGATTTGTCTTCTGAAGGTTCATCACCCAAGCAAACCTTTGTGCCACCTGCTGGACCTTTGAAGTCAGCTTTTGAAGAAATTAACCTTGGTACCTCACAATGGGCATAACAAAGGTCCTCAGCAACCCCAGAACTAAAGCCAATGTAATGGTGATAAAAAACAAAAAAGGCATCAGGCATCAGTCCGAACCAGAGGAGAGTGGTGTTTACATCGACAGCTCCACTTGTCCCAACATCTAAGCTGTCTACTGTAGGGAGCAGTAACTTGTGGAAATCAATTCTGTTCTGTGTACCGATAAACCGATATGCCTGCCTATAGCTAACAATGTGAGTGTATATCTAAAGTGTGAATAATGTGGTTCTGGATTTATTACAGTAAGCAATATCAGTTTCTTTCTTTTGTATCCTTTATGGGCTAAATCTGAGTTTGCGAGTTGCCTGGTTTGAGGAATTTAGAAACAGCAGAGTGCCAGCCAGCTGAAGCTGATCCTGGCTCTTAAAGGGGACCAGGCATGTTTAGACTTTTTTAAAAGAAAGGTCCAGAATACAAAGTGAATAACCATCTTCTGCCTATTTGGTGGTAGAGTTATTCTTCATTTTCACTTTGGGACTCAAAGTGGATTTTTTGATTGAAGATTTTATTCACCATGTTGTGATGTGGACTTGCACGTGGATGGACTATAATCATGGTCCATTATAATGAATTATAATAATCATAATCACTTTTTGTGTTTAAGAAACTCACCTTTTTATTTATCACCAATATATTAGTAGATATCAATTTTATATTATAATTTAGGATTTATACTTTGCACAATTTGTTTAGCGCAGCACTGCTGTAGTATTATACGTTTTCTGAAAGTTGATAGCTTTGAGTGCTGCAGCTCTTCTTCAGATTAATAAATAATATATACACAGTATCTCACAAAAGTGTGTACGCCCCTCACATTTTTGTAAATATTTTAATATATCTTTTCATGTCACAACACTGAACAAATTACAGTTTGCTACAATGTAAAGTAGTGAGTGTACAGCTTGTATAACAGTGTAAATTTGCTCTCCCCTCAAAATAACGCAACACACAGCCATTAATGTCTAACCCGCTGGCAACAAAAGTGAGTACATCCCTAAGTGAAAATGTCCAAATTGGGCCCAACGGGTCTTGCAGTCTTCTTAGAGCCTAGGCCATCTTTATGTAGAGCAACAATTCTTTTTTTCAGATCCTCAGAGAGTTCTTTGTCATGAGGTGCCATGTTGAACTTTCAGTGACCAGTATGCGAGAGTGAGAGATATAACACCAAATTGAACACACCTGTTCCCAATTCACACCTGAGACCTTGTAACACTAACGAGTCACATGACAACGGGGAGGGAAAATGGCTAATTGGTTCCAATTTGGACATTTTCACTTAGGGGTGTACTCACTTTTGTTGCCAGTGGTTTATAAATTAATGGCTGTGTGTTGAGTTATTTTGAGGGGACAGCCAATTTACACTGTTATACAAGCTGTGCACTGTAGCAAAGTTCTTCAGTGTTGTCACATGGAAATATATAATAAAATATTTACAAAAATGTGAGGGATGTACTCACTTTTGTGAGATGCTGTATATACGGTATATATATATATATATTTTTTTTTATTCTATTTATTTATTTCCACATTTTACACTTATAGGCGAGTGCAAAAAGGTTTTGATTTTTGATTATAACATCTGGGTAAACACCGTGAGGGCCATAGACAGGCAGAATGCCAACACCACAAACTGGAAGTGGTAATCCCTTACTGTGAATTGCAGAAACTGTTGAAGGGGCCAGAAAATCAGGATGTGTAGGTAGACATCTTTTATATTCAAATTAAATATACATTTTTTCTTTACTAGGGATTTTTCCAGTATCTACCAATACATACTGTAAATATTGCACATAATTTTCATACTAAAACAAGAAACAAACGTACATGTTAAACAATGACAGTCAAATAACACCATAGCACCAAGCTCATTCCCCCAACATGTGTCTCATTCTAAGAATAAGAATCTTGTTTTTTACATTATCACATTTAGGACATCTCTTAAAGGAGTTGAAATGAGCCAGAATGCTACGTGTTGTTGATCTTTCTGTCAAATTCTTTGGGAGTTTATTCAAGCTAGTTGCTCTAAAACATGGGACAGCAACCCATTGATTGTTATCTACCCATAAACTTGAGGCAGGTGACTGGTAGATCATGTTTGCTTCCCTACCTTGCCAACCCTCCTCCCCCAGAGAGGCAGAGTGGCTCAAGGAAGCGATGAGCTCAATTGTGTTCATTGCCTGAGCTCTCAACTTGGGAATCTGTCAAAGCCAATCCAAGGCATTCCCTTGCATATACTCTGCTGAGAAGTGAGGAATGACACTGCCCTACATACTACTGAGCTCTGTACACTGCCCTACCTACCACTGACCCCTGGACATTGCCACACATACTGCTGACCTCTGTACACTGCCCTACCTATTATTGACCCCTGTACACTGCCCTACTTACTACTGACCTCTACTGACCTCTGTACACCGGCCTACAAACTACTGATCTCTGTTCACTGCTCTACAAGTTACTGACCTCTGTCAACTGCCTTACCTTCTGCTGACTTCTGTATACTGCCCTACATACTATTGATCTCCATACAATGCACTACTTACTACTGACTCGTGCATTCTTCTCTTCATACTACTGACCTTTATACACTGCCCTATCTACTACTGGTTGTATGGAAAATTACTGCGCTACAATATTAGAAAATAAGCTGCCAGCACCAACAATGAGACTAATTGCATGTGAATGTGTGATGGGAAAAGTGCAGTGCTATAAATACATATATGCCCCAGGTGTAACCCTAGAGATAGGTGAACATACACAATAACAACTGTGCTAGAATGCACAAGGTGCTAAAAACACCAGTGTTTGTAAAAGTGTTTGTAAAAATACAAATAAATTGTGCACCAACAATAAATACAGTGCAATCAATAATGAAATGGATCAAGTGACACCATATAATCAGGTGACACCTAAGGATCCAGATAGTAGAATAAAAACACATATAACAAAATAACAAGTGTTCACGTTTGATCAGTGAATAGTCAAATTAACTTTAACACATTATAACACAGTGTAAAGTCCATCAATGATGAATATCATGATGTATTTCTCTGGAACAACCCATGGTGGATATCAGATGTTGATATCAAAAACATTGATGGTAATATTCCAGTGTTCCCAAAACACATGGGACTGTGCTTCCACCACCCAGGGGAGGGGTAGGTACTCTTACCATAGGATGTGGACATACACACAAGTGGCAGTGGGTCAAACAGGCATGGATAGAAACCGGGATTTCAAGCCATGATCTCCTGGAATTAGAAGGGTATGGACACACACTTGCAGTAATGCAGCAGACCAGTGATACAGTAAACAGGAACTCAACCATGATCTCCTAGTTCGTGCAGTCTCCTTAAAGCTCTCCTCCAGCAATGGAAAAATGGTGATCATAAAAGAAGAAAGGAAGGTCAAACAACGTATGGATTTAACCTGTTCCTGACCGACTTGAGTCTATTTACGGGGGCAGAATGGCACCCCTGCGCGAAACCCCGTACAGGGGTTTCATTTAAGAGCCACCAGAGGGCACACGCGCATGCCTGCTGCACGGTGGGGGACCCGATGTGCGTAGCCAGCAATCGCATGCACGAGTGCCAGCATGGGGATTTGTGCGTGTAAACACACAAATCCCTGTGCTGTCAGAGGAGAGGAGACATGCCGTTTGTTCCTAGTAAGTAGGAACAGCGATATGTCTCCTCTCCTACTCAGCCCTATCCCCATACAGTTAGAACACACTGACTGTGCAATTACCAGTTAAAGCGTCGCAGTGCCAAATTGTAAAAAGTGCTCTGGTCAGGAAGGGGGTAATACCTTCCGGGGCTGAATTGGTACCTAATAAAAGAATGGTACAAACATCACTCAAGATGTATACAATAAAATGTGATCACAAAAAACTTGTAAAACAGGTGCAGTATGTGGAGCTTAGCAGGCAATAATCCAATGCATTTCATCCTATGGGACTTCAACTGGGGTGTACTATTGACCTCTGTACACTGCCTTACATATTGTTGACCTTTGTTCCACAACATGGAAGACATCAAAGGTCCCTGGGGTGTGGTACCCATCTTTTGAAGACCACTACAGCAGGGGGTCACTTTGCACACAGATACCAGTCTGCACTGTTCCACATGTACCAGGGAAAACTTTTAGGTGAAACTGTCTTATGTATCACCACAGAAGCACTAACTATTTTCTACTGTAGGACTAGAAGTCCAATCTTTACCCCTCACAGCAGGCATGCCCTGCAGGGCCTTCAGAGACTTAACTTCCCCAAATGGGATCAGTGCTCTGGACCTGTACAGCATCCCACCAGTGATATTACTGGATATATATTATAGAAACCAAGAAAGGGGGGGCACCCTTATAGCTCATGCCATCACGTAGGTAATAATCACTCGCCCAGTGCCACTCCTCAAATAAAGAGGCTATATCCGTAACTAAAAACAAGCATATGTAAAAAGAAAGATTCCAGAGAGAATCACAGAGAAGATGATCTCCCTGGAATAAAGTCAGCTACTATGGATATAGTGGACAGTAATGGGAGAGCGTCTTAAAAAAAAACAATTTTATTAGAGTAGCAAAAACTAAAATTTACACAAAGGTAATTCCTGTATGAAAATTAAGTGATGCTGGTCCATCATACATCAATAAAAAGGGCATAACAAGTGCAAAATTGCATATGGTATGCCCGTGACACAGAGACACAGACAATGCACAGACAATAACACACAAATAATACACACGGTGCAGGCGCCTACATTACCACAGATGCACAGAACCCCTATGGCTAAATGCCAATGAAGAAATAGAAAACAAAGTAAATAACTACAAGGGGATACTGTGCATGTGTGGCCCCCTGGGTGGCGGAGATATGATAACAGTGATGCTACCAAGAGATGAGCCGCTAAAACAGGAGGTTACTATGCTGTAGGATTACCACAATGTACTAGTAGTTCTTGCTAAATGGAAGGAAGAAACTTCAAATCATAAAATTGCATGCGCATGCTCCAAGCATTTCATTCAAAGAATATGTCCATTCTGAAACATAGATAAACAAACTGGAGTTCCAAAATCTCTAGCAGGACATAATCAAAAGTGGATAGATGATCACACAGTGTTTAAATGACCACTGCCAAATGAAAACAGCCTTAATCGGGATGAGGTAGATGAGGGTAAATTAAACCTGCCTTTGGTGATCAAAGTGTATCAGCTAACAGCGGTTCAATGTCCATCACTGCAGGTTGTCCCGAAATCTACATTCACACCCAGGTCATGCCGATAATGTGTTGCAAGAAATCTGTGCAAAAAATGCAAGTGTAAACAGAAGATGGTTTTGGTTACATTACTGCCCTCTTTCCTAATGTAGGGATGACGGCCGAGATCTCCTGCATTTCCACAGCAACACAACAGCTCCATCACTTCTCCGACCATTGTAGGGGGATTATACCACAAGTGCTGTCTGGATCATACAATGTTGCATGTTATCGTGTTTGCTGACATTCAGCTGGTCTGTAAATTCGGGCTGTGGCGATGCCATATGGCAGGTGATAGCCTTGCTGCTAGCGGCTCCATCTAAAAGGATTCTGTTTTCCATTTCAAAAGATCCCCGTCTCCCATTGGAGTTGGGAGGTTACTGTGGCAGCGTCTGCAAGCCACGATTACGTTGACGCGTTTCACAACGTCATGTCACGTAGCTTCAACTGGACGTGGGTAAACAAACTTTTAAATCATAACTATACAAAATACAAAATCAGTATATCATTCATGGAACAGCAAACCCACAGATTTGAGGTGCAGAATTACCCCCAAAAAGAAGAGGGTGAAACTGTCTTATGTATCACCACAGAAGCACTAACTATTTGCTACTGCAGGACTAGAAGTCCAATCTTCACCCCCTCACAGCAAGCATGCCCTGCAGGGACTTCAGAGACTTAACTTCCCCAAATGGGATCAGTGCTTTGAACCTGTACAGCCTCCTACCAGTGATATTACTGGATATATTTTATAGAAACCAAGAAAGGGGGCCACCCTTATAGCTCATGCCATCACATAGGTAATAATCACTCGCCCAGTGCCACTCCTCAAATAAAGAGGCTATATCCGTAACTAAAAACAAGCTTATGTAAAAAGAAAGATTCCCGAGAGAATCACAGAGAAGATGATCTCCCTGGAATAAAGACAGCTACTATGAATGTTCAGCCAGTTGTAGGTTTTCCCAAATTTGTGATCATATACAGTGCCTTGAGAGCATTAATCAGGGAAGCAGCCAAGAGGCTCATGGTAATTCTCTAGGATAACTGGATTAGCACTAAAGCTGTGTCTACACTATATTGTAGATGGGAGCTTCTAATTGCATGATTTTCATGCCAGGGGAACCGACAAAGTGGGGCCCCTGCATGAGTAAGTGAGCGTGATGACATCATTGCACATATGTCGATCTTCATCTTTTGAAGACCACTACAGCAGGGGGGCACTTTGCACAGAGATACCAGTCTGCACTGTTCCAAATGTACCAGGGAACACTTTTAGGTGAAACTGTCTTATGTATCACCACAGAAGCACTATTTGCTACTGCAGGACTAGAAGTCCAATCTTAACCCCTCACAGCAGGCATGCCCTGCAGGGCCTTCAGAGACTCAACTTCCCCAAATGGGATCAGTGCTCTGGACCTGTACAGCATCCTACCAGTGATTTTACTGGATATATATTACCCTGGAGATCACTGCCCATAGGATCCAGTACAAACATGATAGGTGACCCCTGCTTTTACATGCGAGGTCTGAGTAGTCTTTCTTGGCCTCTTGACCATACGTGACAAATCCAGATGAAGTCTTTCTCTACCCAAGCAGAGGTGTTCAGAATAGGCCATACATAGTGTACTAAAGCCCACAAAAGGAGATCTTCAGAGGAACATCCATCTGTTTTTTTCCAATTTACCTGAAGGGGGCAGCATAACCCAAGTAGTCATAAATATGAAATGTTCTTTGCACTGAGATGTACGATTAAGAAAAATACACATGTGGTATAACAAAATATCTGTATACTGAAGTTTTAACACACAGATGAACCAAAGTTTCAACAACCTGAAAAGTTTGCACTTATGCTTGCTTTTATAGAACTCAGAATATTAGCAACAGTGACAGAACAGCAATGGTTAGCATGGCTACCAAGTAATTCCAGATTTAGTTGTAAAAATGATCCCAATATGTATACTTTCCCACGTTCTGATTTACTGGATAATATTTCAATAGCTCTGTTTTGTTCTTGTTGGCATGGCTCTCATAATCACATTAGACTGTAAAACTAAGTGAGAAGCAACCAATTAAAATGGACTAATGAATAATAAGAAAAAAACCTGCGCTGTGGAAAAAAAACTATAATAATTCTAAATAAATGCAAAATGTATATACAGTATGTGTATATGTTTACACATACACACGCATGTACATATGCAGTAGGGCTGCTGCTATAGTGTAAGGTGAATACTCCGAATAATGACAAAAAGAAATTAATACTCAGCGCTGCCTCTCTAAATCATAAATGTACATCTACCCACATCAAATGTGTATCATAAAACAACATATACAACAAAGTGCCGATATAGTGCCAACAATTGCACACAATCAAGTTCAATAAAGTGCAATAATAAGGTGCAATCAATAAAGTTCATCTATTATGAGGTATGGGACTGGTGACACGTTGATGCAATCTTGGTGACTTCCTGTGCTCCCCTCCTGCATCAACGTGTCACCAGTCCCATACCTCACAATAGATGAACTTTATTCATTGCACCTTATTATTGCACTTTATTGAACTTGATTGTATGCAATTGTTGGCACTATATCGGCACTTTGTTGTATATGTTGTTTTATGATACACATTTGATGTGGGTAGATGTACATTTATGATTTAGAGAGGCAGCGCTGAGTATAAATTTCTTTTGTCATAAAATGGACTAATGTTATCTCTGAGAATAAATATATAGGTGATAGGTTTCACCTTGTTTCACTACACTGTGAGGGGAAATTATCAACACTTGAGCAGACAGAATCTGGAGCAGCTTTGCATTGCAACCAATCAGTTTCTATTTTCAGCTTGTTCAGTTAAGCTTTGAAAAGGAATATAGAAGCTGATTGGTTGTCATGTGTGGCTGCTCCAGATTCTGATTGCTCATGTTTTGATAAATTCCCTACTTAATTTTTTTTTCTATGTCATATTAGTATTCATCAGTATAATTCATCAGTATATTCATTAGTATTCTTCAGTATACTTTGCAGAGAAGGAGCTCTGACCACAACATTAAAATGTCACTGTTTGCTGTTAAACAAAATGTCACTGGTCATTGTTAAAATAGAAAATGGATCTCTGAAGGATAAATTTAAAATTGCAAGAGCTGTGTAGCTATATACAGTATATATATATATACACAATATTCTAATGTCAGGGCCTTGTCATAATTCCAGTCACCTTTGCCCCTGGAAAAAAGTGAAAAAGCCTGAGTTGGAATAACATTGGACCAGTCCACCCAAATATGATATTTTAGTAACTGGCGCAAGTACTTTGTAGGGGGTTATAATTTGGTTTTTTTTTTTAAATTTACAATATATAATGGACAATGCAAAAGGGGTGTAAACACCCAGTTTTGTGGGGGAGGAGCAAATGTATCTAGAGACATGAAACAACATCCTGTTCTGCTGTTTTAGCCCAGATCAGGTGACATGTCTACAGGTCAGGCAAACAATTGTCAACTTGGAACAATTGATTGAAAAGGTTAGGACACTTGTTCCAATAACAACTGTCCTTTCTGAGATATTCCATCAGCTGCAGTGTCCACTGGCATCTCTCTCCACCGTTTCTCCCTCCTTCCCCTTTGCAGTGGCAGTAAGACAACTCGTCTTTTGAGCTAAGTGTTTATTAATTAAACATTGCCAGGAAAAAATGCAAGAGCAATGGCAGGGATATCACAATGCTGATGTCCCAAATAAGTATGAAGAGCCTGTGATGGACTTCTGACAGATGCAGGAAGTCTCTATAAAGCAGCCTGAAAAAAATGTTATTAAAAAGTCAAAGTTTGAAGATAAACTTAAAACAAATATTGCAATTATTATTGTTATAGTGCAGTTTTAGGCAATTTAATTGTAGCTTGTAAATGCCAATATAAAAGAAAGGTTGTATTGCATAAAAAGAAGATTTAACAGCCAATAGCAGTGTAAAAGCTCAATAGACAGAAAATTAACAAAGGAACAGATAACAAAACAGAAATAGAGTGCAAGCAAGTTATGCAATGACAGAAATGAAGAGACAAATGCATGAGATGAAAAGCATGAAGACAGAGGTAATAAAATGCTGCTGCATGTGTCTTCAGAGCAAGAAGTTATTTTTGCATAGCAACATATGTTATATGCACCAAGCAGATGACCGTAAAATGAGATATGCAGCAAAAACACGGTAGACCTCCAAGCATTGCTGAAACAAAAAGACCCTATGCATTTTACAGTCTCAACATGGTGAATATAAGTTTAAATTGGCATGTATAATGGGTTTTGGTCTCATACCAATTATACATGGGTGATGGTGGCTAGCAATATGATTTAATGATGACGCTTAGCACTGAGTGAATTGTGAAGCAAGAATAACTGAATTAAAAATGGTTGATAAAATTAACATATATACACCATGGCGTCAGTGTATGACCATAAAATGCAAGAAGGTGATGGAGTGATAGGGAACAAACCTTGGAGAAATATCGCATCCTTGCTGCATAAAGGCACCCAGGGAAAACCAAAGGCTGTTAAATATCCCAAATTCATTTGGTGGGTCAGGAGGATTCTGAGGGTCACGAGCTTCATCCGTGTCCTCCAAGTGCCATTCATAAGGGCTGAATCTGCTCACAAGGAAAAGAACTACACTGACTCCGATATATGCAAAAACTATACACATCCATATTTCATAGGCCAAAGGGTCCAGGAAGGAAAACACTCCTGGTTTTGATTTTTGAGGCTTCTTAATCATGATGGAGATGCCAAGGCTCATAAATGGTTTTGAAAAATCAATCACTTCTTCCCGTACCAGAGTAATGGTGAGAGGGGCAACAGCTATGTCTGCTCTCTGAAAACAAAGAAAATAGTTCAATAAGTGCACATTTGTTTAGTAAAATTAAGCAACAGTTTTAAACACTGTGTCCGGAGCTCCCTAAAAGTTCAGGACTTAATTTGCTGGTGTATTGAAGGCAGGAGATAGCTTTGGTATAACAGGTGTTTGACAATAATGATATGAAATGAAAACAGAGAATGACCCATTGACTAGCCTTTACAATACCTCTATAGGCAGAGAGAGACGGAAAGAGCAGGAGGAAAGGAAATGAAAAGTGTGGAGAGGATGAATAAAATATTCCTCTAAATTACTGCTTACCTATTGTAATACAATGAATAGTTCAGCTATGAATAATTATTAAAATAATTTTAAATATCTTTGAAAACTTTCCTTATCTTAATATAAATTTTACTGGTGGCACTTATTGTTTTTGTTTTTTTTAATTAGTAATCTGATGTGCCTATTTATTTCTTTGTTGCATGTCAGATAAGATAGACATCCCCTAAACAGTACATAGGACAGACATCTGTGTTCATTTAGCAAAGGAGTAGAGGATGTTCCCTTTGCAAGGTAAATAATTGTAAAATAATTAATCTGTGTTTAATTTGAATACCCAATCACATGCAAGTGAAGTTTAAAAGATTTGTTCACCTTTTCAAAAAAATGGAAAGCTGATATAACTCACTGCACCTTTCCCACACCCTCGGTCTCTTCTGCACTTATTTCCTTCCTTATACCTTCCTCGATTATCTTCTGCTTCCCACACAACCGTTGTAGTTGTTCGGGCATCTGAAAAATGCAGTACACAGCCTGGAGACTGTGTAGCATCATGGTGGTGAGGGGGGATTGGTCAGTGCCAGCACATGACTGCACTAACACTCTGAGTCACCCCAAAAGAAAAAAGAGTGCAGAAGAGCATATCTTTCAAAAGCCCAAAAAGCTACATCAGCTAGCATGGGCAATGAAAGATAATCATCCAAAAAGGTAAGTGCAACGGGGACCAGGGGTGTGCAAAGGTTGTTGTGAGTTAGTTCACCACTAACCCTTTAAATTGTTTTTTTTTCTAGCACATGATCGCATGATACGAGTTTCAACTTTATTATTAACATTCACTTAATAAAATGAATATTCACTTTGCTTCTAAGTAAAATGTTTTTATTCTTTTTATCATCCCCAATAAGTCATTTAGTTATCAAAGCTATTAGAAAATGTAAGAATGAGAATCATTTTCACTTAAGTTTATAAATCTATTAAAGCTGAAGGTTAGATAATTTTTTTTTTAAGTATACAACTTCAGCCACATACAGTAATTTGCCTCTAGTGTGTCCTACATCTTGCTAGCTGCTGCTTACTGTAAAAATCCTCCCTTCAGTCATGCCAGATCCCCCTCACAGATGTGAAATTCTAGCTCTGCATGGGTTAAAGCAGTGGCTGTTATTGTGACAAACTCCCAATGCTCGCTCTCCCCTTCATTTCCCTCTCCTCCATTACCAAAACTAATTTTTTTTCACAGAATGCAACTCATTCATAGCATCCCATGGCTTCCAATACCATATCTACACCGACGACACCCAAATCTATCTCTCTGCCCCTCAGCTCACTCCGACAGTTGGAAGTCACACCACTTCCTCAAACTCAACCTATCCAAAACCGGACTCATAATTTTCCCTCCCCCATGTGCCCCTTCCCCTGATCTCGCTGTCAAGATTGATGGCACAACTGTCTGCCCATCCCTTCATGCCAAGGTTTCAGGTGTAATCCTGGGTTCTAAACTATCCTTTTGGCCCCACAATCCAATCACTGTTCAAATCTTGCCGCCTCAGCCTCTGCAAAATCTCCAAAATACATCCCTTTCTAACCAATGGCACCACTAAGCTCCTTATTCACTCCCTGGTCATCTCCTGCCTCGACTACTACAACTCGCTCCTCATTGGTTTACCTTTACATAGGATATCCCCCTTCAGTCTGTTATGAATGCTGCTGCCCGGTTCATCCACCTTACCAACCGCTCTGTGTCTGCTACCCCTCTGTGTCAATCCTTCCATTGGCTCCTGCTCACCTAACAAATTAAATTCAAAATACTAACAACAACTTACAAAGCCATCCACAACTCTGCCCCCAGCTACATCACTAGCCTAGTCCAAAAATACCAACCAAATAGTTCTCTTCGTTCCTCCCAAGACCTACTGCTCTCTAGCTCCCTTGTCACCTCCTCCCACTCATGCCTTCAGGACTTTTTCCGAGCCTCTCCCATCCTATGAAACTCCCTACTGCAATCTGTCTGATTATCTCCTCCTCTGTTTGCTCTTAGACGATCCCTGAAAACCCATCTCTTCTGAGAAGCCTATCCTGCCCCTACCTAACAATTGTACTTTAATTTTCTCCATCAGATCCTCCCCCACAGCTATTACCTTTTGTATCATTTTACCCTCCCTCCTAGATTTTAAGCTCTAATGAGCAGGGCCCTCTGATTCCTCCTGTATTGAATTGTATTGTAACTGTACTGTCTGCCCTTATGTTTAAAATGCTGTGCAAACGGTTGGTGCTATATAAATCCTGTATAATAATAATAATAATAATAATAATAATAATATTACATGTTGCATTCTGTGACAACAATACAAGGAGTTTTTTTAATGGAGGAGGAGGAGAGAAATGGGAAGAGCGAGCTTCAGGAGTCCTTCAAGTCAAACCTATACAACACTGCAGTTCACAGCTGTGAGGGGATCTGACTACTCTAAAAAAAGCATGGGGATAAGGTAATAGTATGGTGGTCATAATATGGCGGGCTCCTTATCTGAATAAATATTCCAGGAAAATTACCTAAAAGGTTCTTAATCTACTGGATGAACATACGAGCCAGGGAACTAGCAGTTTTAAAGAGTAGGTTAGCAATGGCAGCCTAATATTGCCTTTGCATCAGATGTTATCAAAAGATATTACAGTATAAACTTAAGATTGTTTTCAATAATTTTATATAAAAGCAATTGCATTTTGAAATAGCCACTGATAAAACATTAAAAGATTAAAAAATGTGTAAACTTCCAGCCAGTTTTTCTTCCCACCCTTCTACCTTTAAACAAAAGTTTTATTTTGCTCTCTGTATATACACAGATTACTTATAAAAGCACAAACCATTGTTGTAAATAATATGATAAACGGAACATAATTTATCAAACCATGCAGTAGATGCATTTAGTATTTGCTTGCGTATCTGATGTAATGGTAAAAGGTTCTCTGCACTGGGTGGATCTGCTTGTCTTTTGTATTAAGATCATAAATCAAAAATGAAGCCATTTAAAATTGCACATGTAGCAAGTGTTTTCTGAAAAGTACTAGTTTTGTTTCTTTAAAGTGCAGAATTCATTATTATTTCATGACATTCACGCCAGCTAACAATCCATAACTCAGGAAACATCAAGCATTAAGCTTTTAAGGTAAATCGGTTTGGATGATGTACGATGTTAAAAAAAAGAATGTAAGCAATTTTTAAACAAGACTCAGGGTCATTATTTTTAAAATATTTCTTCCAGAGGCTAGTGCTGGGACAAAATCAGCTATACACCGCAGGGTATTTTAGAAAATGACAGATTACTCTACATTAGCTTTCAGGCAGACTGGTTGAGATCTTAAAATTGACTTGACCAAAGTTTGGTCCAGTTTTGCCCCTGATGAAAGCAAGTCATGCCTTGCCAGTGATACGTTTCCCATGTGTAAAACACGATGTGTCCCTCTGTGAGCATGCTGGAAAATCTTTTCTTCTATTATTTTACAAATAAAAACGTGTTCATCCATTTGTGGTATATTCTTCAGACAATGCAACAGTGGAACATAGAGAATCCTGCTGTAAGTACTGGTGCACAGAACTGTTCCTAAAAGGTCAGATTGTGCATTTCTGTAAAATAAAACCCTACAAACAAATAAAGGACAAGCCTATATAAAAAATGTAAACACACAGTATATCACAAAAGTGAGTACACCCCTCACATTTTTGTAAATATTTTATTAAATCCTTTCATGTGACAACACTGAAGAAATTACATTTTGCTACAATGTAAAGTAGTGAGTGTACAGCTTGTATAACAGTGAAAATTTGCTGTCCCTTCAAAATAACTCACACAGCCATTAATGTCTAAACCACTGTCAACAAAAGTGAGTACACCCCTAAGTTATTTTGAGGGGACAGCAAATTTACACTGTTATACAATTTGTACACTCACTACTTTACATTGTAGCAAAGTGTAAGTTCTTCAGTGTTGTCACATGAAAAGATATAATAAAATATTTCCAAAAATGTGAGGCATATACTCACTTTTGTGAGATACTGTGTAATCATTCAGTTTGCTGCTTAATACTAACCCATGTGTAAAATACAGCCTTCCCTAAGATCTGCAATAAACAGCAGATAGCAGTCAGAAATAAAAGCACCAAATTATGTTTCTTACAAGAAATTTTCTATTAAGATACATGATTGCTTCAACCAAACATACGTGTTTATTAACCAACCAGTGCCAGCCTTATAATCAAGTTGAAAAAATACACACATCCTTTGACTCCAAGCCTTATCTTGGGCTAACAATAGTCATCACCCATGAACATCCGGTTAATTAATTTTTCACTTGATATTGGTTGACCAGATGGAGTCTGCAGTGATTACAACATATCCAAAGATTTGTGGACATTTCTGATCTGTGGGTAATAGATTCTTTGTTATCATTTAAAAAAAAAAAAAAAAAAAAAAACACCAACAGGGATGAAGAGGGATCAGGCCTGTTAACAGTGAATATTTTGTCAGGCTTGTTAACAATTTACAATTACGTTTTTATATCTACATTGAACAGGCAATCTGTATAGCAGTGAAGTGGCCTGCATACTCACAATCGACAATGCATGGGCAAGCTAAACAAATGGAAATAGAACTTGAAGGCTGTTAAAGCATAGCACTCCAGTCATGGTAATTTGTCTTTAATATTGGCCTTCCCTCTTCTAAGTTATGTAAAATGATTGAGAATGAGGAAATGCTTTTTTTAAATGAGTCTTTCAGGGAATAATAGGACAGCAGGACCATTCAAATAAAAAAAAAAAAAAGAAAAAAAAAAGAAAAGAAATGAGATAGGATTACACTCATTCACATTAGGAAGCAGATTTTACTTGAGAAAAATAAATCAATGCTTTTCTTTTGATAACACTGAATATGATGCCAGCTCTTTAAACACGCAAGCACAGTCAATATTTATTGACTTTTAAATAGATCAATCAAGTCCCATGATAATACATGACCTCTGAAGGACTGAAAAGTAATTTCGAGCAAAAATTCATTTACTGTTTAACTAAAAGGTTGTATTCTCTGAGAGTCAATTTTAGGTCAAGCTGTGATAATACTACAGATCATGCAATTTAAGGAAAAGAAAGCAAATGAAAAAATGAGTACAATTGCGTAGCTTTTAACAATGGCATGCATTTAAGTGAATTGGTGTGATGAGCGCAAATTACATTCTGATCTCTAAGAAAATCAAATACTTTTTTTGAATTGGAAAGCTGTTTTTTGGTAAGAATTTGAATATAATGTTCTTGAATAAGAATCCCATATTGGTTGTTATAAAATGACTTATTTCATGCTGAAAAGATACATGGATAGATGCATGTTATGAGGCAAAAGTATTTTTTTTTGTGATAAAATGGTTAAATTTACAAGCTGTGCTATGACTGCTAATATTTTTTTCTGAAAAACTGTTTACATTGGTGCCCACAAATTAAAATGGTGGTTGCACCATCTGGCCATCATTTAGTACCTGTGCAATTGGACAGCCCTTAAACATGAACATTTGGAATGTTCATTTCTATATCAATGGAGATGGGGATGGAGGGTAGAGTGTTATAAGCAAATGATGTTGGTGTTGCTTATCTTGGGAATAGTGGGACAATAGGGATTAGTACATACATTGGTGTGCGCAGCCTATAGCATTAGGGTATGCACTCCAGAGCACAAACACACATGTGTGTATATCAGAAGAGCAGTGGACGGTGTCAGTAGAGCAGAGATTGGTGTCAATAGGGCGGTGGACGGTGTCAGTAGTTTTTTTATTTTATTATTTTTTACAATTGTATTTTTTGTACAGTGTTATTTTTATTATTTTTTTTACTATTTTTTTTAGGAGCCCCATTGAAGGGCTTTGGTGAAAGATCAAGGGTCTAAACAGAGAGAAAGGGATTGAGGACAGAGCTTCCCCAGTCCCTTTCTCTGCAGCCCCAGCTGCAGTGGACAGCGAATGAATGGGAAGTGTTCTATGCTGAGCGGCTTCCTGTTCATTCACAAACTGAAAGCATAGTAAACATAGTTTACTATGATTCAACTAAGAATGAATACATTTTCAGATTAGTACAGATCACTCACTGTGTTCATTCTCTCATCTGTCCTGAAACATCCCCCCCGCAGCAGCCAGTGGGAGAGGAGAGAAGCTGGCACCAATGCAGGGGTGAGACAGGATACACCAGGAAGCAGAGGGAATCGGCACTGCACAGGGTGATTGTGGTGTGCCCGGGCACACCCAGCACACCCTGTGTGCACGCCTATGGATAAATAAAGTATGTTCAAAATATATACAGTATAATCATTACTGACCCTGACAGAAATATTTTAATGTAAATATTCATATCAATAGGTGCAAAAAAAGATTTGCATAAGTTGTACATATGTGTATGTGGGAGCAACCATACTTCTTCATTATATAAGTAGACTTGACTTTGTAGCTCTGCCCAGTAGCTGTGCTTTTCTGTTTTTCTCTCACTTAGTGCTAGCCTGTGGGTAAGGTCTGACACACTGCAAGCAGTTAATAAACGTCACTGATAGCTCCTCATTATCACCGTTAAGGGAGGTTAAATGGGTATGACCATCAAAAGTAATGCTTGAATCAGTAGCCCTGGCCTACCTTGAGCTGAGTTTATCTAAATTGTCATAAAGCTGCTATGCTTTGCCCATTCCAGATACATAGGTGACTACTAGAAGGAGCATTAACCAATCTGGATATGGAAATTATTAACCACTTGCTTACTGGGCACTTAAACCCTCCTCCTGCCCAGACCAATTTTCAGCTTTCAGCGCTGACGCACTTTGAATGACAATTGCGCGGTCATACAACACTGTACCCAAATTAAATTTGTATTATTTTTTTCCCACAAATAGAGCTTTCTTTTGGTGGTATTTGATCACAGCTGGGATTTTTAAACAAACAAAAAAAGATGGAAAATTAAAAAAAAAAAATCATGTTTCATAGTTTGTTATAAAATTTTGCAAACAGGTAATTTTTCTCCTTCATTGATATGCGCTGATGAGGCGGCACTGGTGGGCACTGATAGGCTGCACTGATGGGCAGGATAGGCACAGTTAAGGCGGCACTGATAGGCACAGTTAAGGTGGCACTGATAGGCACAGTTAAGGCGGCACTGATGGGGACAGATAAGGCGGTAGTGATGGGCACAGATAAGGCGGCACTGATGGCCACTGATGGGCACTGATGGGTGGCACGGATGGGTGGCACGGATAGGTGGCACTGATGGGCACTGATAGGTACTACTGATGGGGGCACTGATGGGCGGCACTGATGGGTGGCACTGATGGGCAGTGATGGGCAGCACCGATGGGCACTTATGGGCACTGGTAGGTGACACTGATGGGCACTGATGTGCAGCACTGTTGTTGTGGCACTGATTGTGGGCGCTGATGGGTGGCACTGTGGGCGCTGATGGGTGGCACTGTGGGCACTGATGGGTGGCACTGTGGGCACTGATGGGTGACGCTGGGTGACGCTGGTGGGCACTGGTAGGCGGCACTGCTCCTATATGCTAGGTGTCACTGGCAGGGGGCACAGATGATTGCCGTGATCGGGACTGATATCCGTCTCACGGCTGCCGGTGGTCGGCTTTTTTTTTCCTCCTCACGCTGTCAGCGCGAGGAGAAAAAATAGCCGATTACCGGCTCTGTTTAAATCACACGATCAGCTGTCATTGGCTGACAGATGATCATGTGGTAAGGGGTCAGGACCGACCCCTTACTCTGATCTGTGATCAGGCGAGTCTCATAGACTCACTGATCACCGAGCGCGCTACGCGCTCCCCCTGCAGGGGGCGCGCAGGCCGCTCGTGCACGGGACGACATCAATAGACGTAGTCCCGGCAATGTAGGTCCGCGCTGTTGCCGTCATTTGGCAATAGCGCAGACCTGAAGAGTTTAATCAAAAAATGGGACCGCAGGCAAGAAGATAAGCAAATCACTTGCTGCTAAGTAAGCACTCCAATAAATCAGAATGTTTACCTATTGAAAATACTCATGAGTTACATACACTAACAGTCACTAACAGACACTAGGAAAAAGCTAAAAAGAGGAAAATCCTCATCACCTATTAAGTTTTAATATTAAATACTGTGGGAACATCAAATATGTTGATTATATTGCCTTTAAACCCTTCCCACCAACCGCACATATATGCGGCCTCACGAAAGTGGACTTTTTTCAGTGGGGCCACATATATGCGTATCACCCTGGAAGTGCAATCGCCGGGTCTCTTACCAACCATGGGACTCTCCATTCCGGGTCACTGTGATAGCCTCTGATTGACTATCAGATGGATCAGTCACTGTGAGCCTGCCTCTGTGTTCACTTCCTGTTCTGAATGAAGAGAAAGATACATCCTTGCAGGAGAGGAAAGATGTAAACAAACCAAAATGTGTACAAAAAAATCAAATAAAAATAAAAAATAAAAAAAAGAAAAAAAGAAAAAGAATTAGGAAAAAATAACAAGATCAAGGTTTGCCAGGTGTTAGGGTTAAGGTTGGGGTCAAAGTTTACGGCCTGCATATTTTGGTTAGAATACGTTTAAAAAAAAAAAAATAGTATCAGTGTCAAGTAGTGTGTGTGTGTTTTAGGCAGGTTAAAAAAAAAGAAAGCTAAATGCGCACCTTTGTTTCTGGGTCGTAATACGGGTACAAACAACTAACATACACATATGTGGTATCCCTGTAATCATCAGGAGAATTTATTTTGGGTTGTTCTTTGGTGGTAAATTATGATAATAGCAAGATATATACAGCTAAATTTAAAAAATCTATTATTTTGGGCCAGTTTTTCTTTGAGAATAAAAAAAAAATCACCATTACCATTTTGGTGTATGAGAAAATGAAGGTGATGCTATTAATAATACTATTACTATTAATAATACCAAAATACTAACAATAAGTTACAAAGCCATCCACAACTGTGCCCCCAGCTACATCACTAACCTAGTCTCAAAATACCAACCTAATCGCCATCTCCGTTCCTCCCAAGATCTCCTGCTCTCTAGCTCCCTCATCACCTCCTCCCATATCCGCCTCCAGGACTTCTCCCGAGCCTCGCCCACCCTCTGGAATTCCCTACCCCAATCTGTTAGACTGTCTCCAAATTTATCCACTTTTAGGCGATCCCTGAAAACTTTCCTCTTCAGAGAAGCCTATCCTGCCTCCATCTAACAACTGCACTATTTTCTCCATTAGCTCATCCCCCACAGCTATTACCCTTTTGTATAACTTGACTCTCCCTCCTAGATTGTAAGCTCTAATGAGCAGGGCCCTCTGATTCCTCCTGTATTGAATTGTATTATACTTGTACTGTCTGCCCTAATGTTGTAAAGCGCTGCGTAAACTGTCGGCGCTATATAAATCCTGTATGATAATAATAATAATTAATAGAAAATAAGTGATGTGGGCATAAACTCAAACATAAATCACATTAAATTGATAATCCTGATAAAAACGTGACAAATCAAAAGGCATAATCAAGTGAATATCAAATGAGACAGATAAACATTAATCTTATGAATGAGCATGATGAAATCCTAGTTAAAACTATGCAAATCTACAGACAAAATCAAGTGAATAAAATATTAAGTGAACCAAGAAACGTAATCCAGTGAAAAAAAAAAAATATATATATATAAAATAATGCAGTGATGGGTGACAACTCCAATAAAATGTCTGTGTAAACTGTAATCAATGAGTCCCACCACCAACACAAGTGCTGAAAAAGCTGACAAATCTTTAGTGATGACACCTGTGGGTCTGTAAGCAGCTCACCTTACTGCCATAAGGTATACAGCATGGGTTAATCACAGACGCACAATTGGATGGCAGATGCAGAGTATGATGATCACCTCCTGGCTGTGTTTAATCACTTGGATAATCTCAGTAGCCGGTTTAAGGAATATGGAAAAACATAAACATAAAGTTCATAGCATAATACCATAAGGTAAATGAAGGGGGATGAGACAAAAGCAGATCCAAAAGTGATGCACTCACTTTTAAAATAAGAGCATAGGCCTCAATCCACGAACACACAGGGGCTTATAAACTCGGTGTTCGTGGATTGACGCACTGGATTATGTTTCTTGTTTCACTTAATATTTTATTAACTTGATTATGTCTTTTGATTTGTCACGTTTTTATCAGTATTATCAATTTTATGTGATTTATGTTTGAGATTATTCCCACATCACTTACTTTTTATTAGTAGCGTCACCTTTATTTTTGCCTTTCTCATACATCTTCTCTCACACAGCGCAAATACCACCATTTATTCATTTACCATTTCTTTCTGTTTGGATCAGATCCACAGGTGTTTGCAGCAGTGTCCCCTAGCTTCATTTAATAGACAGCGCGGGAGTCATCTATTTACACATTTTACCATTACCATTTACTAATTTGTCCTGAAAAAAACAAGGTATATTCCACCTGGATACACAAAGTAGTTGTGGCGATATGTACAGTTTTACTAACATATGTCAAAGTTGCAAAATTGTGCTTAGGCAATGGGCATTAACATATGTTTTACCCTTAGGCGTGAAAGGATTAAAGGGTCATGGTTGTATTTACTTACAGAAGAACACCTCTCAAGTTCATTCTTGTAATCGACAATTCTACATTGTTATTATTACCATTTTCCTAAATCTAACTTTATGAGTTTAGCTAACTTTTTCTGGGTAATTTTAAAATATGTTACTGATGTTAAGGGAGTACTCGAAAATAGACAGACACTTACCCCATACACAAGTTCACCCACCATTCCATTCCATATTTTAGTTTCAGGGTCACGGGCACCATACTTGCCATCTTCAACAATGGAGAGTTTGTATTTTATCCCAACATGCTTTGCAATTTCACTAGCTAGGTCAACACAGTACCCTTCGTACTTGTCATTGCCGTCTAGCTGCTCATAGTTTTTCTTTTTCATTACATATGGATTTTCCTATATTTAAAAAACAAAACAAAAAAAAAAAACAGATCAAACATATTAAAAAGCACATTACTAAAAAGAAGCTCTATTACACCCTTGTTATTGCTCGGCAGATGAAAGGATTGAGCACAGCACTAGGCACCATCAGATAAATCTATGTCTGAGTAGATAAAATGAATGCTGTAATTTTGCAGATGCAAACCACAGAAAATAAATACAGACTTTTATGACTAGCGTAGTTTTTATGATATCAAAGTCACAATTAAAAATCCAGACATGGGAAAGGAAACATAAAAATGGAAAAAAAATGATATAATGTGGGGACAAAACTCTGGTAACATTATTATCGATGGCTCAAAAAAATGTAGATATTAGCTTTAATTTTAAAGATGTGCATTGTAGTTTTGTAGATTACGATATGCTGCCAAGGAGAAGCTTCTTAAAGGGAGTAATTTTTGTAAAATGATTAAGTACTGGTATATTTTGGAAGGGCTGAGCCAACACCAATGTATTATTACAAATAATGCTTTTGTACTTAGCTAGTAAGTTATGCTGTGAGAAAGTAAATGCAATTTAAAGCAAAATTTAGAGATATTTACAAAAACAAGGTACAGAAAAAACTGACTGGAAAACAGGATTGTCAACCCCCTTACAGATTTACATCTTCAGTAGCATCTATCTTCCCATTATAGTAGCTGTGCAAATTGACCCCAACCCTCTGACAAAATATCTTCCTGGTGAGGCCATGGTAACACCCAGACCCAGACAGTATAGCAAGTAGTAGTTACATTCAACTAGATATGTTCTATAATGTTAAAGACATTTTGTATTTCATCCAAGCCACTTCTTTAGTTCTAATCAGTGTCAGGAACATACCCCAGCATTTATACCCACACGAGTACCACAAACACCTTATTACCGTGGAATATGTCAAGATAGATGTTAATTGTTCATGAACAGGATGTGAAACGGGGTGTGAAAGTTGTAGAACCATCCTGTTCTAGTTACATAATTCCATCCTTGATGTCATGAAGTCTGCGCAGATGTTAATCCTTCAATTCACATGGCTGAAGGTGTGAACTGTTGGTAAATCACAGAGGTAGAGATGTAGGTGTATGAATGGAATTGTATATGGAAGACAGAAGGTTGAAGGAACCTCACCCTGTTCCAGTCTGATGTAAATGGCTTCACATGCCTTTTGCAAACCAGTCTTCACTGTCCAAAAGGTTGGTTTTTTTTTTTTAGTTCATTCACAAACTTTTCTTCTCAGCATTACATACTCACATATTGTGTGTAATATGTCCGCCTGTGTCAGATTTCGTCGGAAAGAATAACTTATATTATTCACTGCAGGCGGTTTCCATCTTCATTGTGGGCATTTGAAGCCCACAAGCATTTATTTCCTGGATGTGGTGAATGCTGTGCTCCCAGCATTCACTGCTTGTTCCTGCACATGCTCAGTGGCATACTGGGAAGCCTGAGACTAGCTCCCAGGATTCTGTGCAGAGTCTGGGAGAGGCTAGAAACACGCCTACTCCCACGGGAGGAGAACCAGGAAGTGCAAAGAAGAATAGAAAAATAAAAGGTAATTACGGCGATTTAAATTTTTTTAAACGGCATGTCAGCATCTAGGCAAGGAAGAGAATACATACAGATATTGTTCAAAATTTGTGTGGAACCCCGCTTTAAGTGAGTAGGAAAAATGCTTGATTATTGACTTGAGAGTCTTGACTATTGGAATTTGCTGTCCTATATTGCGCCATTCATTTGTTTAGAAGCAAACTGTAACAGACTTCTCCCCACTCTTAGGAGTGAGGATGCCCCTTTATTGTGAAGAGGGTTTTGGGGAAGGCTTGGTGGGCCAAGCCTTGTGCCAAAAAGAAGGGCTAAGCTTAGGTTTTGAAGTTGACGCCTGTTTAGAGAAGACAGGTGCTCTGTGTTTATAAGTGCTATGGTCTCCTAAAGAAGTGGGTTTGGGGATTTTCTGCTGTGGAAGAAAAACCTTCTCATCTGTGACCTCTTTGTTGCATTGGTCAAGTGCCTCACCAAACAGATGCCTTCCTTGAAAAGGCATATGTGTGAGGAGCCTTTTGTAGGCAGCTTCAGCTGTCCAAACTTTTAGCACAATGGAGAATAAAATGGTGAATGGAGAATAAAGTAAAAGATACAATTTTATATTGTTATCTTAAGTAAGCATTTTAAAAGGAGAGCACTATAGTTTTCATTTTATCTTTGGAGAATATTTCTGAGACCATCCAGAGTAGAAGTGGTGTCATGGCAAACATCTTTTAAAGGGAAGGGCTACTACTGTGGAGGAGACGAGGTGGTGCTATTACATATATCCTCTTAAAGGGGAAAGGCGCAGCATGGAACTATGATAACCAGGTCCTACCATTTAGGACGAGAGTCCATCGTATTTATAAATTTGGAAAGGAACACAGAGTGGTGCTGTGTGTCAATATTGTGCATGTGGGATACATGTGGTACAATAAGATTGAGCACTTTTGGGTCACATTTTAATAAGGGGCAGTATCATATAATTCTGAACGGTAGGATTTTTATGATTTTCATTTATTATTGTGATGTGATGACACTGATGTATGTTTTTCATTAAAGGGGTTATTTGTTTAATGACTTATTGAGTATATATTACGTTTTCAACACTAGTACATGCTGCATGTAATTATGGTTTGTTTAGTTGATTTACTGTATTTGTGTTAGAATAGCACATAAAGTGCTGGCTCAGCTCACACTTATTGGATTAATAAACTTTGTATTTTTAGCACAGGAGGATTATTTTATATAATTTTATTGCTGTATTAAGGCAATACTCTGTCTGAGAAAATGTAATGCAGATGCAGAGAATTCCACTTTCGTCAAATACACCACTTGTTGCATGCCTAAAATAGAGCTAGAATTCAATGCCAGTGCTAGATCTGGCTATTGCTTCCTTGCAAGGGAATTGTCACTCTAATGGTTGAGTGTTGTGTAGGCCTTTAGCAGAGCATATGTTCGCTTGTGATTTTGCACTGACTTTATTTCGCCTGGTCTCCACCATAGCTACAAGTCAGGGTATTCCCCTATGGGGTACTCACTGAATAGGGTAAGGAGTATGGGGTAAGCAAGTCCATAAGGAGTGCCCTGTAACCCAGGTGTAGGCTTTCCTGTAACACATCCTCATGGCGAAAGAGCCGGAGGAAGCGCCTAAGTACCTTATAAGGGCTCTGGGCAGAAGTAGCGGTAAAGTGTGAGACCAGTGTTGTGATTAACACCTGGACTATCACTTGAGACTAAGCTCCGAAGGGTCTATATTAAACACCAAGTTTGAAAAACTTACACTGCATGGTGAATACATTCCAAACATTATTCCAGTTTCTTCATTAACGGTCAGAGATACATGGTCTTACCTGTCCAAGATGCTGGACTGTACATAAAGTTCAGGCCATCTCAGTGGGCATACACCTCAAGGGATCTTTGGGAATTGAGTTCCATAGCGAAGGACCATGGTCCTGGGCCTGTATAACACCCTGTGGCTATAGGTGATGGACCTTTTCTGCTTCATATAGAAAATCACCCTTAAAGAATTCATGGAGTGGGGTAGGGTTAAAGGGGAGGTGTTTAGAGGATGTGTCCTATAAAGCTTTGATAGTGTCCAATTAAAGTACACCCCTGTAACCCATGGTGTATGAATACTCTGTCTGTGTCCTGTGTGGAGCCCTGATATTCAAAACTAACAAAAAGAAACTGAAAGTTTGGGCTGAACATATACCTTAATTAAAGTATGAGGCTGGGTTCACACTGCTGCCAGATGCAGCTCGCAGCAGGGGGTCCGGTGCGTCCCTGTTCTCTGTTTCAATGACAAATCAGGGCCAAATTTTTGCCTGAATTCGGCCCTGAAATGGAGCCAAAGACGCACAGGACTCCTGTGCAAGCAACTCCGCAGCTGCCCCGGAGATATGTGAACCAGTTTCATGGAGAGCTGATCCCAATCTCCTGTCATGCAAATTGGATGTGGAGAAACCTGCATCCAATTCACACTAGTGTGAACTCAGCCTCAAAGAGGAAACATGTGAATTCAGGGTAATAAGGAGCTGATTCCATCACTAAATCAAATGTCTTAGGTCTTAGTGGTTGTAGATTGTATCACGCATTTGGGGACATTTTAGTTCATGTTATTTATCAATATAAAACACTTGATTCTCTAATCTCTTTCAAAGTTTGTCTGACACTTTGTTGAACTTTGCTCTTACATTCATTGTTATCACTTAGTAGTTCCTTTTCTTTCTCCCCTGTCAACTTTATTTTATTTTGTTTTATGAGTAGAAGAATATAATCATTCATATGACATATAACAGTGAATCGTGTAGGCTTCTTTTCACTTTTCATTTATACTACATCTTTTTAATCACATTGCTTCTATTGTCCTATCATCAAACATGTACCATGGCTGTTTAACAACTTGAATCCCCATGCATTATTTCTCTATAACACCCTTAACCTCCCTGGCGGTATGATTATTTCAGATTTTAGGTGCTGAAAGCGGTACCATTATTTTGCATGGAAATTTGGCGTTTTATATTGTAGGTCTGTAAATCTTAACAATAACACACTTAAATCTGTCCAAACCAGAGTTTAGTAGATATCCCGGGTATGATAAAGTTTGAAACACAAAAACATAAATTATAATATAATAAATAAAAATAAATAATAATAAAAAAAAAAAAAAATAGTAATAAAATAAATTTCCCCACAATTCACTATCGCTCAATTCTGCAAGTGTTCTAATTTACTATCGCTGTTTTCTAGCTGGTCTAAAGCCACTTTTGACGTAAAGGGACACTTTTTGGTTGCTATGGACAATCTCCAGTTTCCAGGCAGAAAGAACAGTATATATCATATAAAACTGCATGCAGGGCATGGGCCAAAGCACTGGGGACAAAAGGGATGTGAAATCATTTCATACAGTACTGTAATCTGTAAAATTACAGTACTGTATGTGTTATGATTTTTTACTTTTTTTTTAATTTGCCGCCAGGCTCCGCCCCCGTGAGTCGCGCCGCTCGCAGGGAACGGAGCCTGGCACGGAGAGGCTTCGGGGGAGGACGGAGCCCTCGGACACGGCGGGTGACATCGCAGGATCCCGGGGACAAGGTAAGTAACGCCGCCCCAGGATCCTGCAATGCGATCCCGAGTGTGGCTCGGGGTTACCGCTAATGGTACTGAATTTTAACCCCGAGCCACACTCTGGAAAACCGCCAGGGAGGCTACAGTGGTTGTAAACCCTTACATATACCCAGTGCAACGACTAGCTTCAGGTAAGACACAGAGATGGAACAAATCTTCCTACATAATTTGTACTGGTTTATCTGCACCTCTGAATCTCTTCTCTACAGCTTTTCAAAGCACACAGTTTATACAGCTTATCTGAGCCTTCAGAAGGCAGAGGGCAGGAGCTGAAGTTACATTCTGCCGAGGAATTCAGTGAGGAGAGCTCTGAGTACTGATTCAAGGAAAGGGACACACCCCTCTTCACACAATCTCAGGGTGTGTTCAGCAGAGAGAAATTACACTCAGTGCTCTGGATTGAGACACACTATAGAGACATATGCTTTTTTCATATTTAATGTCAGAGTTTTACAACCACTTTAAGTATCAGAGCATTTTGATGCTGTTTTGTTCTGCACGTTATATCTTTTAGGTTTGTAGTCTTCCCAAACATATCATATATAATTTTTCTTAGGACAGATAGGGCTTTCATTTGATAGCAGATTTGAATACATATACTTTTATTTTCTAGGTTTTAATTAGGAAGAAATAGTGAACAATTAGGAAAAGAAAATCCTGTAATTCTTCCCAATGTAACGTTTATTTAATTAGTGCAGTGCTAAATACGTACCCCAAAATACCATATAACTTTCAAAAACTGCTGATGAAAAAATATTACATGTGTGATTTTTTTATGCATAACAAAATGGTAAAGCTTGAAGTGAGGGTCTGTGTTTTACTTTAGGAGGTTTTTGTGTTTATAGTGATCTGCTACAAGAGCTTCTATTAGGCACTGTATAGCAAGGCTAGAAGCCAAGGTGCTGATTATTTTAGCTCATTGGCTTAGTGCTGGCTGTCACTGACAGCTTGCAGTCCCAACCTATATGATGGCCAAGACCCAACAAAACCACTGAGTTCCAATGCTGTTTCAAAAAGGCACTGGGTCAAACAGCTGTTTTCCCTGTGCCTATTTAGAATGATGCCTGAGCCAAAGAAAACTAAAGTTGTTTCTTGCTATGTACAACTGTGCTCTTCCTCCTTTGCTATACTTTTTATAAATCAATTCAACAATATTTAAAGCAGCACGGCTTCCATGGTGGGTGCCTCTTTTGCCTTGTCCTAGCCCAGGATGTCACATAAGGGGGAGAAGGAATGACTTCATCCATCTGTGTAAGCACTGACATATCAAAATCCAGTGCTTACTTAGGTTGGATTCCTGCAGTGGTGAGGCAGTCAGGAAGTGTGTATGGGTGAGCAGGTTTCTCTTTTAAGGATAGGTACAGGTACTCCCCCTTCCGAGTCACCCCTTGTCACTGCCCCTACCCACCTCCGAGCACCGTCCCTTGTTTCCATCCCCTATCCACCTCCATTACCTCCCCTTTTAGAGAACCAAGTATCATTTTGTGGTGTTAAAGCAGAGCACCACCCAAAAGGGGAAGCTCCACTTGTTTGCACCCTCCACTGCCGCATTTGGCACTTTTTGAGGGGGAAGGGGGAACGGGTACCTGTCTAAACCCACTTCTGGCTCAGATCATCAAGGCAATCTATGAGTATGTTGGCCAATGCCCCCCGCAGCCTTCTGGGACACACACAGGTCCCAGAAGACTGCGGTACCATTCACAAAGTGCAGCGTTACTCGCACATGCCTACAACTTACAATGTTGGTGCCTGCACCCAAAGTGGATTGAAGAAATGGCTCGGGTGCCAACATTACTGGATCCCTGGACAGGTATCCTTATATTAAAAGTCAGCAGCTACAGTATTTTAACTGCTGACTTTTAATTAATTTTGAGAGGCAACAACAATATACCCCCATCCAGTAACAGCAGATCCTCCCTCTCAGCAACAATAGTTCCCCAACAACAATAAATCTCCCGGAAGCCAGTATCTGTAGACCCCTCCATCAACAGTAGATCCCTTCCAGCAACAATTGAAACCACAGCAACATTACACCCCCAGCAACAATAGATCCTCCACCAGCAATAATAGACCCCCCGCAACAATACATCCACCGGGGACAATATATTCCCCAGCAGCCAGCATTGATAGATCCTCCAGCACATCCCACAACACCTTGCCATTACATAAATTTAGTGTTGGAGATGCCAGAACTGCATTCCCCCACGCTCCTGCTATAAAAAAGCCTTGTGGCTGAGTATAACTTGTTCGGGGATGGGGAGATGACAGTGTCTGTTTCGCTTTCTCAATGAAATTAAGCAAATTTGACTTACCAAAATTGTTGTAACTACAATAGTCTTGTTTTCCACAGAAGAAGAGTCATTTGTGGGCTGCTGGTCAGGAGCAGGAACAAAACGTTCATATTCATTCCAATGTCCAACCTGCAACACATTTCATTAGCATAATCTGAATGTGATAAGCAAGCATTCTGGACTATATTGGCCAAGTAAAAATAAACAGAGTTGGAGGAATGGATGGCCAAGTGCATAGATCACTATAGCAAATTTTACACAGTCTGGGACACATGGATACATTATACATCCGGGAACTCTGGGTTACCATAGTTCCCTATAACAGTACCCCCCGTATCTACAAGAGGTGATGGTCTGGCAGTTGCCTAAAACCCTGCAGCATGCTCTACTGCTGTATACTTGACTCTACACAACAGTTATGCAATACTTGTCCTGATGTATCTGTTAACATATGCTCATCCCAGGTCTGCTTTTTATGCCCTTCATGTAATGTCCCCAAGCTGAAAGACCAGCTACCAGTTACTTTTTATTTCACTTGTAATTGTTTTACTTGCTCACTGAGGTTTTTTTTGTTCTCCCTTTTTGTGTTTACATGCCCCCCAGTTTCTTTTGTTTCCTCCCCTTTTGATTGGGCTCCTCTGTGTGTGTTACGGTAGTACTTGCCACACATGAGGTAAATACTTCCTTTTACAATATGTGACTTGACACCTGGAGGCATCCTAGTTCACTGGGGTTGCTATCTTGATGCCAAATGACCGGTTCTCATTGGATGCTTCTCCCGGTGGGCCCCTTCTGGTTGTCGACCTCAGAGGCTATTGCAGCCAGTCCCCGGTAATTTCCATCTCATTCACAGAGGCACATTCACTGACAGCCTGGCCTCAGTCTTCAGAGGGTTATATGCTAGTACTCAGGATAATCCTCATACCATTGCTGCTATCATCTGACCAGTGGTGAATTGTACTACATGATGTGATTCACAAGTGTTGTCTCCATAAATAACGCTGCTTCCTTTATTTAACTTTCTTGGAATTTTGGAAATGTTATTTTCAAAACATAATAAAACAAAGATACTGTTTTATAAGGTAGATATGAAGTTCAATTAAGCATCATTCTGGTATTTTTACAGAAGTATGGTAAATTAACAGTAAGCAGAACTGAAAGCAAAGAATAAGTTAAATTATATCTCTGGCCAAAACTTTTTTTTTATTTTTCCATAGTGTAGGGAATGCTAAGAACATAATATCAAATTATTTTTATATTGTCTTTGGGTAGACACCCGGAGACAATATACTATAAACATTTGCTGTATTTTGTGCAGTGTGTGTACATTAAAAACCATTAAAAACCATTAAAAAGAGCAAATAAGAACTGTATAAAATTGTGACCAAAAAGAAAATCTATTTCACATTAGGCAGAATAATGAATGCTAATATCTGCTTACTATGGGCCACTTCATACCATTTCTGTATACACTAATTTGTAAACAAAGGGCTGAGTGAGCCCACTTGAAATTCTGGTTAGTGGGTCTTAAGCCTTGTACACACGATCAGATTTTCCACAGACAAAGCCTCAGACTTTTGTCCAAAGGGTGTTGGCCAAAAACTTGTCTTGCATACAAGCAGCACACAATTGTCGGCCAACAAACACAAACGTAGTGATGTACTGGACGCACTACGAGACGATAAAGAGGAAGTTCAGTTGTCATGCACCACCCTTTGGATTCCTTCTGCTAATTTTGTGTTAGTAGAAGTTTGGTGAGTGTTGATTCACGGTTTTCATTTTGCAGTTTTCAGTTCATTTCTGAATGGCCGTTTGTCAACCAGACATGTTGCTGAATCGGAGGAGATAATGTGTTATTTATTATTGGCCTTGGAGTTATTGCTTTGACACAAGTCCAGTCCAGGAACAGGAGGAGGAGGAGTTCTTGGACCAAAAATTGGTTGCTTTATTAATCGTGACCAATTATGTCATATGCCTTTGCTGTGGGAGCTCCAGGAGAATAATCCGGATGATTTTCGGAATTATCTCCGTATGACGGACCCCTGCTTTCTCCAACTCTTGGCATTGTTGACTCCCTATATTAAGAAGCAGGACACATGCATGAGGCTTTTATTTTATTTTTTGATTGAATAATGATCTGATTTGGTATATTTTCTATATTTTTGGATGCATAGAATGCACTTTTTGATTAAGTTCTATTGGCAGATAGCGTGTCTTATTCTATTTGTTTTCTTTTTTTAATGCACAATAAAAAAATGTGGAGAATAATACTTGGCTATGTGTTTTACTTCAAATGACAGTTTGGGAGTAGGCAGTTACATTTAAAAAAAATACAATGCAAAATTAACAAGGGACACCAACATAGTTGTATCTTTGATCTTAAAAACCACGGGATAATGGTGTTGTGGTAATTTGACCGAAAAAAAAGCATAATAATATTATTCTTGATATCACTAGAAAATAAAAGCCATTTAAAATATGTTTGGCAGAACTCCATCAGTATCACCAACAAAGCAGCTTCATTATTATCCCATTAAAGAAGAAGAGAATGTGCGCTGCATTTCAAGATTTCATAATTTGCCACGTCTTCATTATGAACGCTAGTTTACAAGACCGACCACTTCTGGCTCGTCCCTGCTTCTGAGCATGCGTGTTTGTACTTTGGACTTTTGTCCGACGGACTTGTGTACACACGTTAGGAAAATCTGAAAATAGACCGTTGTCCGCGTAAAATTTTAAAGCCTGCCAACCAACATTTGTCTGCGGAAAATCCAACAATTGTCCGATGGAGCGTACAAAAGATTGGATTTTCTGCCAACAGCCTGTCATCACACAATTCCGGTCGGAAAATCCGATCGTGTGTTTGAGGCTTTACAGCAAGATCAGCTAGCAATTTTGCATTGCATGCATTAAGGTGAAAAACCTTGAGACTTTAAAACTCCTTTAAAAAATAAGATTTTAGAAGTTCAAAATATAGTGAGCGACTGCAGTGTTTCCCAATATATGAAACAGTTTTGATTAGTTGTACTCCTGCTAATTATAGGTGAAACAATACAGGACTTCAGAATTTTGTGCAAAATTGCCTTATAGGAGAATATATTTATTCTAGGGCTAGCTATACATGCCTGATACCACAACGAGAATTGTAAACAAGATGTATGGGCATGCTTGTATTCTGGTGGAAATACTGGAGAAGACAGCACTGAGTGACAGATGTAATCATACACTGCAGAGTTTATGTTAATTGTACAAACAAGTGTGTAGTTTGCTGTGCAAAAACTGGTGAATGTATATAGCTGACCTGGTATTGATTTTTTTTTCTCAATACAACTGGAATTGAATTTTCAGTGACACATTGGCAGTTATAGGTTCACATTTTTCAGAGATGGTAATTGTACTTTTGTACATTTTCAATACCTCAGACAGATCCGTTTTTGGTGGACCAGATCTAGTGCAACTATATTTGCATACAAATACTTTCATTTGCTGCACTGTACCCTTTGTATGCTGACACAACAAAACACTGCAGAACTGCATGTTCTCTTTTTGTAATGTCATAGCTACATTTTATTAATGTACAGTACAGTATTTGAAAATCAAATTATAATCACCTAAGTAGACAAGTTCATTTAAATCAGTCCATTTTTAAATGACCACATCTGAAATTCACTTATCACTATAACTATAATGATAGACACTGAACTATGAAGATAACTAACTCTTCAAGAAAGATGTATTTTGTAACATAAACATGTTAAAGGCAACATTTATGAAGAAAATATGAAGTTTGCCATTACTGACTTCTCATAATGAAAATGCAAGCTATTTGACTGTTTTACTGATTTAGTAGATTTTGTTATTTCTGAGGCAATGGCCTGTAACAAATATTGAGTTCAACATTTCTGATTTTCCATGCTGCATGCTTGTCCTAGGCTAGTGGCTCAAATTATTCAGACCAGGCACAGACAGGCAATTTTTTATGAGGAGAAAAATTGTGGTAGCCCCAATATTCTTTCACTATTTCCTTTAAGCCTTAAAATTCATTGAGATTGTACCGACGGAGTGGAAAATCTTCACTTAGCAAAGTGAATGTTATACTTGCTTATTGAATATATTGAAGTTGAATGTCCAATCACATGCAGTAAGATTTAAAAATAACCAGGATTTTACCATGCACATGATTAGAAAATTGAGGTGAGCATGGCTTCACTTCATTCACTAAGCACATAAACACAAGATGCCCAGGCTTAGAAGGAAGTCTCTCTGTTCATTTCCCAAACAAAACTATAGGGAGATCAAGCTCTATACAGCCCCTTTTAATATAGTAAAATGTTATTTCTGTTGAGTTGTTTTTGAACACAGAAAAACACATCACTACTTGCTTTTAAAATCCATTAAACTTACTTTGCGAGGTTTAGTAGCTGTCATCTCATATACATCAATGGTGTAGTTGGTTCTTCTTCCATATGTATCAAACTGGATATTCCCAGTCATTCCTTGAACTTGAACCTAGAACATGAACAATTCCATATTTAGGAGATACTATTAATAATTATAAAGGTTGATTAAAGGACCATGAAAGTTACTTTCTATATAAGGTCTACTTACGTAGGCACAGGTAAAACTATTGTTCTCATATAGGAGTAGTTGCTGATATTATTTAACTAGTGTACTAGTATATACTAGAGATCAGTGTCAGGGTTCTGAAAGAGTTGTAATTGATGTCTACAGCTCTAGGCTTTATCTCAGCAGCAGGAGAGTCCTCAAGGAATGCTATAGCTGCACTGCCAATGCTCACAGATGTTATACCCTCTGTTAATTATAATGCAACTCATTGGACAATTTATTTAGATGCATATGTGTTTATGGCGCACTTTTCCTTTCCATATTTATCTGATATTTATTATTATGAAAAGTTATTTCATTTATTGTAAACGTGCCACAAGATGGGCCAAATAAAGCAGAGGATATGATGAAAAAAAATCAGTAAGGCGAAGTTACTTTTATGAAAATCATGTAAAGATATTTAACGTGGTTGTAAAGTCATAATCCTTAATAACTTGCATCCCCTCTGTTTTATCAAGATACAGATAAGTACTGTGTGTCTGTTTTTTAAAAATTCTAAACCTAAATACCTTTTCTTAAAGCACCACTGTGCTGTAAAGTGTCCTCCTCGGCTCTCCTTCCCCGATCTAAGGAGAGCAGCGGGAGGGGCTGAGATTCCCCTCTGACGTCAGCTGGACAGCAAAGGGAGGTCACGTGACCTCACATCTGTGCTGTGCAAGAAGGTATTAGGATTAGAATTTTTTTTTTAAATGAACACACTGTTCTTTGAATATTGATAAAAAAGAGGGGATGCATGTTATTTTTAAATGTTACCTTCAAGCCACAGGGAATAGCAGCAGGAGGGGGGGGGGGGGTGAGAAGATTGGCTCAAGCTCAGGCTTCAGAAATGAGAGGCAGGGAGGGAGGGAGAGAATCAGAGACTCACAGCAGAGAGCGTGATGATGTAGGTACATAAACTTAGCACGGTATCATGGATCAGCAGCCATGATTACCGTGGTCATCACACAGAGGGGGACACAGGAGCAGGCAGGATCAACCAGGTATTTTAGATCAAAGAAAGGGTCAAATTACACTGCAGAAGCACAATGCTATAGATCATGCCTTAAAGAAACAGAAGCTTTTTTTTTCTTTTAGGGTTACAACCGCTTTAAGAGATCTAATGATACTGGCAGCTTAAAGTATATGCCTGGAAAAAACAAGCACATAATGTAGTTTTTTTAGCAGAGACCGTAGGGAATAAAATGGCGATCGTTGCAATTTTTTATGTCACACTGTATTCGCGCAGCGGTTTTTCAAACGCATTTTTTTGGGGAAAAAATACACTTTAATGAATAAAAAAAAAAGAAAAAACCACAACATAAGCCCCTTTTTTTGCAAAATATGAAAGATGATGTTATGCTTAGTAAATAGATACCAAACATGTCCCACTTTAAAATTGCGAATTGCCTGTTTAGAGGTACTCGCTCTAACGTTCTTAGCGATACCCCACTGTGTGGTATAAACACTGTCTACATATGCATGCGTGACTTACATATGTGTTTGTGTCTGTGCGCAAAATGGGGGGTGCTTTAAACATTTTCTTATTTGTTTATTTTTACACTGTCCCTTTAATTTTTTTGGATCACTATTATTCCTATTACAAGGAATAGAAACACCCCTTGTAATAGAAAAAAAAGCATGACAGGTCCTCTTTATGGAGAGATCTGGGGTCAAAAAGACCCCAAATCTTTACTTTACCTTTAAAAGCAAAGGATCAAAAAAAGTATTTTTTGATCTTTTGCTCAAAAAAATTGTTTGATCTTTTGTTCAGATCTGGAAGTAGCGTCATGATGTAGCTCCGGTCCTCCAAGGCCATAGAGGCAGAGACAATCTTGTCTATGTGACCAGCTGGCCGCACCCTCAGATCGTTTCTCGGGCACGCCGGTGAAGACGGTAAGCCCAAGAAACACTGGCCAGCAGCGGGAGGGGGGCTGTTCCCTACCACTGCTTCTGAAAGCGAGCCAGCAGCTAATGAGCTGCTTGGACCACTTTCATGAGAAAGCCATCTGCCAGGTGGAAAAAAAAAATCTGGCTTTATGGTTGATAGCTTCAGCCATAACCCCAGTAAACCACTTTCAACCCGCATTGTATATATATGTATTATGGTCAGCAAATGGTTAAGAAAGAGAGAGGAAATCTTCCCCAATAAACAGACAGCAGGGAACCTCCTAGATGTGCCTAAAATCACCCTAATCACATATGGGCAGGATGTTGTGGTCTGATGGTCAGTGGTTCAGCTATTTTTCCTGTGAGAGTGGGAGTCCCTTTCTTGCTCTTTTCTAGTTGCTGTGTATCCCTGGCCTCTGGTGAGAGGGAAAGTTATTCAATAGTTTGTATTACATGTTTACATTATTGTATGTGTAAACTATATTGACGTTTGGACCACCATTTAAATATATCAATAACATACCATAACAACCATTGCTTCTCAATAAACTCCTGAAAAAGTGGACTGTGAAGCTTGCTGATTAAATTTTTAGGATTGTTTTTTTAATGATATATTAGTTATATGTTGGTGGTCATATGACTTTCTGCAAAAAATATTTTTGTATACACAAGAGGAACTGTTTTTCTTGGCATAAGTCAGTGTAACTTTTATTCCATTTGCTTATAAAACTTGGAAGTATTTTAAATGGCAATATCCTCACTGAGATATATATATATATATATATATGTATCTATATATATATATATATATCTATATATATAGATATATATATATATATATATATACACACACATACACTCTATATATAAAGTCTTCTTTTCTCTAGAATGTATGCTGCATATTTGTGGGATAATAGAATTAAAATAATTTTAAAAGGAAAAGGTGAATTCCAACTCCCTCTTTGATGGCTAGAATTTTTTTTTTCGTAAAGCATCAGTTACTATTGTTGCTGGATCTAGTTACAATTTTTTTTTAAGAATGTAACGTCTATGCATACTGTACATTTCTCATATCTAATTTAAATTGTCCAGAATTGAAAATTAACTATAAACCTAACATTGACACTCATTTTTTGAAGTATTTGCATTCACCTTTTTTCCTTCTTTGCTGCATCTCAGTGCAGCCCCTTTTCAGCTATTTCCTGTCTACATGCATGCACTCCATTAATTGATACATGGCATTTCATAATGAGAGATGCCTGAAGATGACAGCAGTGGAACATGCCTGTGTTTTGTATGCTGAAATGGCCATGTGTCGTCCTCAAAGGAAACACGTTAGATGGAGTGAAAAGGCAGGATCACAATTTGGAGACAGGATAGTAGAGCTGTCACCCTAAAACAGCCCAAGTCTGAACCAGGACCTTCATGGCAGGGTCACCAGATATTATTTTAATTAAAATTGCAGACTTGGTTTCTTTGTTTCTACATTTTTTTGTTAACAAAAGCATTAAACAGTAATGGTTCTAAAATGGTTAATTGACCAAGTCATGTATTCTTCATGTGGGATGACGCTTGCGTTCTTTTTTTCAAGGTCTATTAGGCATTATCTGCTTCATAATAACATTATGTAGTTGTGCCATGATACACTTAATTGTTTATGTTATTATATAGTACACAGTAAGACACAAATAATCATTCTTGCATGAAATTAAAGTGACTCCCTGCTCTTTGTGTTTTTGTAGACCAGGATACAGATCATCACATGGACCCCTTTTGACTGTTCTGTAATACTGTACTGTTCAAGATGTCACAACATAGTACACGTTTAATACAAAATTCTGTCATCGTATCTGAAAAAATACATGACTATAACAAAAATACCTGACTGATGAAAAATCACATCTGCGTGAAGAGTGGGTATTACAATTTCTAAACAATTTACAAATATATTTTTCTGTAGTATATTCTAGCTAATATTCCTTGGACAATTCATAAGGGAAATAGATTTTTTCTGTGTTTGTTTGCCTTTTGTTTAATAATTTGTACAATGTTTTGTAGTAACATTTTATTGTCAGTCATTGGGGTAGATTTACTAAAGGCAGATAGACTGTGCACTTTTGCAAGTGCAGTTGCACTCATTTTCCCCCAGAGCTTAGTAAATGAGGGGGAGCTCTGCTAACTTTCAACTTAACCGATCATGTGCAAGCAAAAATTCATTTTTTTCCTTGCATGTGAGTATTCTTTGTAAAGTGAATGTTTACCTCATTTGCTAAGCTCTGGAGCAACTGCACTTGCAAAAGTGTATAATCTATTTGCTTTTGGTATATCAACCTCATTGTCTGACGGACTGGAAAGCTGACAGTTCTGGCATTTGCAAAAAGTCCAGTTTCTCTGTGACTAGTGAGCTCATTTAATTTTCTCAGCCTATTTTGGTCCTGTTATAATAAAACACGGATGATCTATATCTTACTGCTTAGTTTAGCAAAAGCTGTTTACACGAATATGGGCTAGTGTGCTTGTTTTTAGCTTGCAGTTTGCAGTAGACAGATCAATTTTTCTAAATTAAACTATTAAATTTAACAGACTAAATTATCAAAAGGCAAAGCTTTCGGGTCATTCTTTGAGAAGCAATTATATTAAGGAAAATTATTTTTATAGCTGAAATGTACATATCTTGCTTAGTATACAGTATATCTGGCTATTAAAATCTCCAATTTTGGAATCTCTGGCTTCCAATGATACCTGGCTCACAATGACAACCTAACTGTGTATTGCAGAGTTTCTTTGATCATTCTTTGCATGTATAAATAACAAATCATGAAAACAATAAAATGAGAAAAAAAAGTGCCTGAAGCCATTGAAATAATTTATGTAAGGGTAATTAACTGAGCCACTGAAGCAATCTTTTACTATTCAGCCATATAACAGTAAGCAATCTAAACGATATACGGTATATATTTTAAAACATTTATAACAGAGAGGTTACTTACTGCCTATAAGGTACTGAATATTGTGATGACTTGACAAACATTCAAACCTTCATCTCTTTAAAAATTACATATTAATATGTAGTATTGGAGAAAATGTAAAATGCCAAATCTGTATTAGCATGTATCCACACTTTGGTGCAGTTATTTTTCAATAAGTGAATCAATGTCATTACAATGTTATGTTATGGTGCCAGTTTAATAAAAAATGTTCTTACATATAGTTACATAGTAGGTGAGGTTGAAAAAAAGACACAAGTCCATCAAGTCCAACCTATGTGTGTGATTATATGTCAGTTCTCTTGATTTAAATCACTTATTAGTGTATAGTAAGAAACAAAAACTCTTTTTTTCTTTAACAATGTGGACATTTTTGCCTATGCTTACTGCACATTAGTCCATTTTAGGGATTGATTTTCTAAAGGCAAATAGGTTGTGCACTTTGGAAAGTGCAGTTGCTCCAGAACTTAGTAAATGAGCAAAAAGCTCTGCTGACTTTCATCATCCAATCATGTGCAGGTAAAAATACTGTTTTTTTTTTTCCTTGCACGTGGTTGGGTATGCTTTTTAAAGTGAAGCTTTCCTCATTTACTAAATCTTGAAACAACTACACTTGCAGTGTGAAACTGCACTTTGCAAAGTGCACAGCCTATTTGCCTTTAGTAAATCAACCCCTAAGGATCAAGTGAGATCCCCTATTCTGATATATCACAAGATGGTCATACATGAACAGTCTTTTCACCAAGATTAATGGGTGGTAGTAAATCTGTCCATACTTGTTCCAAATGCTACACTGCCAAAGTACTTGATGAAGGCAACAGCTGTCTTGTGCTGTTATACTGTATAAAGTATATATACTATATAAAAATATAAGGAAGCAATCCAAAAAATGTGGTTAAGCACCAGTAGTTTTGATAATGTGTTAATATTGCTGAAACCTACTGTTATTTCTCTCAAACAACAAATGATGCCTTGGAAAATATGTACTTTTGAAAGGCTATTTTTTTAGAGAAAAGGCAAAGGTCACAAAATAATCAGAAAGATTTTCCGATATATTGGAAAATCTCTATGTGTCAAAATGAATGGTTGCAATGATTGTGAGTGGTTATTATCACCCAGTACATAGGTAAATACCATATTGCTGGGTGTTGGAAAAGAAGTTCAAATTGGTTACATGTACATATTGACCCTAATTTTTTACAGCAGAATGTAACAAAAATGGTAATTGAAGTGCTACACCATGGCTAAGAAGTCCAGATACATCTTTATTCCATAAAATTTGGGGGGGGGGGGGGGGGGTGCAATCCAAAAAGTATCCAACACATTTCAGGGGTCTAAAATGCCTCCTTCTTTATTTGCTAAATCAGCTGCTGATAAAGCCTGTACTTGTAATCACACTGAAAATTACCAATAAAGATCCAATTCAATTCTAGTTCAGTTACATTGTTATCAATTGTTTAGATCTCCATAATGCATTGGATATAATTTGTATTGTCCACCTAACTTTTACTGAAATCAAGTTATAGTTAAATAGATAGGGGGTGCTAGAAACTAGGATATAATATTTAAAGTGCAAACAAAATTATGCTTAATTAAGTACCTTCATTAATAAAAAATTGATTATTATAAATATTGGCAGTGGAGTTACTGCATAACCAACCAAAGCAGTACATTGATAACAATGCCAATGATAAATTTTCACAATACAGTGAATATTAATTCTAAAGTGGAGTGATATCTTCCAACATGTGCCAATTTCTTGCCAATGATATAAAAAAAGGTTCCGTCACCAAAAGAAAGAAGAAAATACACCTTGAAGTAATAGATATCTGCTTACCAGATACCAATGACCCCTTTAATTAAAAAGAGAGTCACTAGCGCTTATGCAGGATTGTGCCTGCTCACATGGACGGCTTGACACCTGGATGATGATTTAGGCATGAACCCCTCCGATCCCAATCGTTCAAGCAATGTATATATGGGAAACAAACAAAGTCTCCATAGTGTAAAACCATTTATTAAAATGTTAAGAAAAAGAGGTCTCTGACAGGGAGTAGTACTAAGCAGAGGGTGTGCCACATCCCAAAAATCTAAAAAGACCAAAACATTCCCCTAGAGTGGGACTTTTGAGGCACTACCATCAATGATGTATCATTGATGGTAGTGCCTCAAAAGTCCCACTCTAGGGGAATGTTTTGGTCTTTTTATTAAAATGTTAAGGTAACATTAAATAGCCAAATGGCCGCTTACATTTGTAGGTGCCTACCCGGCACTGGGGCTGCTCGTTTGTCAGGGTATGGTTGGTGTCAGAGACCCATCGCACCGCATCAATGGATGGCGTGCGTTCCACCCGACGTGAGAGACAACCAGATAACCAGATGTAGGTAAACAATCACGTGACCACGTATCGCTCCGAAGTACGTTTCGTTATGAACGTCCTCAGGGAAGTGGATTGGTCATTAGGTTACGAGCTTATAACGACAAAAAGGCGGGTAAATACGAACGTGACAGGAAGTCTTCCGTTTGTATCAATAAAGTTTCAATGGCATTAGATAAAAAAATGAAAAAAACGAAGGACATGCTCCCCCTGGTGGCTAAAAACCATATGGATTTAATAGTCACTCTGGCTAGAAAGGTAATAATTGGCATAGCCTAGCACTGCTTCCTATTGCCATATATTACTCCCCCTACTGGTTGTTTCCAAGTAGACGAAAAATACCCCATAATGTCAATTATGTTATATTATTGATTTGCAATAAATAATGTGAAACTAAGAAACAAGTTGTACCTGGGCCTCTTAGCAGTGGTGTGGTCGCTTCCAATTTCTATTTTGTTCTTTTATACTACAAGCCAATAAGACCATTGAAAACCTCTAGGGTGTAGAAGCCAAATTAATTACATCAACATCAATACTTTAGTATGACAATACCGATACGATAACTTTATGGATCCAGTGCTATTCTTCTACTTTCCTTTGTGACAGTAGAAGATATGTTCACTATCAAAGTGAAAACTTTGCAAAGAATATTCAATCATTCAATCATGTGCAAGAAACATAAAAAAAAAAAAAAAAAAAAAAAAGATTTTTGTTTTCACTTTGCAAAGAGAATTTTCACTTTGGAAAAAGAAAAATTACTTAGGTTAGTGAAAGCAGTGTTGTGTTGACTTAAATCATCCAATAGTACTACACTGTCATACTTGTGCTGCTTACTACAACTAAGCTACAATTGAAACTGCAGAATATCGGCATCCTATAGCCTTTTAAATTATTAGGGAGATGCTAGAAAATCATAAATGTAGATTTGACTAGTAACATAAGCTGATGATGACACAAATAATGTACTGTTTGATCACAGCTTAAAAGCCCTGGGTGAAGCAGTGCAAAGTATCGTATTTTCTCGGGAAGCTCAGGTTTATTTTCTGCCACCCAATTCTAAAAACATGTCTCTTTCTATAAGAATCACATTGTGCCCTGATACTAAAAACATGAGCCTCGCAGAGCTGAGATTTTCACGATTCACAAATCTTTTTACAATCTGTTATCTTCTTATTTACTTTCCTTTTCCTAAAACAAAGCCAAATAAAACTTGCATACAAGCATAAGCCGAATATCACGCTAGTCTGTTTGCATTTTCTAACCAGGCTTTGTTTTATGTGAATATAAATGCATCAGAATAATGATTTCTAATTATCCAAGAAATCATTACAACATGTGGCATGCTAGATGTTGAACCTTTGCCATGCTAGATGTTGCTGAACTACATTTCCCATAATTCTCATTATTTGAATACCACAACCTCCCACTCCTGATATAAATATACTAATAGGATTTTTATGTTAATTTTGAAATTCATTTAAAAAAATGGGAGAAATTTATTTTAAAATTGTCCAACTAGCCAACTGAAGGCAGTTGTCTAGTTTTGATCACAATTTTTCCTCCAACACTGATTTAAAAAAAGCACACAATACACAAGACGCATATATAGTAAGTTGTTTTTCTGTAGGTATATAGAGCTATAGGTTTTGTAAACTTTACCATCATATTATTTTTAGCATGGATGATAAAGTGTATAAACCCCAAATATATATATATATTTTTTGCCTAATTAGGGAGATTTCCATTTGCTTCCTGTCCTTTGGAGAAAAAGGGAAGTGGGAAGATATCTTTCCAGTGTGAGGGAAATTCCCACTTAGAAAGTTGTCCCAGGAACAAGTGTCTTCATTGGATGATTTCCCTTCTATATTGTGTACTGTATATTTCACCTGTATTTTCCCTTTTGCTTTTGTTGGAAACAGAGCACACCGTGGCTTTATTTTCCTTATATTTGAATCTGTATCTTTAAGGAAATGTTATTCTTTTAAAATAAAAAAACAAAAACTGGGACAGGTAAAGTTTTCCTGAAAACACACACCTGCAGAAGCCTACCAAACCCTAATGTCATAGCCTAACATCGTTTTGGTTCTGAAACTTTTAGGTAGTGTCAGTTTGTTTAATAAGCTCTCACCCCAGACATTCCCACCGGCCCATCACTATGATGTGCAGCCTTATTGGACACAAGGAATGTGCAGGATGCAGGAAGGGTTGGACAGTCTTTGGCACAAATAAAGGCCGAGCGGCTCAGGACAGAAAGGTTTGGAAGTCTGCTGCCACTATGTGCAGGCACCTCTAGGTGTCTACACTTAATGCCTGCAGCATTTTTTTGTTTTTTTCATTAACCTAATGCTAGGTTTAAGTGGAATTCTGGGCAATCAGTTAAATACGCAGTACATAGAGGTTTACTGTTATTTATTCCAAAATTTGTATTTAACATCACATGCCTATGTCACCATGTACATAAAACTATACTACTTGTTCATCTTTATTGCAAACTGGAGACTGTAAGGAATGTATTATACTAATTCATTGTCCATTGAACAGGCCAGATGCATAGAGGTGCATAGAGGTGATATCAGAAACTCTATAGCTGATAATAAGTGTGCAATCAGACTGAAAGGACTTCCATAACTCCATGGCTCAGTTGGGATTCCACCATGCTAGGGAGAGTCTAGCCCTGGGGGTCAGACACTTGAAGTGGTCTAAGGACCAAGTCTTTTTTTTGTTCCATGTTGCCAGAATTTTGAGTTGCAATGGTGTGGAATGAAACTGAGCGTACAGCACAGCCTCCAAGAAGGCAACCATCCCCTTGCAATGGGAAGTGCCTAGAGCAGGGTCCAGCGCATTCCAGTAAAATTACATCTTTGCCTCACTTCTTCAATCTGGTGCAGTCCCCTAAGGCACAGCTGAGAAGTCAACAGATCCAGAAGCCACAGAAGAGTCACAATGGCTATGATGTGTCCAAGGGACTTTATAGAAGAATAATCAGAGAGGAAAAGAAATTCCAAAGGAAAGAGGTAATCTTCTCTCAGTAAGAGGTCCATTACCTAAGCGCACTAGCAAAACATAAAATCCTGTGTCCTATACTGTATAATTATAAAATCTGTAACCCAAAATCAGATTTTAAGTATAGGCCTTCCTTATTTGGTGATAGTCTGAGTTCTGAGGCAATGCCTATAATGCCTAATATGGGCCTATACTCAAACATTAACCTAACCACTTCCCAACCGAGGGTACATCTACCTCCTCGGGAAGTGGTGCTGACATCTGGGTCATGGCTGCAGCCATGATCCAGAAATCAGTTTCTTCAGCTGGCAAACATCTTTAAAGTAAAAGTGAATTGTATGGCTATATAGCCGCCTGATCACTTTTACAGGTGGCAGAAGGGAGCCAACCGCCGCCTTTACCAGGCTCTACCATCCCACTGGGGAGCCCAGTACTGGTGACTGTTCACATCAGATACACTACACAGAGTGGAGCTTTCATTGTTTGTCCCCCTCTCTGACACTAGAAACCAGAAATGAAAAGGATCTTGTTACTTCCAGTTTTGGTTTGTTTGTTATCAAGCCATTACCAGCTTGTAAAGCATCTGCTCTCGGTTTGATCAGATGATTTTCTAATAGACCCCAGATCTCTTCATAAAGAGGGTCTAGCATGGCCCCTGCTAACCAAGGGATGTTCATCCCTTTTGATAGCAATAAAGTTCAATAAAAGATTAAAGGTACAGTATAAAAAAATACATTTATATAAAATAAATATTGAAATAAAACATTTTTAAAGTGCCCCCGTGCTCATGCAGAATGCGCACACAGGTCCTTTACACATATGTAAACGGTAACTGCACTGCACATGTGAGGTATCGTTGCAAATGTCTGAGTGAGGGTAACATTTTTAGTGCCAGACCTCCTGTGTAACTCTAAACTACTAAGCTTTAGAGGCTTCTAAAGCATTTCCTATGAGGATTTTTTTGGTACCATAGTTTGTTGTGGTTCCTTGGGTGTTTGCAATTTTAAAAAGTGACATGTTAGCTATTTACTTGGTGTAACATCATCTTTTATATTGCAACAAAAAAATGGTTATTATATTGTGTTTGTGTGCACTGAAATTCATTAAAGTCCTAAAAGTTTGCATTTTAAAAATGGCTGTACAAATATCGCGTTGCATAAAAAATTGCAACAACCACCATTTTATTCTCCAGGGCTTCTGCATAAAAAAAAATATGTTTTAGGGTTCTAAGTCATTTTCTAGAAAAAGAATGCACAATTTTAAATGCATATGAGAAATATCAGAATAGGTGAGATGATGGAAAACAGGGCAAAAAAAAAAAAAGTTATTTTTTTTCTCAAGCTCTTGTAAACAAACAATTACTGTATAATACAATTCTATAGCTAGAAATCTTATTATGCAATGTGTCATAGTTACCATTTTCAGAGCCCGTTCAATATCTATCCCTTGGCTCCAAGGCACTGCAGGGTTTGCCAGGCAGTCACCAGCACTCCCTCTTCTTGAGACATCCACTCGTTGCCTTCTTAAGTATCGAAATGCTTCTGCAATTACCAGGACTGCATCATGGGTCAGTGCAGATGTATACTAAACATAACAAAAAGCATATATGACACATAGTCTCAGACAGTGTATACATAATAATAATGAAAAGATGCTTGAATACTAATATTGCTTTTTGAATAAAAAGGTTACAGTTATTTATGCTTCAATTAATTATTATGTTACGGGGGTTTACAAAAACCATGAATGGGCATTTTGCAGTTCTGTCCCAACCATTTAGATATAAACAGAAAATATATTCTCCTGCGCTGGTGCAGAGGGCCTTAGTAAGGGTGGTAGTATTTCTTAAGGTTGTATATGTGAAGAGATCATACAAGCCCCGCTGCCTATGCCGACTAGGGGAAGTCCGAAATATTATGTGAAAAAGGAAAAGAAAGGCGCGTGGCCTGTTGCATGAATAATTGAAAGAAAGAGTTTATTGTAAACACAAGTAATATATACAAGGAAATACTACGCATTCGTACATATAGGTAAGAGCAATGTTACACATTTAGTAGATTGATATAAGTTGTTGTCCCCACAAGGGATACTCAAATAGTTGGCTAACGTGTTTCGAGGGTTAGCCTCTTCATCAGAGCCTTAGAGGGCCAAATCTAGTCTGTGTTTACATGTATAAAGTAGATATAGAGGAAGCTGGACGGGTAGTGTACCACTACATAGGTGTTATAGTGTTGTGGGCGAATTCTCTTTCAATGTAAGGGGTATCTTTCCACATCTCAGCACTCTCAGTACCATAGGGATGGTGTGTAAATGTAGGGCCATCTATTGATTGCTGTTGGTCTTAAAACCCTGGTGGTTGGTTCCGGTATTGCAGCCGAAGGTCTATGGATGTGTATCCACGTCCTTGTTAGGCTATGCTGAACGACTCCCCCGTGCTGTGGCTGTGTGCTGTCTCCTACCAGGCTAAAGCCATGTTGTGCTTCTGGATTCCTGGAGTGGGAGTGAGCTACTGTGCAGTATGGCCGTGTGACCTTGATACAGGCAGTGTTTCTTCTTTGGAAGGAAGGAACACTGCCTGTATCAAGGTCACATGGCCATACTGCGCAATAGCTCACTCCTACTCCACCAGGAATCCAGACGCAAACATGGCTGTAGCCTGGTAGGAGACAGCACACAGCCACAGCGCAGGGGAATTGTCCAGCATAACCTAACAAGAACGTGGATACACATCCATAGACCTTCGGCTGCAATACCGGAACCAACCTCCGGTTTTTAAGACCAACAGCAATCAATAGACGGCATCTACACACCATCCCTATGGTACTGAGAGTGCTGAGATGTGGAAAGATACCCCTTATTGTGAAAGAGAATTTGCTCGCAACACTATACCACCTATGTAATGGTTCACTACCCACCCAGCTTCCTCTATCTATATCTACTTTTATACATGTAAACACAGGCTAGATTTGGCCCTCTAAGGCTCTGATGAAGAGGCTAACCCTCGAAACGCGTTAGAAAATCATTCAGATGTTTTTACCATTAGCATAACATTTCTGTGGTTAAAGAGTGCAGCTGTTTAATACCTCTGACAAATTTTAATATTGAAGAATTTAAAGTGGAATCAAGCTGTGATGGGGAGGGAGGGGAGTTGTGGAAGTACTACTCAAAATATACAAGTATGCACGGCATACTTCCAAATTATGGAAAATCTATCTCTGAGATTGCCTTTAGACAGCTCTACACGCTCTGTTGTTGTCACTGCCATCTTCTCTGATTCTTCTTCCACATCTGGCATCTCCCTTCTTGGCATTTTTGGCTAATAATGCAAAGCTATTGCAAATTCATGGCACCTGGCTCAACTCTTCAGCATCTTATGAGAATGTACACAATGTGCATGTAGCATGCATTTAAGAAACATGCTAGCAAGCAGATAAAGGAGTTTTTCTTTTTTGCTGAACACCCCTGCAAAGTTTCTTCTAACAAAAACTCTAGCTTCTAACAATTTTTAAAAAAATTCTCAATAATTTGTTAAATGCATCCCTCTACTGCATATGCCAGCGCCAAACACTTAATTTATATGACATAATATTTGTGATATCCTTGCTAAAAGCTAGTGTAGTAATAAGGGTAAATACATTTTATTAACTCATTATTTACCAGTGTCCAATCTGTGCTGCCCCTACATACATAGATTCTCAGGTATTTTTTTACGACATTTTATCAACCGTCCAGGCAAAAGTAACTGAACTGATCAGCTCAGGAAACCTACTGGCAACAGTTTGGTTACTTCATAGTTTTGATATAAATTGTTAATACCTTGCTTTGATATTCGGCTGTTTTTAGTATTGAAAACTTATTGAAACTCATTGAATTTGTCAAATAATTGTAATTAGTGCCCATCACAGATGAACTAAATTTGTAATTTCAAGAACATTTTTAAGCCCAGTGGATATGAAGAGTAGAGGATAGCTTAATTTGTTTTGATTGCTTTTTACTATATTTTGATAAAGGCAAGGGTACACATTTTATTTCTTTAATTAAACAATCAAGACTCCATAAAATGTAATTGAAAGATTTAAATATTCTTACAGTTAATACAGTATACATATTCAACGCAGTATTACTGAAATTACTTAACTTTTAATACACATTCTTATTTAGTTAGAAAATATAGGATTAGAAATAATTTAACACACTACCTTTATAAACATGAACTGTGCAATTAAAATCTGCTTTCATTATTTAAAAATGACACTTTTTAAACTAGGTACAAAGGTAGGGATGGACATTACATTGTATACATGGTCATTTGTTAGGAAACAACCAAGATGTTAAAATATACACTATATTACCAAAAGTATTGGGGTGCCTGCCTTTACATGCACATTAACTTTAATGGTATCCCAGCCTTATGCCCCGTACACACGGTCGGATTTTCCGATGGAAAATGTCCGATCGGAGCGTGTTGTCGGAAATTCCGACCGTGTGTAGGCTCCATCGCACATTTTCCATCGGATTTTCCGACACACAAAGTTGGAGAGCAGGAGATAAAATTTTCCGACAACAAAATCCATTGTCGGAAATTCCAATCGTGTGTACACAAATCCGACGGACAAAGTGCCACGCATGCTCAGAATAAATAAAGAGATGAAAGCTATTGGCCACTGCCCCGTTTATAGTCCCGACGTACATGTTTTACATCACCGCGTTTAAAACGATCAGATTTTCCGACAACTTTGTGTGACCGTGTGTATGCAAGACAAGTTTGAGCCAACATCCGTCGGAAAAAATCCTAGGATTTTGTTGTCGGAATGTCCGAACAAAGTCCGACCGTGTGTACGGGGCATAAGTCTGTAAGGTTCAATATTGAATTGGCCCACCCTTTGTAGCTATAACAGCTTCAATGCTTCTGGGAAGGCTGTCCACAAGGTTTAGGATTGTATCTATGGGAATGTTTGACCATTCTTCCAAAAGCGCATTTGTGAGGTCAGGCACTGATGTGGACGAGAAGGCCTGGCTCGCAGTCTGCGCTCTAATTCATCCCAAAGGTGTTCTATCAGGTTGAGGTCAGGACTCTGTGCCGGCCAGTCAAGTTCCTCCACCCCAAACTCGCTCATCCATGTCTTCATGGACCTTGCTTTGTGAAATGGTCGAAATCATTTGGTGGAGGGGGGATTATGGTGTGGGGTTATTTTCCTGGGGTTGCGTTTGGCCCCTTAGTTCCAGTGAAGGGAACGCTTATGGCATCAGCATACCAAGACATTTTGGACAATTTCATGCTCTTTGTGGGAAGGGTTTGAGGATGACTCCTTTCTTTTTCAACATGACTGCACACCAGTGCACAAACAAGGTCCATAAAGACATAGATGAGCGTGTTTTGGGTGGAGGAACTTGACTGGCCTGCACCAGTCCTGACCTCAACCTGATAGAACACCTTTGGGATGATATAGAGTGGAGACTGCGAGCCAGGCCTTCTCTTCCACATCAGTGCTTGACCTCACAAATGCGCTTCTGGAAGAATGGTCAAACATTTCCATAGACACACTCCTAAACCTTGTGGACAGCCGTCCCAGAAGAGTTGAAGCTTTTATAGCTGCAAAAGGTGGGCCAACGCAATAATGAACCCCAGGGACTAAGACTGGTATGCCATTATAGTTCATGTGCGTGTAAAGACAAGTGTCCCAATACTTTTGGTAATATAATGTAAATAATATAACAATTGCTATAGGTCCTTGCACCAGAGAGGGCTAAGTACTGCTTTATGCATAATTAATGTTTCCAGCCAGCATTGGGCATTCTTTTGAGGATTAGTTGTTTTAAAGTAAAAAAAAAACATGCTCAGTTTACCCCAATCTGGGCTCTCCACAAGCCACAACAGTCAGAATACACATTTGCATGTTAATGGGAGCATACTTCCAGGAGCCTGTACTGTCTATGTTTCTCTCCACTGCACCTGTGAACCTAATGTATGCTATTTGTAATAACCCATGCTCGAGGAAGTGTTTTCAAAGTTTTTACCCTAACATATATTTAGTTACACAGCAAAGTCATCACCTACAATGATGGAGCAAGTGTGTCAGACTTTCCAGGATATACCCAGTCCCAAAGTGATTAGCCAGATTGGGTGAACTAAGTAGAGTGCGATGATGAAATTAGGAATGGTTCTCTGTTTCACTATTGTACGTGTTTGAAAAGCTTAAGGCATGCAGTCCCTCCCTTTCCCTGTATAAATATACAGACTAAGTAGAAAGGGCTAAACAGCTGTGGTGTGGTTTTCCTTATGATAGTGGTAAAAGTTGCGTTTTCTGCTGCTCACTCACAAACAATATAATTAAAGAAAAAGTGCAATTAAGTCTTGTTAGGTGTCTGGAAAATGATATATGCATGCTTTGTTAATTATAATGCGTAGGAGTTGGATATGTGAATAAGAAACACCAGTCAGAGAGGCATACTATACCTTTAATGGTGAATTCCTTGCTTCAGGGAACTCTCGTTCATCCAGACGCACCCATCGCTGTACAAACTGCTGGACAAGCGGATTCTCATTATTCACAATCTGAAATCCAGTGACATTAGCTCCACCATGCATGACTCTCTCCAATGAAATGCCTGTAAACCCCTGTGTTTGTAGAAAATAAAATGATAAAAAGTTAGTTTCCTGACTGGATCAATTTTTGTAACAAAACCAGGATATTTAGGAAATTTTAACATGCCTTTTATGAGGTAGGCCAGATGGGTGTTTAACCAATAAACCAGGTTGCTTGATTTCTTATGGACATTACTTTTAGTTATGAGGGGTCAAAAGCCATCTTCTTGTCCACACATAAAAAATCTGCTAATCATGGTCTGCCAAGCCTAGAACCATATAATCTTGCAATAAGGGCCGTGGCCAGCCTATCTTGACATTTGTTTTCTAATACAGCATCTAACAGACCATTGTGTTATGTTACACTAAAGTGTAGTTTCTCTGTAATAATGAGAACCTTGCCATAATTCGAAAACTTTTTTTATATTCCTGTGAAATGAATGATCTTGTGTTTTGTCATTGAATAAAATTATATTACAATTACACTGCATTTAATATAGTGAACATTTACCCTAACATGTTAGACTCATTTTCCAGGAGTTTGTATCATGTTGTCCTAAAGTTTGTTATGTACTCAGTGCAATTATCATAAGGCAAATGGGTCAGTTGTTCCATGCCCACCACTCCAAGGGGAACTATCACTAGTTGGAACAAAAATCCAATGTACAAAGCCTGGTGTACAGCTGCAGTAGTATATAAACATAGATAGGGGTTGATTTACTAAAGGCAAATAGACTGCACTTTGTAAAGTGCAGTTGCACTCTGCAAGAGCAGTTGCTTTAGAGCTTAGTAAATGAGCAAAAGCTCTGCTGACTTCCATCATCCAATCATGTGCAAGCAAAAATGCTGTTTTTTTTTTCATTTTCCTTGCATGTGATTGGGTATTCTTTACAAAATGAAGATTTACCTCATTTACTAAGCTCTGGAGTAACTGCTCTTGTAGAGTGCAACTGCACTTTGAAAAGTGCACAGTCTATTTGCCTTTAGTAAATCAACCCCGTAGTCTCTACCACCTACCAACCCTAGGTCTAAGCTATTGGCTACTGGCTATTGAACTTCCTTTTTCTAGTCCTGTCGTAAGTGTTGTACGTCACCGCGTTCTGGACGGTCGGACATTGGGTTGACCGTGTGTAATCAAGACTGCTTGAATGAAATTCCGTCGGAGAAATCTTCGGAGTTTATTTAGATGGCAAAACCGGTCGTGTGTACGCGGCATAAGAGTCCATTCAATCGATAAATGCAGAAGGCAATGCAATCATGCATGCTACTGTGCCCTTCCTTTGTTCGGCTGTGTTGCTGGAGGATACCACTCTATAGATTATTTTCTAAATGCATAGGGTGCTGGTGCTAGTGGGTGTTAGTTCTGTTTAAAAAATATTTTCCTCCATCTAGGTGTTTGGTTAGAGTTTACAATATACACAGAAATGTGGATTCTGTAAGTGAGCTTCTATAGAAGACAACTAGACAACACAGCTTTATTTGCTAAACTTCACTTTCAGAAAAAGTGACTATTTGAACATCACAGCCTTGCAGTCCTGTAAAATGTCCCCATATTGGGTCCACATATATACCTTTATAAAACAATTACAAACTACAGGGCAACTGTCCATAACTTTATACTGTTTTGCGGTCTGTCTAGTACAATGTACTATTGCACTCGACCATCTTATTTTTTAATAGTCATGGTATTACATATTAGGGGATGCTGCTTACTTTACTAAAGCACAAAAATAATTTATAGATTTTGTTGCCTTAGGGGATTATGTGAAATCTCCATTAATCGCTGTAAAATATTGCAATTAGAAATATATTTCAGTTAGAGGGAAATATATTTAAAATACTGAGTGTTGTGTTGGTGTTATTGTAATTAGTTCAACTTCAAAGGTTGGCCTTTTGTTCTCCCTGAGAACATCTTCCCTGGGTAGTAAACAACAGCCTTCTTTGACTCATCCAATCAGGCTGTGCCCAATATACATTTACTAGGTACAGTGACCAATTAGGGAGAATTATATTAGCCACACTACAGAAAGGAGGGGGGGGGATATAATGCTTTGTGACCAAGCTAACTCACTCTTTGGTGTGGGAACAGACAGCAGTCACCATGGGCTGACCTGAAGTTAACAGGTAATCTAATATACTTGTATTTTATACTGTACTGTAAATATGGGTGTTGTGGGTAATTTGTAAATACCATGTAAGCCAGGAGACCTACACTGTACATTGTGTTGTAAATACTGTTGGGTGTGTACTTTGTATAGATTATGTAACCCTATTAATAAATGTGTATTGCGGAACGAACCACCTCTTTGTTGTAAGATCTCTCAGATCTAGATATGTATATGTCCATACTACTACAATGATTGAGGTGTATGCACAAAATACAGAACTAGTCAACAAAATGGCGAACACGAAGGGACAGAAAAATTTGGTGGTCTCTTTCAGCAATATCTCAAGGAGTTGCAATATCTACAAAAGGCACACTTTGAAAGGGTTTTTCATTTGAATGCTAAAAAAATGAACATTGGGTGCTCTAGGTGCTCGATATAGAAATGGGCTATAAGAAATAGCTGTGTTCTACAGTGTGTAATTAATAGGGAGCCTACGAGGAACACATAACTTTTGTTAAAAGCTAAATATAATATAGAATTGGTACATGAAGAGTCCAGATGCATTAGAAGGAGATGAAAAGAGCTGTTGCCCAATGTTTCTATGCATGAAGATTCAGTCTATTTAAAAAAAAAAAAAAGAGAGAGCTGTTTCCTGTATGTATGCATATCAACAGGAATTGAGAGCACAGCACAAAAGATGGATAGGGAGGACAGACAGTCTTTAGAAAATGTGCTACTTGTAGCTAACAATATTGGCAAACTGTTGCCAGAAGTGCACATAACATTTCATGCAGATAATGTCTTGCAACGATGTAAATTGCTGGGAGTTGCCAACTCCAGAGATCAGGTTAAAGTTTTACTATTAACAGTTAACTTAGACACATGGTCTTCCCTACCAGACCATGTTAAAGAAGGAAGAGCAGATTACAATGAAACTGTAGATGAATTGCTAAAAATAATATATCCCTTTGACCTAGGCTTAAAAGAAGCGTATAGAACAAAACAGGAAAATAATGAGAATCCACTTCTTTATGCAAACAGGCTATGGTCAGCTTACTATGTAGGCAAACGGAGAAACGTACACAGAGAGGACCCAGAGTACAAAACCCTCCTAATAGCTAATGCCCATCCAAAATTTAAAATTAAATGTGCATTTTTTATAAATCCCCTTAAAGATTCATATCAATGCATCATGGACTGTATGCACAAATTTTTTCATGTGGCCAGAAGGTCTAATTCTGTGAAATCAAAGATTTATCACCAGAGTACAAACAACAAAACCTGTTTCGCAAGTCACACTACAGGAGAATTTGCCACCTTTTCAAACAGAAAGAGGCACCATTACAATTACAATGCCTCCAAAGATAAGATCTATAGGCATGGCCCCCCAGGTACTAGTCAAAGGCAAATAGCTTCATGCTCCCCTTTGAATGTAAATTCCATGGAAAGTGATCTCAGATTACAGCACAGGAAATCAGTTCTGAAAGAGGTTAAGCTAATTAGCACAATTACCTCTCTTGAAAATGAGATTGAACTACTGAAGTCGCATATTCATAATTGGGAAAATACCAATAAAATAATGGAAACATCACAACATGTTCTTAAGGTAAAATATGAAGCATGCCATGCAGATGTGGTACAGTGTAGGAAAGAACTGAAAGAAATAAAACAATCTTTTGATCAAATTGTTAAGGTCCCACAGAAAACCATCTGTTCCATTCAAGCAGAAAATACTGGAGGGGGGGCCAACCTATCTATGCTATCTGCTAGGACTTCACCTTACTGGGAACAAACCTTAAATATAAGCAATGTAGAAAAAGCAAAAGAAATACCAGATCTAATGTGTCATTCAGATGTCTATGATCTGAGTCATTTGTTTTCACCAGATCCAAGGGTGAATGTCAGTGAACATATACCAATGTAAATATGTAAATGTAACAATGTGGCAGTGTTTTCTTTGTGTGAAAGAAAGGGAAAAGGGTAATAACTTTTGTCTAAGTTATATTTTCCAGGTGCAGGGAGCTCATGAAAAAGTATTTACATATTAATCAGGTGTATCAATATAGATGTATTTATACATAAATACATACACCTAAGGTAATGTATATTAGGCTAGGTATTCAAACATGGTTATTAGTAATACAGGTGTTTATCTTCCCCAAAGGATCAGAAGACTGCCATAAATATTCAAAGGTATAGGGTACAAGTAGTGTTTAGTACAGAAGCCTACTCTTGCTTCATTTTATATATTTTTTATTTATGTATTTGTTTTTGGTTGGTGTTCTTGGTTTTTGTTTGTTTTTTTTTGTTTCTTTTCTCCTGTTTGCGTAAACACATAACAATTCAGTTGCGATTTATCAAAGCTCTATCCAGGATGTATGGGTTCAATCTAAATGAATGTGTGTGTCTGAGTGATGAAATGCATGGGTATGAACTGTCCATGTGTAAAGAAAGATTTTTTTTTTGTAGGGGTGTACTCACCATTGTGTTATAGCCATCAATAAGTGTGATCACACTAATGCGCATGCTTTGTACTGTTTATGATTATTTTATTAATTTTTCTCGTTTGTAATGAGCTCAATACTGGTACCAGTTTAAATCAATACTTTTTTTTTTACAAGTTTATATGTATTCGCAAATAAATAACCTGTGCACAGATAAGAGATCTCGATCCCTATAACTCTGAGAAACTGTAGGGATTTTGTTTTGATAATTTTTCCTTTTCTGTGGCTTAGAGTGAAGTTTCATTCACTCTAATACGTGGAAAATACATAACAATGCATTGCTTTGCACCCTGTGGCATCTTATGGATTCAGTAGATCTGGTGTTTTGTTTTTCCTTCCAAATTGACACATGTGCTGTTAATATGTGTAAAGGTTTTATGTCTACAGGTTGTCTTCTTAAACTTTAAGTACTTACAAACACACCAGGTTTCCTATAACTTTTTGTTTGTCAGAGTACAGATATGTGGGTGTGTCTGTACATTTTCGACTGTACTTACTGTGGATGGACGCATTATCTCAGCTGAAAGTCTGTTCCAATCATCCACTACTAGTTTAGTCCATTATGAACCTCTCAGAGAGGTACAGTGAGGTGTTATTAATTTTTGAGTTTTGTATTTTAGGAGACATACACAGACAAGGACAAATGATTGGACCCAGACTGGACAAAGTACTTTGAAACACAGAGGACCTTGAAACATAATTTTTATTTTTTTTTTGTTTTAAGGAGAAGCCTTGAATCCAATTAATTGCAGTCAGGCCCAACTAAATTCTAAAAAGAAAAACATTTAAACTTTTTTTTAAAACAGAGATCCTGCTCTCTGTAATACAAGTTCTTGTGGCCTGATTGAATTGCAAATAGATTTGCACTGAGAGTCAATTAATATGTTAATCACCACCGACAGAGGGTGTTGCCTTTTGAATAGCTACAATGTTTGAAGGCAATTTCAATGTTTTTTTTTGACAGGATACAGATTCAATTTTTTTTTTAACTTGTTAATTTTTTTTTCTCTCATTTTTATTCTTATTTTTTTTTCTTCTTTTTTCTTAATGGTAATTTTTTTTTGTTTACAAAAAAAAAACAAAGGGGGAAGAAAGATTTTTATTTATATATTTTTTTTTAATTCTTTTTTTTTATGTTTTCTATTTTTCTTTCTTTCCTATAGTACCTCTATTTTTTTTTGTTTGGCAATTCTTGAGTTTAGTTTCACTAGGGTAAAATTAAAAAAAAAAAAGAGGGGAGTAGGGGGAACATTATATGGAGAACATTTAAAATGGTTAGAAATGTTGATATAGAATATTAAAGCTTCCCTATAGCATTTTTGGGGATGGACCAAGTTCCAACAGTTTTTCTTCTCTCTTTCAACATTGGATAATTGTTATATAAATGTATGTGATTGTAGCTATTACCAACTATGACAGTAACACCGGGGTGTTAGCAACAGTCATGTGACTATTTTCTTTGTATATGTGACATACAATCCTCTCTACAGTTCTAATATTGGGCAGTCATCATATGTGGTCATGGATCAATTTTTTTTTGGTCAGTTTTCTTTTTGTGCCATAATCAAGTTCAAAGAGCATTGCGTGAATATCATATAGATATACTGGGACTGGTGAGACTCATAGTGATTGGCAAATAGCAGGGAGTATAGTACAATTGTACTTAAGAGTAATTTAGTTTGATTGTTCCTGAAGCCACTAGTGACTGATGACATCACACTTATCCGTATTCTGAAATCAAGTTATTTTTGTCTGCGTAGGCGACACTGCCTAATCTGCACGGAAAACTCTTAAGGTGATGACCTCTTCCGTAGCCTGCTAAAGGCAGGACTCATACAGTAGCTACACATGGTAGCCAATGACAGAGCTATATGCCCAAAGGTTTGGCACCAGCCAAGGTTGAACGGAACACAGTTCCAGTAAAAGGGGTTAGTGGTGAGTTGCGATGGCAACAAAACTCCCCGGAACACGTGAAGGGTCATACACGAACACACAACGTGGTATTCCACAGAAGGTGGGGCAGAGGTACTTGCAGGCATATGACAATGGAGGAAGAAAGATGGGGGGATGAAAATCAGACACCTGGCTGAAGGGCGTAACCATTCAAATTGTTACACATGTCACTGGGAAAGGGGTCTCATTAGTATGTCGCAGTATATCTATGGCAATTCTAATCAAAGGTCCTTACGGCTCAGACTTACCAGACAAGCATTCAGTTGAATGCATATGTTTTAAATGTACTTGTGTTTTTATTTCTCTACCTTTGTCCACATTAATAAAGTATAATCTTAGAAAGCCAGGAAAAGCTGGTCCCCAGGCTATTATTGTATGCTGTATCCACTTGGAATCACCAGTGAAGGCCGTCCCAGAAGCAAGGGCAACAGGACCAGATTCGCCTTATGGACTTTCGTACTGTTAGTATCGGACTATTGTTATTATTGGACTGTTGAGAACAAGGATCCTCATGTTTTTGTTTTGTTTTTCCTTATTGTTTTGTTTTGGTGCTGTTTCTCATGATTTCTATTTTGGACTTATGACATCCAGAACAAGTGATTACTACCAATACTGGGATCCAGAAGTGTGAACTGTAGAGATGGAGAGTTTAAAAGTTTTTTTTTTTCTTCTCAAAGAGTTTTATTTCATTTCAGAGGACAAAGTCAAACGTGCCAGATATTGAAGGAGATTGCACATAAACCATTATTCTAGGTGTGGCCGAGTCTCATATTTTCAACTGGCCACAAGGGGCCATCTGTTGCCTTAGGGGATTATGTGAAATCTCCATTATTCGCTGTAAAATATTGCAATTAGAAATATATTTCAGTTAGAGGGAAATATATTTAAAATACTGAGTGTTGTGTTGGTGTTATTGTAATTAGTTCAACTTCAAAGGTTGGCCTTTTGTTCTCCCTGAGAACATCTTCCCTGGGTAGTAAACAACAGCCTTCTTTGACTCATCCAATCAGGCTGTGCCCAATATACATTTACTAGGTACAGTGACCAATTAGGGAGAATTATATTAGCCACACTACAGAAAGGAGGGGGGGATATAATGCTTTGTGACCAAGCTAACTCACTCTTTGGTGTGGGAACAGACAGCAGTCACCATGGGCTGACCTGAAGTTAACAGGTAATCTAATATACTTGTATTTTATACTGTACTGTAAATATGGGTGTTGTGGGTAATTTGTAAATACCATGTAAGCCAGGAGACCTACACTGTACATTGTGTTGTAAATACTGTTGGGTGTGTACTTTGTATAGATTATGTAACCCTATTAATAAATGTGTATTGCGGAACGAACCACCTCTTTGTTGTAAGATCTCTCAGATCTAGATATGTATATGTCCATACTACTACAATGATTGAGGTGTATGCACAAAATACAGAACTAGTCAACAATTTCATAGAGAAAGAATCTCATTAAGGTTATATACAGGCAAGGACTAGATGAAGAAGTACAACCAGTAAAAGACTTGTGTACACAAAATCCTGATGAATAAATTCATCTACAAGTCACTATCAAATATCAAAGTAATGTTGTTAATATACTTGATATCAACAGGTGTACAGCTAAATACTTGACTAATTCATTGTTAGCCACAGCAGTGATGTTAGCATGATTTACATGTGCATGGCACTATATAGTAACACAATAATGCCGCGTACACACGAGCAGACTTTCCTGTGGACTAGGTCCGACGGACTTTATGACGGACTTTCTGACTAGGTTTGACGGACTTTCCGAACCAACGGACTTGGCCACACATGATAGGCCTAAGTCCGTTCATAAGTCCGTTCAGTTTGAACGTGATGACGTAAACGGGACTAAAAAAGGAAGTTCAATAGCCAGTAGCCAATAGCTTCCCTTGCGTCGTATTTGGTCCGTCGGACCAGCTCACAGACGAACGGTTTTCCCAATTTTAGTCCGTTGGACTATGAGTCCGTCGGACAGATTTGAAACATGTTCTATTTCTAGGTCTATCAGATTTTTAACCTGAAAAGCTATCGGACTAGCCCACACACTATCGGATTGTCTGCCAGACTAATCCTGTCGGACCTAGTCCGCTGGAAAGTCCGCTCGTGTGTGTGCGGCATTAGAAGCACCCAGGCTGTGCCACTGCAAAGCATTTTCATTCTGCAATGCTCATTTTATAATATAGGTTTGTAAATATTTTAAACTTGATCCAGTATATTAAACCATTCTTAGTGGCAGAAGTTACAAAATCAAATTAAACATAAAATAAAAGGGTTGAATATACTTCTCAGTCAAAACACAAAAGCTTACTCAACTTAGATTACTAAGCTTTCCGGCGATGACTGAAAAAGTAAAGTAGTAAGTATAACCAGCTAAAGTGATATTTGATATAAACAAAAAAATGTGATAGTGCATTTACTATCTTAGCCTTAGAACAGGGGTAGGCAACTCCCGGCACTGGTGCCGCCACCAGCACACAAAGCCTCTTTTGCCGGAACTCGACTCCCTCCCCATTAGCAGAGCAGTGCAGGGAAGTGTCAGTGAGACACTAATGCATTCCAATTTCAGAATTCCCCACGCCGAACCTGCACTGACGGGGAGGCACTGTGCCCCCACACATTGTAAAAGATTGGAAACATTGTTTGGTTCTCTAACTTTGCTGTAGTCAGCTTTTGTGATGGGGAAGAGATTGGGTGCTGTTCTGCTGGAGGGGGGCTGTCATTGGCCACTGCTAAAGCCAATCACAGTCCTGATAGCCCCGTCCACCATCTGGAGGAAGAGGTTGCCACTACCAATCTCAGAAAGAAGGGATTTCTCTGTGATTGAGAAAACCACAATCAGGTGACAGTTTGTGGAATTACTGCTGAGCTTCTGGGAACTTTGTTGAAATTATTCCTGAACCTTTGCATCACTTACTACTGAACCCCTGCACTCTGTGTCCCTTTAAGCCACAGCCAGTATTCAGCGCAATAAAAATCACACCCAACTTCTGCTGCAGTGCTTTGTGCCACACTTTTCCTCAGTTGCGGGGGCCCAACTTATGATCCTGCACAGGCCCACTGCCCAATGCCCCTGACCTGAGCTCATCAATGCGCATCCATTCCAGATGCTTGTATGTGACATCACATACATCACATACAAGCATGTGGGCTGGATGTGAGAGGTGGATCAGAAGGATGAGTGTGCCAGGACAGGTAGATGTGTCTCATCTCTGCTTCCTTTCACCACTCTGCATATCACGCATAACATAGATGGGAAGAGGGTACAGCGGTGGAGCAGATAAGCAGGAGGGTACAGTGGTGGAAGAGATGAGAAGGGGGTTCAGCAGTGGGACAGAAGAGCAGGGGGTTACAGTGATGGGACAGATGAGTGGGGGGTTCAGTGTTGGGCCAGATTAGAAGGGGGTTTAGTGGTGGGACAGAAAAGCAGGGGGTAGAGCAGTGGGGCAGATGTGAAAGGGGGAGTATTGGTGGGACAGATGAGCAGGGGGTTACAGTGGTGGGGCAGGAGAGCAGAGGGGTACAAAGGTGAGACAGATGTGCAGGAGGTACATTGGTGGGGCAGATGAGAAAGCGGGTTACAGGGGTGGAGCAGATGAGGAGATGGGTTCAGTGTTAGGACAGATGAGAAGGTGATCTAGTAGTGAGACAGAAGAGCATGGAGATACAGTGGTGGAGCAAATGTGCAGGGAGGTACAGTGGTTGGGCAGATGAGCAGGAAGTTTACAGTGGTGGGGCAGATGTGCAGAAGGTACAGTGGTGGGAGGGATGAGAAGGGGTATTCAGCGGTGGGACACAAAAGCAGGGGGTACAGTGATGGGGCAGATGAGCAGGGGGATACAGTGATGGGAAAGATGAGCAGGGGGGGTTCACTGTTGGGGCAGTTCAGGTAGCATCAGTGTAGTGACGGTTGAACACCATCTATTTGATTGCATTACTGCCAGTTTAACGCCATTTACTTCTGTGTGTGTTACTGCCAGTTTAACGCCATATAGTTTTGTGCATTACTGCCATTTTAACACCATTTACTTCTGTGTGCATTGCTGCCAGTTTAACGCCATATAGTTCTGTGTGCGTTACTGCTAGTTTAATGCCATATAGTTTTGTGTGCGTTACTGCCAGTTTAACGCCATACAGTTCTGTGTGCGTTACTGCCAGTTTAACGCCATATAGTTTTGTGTGTGTTACTGCCAGTTTAGTGTCATATAGTTCTGTGTGCGTTACTGGCAGTTTAACGCGTCACTGTACGTTTGGTGCATTATATTGCCTTATGTTATAGTGTATCCGTGGAGTGTGTCTGTGTAGTGTGAGTACTCAAATTAAAGTGCACCAAACACCTCTTTACATTGATTAAAGTGCATCTACATACAGATTTCAACTTCTTTACAATTGCTTATAAGCACCACCTCCTCCCTCTCAATAATTTCTGGGAGGGCAAGAAGAGGCAGGCGTTCCCTTGGCACTGTAAGGGTGCCAGCAACAAATTTGTCCACAGGCAAAGGTGGACCTGGTGGTCAGTCCTCAGGCAGGGCATCATTTCCTCTGTTTAGTGAGTTTGCCTGTGCTATCCAGCCACAGCATGCAGAGGTGGTGGTGGTGGACTGTCTTACTAAACCTTCCTCATCCTCCTCATGCTTTATCACACAAGAAGAAACAAGTGTGCAGTCACCTGCAGTTGCCAGAGTGGATAAACCTGCCTCCTTGTCCGCATCTATTCCTGCCATAACCCCAACATCAGCCATTAAGGAGTCAGCTGAGTTATTTGACCACAGCATCAGCCACTTGCTCCTTGATAATGTCCTGTCAATACTGGATTCAGATGTTGGTTCTGAGGTTGAGGATGACAGGAACATGAGCCTAAAGAGAGGGAGGAACACTGGTAGACAAATTAGCATTCATGTTCCCAAAGCCGCAGCATATTGCCAAGTTGTCTCCAGTGGTAATGATGAAGATGGAGGAGATAGAGATGATGATGATGAGGTCACTGATGTGACTTGGGTGCCAGACAGAGCAGAGGAGTAAACTGAAGGGGAGGCGGCACAACCCCAAGAAGGCCGACATCAAGAAAGAGAAGAGAGCAGCCACCCTATTCCATCACATTCTGCAGCTAATATCTCCATTCCCCAAAGCTCAGTTGTCTGGGCCTTTTTCAGCAGATCTGTAGCAGATCGTAGTGTTGCGATCTGCAAACTGTGTCTCAGGCACATCAAACGTGGCAAAAACACCAACATTTGGGCACCACATGCTTAACAAGGCATTTAACATCCAACCACTTAGCCCATTGGCAAGAGCACCTAAAAGCCACACAAAAGGGGCACAAATCTGTCCCTTCTCCTCCTTACCCACTTTAGTCTGCCCCTCCTATATCGAGTCATTACCTCTCAGCAGGCTCCACTGACAGGGATTATAGTATAGCACTGGGTGTCCTAGGTCCTAGCAGCACATCTGCCAGCAGCACACCACCAGCTGTAGACTGTAGCTGGCAATTTTCTCTGCTCCATCTGTTGCAGCGGGAAAAAAAAATACAGTCCCTGCTACCCACATGCCCAGCATCTAAATGCAAGCTTGTCAAAGCTGTTGGCTCTACAACTTCTGCCTTTCAGCCTGGTGGATTCTGCCCCCTTCCGTGAATTCGCACAATGTGCTGTACCACAATGGCAGGTTCCCAGTCGCTACTACTTTTCACGTAAGGCCATTCCATCTCTCTACCATCACGTGGAAGGGAATGTTCAGGCATCGTTGGACAAGGCAGTCAGCCATAAAATGTGTGTGTGTGTATGTGCATGTATGTACTGTATTTATGATTTATGTATGTGTCTGCATATGTGCATTTATTAATTTTTATATATATATATATATATATATATATATATATATATATATATATATATATATATATATTGATATATATACAGTATATGTGTGTGTATTACATGTGTGTGCTTATATATGTGTATGTGTGTGTTTATATATGTGTATGTGTGTGTTTATATATGTGTATGTATGTGTGTTTCTAAGTATGTATGCACATTTTGTTGAAATTTCATTCAAATTTAATTTGAAAAGTGATTCATGTTTAGATCGCTTTTCAGAGGCATTTGACAGCCGGTATAGAGGCAATATGTTGCCTCCTGACCACCTGTTTTAACCCCTTAAATGTGTCATCACTATGCTGTAACTGCATGCAATGCACACAGTTGCAGGGTGGTTGCAGTGCAGCCCCATTCACCTAGGGGTATACTTCAAGGGTGCCCTGACTGGAAAAAGATTGTGAAACACTGACATAGAGGAACCAATCTCTCTATTTTCCTCCTGCAGCCACTAAATGCCTGCTGGAGGGAGAGGAGGAGAAGCCAACGGAAATGGAGAAATTGATTCCTTTATACGCAGCCACCCAGTTGCAACCAGGCCCTGTTGTTCCGCCCTTGGGCTCGGAGGAAAAGGCCCTGTCTCGGGGTCAGGGGGCCTTCATGGTTTCTTGCATCGGGGCCCTGAAGGTTCTAGTTACGCCACTTGTCTGCATCACATGGTGGATGATTACCTCGGGGCCAAAACAGAGATGGAGAGCTTTCCAGCTGACGGTCCACTGACTTACTGGGTCATGAGAACAGACCACTGGTCAGAACTTGCCCAGTATGCTATTGAGTTGTTGGGCTGCCCTATATCCAGTGTGCTTTCAGAATGGGCATTCAGTGCTGCAGGTGGTTTTTATAGAACGCGTCTGAACGCGTCTGGTTTTTATAGAACGCAGGTGGTTTTTATAGAACGCGTCTGTCCACAGACTCCATGGACTTTTATAAAAATGAATCAGTCCTGGATTACCAGCTAGGAAACCCCTGATGCCGATGTCACTGATTAATTCTTTTTGGGATGTGGAATCTCTGCAGGGACTTCGAGGCTGCCTAGCTTTGAGGGTGGTTCAATCATTTTATCTGGAAGAATGTTTTTGGTATAGGTTTCATGGGCACAATTAACACCCATAGACCAATTTTTCTGCACCTGTTTGACAGGTGCATATCATTGCAATTTTTTACAGCAATGCCAATTCTTGCTTTCATCAAGATTACCTCTATAGGGTTACGGTGGGAAGGCGCCAACACCAAAAGACCAATTTTTACGCACTCGTTACTTTTATACAAAGTCAAAGTGACACCAGAATGTATACAAAAAATCTCTAATCTTGTTCCCAGTGCATTACATTGTGGCCTCATCACACACACTGGTTACCCAGCTGTTGCTGAGCAAAATAAAGGCAGCTTGCAGGGAAAATGTCATTTTTTTTTGGCTTTATAAATGCAATTATTGCTGCAGCAGATTCTAGACACGGTACAGATCTGCCACTTTACAGGTAGACTAAGGGGACCCCCCGGGCACTATATTGGAAGGAATTTTTCATTTTTAGACTTTCACTTTAAAAATCAAAAAATCACTGCTCATTTAAAAATGACATTTTTCACAAACTTTTTTTTAATTGACACATGTCCCCCAGGGCAGGACCCGAGCCCCTATAACCATTGTATGCCCAATTACATGCATATAAGCCTTCAAAATGGGTACTTTTGATTTTTGATGCTCGGGTCCCATTGACTTTAATGGGTTTCGTTATTCGGGTCTGAACTTTCACGGTGTTCGGAAGTTCTGGTGCGAAACGAACAGGGGTTCATTCGGTCCATCCCTAATACAGACTGATTTACTGTTGTGGGTTTAGTAACACTTTAAGTATAAGGCAAATGTACAGTATAACGCATTAAAAAAATTACTTATAAAGGGGGCAAGTAACACAATAACAATATAATAATAAGTGAAAATTCGTAAACGGTGTAGATTCAATTAATAGAGTGCACAACAAATAAATCTGAAAAGTCCAAAAAAAACGTCACTGTGAACAACTGTTCTATATATATAGGACTGACACACACACCTATAGGAGTGTTTACTTCCTACTTCCGCTTGGGTAGCTGAAACGCACGACGCACGTCACATAGCAGTGATGGATCAGCTTCTGCTTTCCCTGAATTGTTTTTATGCCTGCTGCATCTTGTACTGGACTATGTAAGTGCATAATTTTAAGAAATTTAAAAAAAAAAACAATATTACACTATTCCTGCCTTCTGTGGCTCTTTGTGGCAGAGCCAATTCTACAGAGTCCTGTGATGTGAGTTGGATGTATCCACTAGAGGATATATGAGGCTGAAGAAAGTCACTTTCATATACCATTTCATATTGGATTGGAATTGTTTTTTATTCCAATATGGATAATTGATTGAGATGAGATTCCTGAAGGAGCTAAATCAATGAGATGAGGAGTTTCCTATATCACATGCTTAATGGTCACTTGTTGCCTGAGGCTATCTGGTGAGAGCATTTGACTATCACTTCGGGTGAAGCACTATTGAGCTGAGATTTTGGAGCACAAAGCACTTTAGAAGCAGGGTGTTGGAGTATATATAGAGGAATTGTTCACAGTGCCGTTTTTTGGACTTTTTAGATTTATTTGTTGTGCACTCTATTAACAACTTCAGCCCTGGAAGAATTTACCCCCTTCCTGACCAGAGCACTTTTTGCGATTCAGCACTGCGTCGCTTTAACTAACAATTGCGAGGTCGTACTAAGTGGCTCCCAAACAAAATTAGACGTCCTTTTTTCCACACAAATAAAGCTTTCTTTTGGTGGTATTTGATCGCTTCTGCGGTTTTTATTTTTTGCGCTATAAACAAAAAAAAGCGAAAAATTCTGAAACGCAATATTTTTTACTTTTTGCTATAATAAATATCCCCAAAAAATATTTAAAAAACATTTTTTTTCCTCAGTTTAGGCCGATACATATTCTGCTACATATTTTTGGTAAAAAAAAATTTGCAATAAGCTTTTATTGATTGGTTTGCACAAAAGTTATAGCGTTTACAAAATAGGGGATAGTTTTATGGCATTTTTAATTTTTTTTTTACTAGTAATGGCGGCAATCAGCGATTTTTATTGTGACTGCGACATTATGGCGGACACATCGGACATTTTTTACACATTTTTGGGACCACTGTCATTTATACAGCAATCAGTGCTATACAAATGCACTGATTGCTGTGTAAATAACACTGGCAGTGAAGGGGTTAACCACTAGGGGGCTAGGGAGGGGTTAAGTATGTCCTGGGGAGTGTTACTAACTGTGGGGGGGCATGGCTACGTGTGACACATCACTGATCTCTGCTCCCGATCACAGGGAGCAGAGATCAGTGACACTGTCACTAGGCAGAACGGGGAGATGCTTGTTTACATTAACATGTCCCCGTTTGTCCTCTCCATGAGGCGATCGCAGGTATCCCCGCGGCGATCGAGTCCGAGGGACCCACGACCCGCCTCACGGAGCTCCCGGCTGGCGTGCACCGCCGGCGGCGCGCACGCAATGGCACGGCGCCAAATTTAAAGGGATGTATGGGTACACTCATTTGCCCAGCCGTGCCATTCTGCTGATGTACATTGGCGTCCGCCGCTCAGGAACCGGTTAATTGCATTTACACCATTTATGAATTTTCACTTATTATATTATTATTTTGTTAATTGCGCCTTTATAAGTAATTTTTCGTGAGTTATTAGTTATCACTAATTTTAGGTGCAGCATTAGAAAATTTTGATATTTGTACTTGGCGCCGTTACCTCATTCCCTTTTTCTAAATGTACAGTATAGCCATACATCACAGTGAGATGAGTAAACAAAACTAGACTTTCTAGTCATTCTAAACATAAAAACACATATACTATGATAGGTTTAGAGTCTTGGTATAAGAAAGGTAAACTGGCATGAAAAACTTAGCTATACAGTATAGCCATGTAGATTACATTTTGTTTAATAAATGCTTCACATTTTTCTTTTAGAGAGTTTGTCACAAAAATGAAAAAATATTTATAGCTAGAGCCTGAGAACTGACTTCTTATATGTCTTGGTTACTCAAACAGTGTTAACTCCCTATAGTGGTTTTCCATCTTGGAGTTTTCAATGTTCTTGCTTTGTGTGTTCTCCATATTATAAAACAAATTCCAATTCCAATCAGAAATATGGAAACTGTTCATAATGGCCACAAAATTGGGAGAAATAAGACCAGGGATCTGTACACTAAGGCCCCTTTCACACTGGGGCGGTGGGGGCGTCGGCGGTAAAACAGCGCTATTTTTAGCGCTGTTTTACCGTCGTTTTTGCGGCTGTATTCGGCCGCTAGCGGTGCAGTTTTAACTCCCACTGGCGACTGAAAAAGGGTTAAAACCGCTCGAATAGCGCGGCTATAGCCGCGGTATAGCCGCGCTGTCCCATTGATTTCAATGGGCAGGAGCGGTGAAGGAGCGGTGAATACACCGCTCCTTCACCGCTCCAAAGATGCGGCTTGCAGGAGTTTTTTTCTTCTCCTGCCAGTGCACCGCTTCAGTGTGAAAGCCCTTGGGCTTTCACACTGAACAAATAGCAGCGGCTGTTTTGGGTCGGTTTGCAGGCGGTATTTTTAACGCAATAACGCCTGCAAACCGCCCCAGTGTGAAAGGGGTCTTAGAGGGCTCTGGATTTGAATACTGAGCAGTGTTTATTGGGTTGAGTTCTGGCCTGCCTCCCAGACCTTCCTATTGGACACTCAATATGATGTGTGGCCGTCTTTTTGACCATCAGACTTTGACATGTAAATAGCTCTAAATGTAGATGTTATGTACTGTAAATAACATTTACATTTCTCAAATGACATCCTGCCTTGGAAAAATGCCCTTTAAAAACATATTTTATGGTGCCCCATACCTCCATCAGGAAACTACACATACATGTTAACTTCTCCCCTTTAGAATGGCATAGCAGGGTGTGAATGAACCAAGGATAATAAAGGCATAGACAGAATTTTTTTACAGTGTCAAACACTATTTTGTTCCATCATTCTTTCAAGGGGACTTTTGGATTTTACTACCTAGCCTGCTGCCTGTAGACTAGCAGACATACAATGACTAGGAGAGGAGATCTATCAATAACAATGTATACTCAACTTGTAGCTCTAATGTTACAATCATTCTTTATAAAAAAAAACATGCAATTATTTTTCAGTATGACTGCTTAGATGTGATTCACAAAAGTCTGCCTAGTCTCATATTTAATTTACAGGAATTTGCATAGGGTTTCATGTGAACCCAGGCAACTGTTTTTTAGGGAAGACAGAAAAAAATACAATTTACAAAATGAACTGTTAGAAAAACTCTCTGAGAAAGGCCATTAAGAAAGTGTTTTTGATTTCAAGAAACCCTACACATTATAAAATAGATGCCGTAACTAAAAATTAATATGGATCTCATTTGCTTTTGTTTTGAGGGCAGCAATAATATCCAGGGATGTGTGTTAGTGTTTAGAGCGTTCTGAAAATGACTTGTTCATGTAAACTATCCACTGCAACAGGCATAGGCAATGATCCTTGACCTTAACTAGGTCACAAAAGATTATATTTAGCTATAACTAAACTAACAAAGCTTTGAAATAGAAAATACTATAGTACAAATCATTTTAAAAAATTGATCAGTGACATACATTATCTTTCTGTGAATCCATGCTGATCTAGGGATATCTGTGTCCATATTTAGAGCATTACAGGAAACCTGACACAAGAGAAAATGGTTCTTGTAACCGTTGGGTGTCCGGTTGTCATGCTATATTGGCCCTCTTCCTTCTATACTGACCTGGAGCTAACATTCAGATACAGACTTACTTTCTGTGATCTGTATTCTCGTTCTGCATTATTGACTACAGGTATCAAAGAGCATTGGCCATCTTTGCATTAAAGCCAGGCAACTAGCAATGCCATGTGTTTCAGAAGACTCTGATGGAGGCTGACTTCCTCCAATTCAATGACCTCAGAGCAAAAATGACTGTAGTTTCAGCACACTGACTTGGTTTACAGTGAAGCACTGTAGATACATAATTTACTTAGTGACAGACTCCTTCAAGGCTTTTTACACTGTTTAGCTTATTTGATCATTATTGTGGATTCAGATTATTCTTTCGCAATAAAGGTTTGCACTCTTGGAACTGCCTAAGAGGTGATAAATTCCTAAAATACAAAACTCAGTTTAAATATTAAAGCTGACCACAAAAATGACAAAATATTAGAAATCTATCTTTTCTTTTTTGGTCCTTCCTTGGTCCCCCCATCAACATGCTATTGAAATTTTTTTTTACTGCATGCCTTATTTTAGACCCAGACAAGCCATCGCTGGGACTTTGTGCTTCTGTACTTTTCTATGCATTGCAGGCAGACCATGGCTGGTGGGAGGTTTCAGCTTGGGGGGGGGGGGGGGTCATAGCTATCTAGAAATGTCATAGCACCTTGCATTCATATTTCTCTCAAGAATCCTCAGCCCTGATGTAAGTAAGCAGTGGAGTGAAGGGGTTCTTGAGTGGAGCAATGCAAAGATCAAAATGCCCTTATAGGCGGATGGTAGTCTGGACTTGGCCATTATTAAACAGTTTACATGCAGACCACCTACCCACATGTGATGCTGAGCCTCCATGAATGGGCTAGATGATGCTGGACATTTTCAGTCAGAAAATTGGATGAATCTGCTTATTTTCTAATGCACACCATGAAAAGCTATTAGTGTGCAGTGGATTTTGAGTAGGCAGTTTCAGCACCAAGAGAGAAGCCCATATAATGGTGTAAGACTGAAGTTAAAACTGGAGTTCAAATTTAAATACACACTTTTGTATTGCTTGAGTGTTTGTGTTCTATCAGTGACAGTTAACTAAGGAAATCCATTTGAAAGGAGCTAACCCGGTCTACTAACTTTTCCATTTAGTAAAATCTGCATGGGATGTCTGCTGTAAACAGCAAATGCAAACTGTCCATGTTAGTAATAAAATATTTTAATGACATTGTTTAACTTTACCAAAAAACTGACCATGCAGATAAGGGAAGCCTGTAAATAAAAAAAGCTGTGCAGCTTTAACCAAAACTGAAAAATGCCATTGCTGTAGGTATAGGCCATTTACGTACCTCATGAAGCCTTACGGGAAAGCTTCCAGGATGTTGCTAAGGATGTTACTAAGATACCCAGCTGTTACTGTTCACCATCACAGGAGTGAGCTCTTTCTCTGATTCAAACCCCCTCACTTGTGCATTCTCTTCCCTGATGCAGTTGCTCTGAGGTGAGCATTTAAGAGCTCGGTCTTGAGATGGGGAAGGTGAATAGTAACAGCTGGGTTTCTCTTGGCAATGTCCTTAGCAACATCCTGGGAGTTTTTCTATTCAAGATTCATGAAGTATGTAAAAGGCCTACACCTCTAGTAAGGGCATTATTTAACTTTAGTCAGAGCTGCACAGTTTGTTTTTGTCTACAGACGCCCCTTATCTGCATAGGCAGTTTTTTGGGTAAAGGTAAACTAGCCCTTTGAATATATTTTTCCAAGGTGAAGATGTAGCCAGTAATGTGTTTAAGCCTGGGTTCACACTGTTGCAGTGCGGGGCATGTAATTTGCCCAGGAATTGCAGCACAGTCATGTGCAAATTACATTTGGTGTCTCTGAGGTGGGATTTGAGCCATGGATTTATATGGCTCAAATCGTACCACATTCGCACCAAACTGGTGCAGGACCCTTTTTTTGTCCACAGCAGAATCAGATCACTTAGGTGTTCACACCCATACGATTCAACTCTGCAAAATCGCGCTGCGTTTTGCAAACTGATTGCGGGGTGTCATTAACTTAGCATACACTCTGCAATCGGTTCACATGGAAGGGTTGCGATTTAGACGCGGTGCCGAATCCACAGCAAATTCACCGTGAATTCACACCACATCTGGTGTGAACCGAGGCTAAAGCACTTAAAGTAAACAGACAATGACCATTCACTTATTTTTTTAAAAAAATTCAGGTCAGGGCTAAAACAAATAAGTAAATAAATATCAATGTTTTTAAATTTTTTGTTTGGGTAAATATTAAAAATTGCACATGCATGATATGTCTTTTAAAATGCACCCTGCATGCCATGATCACCAGGTATTATTTCAATAAAAACGGCTGATTTATAAATATTGAAGATGATTTTTCGAATAACATTAATATGTTAAACTTTAACAGGTTTGTAGCTTAAGGTTTATTATGGAAGTCTAAAAACTAAAAATAAGAAAAAAAAAAGACTCAAAGCCAATATTGTTTAATTTCAATTGTAGCCATTATCCTGATATATTCTGAAAAATGTTTTGCAGAGACGCACATTTGCAGATTTAATGGTTACGGCTAATCGGTATTTTGTGAAGATGTTTGCTGATATTTTTTTGAAAAATAGCACTCAAGTTGTTTACTGTTACACAAGACAAACTGCCTTGGTGTCTTTAAAAAAATGCAGAATAAAGAATTATATCAGCCTATACTACCCCTTAGCAACTATTCATATTTCCCCTTTTATTCTTCCATACTATGAATAGAGGACGTCTTTAGCTGGTATAAAGCAGCACAGTCAATTTTTTCTCAGACACTCATATATAATGCTTATTGTCAGCTTGTTTAGCATAATAATAATTATACAGTAATAAAACATAACTGAGCACTGTTTACTAAAAATACTTTTGAATGTTCATTAATACATAACAACTAATTAACCATCACTTTTCATATTCAAGCTTATTGAATAACACAAAAAAGTATAATGTGCAATAAACCCTAGAAGGTAACCACAAAATGTTTTCCATTGTTCTGACATCTTTAAGTTGTTGAAAGGTGAAAATAATTTAAGAGGATTTGATTATCATCATTTACACATCATTGCTATTTCAGCTACCCTATTAAATAAATGTTAAAAGTTAAAAAAAAAAATTAATAAAAGATTTTATTAATTTTTGACATAAAACAGCGATTACCAACCTGTGCTCCCCAATGCATTTATACAGTTAGGTCCATATATTTTTGGATACAGGTACAATGTATGCCACCAGAATAACATTAAAATGAAACAATCCAAATGAATTTGAAGTGCAAATTTTCAGCTTTAATTCAAGGGGTTAAAAATAAATCTAAGTAAAAATTTTAGGAACTGCAACCATTTTTATACACAGTCCCCTCATTTTCGGGCTGCTCAAATATAATGAATATATTTTATAAATAAAATGTTAGTTTTTAATATTTTGTTGAGAATCCTTTACTGGCAATGCCTGCCTAAAGTCTGGAACCCATGGATATTACCAAACACTGGGTTTCCTCCTTTCTGATGCTTTTCCAGGCTCTAACTGCAGCTGTCTTCAGTTTTTCTTTGTTTGTGGGTCTTTCTGCCTTTAGTCCTGCCTTCAGCAAGTGCAATGCATGCTCAATTTGGTTGAGATCAGGTGATTGACTCGGCCATTGTAGAATAATCCACTTCTGTTCCTTCAAAAGCTCCTGGGTTGCTTTTGCAGTGTGCTTTGGATCATTGTCCATCTGTACTGCGAAGCGCCGTCCAATTAACTTTGCTGCATTTGACTGAATCTGGGTTGACAGTATATCTCTAAACACTGCAGAATTCATCCGGCTGCTTCTGTCTCCCGTCACATCATCAATAAACACCAATGACCCAGTGCCACTGGAAGCCATGCATGTCCATGCCATCACACTTCCTCCACCATGTTTTACAGATGACATTGTGTGCTTTGGATCATGAGCTGTTCCAAGCCTTCTCCATGCTTTTTTCTTTCCATCATTCTGGTACAGATTAATCTTAGTTTCATCCATCCAAAGAATGCTTTCCCAGAACTGGTCTGGCTTTTTTAGATTTTTTTTTACAAAATCTAATTTGGCTTTTCTATTCTTCAGACTTATGATGGTTTGTGGTAAACCCTCTGTATTTGCCCTCATGAAGTCTTCACTTGATTGTAGACTTTGACAATGATACGCCCACTTCCTGGAGAGTGTCCTTCACTTGTCTGGATGTTGTCAATGGGTTTTTCTTTACCATAGATAGGATCCTGCGATCATCCACCTCTGCGGTCTTCCATGGATGTCTAGGGCTTTTTGGGTTGCTGAGCTCACCAGTGCGTTCTTCTTTCCTCAGAATGTTCCAAATGTTGATTTGGCCACTCCTAATGTTACTGCTATCTCTCTGATGGATTTGTTTAGTTTTTGAAGCCTTACAGTGGCCTGTTTCACTTGAATGGACAGCTTCTTTGAATGCATAATGCAGGCTCACAGCAATTGATTCCAAATGCAAATGCCACACTTAGAATTTAACTCCAGACCTTTTACCTGTTTAATTGATGAAGAAATAACGAAGGAGTAGCCCACACCTGGCCATGAAACAGCTTTTGATTCAATTGTCCAATTACTTTTGATCCCTTGAATAAGGGGGGGGGGGTGGCTATTCTTAAGAGCTGTGATTGCTAAACCCTTCCTCCAATTTGGATGTTCATACCCTCAAATTAAACCTGAGAGTGTGCACTTTCAGTCCATATTCATTATTTAACTATAGCTTGAATATGTTTTGGTAAATACCTGAAAAAATCTAAAATTATGCTTGTGTTCAAATATATATGGACCTAACTGTATGTCACAGATGAAATATTGTCTGGTCAGTGCTTGCATTTACTCAGTGAATATACTGCATTCTGTTGGGACACGACCTCTTTTAAATTAGCAGCTGAAGTGTGCATTTGCACACATTTTCTATACACATACATAGGGGTTGATTTACTATAAGCAAATAGACTGTGCACTTTGAAAAGTGCAGTTGCACTCTGCAAGAGCAGTTGTTTCAGAGGTTAGTAATGAACAGAATCTCTGCTGACTACCATCATCCAATCAGGAGCAAGCAAAAATGATGTATATTTTATTTTCCTTGAACGTGCTTGGGTATTCTTTACAAAGTGAAGCTTTACCTCATTTTCTAAGATGTGGAGCAACTGCACTTGCAGAGTGCCCAGTCTATTTGCCTTTGGTAAATCAGACAAATGTCAGCAGATTTCAGACATATAGGGGTTGATTTACTAAAAGCAAATAGACTGTGCACTTTGCAAAGTGCAATTGCACTCTGCAAGTGCAGTTGCGCCACAGCTACTAAGCAGAGGCTCTGCAGACTTTTTTATCATCCAATCCAATCACGTGCAAGCAAAAATGCTGTTTTTTTTATTTTCTTTGAACGTGATTGGGTATTCTTTGCAAAGTGAAGCTTTACCCCATTTACTAAGGTTTGGAGCAACTGCACTTTGCAAAGTGCACAGTCTATTTGCCTTTAGCAAATCAACCCCTTTGTAAATCTTGGCTTCCTGAAGCTGTAAAGGTGATGTCATAAGAAACGAATCCTAAGACAAAACAGCGCTGGCAATGTTCCTAGTTATACATTTGTGTAAAATGTGGAATAATCCTCTACAATAAAGGAATTAACAATAAAACAATGTGTATTAATATATGAATAGACGTGCATATAGAGTCCAGTTGAAAAAAATGAGATAAAATAAATTGGATGAACTTCTTGCTCAAATATAAACATGCTCCCACAATAGTAAAAAAAAAGTGTTGCTTCTGCTCCCAACCGATTCATAAACATGTGACGATCCCTACTCACTGAATGAAGTTGACCCTCATTACCTTACAGAAAGAGAGGTCAAATGCACTTTGCGGTCTGTGTCACCTGTGGCAGCTGGAACAAGCTCTCGGCGGTATCTGGTGGTCCGTGGTCACGGAAATCAGCCCTGAGAGAAGTCCTCCGCTCTCACACACTACAAGAGATCCAGACCATGATCAGGTCTCAGCGATTACAGGTTCCACACACAGGCTCCAACCAACAGCTCCCTTCCGCTATCCATGCTCCAGATGGACAACCACTGGCATTAAAAAATAAGATAAAAACAGGCTCCACAGTAAACCAACATGGTTTTTGATAAAACTTTTAAAAAGTAAAATACAGTACTCAAAGAGGTTGATGGTAACAACAACTTGCTACAATCAGTAATAGAACATTTGAGTCCTCACAAACTCTCCAAAAAGATCAATAGAAGCTTGCTGTATAGCATCTAGAGCTTGATCCAACACACCGTGCATCCTAGCTTGACAAGTTTCATCAAGGCAAATGACGTCATCAGAAGTTTTATTAAAAAACCATGCTGGTTTACGCTATGTGGAGCCCATTTTTCTTTTTTATTTGAATGCCTTTGGTTGTCCATCTGGAGCACGGATAGTGGAAGGGAGCTGTTGGTCAGAGTTCGTGTGTGGAGCCTGTGATCACTGAGACCTGATCGTGGTCTGGATCTTGTGTAGTGTGGTAGAGCAGAGGACTTCTCTCAGGGCTGATCTCCGGGACCACCAGATACTGAAGGGAGTGGGTTCCAGCTACCACGGGTCACACCATACCGCAAAGCGCATTTGACCTCTCTTTCTGTAAGGTAATGAGGGTCAACTTAATTCGGTGAGTAGGGATCTTCACCTGTTTATGAATCGGTTGGGGGCACAAGCAACACTTTTTTTTACTATTGTGAAAGTTCATCCAATTTATTTTATCTCATGTTTTCAACTGGAGTCTATTCATATATCGATAGACATTGTTTTATTGTGAATTCCTTTAATGCCGGTTCACACAGGGGCAACCCGACTTACAGCGCGACTTTGCAGGGCTGTTTGGAGGTGACTTCAGCACGACTTAAAGTCGCCTCCAGGACAGGCGACTTTAGCTGTGGCCAATCACAGAATAATCAGCTCTGTGGGAGGGAGGGGGTTGCCTGGGTAAACGTGGGGAGTACCTGGGTATATTCTTTTCTTTTTCCTGTAAAGTCGCTTCAATATAGATGGAGATCCAATTTGGAGGCGACTTCCCTTGAAATCTATGGGTACAAGTCACCTAAAAGTCACCTTGAAGTAGTACAGGAACCTTTTCTGAAGTCGGAGCGACTTCAGTAGCATACATTAAGACGGCTCTCATTCACTTCTATGGCATTTCTTATGTCCAGCGACTTGGGGCGACTTGAGGACTTACAAGTCGGATTCTAAGTCGCTGTAGTGTGAATCGGCACTTATTGTAGAGGATTATTCCACATTTTGCACAAATTTATCACTAGGCACATTGCCAGCGCTGTTTTGTCTTAGGATTAGTTTCCTATGACATCACCTTTACTCCTTATCACTAGATGAAACAGCTGCTGCACAGATTTATTGTAGTTCATTGTTTACCCTAGGCACAAGTGTTTTTTATTTACTTCCTGAAGCTGTAGTCTTACTGGAGTCTCTGTAAAGCATAAGGTTGTTCACTTTTGTGACTTTACAGCAGCTAGAGGGCAAATGACAACAAGCACAGCACTCTCACAGAGTTAGCAGAGTTAGTCACTTACCCTGGGTTCACACTGGTGTGATGCAGGAAGCAGTGCAATTCCAGCGTCAGTTGCTGCATCGCTCCTCTCCCGCAGGCAGTTCTCACTGCCTTCTGCAAACCGCTGCAGGTGTCATTAACAAAGTTAACGACACCACAAGTTTAGTTCACAGATCTCAGTGCGAACTGTGAACTTGCACAGGAATCAGATCGCATAGGTGAGAACACCCATGCGTTCTGATTCTAGTCCTGGGAAAAACAAGTCCCTGCACTATTTTCTGTGCGAATCCAATGTGTGGCTGAACTCGCATTGCTCAGAGATCGCATGTGATCGACAGTGTGAACCCAGGGTTAGGGTCCATTCATGCTATCAAGTTGTGGCACCTGATGCACTAAAGTTAATACATCAAAACAGTGTAAATGAGCCCTTAGTTTTGTAGCAGATGGAGAGAGAGACCTGCTGTGCATTACATACAGAAGGATAACTAAGGGTATATTATTCCATGTTGCACTAAAGTGGGGAACAAGATGATCACAAGCACTGCAGAAGGAGGAAGGGGGGAATGCATTCTCCAACAATTAAAGAGACATGGGAAGCTCAAATCAAGCAAAGTGTAAGTTCCAGGTCCCTCCTGCAATAAAAAAAAAAAAAACTGCTTGGGCCAGGTTAGTTGATGTTACTTATATCCCCTCTCTCTATAAAACAAATATGAAACCAATATTTTGCCTGACTAGTAAGCCATCTGTTTTGTAGACTACAATAATTGGCTCATTAACAATGATGTTTCATGGTATATCAAACCTTGAAAAAGGTTAGGAACCATGGCCATAGAGGAGCTGTGGCAACAAAATAGTTGACAGAGAATGTAAATTGACCAACAGACTCAATATTTTATTGCTGATTTTTTTTTTAGTATTATTGTGTAAGCTTACCTAGATAAAAATATTTATTAGAGGCCGATCACTAAATATACAACTCTGGACAGTGGTTTTAATATTAAAAAGTGTCTTAGCTCCTTGGAAGTCAAGTTGAAAAATAGTTGATATAAAACTGCAGAAGACAGGACTGTGATGTGCTTAACCTCCCCAGTGGTATGATTATGTCAGATTTTTTAATCTCAAAGCGGTACATTGTTTTGCATAGAAATTTGGCGTTTTATATTGTAGGCCTGAAATTCCTAGTAATAACACACTTAAATCTGTCCAAACAAGAGTCTAGTAGACATCCTGGGTATGATAAAGTTTGAAACACAAAATCATAAATTATAATATAATAAAACACTATAATTAATTATAAAAAATAATAATATAATAATAATAATAAAATAAATTTCCTCGCAAATCACTATCGCTCAATTCTGCAAGTGTTCTAATTTACTATCACTGTTTTCTAGCTGGTCTAAAACCACTTTTGACGTAAAGGGACACTTTTTGGTTGCCATGGACAATCTCAATTTTCAAGGCAGAAAGAACAGTATATATAATAAAAACTGCATGCGGGGCACTGGACAAAGCACTAGGGACAAAAGGGAGGTGAAATGATTTGATACAGTAATGTAATCTGTAGGATTACAGGTACTGTATGTGTAATTTTTTTTGTATTTTTTGAATTTGTCACTGGACTCCGCCCCCAGGCATCAAAACGCTTGCAGGGAATGGAGCCCGGAACACAGAGCATTGTGCAGATGATCTGGCAGGGGACACAGCAGGGGGGGGGACATCGCAGGATCCTGGTGACAAGGTAAGTAACCTTGACCAAGATTCTGCAATGCAATCCCGAGGGGTTACCGTGGCTCGGGGTTACCGCTAATGGTACTGAAATTTAACCATGAGCCAAACTCAGGAATACAGCCAGGGGGGTTAAAGTGATTGTTACCCCAAAAATGTATTTCACTGCCAGCCCCTCTATTATAATGAGGCATAACACACAGGGTAAATGTTTTTCTAAAACTGAGCTTGTAAATACCATTTTACAGATATCTGCAGGTCAGTCACATGACTCCCGGCCAGTCTCCTACTCCGATCCAGGGCAACTGTGGGAGGGGCCGAAATCTCCCTTTGACGTTAGCTGGGGTGGTCACATGGCTGCTCAGCCCCTCCTGCAGTAGCCCTGGATCAGAGTAGGAGACCGGCTGGGAGTCTTGTGACCAGCCTCAAGATATTTGTAAAATGGTATTTACAAGCTTTATTTTAGAAAAACATTTACCTTGTGTGTTATGCCTAGGTATAGAGGGGCTGGCAGTGACAAATGGTAATCTTTTAATTTTTAATAAAAGCGGTGGGGGGGCGGAGACAGAGACACAGACATGGGAGCTGACAGGCAGGGAGGGGGTGAGGGGGATAGAGCAGGGCTGTGGATGACGGAGGCACGTAACCTGACCACGGTAGTCAGGGATCAGTAGTCTTGATTATCGTGGTCAGCTCACAGAGGGGGACACAGGAAGTGGCTGGATCAGCCAGGTTTTTTACTGTTCAGACAGGGGCAGATTAGACAGCACAAGCACTGTGCTATTTAATCTGCTATAAGAGAACAGTATCTCTCTTTTTTTTTTGGTTGCAAACACTTTAAAAAAATGACCCTTGCATAACTGAAACAAAAATGATTAAACTGCTCAAACCAAGGTCTGGTTTATCTACGCTTGGCAGATTTGGTCCCATTTTTAAAATTGGCATTAGATGGAAAAAGTGTTCTCTGTTAATATCAGCACCAGCATTTGGGGGGGAAGGATGGGGATGGTGCGCACACACACCTACCATTTTTTCAGCCAATTGTGATTATTGGACTCTTGAGCTACCCTATAAGGTATCAATTAATGTAGACTATCTGATAACATGACACAGTGATTTGATACGTTTGCACCTATTTGTGATTCATCTATTTTTTAGATGAATTGTAGTACAACTGTCATTGAATATTAGGGGTTTTATATAACCTGGTCCAATATGAATACATTACTTTTTATTTTGAATATTATCCTTTTTTCCTTTTCTTCTTTCTTTTTTGCCCTTCCCCTTTATAGGGAAATTTAATGAAGGATTCATGTATTGAATTTTTAGTAACAATTTTTTGCTTATTAGAAATTTTAACTGATGCATTTAGGGGACTCCACAAAGGGACCATACGATTTAGGCCAGGCCATATAAATTTTGGCCACTAGATGCCGCCACTGTGGTCTGTGTGGTACGTCCATTCCTAATACAATTGATTAAATGTACAATATTTATACACATTCCTTCATATTATGGATTGTGTATATATAAACTATAACTTAACACATAGTTTAAACTAAAGGCGGACACTGATTGTTATCGGCGTCTTTCCCTGAGGCTGTATTGGCGCTTGCCCCATTGCAATATGGCGGCAACAGTTTCACTTACTGCTCGGACCTCAGGACTGGGCGGCGCCTCTAGAAATTAACTGGCATATAATAGGTGGCGTTCAGCACGCCGCCCGTGCCCCTGGACGACGTCAGGTTTGACGAAACGGCGTAGGGAGAGCGGCGTGCTGACGCCACCACAACACACACACGCAGTCCCGGAAGCTACGGGTGCTATGTAGAGAGAGCCGGCCGGCTCATTCATCTGTTTTTGCCTGTACGATTTCGCTTACATGTGAGTGCATTACTGTTTTATTAATAAACATTATATACGTTTTTACACTATGGAGGCTTCTTTTCTCCTTTCATGATTGGCCATTGGACAAGTTGTGTATGGGCTGTTGAGGATAATAGGAGGAGTTGATCTGACCTTATATCCATCCTTATCTGAGACTGTGGCTGGGTTATAAGCCAAAAGGCGCTATTGATCTCCTGACCAGAGATCAAGGGAGCTGGTAAGAGGCAGTTGTTTTGAAGGTGGAGGACTGTCCTATCTCTAACACTACTTCCAATGGTGAACTGAGTGTGATGTCACTAATATTGTGGATGAAGATTTATATCCCTTGGTGATTTTTTGTCGGACATTTATTGACATTATCTTCAGATGGACTCATTATTTTGATGTGCATATTTTTAATCTTTTAATTTTTAGTTCATGTAGCACGGTTTCTTATACAATTCCAATATTTATAGTGTGGGTATCTCGCATTTTTGTAACCGCAGCTTATCATTCAATTTAGAGTTTATATATTGGATCAATTTATGTATGTCATGCTATGTTTTTTCGGACAGCGCTGTATTCTTTTACATCCAGCATTTTAACTACCTTACTACCGGCCTATGAAAAACAATGGCAGGTAGGCTGATGTGCATTTCTGGAGTCCTGTTCACTACCTGTGCTAGTGCCAGGGATGCACAAAAATGCATAAGATTATGCTGTCATTAGGCAGCACAGATCACAGGCAAAATGCACAGAGCTAGTCATAGGGGCTCTGTGCCTTGTAAACACTATAATGGCTAATTACAGCAATCACAAATGTACTTCTGTGTTTACATTTAAGAGCCCCCCCCCTTCTCTCACAATAGAGGAAGTAGAGGAAGAATGATTTAATGAATGAAGGGATCATAGGAAGGGAGGTAAACAGTAGCATATTCAAGGTGGGGGGGGGGGTTAATTAATTTGATTGTAGGAACATTTATTTATTTGTGTTTTTATTCAAGTTTCACACAATTTTCACAGAGGTTTCACAAATTTCCCCAATTGAATTCTATTACAAAATGTGTAAATTTTAATTGAAAGTTGTATGAATGTTAAATTAAAAAAATTGTAAATAGATTGTGTGGCATCATCATAGAACATCTGCAGACTCACTACCTCCTATGTCTTTACCCTTGGGATTACAGCCACAGTAGCTCTTTGGCAGTTCACCAAGGCAAATAAATACAGACACTTATTTGCCCCCTATTTCAACTGCATATTTTCCCTACCCCCGAATCCCCCCTCCAAATTTACTTAAGTGAGAAAAATAAGAGAATAATTTAGTGGCTACTGTGATCTAGTGTATCTTGCACATTGTTACCTACCTTATAGGTCACACACAAACACAAGTACACACACACATATATACTGTATATATTATGTATTTTGTAGCTATGTATATATTCCTACATAGCCATTGATAAAGTACCTCTTGTTTTACAAAAAAAAATATTTTCTTAGAGTTTCCAAACTATACCAATAATATTAAGATATAATAATCTATAATGTATGCTGCACTCTCACATACTGTACTATGCTGCTTTGTTTCAAATACATTGTTTGAACTTATATATTATCAACATTTGTAAATGAAATAGATCCATGCAGAATCAGTTTTCTTGGTATGACATGTATGATCCTTATTATGGGCCAGTTATTACCACCTAGACAAATTTATTCTGACAATCCAGGCACATAGGTTCCCACAGAACAATAACGATCTGTGCTGTACAGGTTCATCATACTCTTCACAGTGCCTACAATTCTATTGTTTTGACACAATTCCAGACAGTTCTATAGAGAACATTCTGATGAGCATCTGTCACAACACCACATTGGTGACAGTTTGTGACAGTTCATAAGAGAGGAAGTACAAATTTAGCAGACTACAGGTAAGGCACTGGAAAGCTACAGATCTGTCAGGAAAACAACCCCTAATTTGTCTAAAACCTAAAAGTATTTTTTACACAAAAGAAAAAGGTAAAATGTTCCATTTGTCCAAATCATGTCAGTAAACAGAGGACAAATTGGCCCATTCTCTGTTTTATTGTTCAAAAGATGTTGCAGATAGTGTGCAGCAGAAGGCAGACAGCTCATTTCAATAATGTAATACTGAAAGAAGAAGGCAAATAGTAGTATTTCATATTCTTATATTTGCAAATTATTCTCAGGAATCCTGGGGAAAGAAATTTTCACTGCTTCCTATATGTTTGTGATTAACTCAGTCTCCATCAATACAAAAGCAATACATAGCATTGGTTTTTAGAGTACGTGTTCTTACCAGGTTAGCGAGCATATAATGGTAGCCCCGTGTGTGTTTGCCAAGGATTACAACCTGCAAGAAAAGAAAAAGAGATCTAGGATTTAACTGGATGTCCTTAAAGTATTGGTAGCCCTGAAATGATTCTATTTGTGTAATGTGGTTTAATACACAGTGAAAATACTGCAAATATGTTTACTGTATTTTATTTTAGGCAGAACTTGAAAAGAAAAATATATATTTTTACCAGCTGAGTTTTTCAGTCATTCAATTAAAATGTGTTATAAAAAAAATAAAAAATAGTTTTTAAATTACTGTCACTTTTTTTTTTTTTAATGAGTATACCTATCCTAGTCTTCTAAATTTGTAAATTGAGGCTTTTGTGTTTGTAAAAATATACAGTATATGTAACAGTAGTATTGAAAAAAACAAACAAAAAAAAACAGAATACTAAAGTTAATAAGAGTGAATTTATCTGCTGGATTTGAGTTTCAGAAACACCTTCTGTTTTTACTGTTGATTCTTTTTATTCTTCAGAATTGTGTAACCATTCACATTTTGGCCATCTAATCAAGTCTGGATGTTTAGAAAATGTGTGTGCACTATAGAATTAATTTATATTCATAAGCACTAAGCTTAAGATGATTCTAAAGGATTTTTTTTTATATTTTTTATAAAAAACAACAAATATGTTCTACTTACCTGCTCTGTGCAATAGCTTTGCACAGAGAAGCCCAAATTCTCTTCTTTTTGGGTCCCCAGCTGGCAGTCCTGGCTGGCTCCTCCCCCTGCCGAGTGCCTCCAATAGCCTCTTGCTATGGGGCACTCGAGCAGGCTTGCTTCCGAGCCACCCTCTGTGTGTCCATCCACAGAGGAAGTGTGGCTCAAACCTGCCTCTAGCTCTCTCCTCATTGGCTCACTGGCCGTGTTTGACTACAGCAGGAGCCAATGGCTCTCACTGCCGTGTGAGCCAATGAGGAGAGAGAGACCCTGGAGAGACACTGCTCTTGTGTACATCGCTGGATCGAGATAGGGCTCAGGTAAGTTTGAGGAGGGTGGGGGGGGGGGGATTAAGCTGCCTCCAGAAGGCTTATTACCTTAATGCATAGAATGCATTAAGGTAAAGAACCTTAAGTCTTTAGAACCACTGTAAACTCCCTAATGGTATGATTATGTCTGATTTTTGAATGTCAAAGCGGTACATTATTTTGCACAGAAATTTGTTATTTTATATTGTAGGCCTGTAATTCTTAGGAATAACTCACTTAAATCTGTCCAAACAAGAATCTAGTAGACATCCCGTTTATGATAAAGTTTGAAACACAAAATTTCTAAATTATAATATAATATATAGCTATAAATAATTATAAAAAATAATAATATAATAATAATATATTTTATTCAATAATGAAATCAAATCAAAAGCACTGAAATGTTGTCCAAACAAGGGTGCAATATTACTAGTCACTCTAATACTAGACACTGTATATTGGTTTAGTAAACATCCCGGGTATGAAAAATTTTGAAACACGGGACTGCACAAAGTCCGACATCACAATTAGGACAATGGAAAGCGTCCCTCTACATCAAAAGTGGTTTTAGACAATAGTGAATTAGAATCACTTGCAGAATTGAGCAATAGTGATTTGTAGGGAAATTCATCATCAGACACTGAAAGTAACGACAGCGATGATTCTGCAACTGAACTCAGTGCTGCATGATCCGTACCACAGTCAATAGAGCACCAAGTTCCCACATCACTGAGCACAGTCGCGGAATCGTCCCTGTCGTCACTTTCAGTGTCTGATGATGAATTTCCCCACGAATCACTATCGCTCAATTCTGCAAGTGATCCTAATTCACTATAGCTGTTTTCTAGCTGGTCTAAAACCACTTTTGACGTAGAGGGGCGCTTTTTGGATACCATAAACATTTTCATGTTTCCAGGCAGAAAGAATGGTAAAACTGCGGGCAGGGCACTGGACAAAGCACAAGGGACAAAACTGAGGTAACATGATTTGATATAGTAATGTAATCTACAGATTACAATGTATTGTGTGTGTTATGTTTTTTTTTGTACTTTTTTGAATTTGCAGCCAGGCTCCACCCCCATGCGTTGTGACGCTCACAGGGAACGGAGCCTGGAAACACTGATACATCGGGCGGAGGATCCGGCCGGAGGATACAGTGGGCGGACATCCAAGGATCCCATGGACAAGGTAAGTACCTGTACCTGAATACTGCAGTGTAATCAACCGACGTTCTTAAAGTCCATTTATTGAATGTTCAATACAAACAATGATACACACCACGGTTGCAGTAGCCGGAACAGAAGTAGACTAGTTTCGCACAGCTACACCGTGCTTACTCAGTGATGAGTAAGCACAGTGTAGCTGTGCGAAACTAGTCCATGCACAAATCAACAATCAGAAAAATCTTTATGACATTTTGAAGCTAAATACTGTGTTAGGCTAGGTTCACATCACTGTGGTTGCGAATTGGTTTTCCGGTGCATTTTGTGGTGCATTTTGTGTTTTTATAGAACAGGAAAGGTTCCTTAACAAACTGAATAGCCGGTTGTTAAGGAGTGGGTGGCCGCCGCATCCTTAACAATGGATGACTCATCAGCTGACAGCAGGATTACCCGCTGACAGCTGAATGTAGACAAAAGAATGCCAGCATTAAAAAACATTTGGAAAAAACTGTCTAATCTATACCAGGCCCCTCAGGTCTGGTACGGATTTTAAGGGGCACCCCACGCAAAATGTTTAAAAAAAATGGTTTGGGGTCCCCCCAAAATCAATACCAGGATCCTATCTGAGCATGCAGCCCATACCAGGCCACATGTCCTCAACATGGCGGGGGTGCTCTGGAGCAGGGGGCACTGCCCTTCCAAAGCACCTTGTCCCCATGTTGATGAGGACAAGGGCCTCTTCCCCGCAACTCTGGTCTGCTGTACAAAAAAAAATTAAAAGTAAAAATAAAACACAGACAGTCCTTTATTCAAAAACAAAAAAAATGTCCCCTGAAGTGGATCCAACATCAATCACGCTGAACGCTGGCTGCCGACCTGAAGCAAAAGAAAACCCAACCCGCACCGATGCTTGGCTCCCGCCGACTGACAGCTCCGCCGCCTCCCGCCGCTAATCAACTAAGGGGCAGGGCCCTACTATAATGTCACTGCGTGGCCCCACCCCCTTATGATGTCATTGACTGCGGCATGCCGGTTAAGGAGCCTTTTTCTTTTAGTAAAAAAAAACAAAAACATGAAACACATCCAAGAGGCAACACTTGCGTTTTTGGTGTGGATCCATTGAAGTCTACACACAAAATGCAAAAAAAAGTCCCTGACCCTTTCCAAAAAACCCACTGGCTCAAAATGCACACGTGAACTAGATCCATAGCAAACCATGTTAAATGGACTTTAGTGCTTTTCTGCAAAACAAAAACATACTGAGCAAAGTCTGGTTTGGAGGAGAATTGTCAAACCCTGCGGAAAGTCCTGGTAGCTAAATGAAATCAAATAAAGTAAGAAGGCCCTTCTTTATGTCAGAGGCCCCCATCATGTCAAAGGCCGCCTTATCATGTCAGAGACCCCCTACTTGTCAGTGGCCCCCATCATATCAGTGTCCCCCATCACATCAGAAACTCCCTGTACATGGGAGCCTCCCAGCACATCAGATTACTCCATCACATCAGAATATCTCCATCACATCAGAATACCTCCATCACATCGGAGTCTCTCCATCAGCATACAGTCCCTCCCTCAGAATACTCTCATCACATTAGAGTCCCTCAATCACAGAGTAGCCTGTTACATAGCCCAAATCACACAGTACCCTCTTCACATCAGAGCCCTACATTTGGCTCCAGCAGCAAGGCATAGGGTGGGAGGTGGAGTAGGCCTGGAGTTGCTTTGGGCACTGGTCCAAGTCATTTGGCGGAGGGGGGTTTATGGTGTGGGTTTTTTTCAGGGGTTGAGCTTAGCCCCTTAGTTCCAGTGAAGGGAAACTCTTAAAGTGTCAGCATATCTACACATTTTGCACAATTTAATGCTCCCTACTTTGTGGGAACAGTTTGGGGTTGGCCCTTCCGGTTCCAACATGACTGCGCACCAGTGCACAAAGCAAGGTCCATAAAGACAATGATGAGTGAGTTTGGGGTGGAGGAATTTGACTGGCCTGCACAGAGTCCTGATCTAAATCCGACATAACACTTTTAGGATGACTTAGAGCGCAGACTGTGAGAAAGGCCTTATCTCCAACATCAGTGCCTGACTTCACAAATGCGCTTCTGGAAGAATGGTCAAACATTCCCATAAACACACTCCTAAACCTTGTGGACAGCCTTCCCAGAGGAGATGATGCTGTTATAGCTGCAAAGGGTGGGCCAACTCAATATTGAACCCCACAGACTAAGACTGGGATGGCATTAAAGTTCATGTGTGTGGAAAGGCAGGCGTCCCAATCATTTAGGTAATATAGTGCAGCTTTGTAACTCCTCTTAATGTCTTCTACAAAGCTTCCTCCTACATTTCTCTTGCTGAATTTTACAAAAATGCCCGGAGGTGTCCAGAAGAGGAAAACAAAATAAGGAAAAAAATATTTCTCCCCTCTATAACCCTGCTCATCTAGACACTGTCCTACAAGTGCCATCCTTAAATAATAAATCCTTCTAATTATTCCCCAGACTACTACAAGAAAGGTGTTTTTTTTCCTGTGTCCAGTTTGTAGGATTTTCCGATCATTTTGTTATCCAGTGCTGTGACAGAAGGTCTAACCCTTGACAACTTTATCCAAAGCAAGAAAATGTTTAGCTGGAGTTCTGCTTTAAGCAAAATAAACACAAGGGTTCTCTATTATTTTTTTTTTTCTCTCATTACACATAGACTGTGATCTTTAAATGACCCTGGGTGTCTTTAATGGTTTGTAATTACATGATAATTTTCTTCCTTCACATCACAGGTTCCCAGTTCATAAATATTAATAATGTACATATGAATATGATCTCTTTCTTTGTATTCCAAAGCATGCTTGCCCAACAAGAGGTCATAGCACAGCACATATCTGGACATATTTAAGATGACTCAAGGTTATTATTGCTTATTTGATTAGTACATGACTGTAAAAATAATTACTGACCTTTAACGTTTGATATCAAAGTGTTAGATTATTTGAGCACAATTGCAGTTATATATAATGTGCAAAAGGTTGTCTGACAGAGATGGCACAGGTTTATAAAGGTATGGGGTTACAAAAGGTATGGGGTTCCATGCTTAGAAGAAAGTGATACTGGGACATTTAAAATACACCTTGTATAAAAAAAAAAATTAAATATTCTGCATATGGAGCTGATGCCCATACTTTCCCTTCTACAGCAATAATGTACCAGAAAACAATATAATTTAATAAAGTTAGAAATATTAGAGGTTGAGCTTTGAATGTTAATTTAATTTATATTTAGATGAAAAAAATATACTAGAGCTGAAAAATACAATACATTGTCCTGTGCTAAATGGTTCAATAGATACCCATTGAAGGTACAATGTAATTCTGACACTAGGTAGGTTATAGGGACAACAGATGTAAAATAATAGCAGGGTATCCAGGAACCTGTTCCTGCTCCATTCTAAAAATAACATTATGTAGCAAACGGATGACAGCAGGAAAGAGATAACGTATATACTAGAAAGATTATTATATATACTGTCATGCAAAAAAGGTAGTGTTGGTTCAACAAGTGACTGCTGGTATGTTTGACAGGAGCTGTAGGCAAAAAGACAGCTGAACTCATTATTGTGTCTGCATCTATGGCCATGTTTGGATGGTAAACATATTATTAAAAAAAGACAAAAGTGGGTGAAAGAACATGCTAAAAAACAGAAGGTTGAGTGTTTTGTATAATATAAAAAAAGAAACAGGAGCATAGTGGCTGTTTAGACAGTCTAAAATGAGAAACCTGTCAGTTGGCTTTTGGGAAAAAAAATGGATCTCCAATATCTTGAAGAGAGATGGCTTTCAGGATCCAGTCCACAAAACACATATATAGTCACCTACTGTTTAACGATTAAAACACGAAACTGAGCAGTTTTAACCCAGCATGGCTTACATAGTTCTCTTAAACCCTATCATATCAAACTCATTTGGAAACAGGGTCTAGGAGCTCTTGTTCCATTTCTAGGAGACCAGCAGGAGTTGGTTAGATGTCTTTCAGAAAAGTGGTTTTGTGTCCCTCCTGCTGACTTGCAGACAGTGCAAAGTTATAGTGTGACACATGAAAGTGGTAATACTCATAAAGTAGCACTAGCCAGGATGACATTAGTGGTTTATGCTGCTGTTTTCAATTTATTTGTTTTCCACCTATAAATCTCACATATACTGTTTGTCAGCTCAATAGCAATCTCACATATTTTTGTGCACAGAGCTAAGGAACGGAGTTAAAAAGATCACCACTCTAATATTTACTTTATAGTACTGATATGTAACAGCATTGCTGCTGTGTTTTACATCATGCCAGATGAAGACTTTCAGGAATGCTGGATATAGGCACTGGTCTTATATCTTAATCTGTATCGAAGCTCAATAGAAAAAATTGTATTTATTGTAGCTTACCAGTCCCTAGATGTGGTGACTTCTTTTTCTTTTCCTGTGACAATCATGCCTGTAACACACTTCCTGTCCTAGGGAGACTAAGGCTGCTTTTCACACTGAAAGCGCCAGCCACTAGCGGTAAATCGCTGCTCGTTTTAGCGGCGCTTTATGGCTGTTTTATGTGCCGCATTTTGGCCGCTAGCGGGGCGCTTTTAACCCCAAAGAAGGGGGTTAAAAACTTCTGTGTTTCAGCACATTTATTGCAATGGGCAGGGGCATTTTGGAAACACACTATACAAACAAACCGCCCGGATGTGAAAGCACCCATTGCAGTCAATGGGAGGCTTTTTTTCAGGTGCTTTACAGGTGCTATGTCTAGTGCTGAAACATCTGAAAACTGCCTCCGTGTGAAAGGGGTCTCACTCTTGATTCAGGTGACAGAACACTGTCCTCATCTCCATAACATACAGGGTACAGGGAAGGTGTTCTGTAGTCCACAGAGGTAACCTAGGCTGGGCTAGGCTGGGATTTGAGCACAGCACAGTGTGACTGTGTTATCAGCTTACAATAGTAAGTTACAAGCTCATTGGACTTCTGACAGGATCAATAATTTCTTAACAGATAAAAAAAAGCCTTCAATGATATATTTATTGGACCAAAAGAGCTCAAATAAGTTTACATATACTTTAAAACCATGTTATGCATGGGACTTGCCATGGCAAGCTTGTTCTATGTCATTTCTCAAGCGTATTAGAGAAGAAAGAAAGGAAAGAGTTGAGAGTTGAGGAATTTCTTTGGGCAAGAGCTGCATTTCCTTCAGACCCACTAAACATTGTCGTAGCTTAGTAGAGCAGGATCTGTTGTTTGATCAAATAGATTTCACATTATAGTCTTGCTTTACTCATATGGGACTTTAGGCATTTATAAGGTCTGTTCAGCTTAAAGAGGTTGTAAAATCTATGCATTAAGGTGAAAAACCTTCTATGTTGCAGCTGCCCCTCAGAACCCCCATTTTTTTTACCCAAACCTATCCATTCCAGCAATGAGCATGAGCCCAGGAGCTCCAGCCTCTGTCCCTGTCCTCATTGGATAGGTTGATAGCAGCAGGAGCCATTAGCTCCCGCTGCCATCAATCAAATCCAGTTACACGAAAACACGGGGTGGGCCCGAGTCCTGCTATCTGTGTCAACGGATGCAGCTGCAGGACTCGGGAGCATGGGTGCACAGGTGCCCCCATAGAAAGTGGCTCTCCGTGGGGGCACCCAATGAAGAGGAGGGGCCAGGGGCACCGGCGGGGCACCCCAGAAGAGGAGGATCTGGGCTGCTCTGTGCAAAACCGTTGCACAGAGCAGCAGGTTAGTACCTTTACAACCTTTACAACCCCTTTATCAGATTAAAGTAAAACTTTAGTCAAAAATTAAAGTCTTGTTCTTCAGGCTGGCCCCTTTTTGCAAGTATAGCTATGGAAACTATTAAAAATAAGTGTCTATACTGTTTTAAATTCAGTAATACATTGTTACACCTTGCTCTGAACATGCTCAGTTGCTCCCCATTTTAAGGCATTTATAGGCACTGCCAAGTTTGTAGAGGCCGATCCGCTGACAATCTTCAAGCAGAATTAAACCCTCCTCTCCTTTACAGCCAAGAATGCTGCTTCTGTTTGATATGCAACTGCCATGGTGCTGCACATGAGATCAGTTATGACTCCAGCCATTTGATGGCTTGACAGTTTGTCTGAGGACACAAGCAAATGTGACAGATAGCATAACAATCCCGGCATTCCAGGAATGTAACTGTTTTTTGAAACTGTTAAATTGACGGGTTTATTTCCGCTTTTTGATTTATTGCTGTTTAGGGGCTCTAGGCTTCAGCAAAATGGCAGCCTCCACTAAGACAAAACTTAGCAATGCTGAAGGCAATTTACAGCACACACTAATTTTGGTAGCATTATTACTAATGTAGAATGTATGTTCCTTGCTAAAGAACATTATTTTTTATTAAGTTGTTATGGGTAAAGTTCTGCTTTATCTATGACTTAAAAAAATAACCCAGTAATAATAATAAAAAAAACAATTATTGCTGTTATAATCACCTTAAAGCAGTTGTATCCTAGCAGTTGCCTATAATAAGGCCTACCTGAAGGTAAAATTAATATCTCCTAAACCTGAGTGGTTTAGGAGATATTCGCCCTGCATGCAGCCGCTGACGTCAGTGGTACCTGCGCTCTGAAGGTCCGGTGGACCGTGGCGGAAATTTAGAGCTCTTTGCCGGAATGGAGGACTCCTGTGCATGCGTGGGAGTGACGTCATCACGGCCCCAGCCACTCACAGCGCCGGAGCCGCGAACCCGAAAGAAACTGAGGGAATGTGTCAGCTCCCTCGGCGGTGACCAGGAGGCAGTATGGGCGCAGTGTAGTGCATACTAGCTCATTATACCTTTGCCTTTACAGGTTTTTTTTTTTTTTTACAACCACTTTAAATATAGAATTGTACCCCACAGTTCTTCTTTTAGGCCACTAGGTGCTCTCAGTCTCCTAGATTGAATACACACCCAGGGACATTCAGCCGACATTCAGCATTCTTTCTTTGAACGTTATCATGCAGCCTCAGCTCATAATATTGTTGAACTGAGCTGCAATCACACATCATTACATTTCCCACCATTTGAAGAGAAGAGTAAGGACCTGTCATGTCATTTGACCAGCCAGAGGACCCTTGGAAAAAAGTATGTATTCAGTTTTTATTTTTCTATTTAAAGCACTGCATAGAATCATAATTTCCAATATATACTGTAAAGCAGTATATGATAAAAAAATGAAATGAATAATATTCACTTTTAATGAGTCTAGTTAAGTCAAACATGATAACATTTGTGAAGGTGTCATAAGTAGGTGTTAGGAGGAGAAAGCATCCTCTTTTTATCTATCTCTAATAGCTTGGACAGATTCTCAGAGCATCTGGATCCCAGAACGAATGCCAATTAAAATGTTCTAAAATACATTTTCTTTTGACAAACTCAACATGATCAAAATGGGCAGTCATCGGGGGTATAACTAAGGGAGGATAACAGGGACAGCTTCCTAGAGGGTGCAAAATCAAATAGGAAAAAAAATGACCCTGAAGCCAGTTTATCTGACTAGTAGCTGAATCTCATCCTTTTCATGATCTTGTTACTACATTTGACACTATTTAGAGTGAAAAATATACAAAAAAGTGACAATGCATAATGAAAATAACTATATTTGGTAAAAAGTCTGGTGTGCCCTAAGATTGTGTTATAATTGATATATTATTATATTCTCTTTACTCAGGGTTAAAAATTCCTTATTAGGCTTCTACATGTTATAATTCAGTCCATATGGTCATTACTATAAATAGTTTTGTCATGCTTATCACTTTGCAACTCAGTTTTCATACTGATGTCCTTTGAAGCCAAGGTGGTTTGGCCTTTTTTTTAGCCTAATGTGCCCAGTTTTTGAGCACTTGCTCCTTATTTGCATCTACACATTTCTTAATAACTGTGCTCAGCTGACTGCATGTTTACAGATTTTGTTAATATGGCATTCTATTAAAGTGCCACTAAAGGGTAAAACTGTTTTCCCCATTTTGAATAGAATAAAGGCCCGTACACACGATATGAAAATCGGAAGTAACATTTAATCCGATGGACAATCTGACGATTTTCGGATCGTTAGTACAGTGCTTTCGACAGCCGATTCCAATTTTTCATCCGACAAAAGCTGGATGTGCAGACTATAAAATTTTTGTCACACGTGAACTCAACGTCTGATTTTCATTTAAGTAGTACGGTTTTTGTTTGAAATAAGACTACGCATGCTCAGAAACGAAAGAAAACATACAAAACTATTCAACACATGACATCGCTTCTGAAGTTGTATTCTGTCTTACAAGAATTTTCGTATGGTGAGTAACCTCTTCACTTTCGACATGAGACTAGCATGCAACAAAAAACGGACGAACGGTCGTCCGAAAATCTGATCATGTTTCTGAGGCTTCAGGGAGGGTTATAACCCCTATCCGGTTGTCTTATTGAGAAGATTTCCCTTCACTTTCTATCTCATAGTCAAAACACAAAGTGAGAAGAAATTCGCGAGGGAATCCCGGGATGTCACCAGGGTCACAAGAACTAATGTACTCTGAAGATTTCACCTCTATTCCTGTTCTAATGTCAACTCAAAATCTAGGATTTTATTTTACTTTCAGTTTCAATGATAATGGTAACCAGGACAAATAGAGAGGGCGAATCTCACCATCAGGGACACAGATAGCAATAAAAACCTGACAAGAGTTCTGGTCCTTTTCCCTCTATCCAACTCTAAAGAAAATTTTGTAATTTTAGTGACACTTAAGCTCCAGAAGGTTTTACTCCCTTCATGATCATTTTTTGCTATTTTTTGCTATTCTGCACTGTGCTACTTTAACTGCAATTGAGTGGTCATGCAACACTGTTTGCAAATTAAATTTATATCATTTTTTTTCACACATGTAGAGCTTTCTTTTGGTGGTAGTTTTATTTATTTTTTATAAATGAAAAAAGACATTTTACAAAAAAATTTTTTTTTTACTTTCTACTACAAAACATATCCAATAAAAAAATAAAAAATATAATTTCTTCATAAATTTAGGCCAAAATGAATTCTGCTACATGTGTTTGGTAAAAAAGAAAATACCAATAAGTGTATATTAATTGGTTTATGCAAAAGTAATAGCATCTACAATCTATTGTATACATATTGGAATCTTTTTTTATTTATTTATACTAGTTATGGTAGTGATCAGTGATAGGGATGAGCTTCGAGTTCGAGTCGAACTCATGTTCGACTCGAACATTGGCTGTTCGCAAGTTCGCCGAACAGCGAACAATTTGGGGTGTTCGCGGCAAATTCGAATGCCGCGGAACACCCTTTAAAAGTCTATGGGAGAAATCAAAAGTGCTAATTTTAAAGGCTAATATGCAAGTTATTGTCATAAAAAGTGTTTGGGGACCCAGGTCCTGCCCCAGGGCACATGGATCAATGCAAAAAAAAGTTTTAAAAACGGCTGTTTTTTCAGGAGCAGTGATTTTAATAATGCTTAAAGTCAAACAATAAAAGTGTAATATCCCTTTAAATTTCGTACCTGGGGGGTGTCTATAGTATGCCTGTAAAGGGGCGTATGTTTCCTGTGTTTAGAACAGTCTGACAGCAAAATGACATTTTGAAGGAAAAAACTCATTTAAAACTACTCGCGGCTATTGCATTGCCGACAATACACATAGAAGTTCATTGATAAAAACGGCATGGGAATTCCCCAAAGGGGAACCCCGAACCAAAATTAAAAAAAAAAAATGACGTGGGAGTCCCCCTAAATTCCATACCAGGCCCTTCAGGTCTGATATGGATATTAAGGGGAACCCCGGCCAAAATGTAAAAAAAAAAATGACGTGGGGTTCCCCCTAAATTCCATACCAGACCCTTCAGGTCTGGTATGGATTTTAAGGGGAACCCCGCGCCAAAAAAAAAAAAAAAACGGCGTGGGGTCCCCCCAAAAATCCATACCAGACCCTTATCCGAGCACGCAACCTGGCAGGCCGCAGGAAAAGAGGGGGGACGAGAGTGCGCCCCCCCCTGAACCGTACCAGGCCACATGCCCTCAACATTGGGAGGGTGCTTTGGGGTAGCCCCCCAAAACACCTTGTCCCCATGTTGATGAGGACAAGGGCCTCATCCCCACAACCCTGGCCGGTGGTTGTGGGGGTCTGCGGGCGGGGGGCTTATCGGAATCTGGAAGCCCCCTTTAACAAGGGGACCCCCAGATCCCAGCCCCCCCCTGTGTGAAATGGTAAGGGGGTACAAAAGTACCCCTACCATTTCACTAAAAAACTGTCAAAAATGTTAAAAATGACAAGAGACAGTTTTTGACAATTCCTTTATTTAAATACTTCTTCTTTCTTCTATCTTCCTTCATCTTCTGGTTCTTCTGGTTCTTCTGGCTCTTCTGGTTCTTCCTCCGGCGTTCTCGTCCAGCATCTCCTCCGCGGCATCTTCTATCTTCTTCTCCTCGGGCCGCTCCGCACCCATGGCATGGGGGGAGGCTCCCGCTCTTCTCTTCTTCTTCATCTTCTTCTCTTCTTCTCTTCTTCTTTTCTTCTCTTCTTCATTTTCTTCTCCGGGCCGCTCCGCACCCATGCTGGCATGGAGGGAGGCTCCCGCTGTATGACTGCGCTCCTCGTCTGACAGTTCTTAAATAACGGGGGGCGGGGCCACCCGGTGACCCCGCCCCCTCTGACGCACGGTGACTTGACGGGACGTCCCTGTGACGTCACGGGGAATGCCACAGGGAAGTCCCGTCAAGTCCCGTGCGTCAGAGGGGGGCAGGGTCACCGGGTGGCCCCGCCCCCCATTATTTAAGAACTGTCAGACGAGGAGCGCCGTCACACAGCGGGAGCCTCCCTCCATGCCAGCATGGGTGCGGAGCGGCCTGGAGAAGAAAATGAAGAAGAGAAGAAGAGAAGAAAAGAAGAAGAGAAGAAGATGAAGAAGATGAAGAGAAGAGCGGGAGCCTCCCCCCCATGCCATGGGTGCGGAGCGGCCCGAGGAGAAGAAGATAGAAGACGCCGCGGAGGAGATGCTGGACGAGAACGCCGGAGGAAGAACCAGAAGAGCCAGAAGAACCAGAAGATGAAGGAAGATAGAAGAAAGAAGAAGTATTTAAATAAAGGAATTGTCAAAAACTGTCTCTTGTCATTTTTAACATTTTTGACAGTTTTTTAGTGAAATGGTAGGGGTACTTTTGTACCCCCTTACCATTTCACACAGGGGGGGGGCCGGGATCTGGGGGTTCCCTTGTTAAAGGGGGCTTCCAGATTCCGATAAGCCCCCCGCCCGCAGACCCCCACAACCACCGGCCAGGGTTGTGGGGATGAGGCCCTTGTCCTCATCAACATGGGGACAAGGTGTTTTGGGGGGCTACCCCAAAGCACCCTCCCAATGTTGAGGGCATGTGGCCTGGTACGGTTCAGGAGGGGGGGGCCACACTCTCGTCCCCCCCTCTTTTCCTGCGGCCTGCCAGGTTGCGTGCTCGGATAAGGGTCTGGTATGGATTTTTGGGGGGACCCCACGCCGTTTTTTTTTTTTTTGGCGCGGGTTCCCCTTAAAATCCATACCAGACCTGAAGGGTCTGGTATGGAATTTAGGGGGAACCCCACGTCATTTTTTTTTTTAAATTTTGGCCGGGGTTCCCCTTAATATCCATACCAGACCTGAAGGGCCTGGTATGGAATTTAGGGGGACTCCCACGTCATTTTTTTTTTTAAATTTTGGTTCAGGGTTCCCCTTTGGGGAATTCCCATGCCGTTTTTATCAATGAACTTCTATGTGTATTGTCGGCAATGCAATAGCCGCGGGTAGTTTTAAATGAGTTTTTTCCTTCAAAATGTCATTTTGCTGTCAGACTGTTCTAAACACAGGAAACATGCGCCCCTTTACAGGCATACTATAGACACCCCCCAGGTACGAAATTTAAAGGGATATTACACTTTTATTGTTTGACTTTAAGCATTATTAAAATCACTGCTCCTGAAAAAATGGCCGTTTTTAAAACTTTTTTTTGCATTGATCCATGTCCCCTGGGGCAGGACCCAGGTCCCCAAACACTTTTTATGACAATAACTTGCATATTAGCCTTTAAAATTAGCACTTTTGATTATTCATGTTCGTGTCCCATAGACTTTAACGGTGTTCGCATGTTCGAACAAACTTTTTTCCTGTTCGCATGTTCTGGTGCGAACCGAACAGGGGGGTGTTCGGCTCATCCCTAATCAGTGACTTATAGTGGGGCTGGGATAGTTCGGCAGCCAGTCAGACACTAACTGGAACTGGGTGGGAACTGACTAACTGACATCACCAGTGACATTAATACATTGATCAGTGGTAATTAGGTATGAGCCTGATGTTCTTACGTTCGACTCGAACATCTGTTCGCCCGTTCGCCGAACAACGAACAATATGCGGCGTTCGCGGCAAATTCGAAAGTCTATGGGACACTAACATGAAAAAACAAAAGTGCTCATTTTAAAGGCTTATATGCAAGTTATTGTCATATAAAGTGTTTGGGGACCTGGGTCCTGCCCCAGGGGACATGTATCAATGCAAAAAAAAGTTTTAAAAACGGATGTTTTTTCGGGAGCAGTAATTTTAATAATGCTTAAAGTGAAACAATAAAAATGAAATATTCCTTTAAATATCGTGCCTGGTTGTGTCTATAGTATGGCTGTAAAGTGGCGCATTTTTCCCATGTTTAGAACAGTACCACAGCAAAATAACGTTACTAAAGGAAAAAATGTCATATAACCACTTCAATACAGGGCACTTAGACACCTTCCTGCCCAGACCAATTTTCAGCTTTCAGTGCTGTCGCAGTTTGAATGACAATTGCGCGGTCATACAACTCTGTACCCAAACTAAATTTGTATCATTTTGTTCCCACAAATAGATCTTTCTTTTGGTGGTATTTGATCACCTTTTTTTGCTTTTGTTTCTGTTAAAATTTTTTTTAAAATAAGTAAGGTTTCCCCTTCACTGATGGGCACTGATGAGGCGGCACTGACAGGTACTGATAAGGCGGCACCAATGAGGTGGCACCAATGAGCGGGCACTGACGATGGGCACTGATATGCGGCACTGATGGGCACTGGTAGGCGGCACTGATGGGTGGCACTGAAAAGCAGCACTGATCGCAATTGATAGGCGGCACTGATAGGCACTCATGGGTGGCACTGGTGGGCACTGATGGGCACTGATAGGCGACACTGATGGGAACTGAAAGGCTGCAAAGATGGGTTCTTATGGGTGGCACTGATGGGCATTGATAGGCGGCACTGCTGGGCACTGATAGGTGGTGCTGCTGGGCACTGATACGTGGCACTGATGGGTGGCACTGATACGCGGCACTGATAGGCATACCTGGTGGCACTGGCAGTGGTAGGCATTGTGAGTGGGCACTGATTGGCAGCTGCATGGGCATTGATTGGCAGCTGCCTGGGCACAGATCAGTATTTCCCTGGGGGTCTAGGGGGCATACCTGGTAGTCCAGTGTGGATGGCTTCCATGGTGGTCCTGGGTGGCTTCCCTGGTGGTTCTGGGTGGCTTCCCTGGTGGTCCTGGGTAGGATCCGAGGGGGGGCTATGCTGATAAACAATCAGCACAGACCCCCGTCAGGATAGCAGCCGATCGGCTCTCCTCTACTCGCATCTGTCAGACGCGAGTGGGAAAAGCCGATCACCAGCTCTTCCTATTTACATCGTGATCAGCCGTGATTGGACACGGCTGATCACGTGGTAAAGAGTCTCCGTCAGAGACTCTTTACCTAGATCAGTGTTGCGGGACTGACACCCCGCAACAACGATCACCGCGATGCGCGCCCCCGGGGGCGCGCAGTGGCTCAATATCCTTCGGACGTCATATGACGCCCAGTCAGGATATTGAAACCACTTTGCCGCCGTCATTCTGCTATATGGCAAGTGGTTAAAACTGCTTGCGGCTGTAATGTATTGTTGGGTCCCGGAAATATAGATAACAAAATCATTGAAAAAAACAGCATGGGTTTCCATCCCTAGTCCATTACCAGGCCCTTTGGGTCTGGTATGGATATTAAGGGGAACCCTGCACCCAAATAAAAAAAATGACGTAGGGGTCCCCACCAAAATCCATACCAGACCCTTATCCAAGCACGCAACCTGGCAGGATGCAGGAAAAGGGGTGGACAAGAGAGCACCCCCCCTCCTGAACAGTACCAAGCCACATGCCCTCAACATGGGGAGGATGCTTTGGGGTCCCCTCAAAGCACCTTGTCCCCATGTTGATGGGGACAAGGGCCTCATCCCCACAACCCTTGCCCGGTGGTTGTGGGGGTCTGCGGGTGGGGGGCTTATCGGAATGTGGAAGCTCCCTTTAACAAGGGGACCTCCAGATCCCGACCCCGCTATGTGAATGAGTATCGGGTACATTGTACCCCTACCCATTCACAAAAAAAGTGTAGAAACGTTAAAAATGACAGTAGATAATTTGGGACAAGTCCTTTATTAAAAAACAAAAACAAAAAAAAACTGTCCTGCGATGTCTATTCATCTTCAATCACAGCGTCAGACGCCCCGATAAAAAAAATAAATAAACGGAAAAAAACTCCGCCTCCATGGGGGGCTCACGCTGACTGAAGCCTCTTCGCGATGACAGCTGTTATATAGCTGAGGGCGGGGCCACCAGGTAACGTAAACAGGTGACCCGCCCCCCCTCTGACATTACAAACCAGTGGCGGCCCATCCATTGGGGGTGCCCAGGCTCCGCCCTCTCTGTCCATGCCACCCCCTATATGACTAATTGATAGATTTATGCATAGCATGAATCTATCCACGGCCGCCGCTGACACCTCCTATGCAGGCATCTGGCCCCTTTCAGGACGCCAGGCACCTGAATTACAGCGGCGGGGGTGTTTTTTTTTGCAGAACCTGATTAGAGCCAAAGCTCTAATCGTCTTCAAAATATGTGGGCTCGTGGCGCAGAGCATTGAATATTCGCTGTTGTAACACTGACCCTCAATCCAGCCAATCAGAAGCGGGTGTGAGACCCATTTTCTGATTGGCCAAAAAGAGGAAAAGAGAAGCCTTTCGATTGGCCGCAGAGAAGGAGGAAATAGAAGCCAGAGCCGTCGCCTGTGGAGAGCAGGAGAACAGTAGTGCCGCCGCCGTCGAGAGCCCAGGAGAAGCGCCGCATAGATGGGGTAAGTGCACCAGTTCTGCCGCCGATGGACCAACCGACGGGGGTGTTTGGGTGGTATGGGTGTTACTGTTTTCCACCCCCCCCCAAAGAAAATTACTTCTGGCCGCCACTGATACAAACAATACTATTCCTTCTGTGTATGTAAACAGTAGCTCTCATATACACATGGCTGGGGGTACAGCTGAACTATTTGGTGTAAATAAAATAAAAAATATCAAAAGCCAGAGTGGCAATCCCACCATAGGATATACCTTAGGAAAGGTAACTATTGTTTACAAACAAACAAAAAAATATATACAGAATATTGTTGAAATTCTGCTTAAAGGGTTAGTTCACCTTTGCTAAAAAACTTCCTATGTGGATAACGGGCACCTGTAGATGAAAACAAACTGTACAGCTTTGACTAAAGTTGAATAATGCCCTTGCTATAGGTGTAGGCCATTTAGATACCTTCGAAAGACTGCCTAAAAAACTTCCAGAGATGGCACCATCCCTTCCTGTCTTTTTGCTAGGACAATGCTAAGACACCACCAGCTGACTCAAACACCCTTGCATGCACACTCTCTCTTCCCTGTTGGAGTAGCTCTGAGCTCAGTGACACAGTTTGATGGAGGAGATAGTGGCCACACATGTATGGTGGTTTGAAAGCTCTCTCCTGTTGTGGTGGAGATGAATATTAATGTCTGGGAATGTCTTAGCAACATCCTAGCAACAGGAAGGATGGGATGATGCCACCTCTGGGAGTTTTTTCAGTCAGGCTTCGGGAGGTACTGTGTGTAAATTGCCAACACCTATAATAAGGCACTATCCAACTTTATTTTAAGATGCCCCTTTCCTGCAGTTTTTTAGTAAAGGTGAACTAATCCTTTAAAGTGTTGAATACCAACCAAAGTTACAGTTTACAAACTAACCCTTTGACAGGTCACACTTGACTGTTGACAGATGAGTGAAAGGCTCTAATTGTTGAAGGGAGGACTTGATGGAACTACATTGTATATAATAACTATTTATTTATTTGCAACCAACAAAAGCAAAACACTGTTTGAAATTGGCTGAGGTTTTATTTCCTTCCAAGGCCCAACATCTCAAACATATTTTTTTTTTTCATGGCAAACAGTGCATCCAAAGAAGCAGACACAGGTAATTGCATTTCTATGACTGTTATTTTTATTTAGCCTGGAGCCCTTGTGTTAATAGAGCATAGATAAAATAGATAAAACGAGGAGCTTACCAAATCTATTTAATTTGTTTTTCCCTTACAAACATATTTAAAAGATCTTATTGGGCAAAGAGGTATGCAAGGGACCTTTTGTATTTGCTTTTAATGCAATTGTAGGATATAGTGTTACACACATTGGGTACCAAGAAGGAAGTAATAATAATCATAATTTTTTTTGGGGAATTTGAATATAGGGCTTGTATGCACATCTTAGTCTGTTTCAATATACTGTATGACTGGAACTACTAGTCAAGTACAATAGAATACCAATCACCCACATGAATGCTCACACCCGAGTAGGATAAAAAAGTGGTTTCGCTGTGCTTGAGGAAAGGAAGGATGAGTAAAGCAAGTAAATCTATCAAATACTCACACACTGGAAGCTTATATAGGAGGAAAGAGATTGAGTAGTGACATTGAATTGCACAGAGGGATTACTTGGGCAAGATTTAGTTGAAATTCAGTTCAATGTATCTTCTTAGGAAGCTCATTTTCCTGTTCTAGGAATGGAAGAGCAGGTTTACAACCAAAGTGAATAGATATACTGAAGACAAAAAAATTACCTAATCATACATCAAATATAGAAAAAGGTAAGATGACATGCTCAGATTTCTAACATTTACTACCCAAGACTATTGTACATTTTTCACTTTCTCAGTACTTCAAAACCTTTCTTTCCCAGCTTCCCTGATTTTTGATGTTATTGTGCCCTTATGGCCAACCTGCCAACCTTTTTATACATTTTATCAGTTGTAATGGATAATCTGAACATGCAGCGAGGACCCAGTGTAGATAAAGGATACTGGATTACAGTCCTCCTGTTTATAGATGTGCAAACAACCAGTTCGGGGGGGGGGGTCTACTCTGCATGACAATTTATTTCTGGCCCTAATTAGCATGATGGGGCCCCAGGGTAGCAGTCTGTAGATAGAACTCGGGTGGTTGTTCTTTGGTGAGGCAAATGCAGCTAACTCTACAGTAAATGCATGAACTTCACCTGACCATTTAGGCTCGGTTCACACTGCCGCGACTTGGGGTACGGCTTGTGAGACCCTAAGTCGCGTGATATGTGAAATCCCATTGTAGTCAATGAGAACTGTCTTAATTAGCACTACTGAAGCCTCTCCGACTTTAGAAAAGGTTCCTGTACTACTTAAAGATGACTTCTATCCAACTTGTGCCCAAAGACTTTAATGGAAGTTGCCTCTAAGTCAGATCCTCATCTTAAATGATGTGATTTGGATCCGACATTTCAGGAAGATTACACAGTCATTCCCTAAACTTGCTTCAAAGCCACGCCAAATTTGGCCTGGCAAAGTCTCACTGTAAGTCCTGCGGCTTTCAGGTCGAGGCAGTGTGAACCGAGCCTAAGTGTAAACCTGGAAGATGAGCCAGATAAGTTAACTCCTTTAGCAGAGACATTGCCATAGTACTGGCTACATGCTAAACTATCACATTTCCTGGGTAAAATCACTAATGGCCATTTATTTCTGTTGTTCGGATGAATTGATAAAACAACTTTAAGTCAAAGTATACATTTGCACCATGATTTAATCTGTTCCTTCCCTCCTAATTTACAGTATGTGGCAAAAAGACTGCTTAAATATCCAATTGCTCTTTCTGCAAAAAAAAAGAACCTTTAGGCACACAAATGACCGTCATTTTTCTCTCAATGAATGCAACATATTTTTGAAAATTGTGCAAGAAAAAACAAAAGCCCCTACGACTAAATTCCGGAAACAAAACTTTCATCGATCTTTACAGCAGAGCTTCTTGCTCTGGAACAATTTCAGTAGAAAATCAATGTTTTGTTTTGTTTTGTTTCATTGCAATGTTATCCTTGAGAGAATTAGTAACTTTAGTTGCAATGTTATCCTTGGGAGAATAATTTGTGGAGCAAATTTTTAATTATTCCCTTATCTGCTTATAAATAGAAATATATGAACAGGCCAGAGAAGAACAGATGAATGTCAACATAAAATAAAAGCCAAGAATATTCCATCTCCTGAGTGTATTTGAGGCTTGATTCACATCTATGCAGTTTGATATTGGTGCGTTCTACAATGCAATTTGCTGTGTGTTTTGTGTTTATACAGCAATTTTGCCACAATTTGGGTTTTGCATGCTTTTTTTTGGCCAAAATCATGGTAAAATTGCGGCAAAAACGCACTACATGCTTCTCTGCAGCTTCTCGATTGAAGTCTATGGAACCAAAAAAGGAAAAAAAAAACACTGTTTTACGTATATAAAAGTCACTGACCCTTTTCAAAAATGCAGTGGCTGAAAAAAGCATAGATGTGAGTGTTAACTGGATTGTAGTGCGTTTTTGCAAAAAGTACTAAAAAACGCATAGGTGTGAGCCGAGCCATAATGAAAGATCCCCACTAGGGACATCATCAACATACAAATGTATTTGCTGTCTTGATGTCTGTGTTGGTTACCTCTCTATTCCCAAAAACATGGTAAGTTAAGTGGCTCTTACCCAAAGATGACCCCAGTGAGTATGTATACCTGTAAAAACTACTACAGCTACTGCTGTGAATGTTTGTAAAATGCCCTAAAATATGTTGGCAGTCAATAAATTATTAAAAAGAATACTTTTTAACCAAACTGTTCTTCTAATAACATACTACAAAGAACAATGATGCAGACTGGGCTATGCCCATGCATATCTGAAGGAACGACATACTCGTGCCATTACTTCAAAGCCCTGTGCCATAAACAGTGACTCCTGAGTGCTTGCGTGGGAGTGACATCATCACCGCTCGGTCATGCATAGGACCGGAGACCTGGTGAAGATGGAAGACCTGTCAGCGGTGACAGCGTTTCGCCGGAAGGCTTCATTTTAAGGTAAGTTTCACATAATGTGCTAGTATGCTATGTATACTAGCACATTATAAGATTGCCTTGCAGGGGAAAAGTTTTTTTTATTTTAATTTAAGTTTACTACTGCTTTAAATCCACAACCATGACCACAGGATCTTTCTGGCTACACATTTTTATTAAAATAGCACAACACCAGGGCTTTTCCAAAAAGCTAGTTCTGGATATACTGTATAGTAACCCACAGCTGTGGATCCTTTTTTTTTCTTTTTTTTTTCTATGGCTAGACTTCACAGCTGAAAGCACAACTTTGACGGATTGCTATGAATTATTGTACATAATTATACTACGATAGGTTCAGAACAGTTTTTGTACATTAAGCGTCATGTTCAGCTACAGCATCACTAAAAATGTAGATACTCTACAAGCACTGGCAGAAGCCAAAGTTGCACAAACAAATTGGTACTATAAGTAATAAGCGATGAGCACAAAACATAATATACAAGTGTATTTCACTTCAAGCATAATAGGCACAAGAAACACTTTCCGGAATATGGGATGCAAGGTCAAGGAAGTAATTTTATTTTATTTGAAATTGCGGCATAACTGAACTGAAGAAATAGCCTTTGACTTAATGTGGCATATCTAGGTCTGCAAGGAAGTAATAATAAACTAGCATTTACTCAGAAAATGCATATGGCAAAAACGGTAATAGTTTGCTTAATGGTCATTTTTGATCAAGGCTGCAGAATAGACCAGAAATGATGCTGATCCTCAGGCAAGCAGCTAGATACTCAGTTGAAAAACAGATATGTGTTAACTATTTTATCTGCCTAAATACTTGCAATATTTTAAAAAATCACTCTAGATCTAAACGCTATAGCTTGGCAACATAGCTGTTACTGACCTGCCTTTTCTTTACTGCAGGTAAACAGCACAGCTTAGTTAGGGAGTCTCAATTGGTCTGCTGCCTGGAAAATGAAGGTAGCAAGCTATTGACGAACAAAAGGCATTGGAAAATAGGCTCTGCCATGGGGGACATATAGTGTACAAGTGCCAAATTTCAAAAATGCAGTACAGCACAGCATTTCCTCAATACAGAATAGTCACGTCTCCCCAACAACAACATGCACTGACAGTATGGTGAGGGCCTGAGTTATCCATGCCTTCAAATGAATGGCTCTTGTGAATCAGTTAGCCAGGGAAAAAACATTGCATTATCAGTTGTCCCTTTTTTCTGGTGACGCACCTTCAAAGTTTTTGACTAAAAGTTTGTCATTTGTGAACCCTTCGAACCTCAAGAATTTACCACAAACCGGAAACCTCATTCTCATGTAGGAGCAGCAAAACACTCAGTCATCACTGTTTTCCTATCATCTTGACTTTCACTTTTAAACAAAAAAAAACGGTGAACTGCAGAAAAGTCTGACTAGCCCCTAATGATGGCCTTTCCTCTCCCGGTCTGTTTTTCAGAGGATTACAGGAAGATCATAAGAACACACATTTAGTTATTTATGCCAGGTACCTGGAGTGCATTTGAAGAACCAATTAACAAAACTCATGTTAAGGTAATGCTTTAACCGATTGCCAAACAGCGCACAATGATGTACGTTGGCACAATGGCACAGCTGTGCAAATGGGCGTACCTGTAGATCCCCTTTAAATTGCAGACTAGTGGGCGCATGCACGCCACGTGAGCGTGCCCGCAGGCTCAATGTCCACTGGTGGCCAACGATTGTGGCACGGAGAGTCAGAATGGGGAGATAAACAAGGCATTTCCCTGTTCTGCCTAGCAGCATGACATGCCAGTGATCGGGAGCAGTGATCTCTGTCATGTTCTGAGGGAACACAGTTAACCTCTTGATCGCTCCCTAGTGTTTAACCCCTTCCCTGCCAGTGTCATTTACACAGTAATCAGTGCACTTTTATAGCACTGATCGCTGTATAAATGTCATTGGTCCCAAAATAGGGTCAAAAGTGTCCAATGTTAACCGTAAAAAGAGGGGTTGGGGTAAGTGGCGCTCCCTATGACGGGGTATCCTGTAGGGTGTGTGTACTAAACACCTAAAGGAATAATACTAAAACCATGTGAAACCTACACCTCATAATAAAGTAAAACAAAATAAAACAAAACAAAGCTAGTGAACACATATGTGTCTCAATACCTGTTCAGATGAACATAGTAACACTACCATAATGGAAAGGTGTATAAAGTGACATAAAGGTCTAATTGCAGTGAGAGAAAATGTGACCATCAAAATCTTCCCCTGCTAACCCACAATAGGTAAACAGGAAATATTATGTGAACAATATTAATATCTGAGCGTGTAATAATAAAACACGTGATAAGTGTCCACTCCAGTGAGTATAAAACACAAATAATGAATGAAAAATCAACATATAAAAAATGTGAGCAACAGTCCCATAAAAAAGTAAAAAAATATATGTATATTAATATTAAAGGTGAAGCTCCAGAATGGCAAAAATGTTCATAAAAAACCGTGACTCTTGTGCTGAAATTAATATCCGGTGCCTTCCGTGATCCCCCTCAAGGGTCCCCACTCACCAGCTCCTCATACCCCTGCAGGGGTAATAGGCATGTAGCGGCAAAAGATGAAGGGCTTCCCAGATCCAATGTAGGCGTCCACACGTGTCTCCTATGCGACCCAGCTCCAAGCAATGGATGGGACAACAACTTCTTGCATCACAGCCTCATAGGAAAAAACAGGGCCCCCATAGTGTAGTAATTATAAAAAAGGCTTTATTAAAAAAGGTTTACAATAAAAACAATCATGACTCCCCAAACAGGGGCGGCCAGAAAACTCACACTAATACGTGGGATGGATAGCATGGAATGAGGGAGCTAAGATAAAAAACACCAGCCAATCGGCGTGCGCCTCAGCTGCGTTCCAAGCTCGCTCTAACTGCCGGGTGTGACGTAAGTGCCTAGGCGGAGCCACGCACTTACGTCACACCCAGAAGTTAGAGCGAGCTTGGAACGCAGCTGAGGCGCACGCCGATCGGCTGGTGTCCAATGCGTCCACCGCATTGTTGTAGTCACGATAAAAATTGTAGATTGCCGCCATTATTACTAATAACAAAAATTAATAATAAAAATGCCATAAATCTATCCTCAATTTTGTAGATGCTATAACTTTTTGCGCTTAAATTGAGGAATAAATTTGTTTTTTTATATATTTTTTGGGGATATTTATTATAGCAAAATTGTTGTTGCTCTTTTTTTGTTTATAACGCAAAAAATAAAGTATACATACCCTTGAAATTTTCCACATTTTGTCATGTTACAACCAAAAACGTAAATGTATTTTATTGGGATTTTATGTGATAGACCAACTCAAAGTGGCACATAATTCTGAATTGGAAGGAAAATGATAAATGGTTTTCAAGATTTTTTACAAATAAATATGTGAAGAGTGTGACGCGCATTTGTATTCAGCCCCCTTTACTCTGATACCCTAACTAAAATTGCCTTCAAAAGTCACCAAATTAGTGCGAAAGAGCTTCAACCAGAATGCATTAAATTTCCACAGGGCTTTAGGTGATGTAGTAGGTGGAGACACGATAAGTCTCACCACCATGGGAGAATTGTCAGATACACTGCAGGGTCTGTAACCCACCTCCGAGATGAATGGGAGCATGCACATATTGCCCACCCCAAGATCGATCCTGGACAAAGAGCCATAGGATTTAGACAAACATGAAAATTGTTTGACTAGCGGGTTTTGCAGCCGCCAGACATCCACACAACCCACCACATGTATCAACCTTGCCAGGGGTGTGCCCTTTAAAGGGGCAGAGGTTTGAGGAGCCAGGTGCCTGTCCAGAACAAGGTTAAAGCAACAATCAAAATCCCCCTCTATAAGTAACGACACTTACACACCTACTTCCTGGGAAAAGGAGGTGTGCGTTGAATGATAGGCCCGACCCACCCAGGAGTACTGCAAACATCCCACTGTGTCTGTAGTTAGGTGGGTTTCTTGGAAACCGAAGATGGCTGGGTTAAGCTTGTTGAGACACTGGAAGATCATGGTGCATTTGAGGGGAGAATGAAGGCCCCTAATGTTCCAAGACACTATCAGAACTAGAGGGTTGTAGTTCTGTAACAGAGACAGGGGGACAGGTATGGATGCAATCCAGTGGTAAGTGGACTGCCCAGGGGATACCACTTGCCACCCCTAGTATATTGGTACAGCAATAAAAGTTCTTGGCGATTTGACTCTGGTTGGCCCAATACTTGCACTGCAAATACAGGAGAAGAACAGCAATGCAAGGTGGCATAATAACACAAACGGTGTCATCCCTAACTAGGGGGACTCTGGCTTTATAACAGTGTAAGGAAAAGTGTCCAACAAAAACCATACAAATAAAGAAAGAACCAACCGCTGTAGTGGCTGCCAACTGGGCAGCCCAGGTAGACTAGCATCCAGACATAAGAAAACAAGCTTCTTGCGATATTCCAGCAATATTCCAGCTCACATCTTGATCTACAATATCATGTCCCCCAGCCAGAGAACAGCAGTAAAAAATACTTTAAACATTGAAGTGAGTCATTGAACTGATTACCAGACAAGAAACGTAGAATGGAAAGATCAGTCGCCTTCATCTTCATCCCAGCAATGACGAAGAGCCTGTTCCTTTCCTTGAAGCCAGGCCGAGACCTCCTTGGCCAATTCAAAGAAATTAGCCTTTTAACATCAGTGAATTTGGCTCTGCTTTTCTGCACATCCGCCAAAAAATCTGGGTAAAAAGACACTCTCGTGCCATTAAACTGGATGTTGGCATGGTCCCACTCTTGGCACAGCACTGCCTCCCGGTCATGATAATGAAGCGGTTTTGCTAGCATAGATCTGGGGGCCTCCAGGCTGGGGAGGGCGAGCTGGTACCCGGTGCGCCCCTTCTACCGCAAAGAAAGGGGAGAAGGCATCTTTACTGAACAGCTCCAAGAGCCAGTTCTCTACAAAACCTGTGGGATCTCCTCCCTCGGCACACTCTGGAAGATCCACTATACAAACATTATTTAGACGAAGACGATTCTCCATATCTTCTTCCCTATTATGCGTGTCTTTCGCCAGCCAGTATGCAGACTGTGTGTCACAGGCCGGGGGGGAAGGCAGCAGATCTTCAATATCACTAACCCGATTCTCTACTGCTGTAGTTCTCTCCTGAATTTCCTGCAGATCTTGTTGCAGTAATGATACTTCCTCCTTCAAGCCTCCAAATTGGTCTTTAAGTGTGTTCACAGAACCAATGCAATTATTTACTGCCCCCCTGAGGATGTCAGCAAGTGTGGGTTGCTCTTCATTTTCTCCCTCCTATTCAGGTGACTGCAGGTCTGCACACTGCTCCATGATCATCTAGCAAGATGACAGCCTGCCCCTGTTCCCCTGGCTCTTGATGATAAGCGCCCTCTGAGACCTTCATCTGCTCCACCCCCAGTGCCCAAGACATTTTTTGGGCATAGTACAGCATGTCACAAGGTTGCTCCGTACCCTGGTTTCAGGCCCATTTCCTTCAGCTTGTCTGAGCCAAGTGGTGTTCCCCACAGCGAGGCCACGGTGGCATCATCTTGGAGCTCCAAGGCCGCCGCCTCATTCTGTCATTTGCGGGTCATCCCTCTAATGCAGAGGGCCGGCGGTGGTTCCATGCCAAGCACAGGTGTGGCAGCTAGCTGACTGACCCAGTCTAGCAACGATAGGTGGGCTGGGGGAGGATCAGTAATGGATCGAGGACAGGAGTTGTTGGAGAAGTGTCCTCTCACATGATGTTCTTGGCCACGCCCCCACAATGGAATGGTTTAGATCAAAGCATATTCATGTGTTGACTATGGCCCAGTCAAAGTCCATACCTAATTCCAATTGAGAATCTGTGGAAAGACTTGAAAATTGCTGTTCACGGATGCTCTCCATCCAATCTGACAGAGCTTGAGCTATTTTGCAAAGAAGAATGGGCAAAAATGTCACTCTCTAGATGTGCAAAGCTGGTAGAGACATACCCAAAAAGACTTGAAGCTGTAATTGCAGTGAAAGGTGGTTCTACAAAGTATCGGGGGCTGAATACAAATGCATGCCACAATTTTCACATATTTATTTGTAAGAAATTTGTAAAACCATTTATCATTTTCCTTCCACTTCACAGTTATGTGCCACTTTATGTTGGTCTATCACATAAAATTCCAATAAAATACATTTACGTTTTTGGATGTAACATGACAAAATGTGGAAAATTTCAAGGGGTATAAATACTTTTTCAAGACACTGTATGTATATATATATATATATATATATATATATACTGTATTTATCGGCTTATAACACGCACTTTTTTCCCCTTAAAATCAGGGGAAAGTCGCAGGTGCGTGTTATACGCCAATACCCTGCGATCCTGAGCTGTCAAAATTTCAAAATCGCCGACCGCGATTTGAAAATGGCGCCGCCGGCACCGAAATACACAGAGCTGGTCCTCGGCTCTTTCCGGCGGCTCTCGTTTACTTTCGGCTCCACTCGTAGTCCCGAGCGGAGCTATCCGAACCTACTCGGATAGCTCCGCTGGGGACTACGAGCGGAGCCGAAAGTAAACGAGAGCCGCCGGAAAGAGCCGAGGACCGGCTCTGTGTATTTCGGCGCCAGCGGCGCCATTTTCAAATCGCGGTCGGCGATTTTGAAGCACAGGGAGCAGGGACCGTTGATCGAAGGCTGCACTGGGGCAAGGCTGCACTGGGGAAGGCTGCACTGACAAGGCTGCACTGGGGAAGGCTGCACTGACAAGGCTGCACTGGGGAAGGCTGTACTGACAAGGCTGCACTGGGGAAGGCTGCACTGACAAGGCTGCACTGACATGGCTGCACTGACATGGCTGCACTGACATGGCTGCACTGACATATCTGCACTGACAAGGCTGCACTGGGGAAGGCTGCACTGACAAGGCTGCACTGACAAGGCTGCACTGGGGAAGGCTGCACTGACAAGGCTGCAATGATGGGCATTTAAATGTAAGTTTTTTTCCCTTCAACTTCCCTCCTAAAAGTTTTTTTTTCCTTAAAATTCCCTCCTAAATTGGGGTGCGTGTTATATGCCGGTGCGTGTTATACGCCGATAAATACGGTGTATATATATATATATATATATATATATATATATATATATATACTGTATGTAGATAGATAGATAGATAGATAGATAGATAGATAGATAGATAGATAGATAGATAGATAGAAAAGTAGATACTGTAGATACTGTAAACTTGAGAGTTATGTCTATAACCCTCTCCTCCAATCCCTACATTGGCTCCCAATCGCCCAGCAAATTAAATTCAAAATACTAACCAAAACATACAAAGCCATTCACAACTCTGCCCCGAGCTACATCACCAATCTTGTCTCCAAACATCACCCAAACCGTCCTCTCCGCTCCTCCCCAGACCCCCTACTTTCAAGCTCCCTCGTCTCCTCCTCCAATGCTCATCTCCAGGATTTCTCCAGAGCCTTTCCCATCCTCTGGAACTCGCTACCTCAACCTGTCCGGCTATACCCTACTCTTGATACCTTCAGGCGATCCCTGAAAACTCATCTCTTCAGGAAAGCCTATAACGTCTCTAACTAATCTTTTACCACTTCCATCAGCTCATTCCCCACAGTTACAACCTTTTGTACCACCAGCCCCACCCTTTTAGATTATAAGCTCTTCTGAGCAGCCCTCTTAATCCTCTTGTATTTTATTGTAATATAACTGTATTGTCTCCCTTTTATATTGTAAAGCGCTGCGTAAACTCTTGGTGCTATATAAAACCTGAATAATAATAATCCACTTCATGTGTATACATACAGTACTACACTTTAAAGGTGTAGCAATTTCTCTAAGATGTTATTCCTATTCTTGTTAAACTGAACTGTCAGGATAGAAAGTTTGGAGCTGACTTGCTGTTACAGGGGGCAAGAAATTATTATACTACTGTACCAGTTGTTCTTTAAAAACCGTTTCATAACTGCTAACATATTAAGGCCAATCCACACGTATACTTTATACAGTAAACATTATAATGAATATTGCTACCACAAAAATTGTTTGCGTTTTGGAGATAAACATACTTCCTTTTTCATTGCTTAGATCATTCTGATGACTAAATCTCCAGGCTCAAAGGTACACAGAAATACAAACCTTTTTAATGACAGAAGTAATCAGAGTTGTTTACTCTTCCAGCTAAACAATATTCAATAATTAAGCTTTCCTTCAAACCACGATCTTTATCAATATAGATGAGCCCTGACACCCTACAGGAGACATGTACTTGGCTGTAAAGCCTGGAGGTCAAAATCAATTGAAATCAAGAATGAATTGCTCTTGTGAAAAGATTTAGTGTTTGGAAACAAAGCTTAAAGCACATAATAAGGATGCACAAGCCTTTTTTGGGAATGGTGGGTGAAACCTTACCATTACACTTCTAAAAATACATTTTAAATATTTTCCTTCTTTTTGCTCACTTTGTTGCTTTATTTTAAGTTTCTTTTCTATGTGAATAAGGTAATAAATTAGGCTTCACAGCAGTAGCAACTATGCTTCCCCTTTTGCATATTTAGTGACATCCATTGCATAACTAAAATAATTTCTCTTAACACCTATCTAATAACAAAAAAGAAACAAATATTTTATATATTGTAGTTTACCAGTTCTATTATGCATTGGCAGCATTCGTTTTAATTTTTAATATATTTTTTCTTGTTATTTTCCCCTAGTAATCATTCCATTAACATACTTTCATTCTTCTTGGCTACACATAGTTCTCTATGGTATCTATGGTGGGAGTTATGGTTGTCACACAGGCGGCACTTGAAACATGCCTGCCCTTGATCAACTCTTTTGCATGGAGGATGATGCGATTACTAGTTTACAAAATCATTTTTTTACTGTCTTTTCAGTTCAAAGACACGACAGGGATGCTGCATTTCTGCTGAGATAAACAGGTATTTTCTGTACTTGCTGAAAATGTTCTTAGCCTGAAAAAAAGAAAATCAACACAGCCACCACAACTTAGGATTGGAATGCTGCAATATGTTCCATTCTTATTTTTTGGGTTTAGATTTGCTCTGTCAAAGTAGAAGTCCTCTGTACCTAGTGGTTAGGTCCTTTGGACTGGACTGGTTTCTTAGTTCAGTGACACAAAGGAGGATCAAAGTTAGTCATCGTAAAGGTGTGATGAGAACAGGTGCGCTTTGTAAAAAATAAAGGAATTATTAGTGTGGTCCAGTGGGGGCTGGTGCTGCAATCTTTTCGGGGGGGGCAAACAAACCACCCACGTCCCTGCGTCCCAAATGGACAGGCTGTCACTGGCGTGGTCTACTTTAGAGTGAGAATTCTATGTGTGAGTAGGATACTGGGCCCGTGGTGACTTTTTAACAAGAACATTGAATTGAGAGTGAAAGAAAACATAAAAAGAATGGTTGTGACTTAATTTTCACTTGTAAAGGTTGGTATTTTTCCATATAATTCACACAGTTAGCTTTTTGACTCCCTTAATGTGCCATGAGAGAAGCTAGCTATATAGCTATTTTACATGTTCATGTGGAGTTGCATCATGACCAGTATTTCTTCCTGTGTGGGACTTTAGCAGTTGGTATTCTGCTGTATGGACACTCTGGACATTTTATAAATTATCATGAAAAACTATAGCCAATGACTAGCTGTTCATGGTCTTTGATTTTGCTCACAAAATCCATTCAGGCATTTATCAGTGGTAGTGGAAGTGCCTTGACATTATCTAATTTAGCATCCTCAGGGGATGTGGAGCTAGAATGCAGAGTCATCGTCATCAATATAGGGCAATCACAATCAATCAGTTTAAAATCAATCAGTCTACAGTAACAGCATGAACATACAACATAGCAACATAGCAAAAATTACACTAATGCCCTGTACACACGGTCAGATTTTCCAATGGAAAATGTGTGATAGGACCTTATTGTCGGAAATTCCGACCGTGTGTGGGCCCCATCGCACATTTTCCATCGGAATTTCCGACACACAAAGTTTGTGAGCTTGCTATAAAATTTTCCGACAACAAAATCCGTTGTCAGAAATTCTGATCGTGTGTGGACAATTCCGACGCAAAAAGTGCCACGCATGCTCAGAATAAATTAAGAGACGAAAGCTATTGGCTACTGCCCCGTTTATAGTCCCGACGTACGTGTTTTAGGGCACCGGCGTTCAGAACGATCAGATTTTCCGACAACTTTGTGTGACCGTGTGTATGCAAGACAAGTTTGAGCCAATATCCGTCAGAAAAATCCATGGATTTTGTTGTCGGAACGTCCGATCAATGTCTGACCGCGTGAACAGGGCATTAGAATGCAATGCGTACATGTTTTTTAAAAGGGTCTCTTTGATTTTTTTTTAAATGGTATGTGCTAAGATTAGGGTTAATACTTTGCAATTTACCAAACATGTTAGGAAATTATCACTTTCAGAAGAAACATATTTCTGTAAAGCAAACTTTTGTTCTTAAATTAAAATCTATAGACTGCAGTGAGTTTTATTTATGGATTTAAATGCAGCCTACAAATGTTCTGCAGTGCTTATAATAATGCTTTTTAAAATACCAGCTGGAATTCAAAAATTGCAAGTAAATGTCTATGGGTGAGTTCTGTAATTGTAAAGTTAGTTTTTCTCTGCTAACCAGGATGTATTAGAGAGGATAAAGTGTACATTTTACAGAAATTCAGTTCATGGTTACATGACCTGAGGACATTATATGTGACCTGATGTCAAGTGAATGCAGTCACTCTGCCCTGTGGAATTATACTTCACATTTGACTTTAGCTTATGTGACCGGCACAATGCCCTGACTTTCTGTTTGAAACAGATAAATATATTTTTGCACTTGTTATTGTACGTAACTGACTTCTTTCTCGAATTCCCTTGAAATTAATAAAAGCAGGCCTAATGTTACAGTTTAATACTTTTTAAATCGTTTTTACAATCAGAGAATGCCTATACTTCTTCCTATTAAATAAACAAAACTAATGAAAGTCCAAGAATCATACAGAAATTTGGATTACAAATTGGTCAAAATGGATAAAAAATATTTTCAGTCTTCCAGATTTTCCCCCTTTTTTCAAGAAAGGATAAAAACATCTGTAAGTGAACAACATCTAAGGTGTATATGAAAAGTAAAAATTGGTACCTCTTATACTTGTGTTCAGAATGATGAAAAAAAAAAATGAAATTTAAAAAACAGATGTACCTGCTCCAAAATTGTATTTATTCTCTCAACTTCACAGTCTATTACAAATCTTTTCTCCTGACGTCTGTCCATTTCCTCTATGATGCGTTTATATTCCTGAACATCTTTTATATTCCCTACCGATCGGGCTGTCACTTGCCAGTTGTTCTGTACGGCTGCCTCCATAATGGCCTGGAGAATGGAAAATCCTGGAGAAGAGAAATGACACAATCAGACTCTTTATTGTTAAGAATATGAAAAGAGCACTTTCAGATAAAAAAAAAACATTACTGCAAATGGTTTTCTGGAAGCATACATCACGCAGGCACGTTGGTTCCTCCCTATCACTTCATGGCCTTCTTTCCCTATACTACACCATCAAAATACCTTCTGGCAGCACATATTTCTATATATTCTCTCTGAGTAATAGGAATAACAGTAATGAGTGTATAAACAAACATATGAAAAGAACCAAAGATTAAGAAGTAAACAGAAGCCATCCAGTTGTTGCGCATAGCTTTGTTTACTGATGACACAGCTTCAAAAAGTCACAGCAGACAATCGCATGGGTTACACCTACTACTATGCATTTTTCATTATTGCTAAACAGTCAGTCCAGTGGCTACTTATATTTAAGGGGACTTTAGCAAAGGTTTTCATGCACATCAATGTCTATCTTTACCGCCCTGCTGTTGACTTTGCTTACATTTGATTTAAAGTGGTTGTATACCCATTTTTTTATATTTTTACCTACAGGTAAGCCTATAAGGCTTACCTGTAGGTAAAATAAATATCTCCTAAACCTGTATGGTTTAGGAGATATTCACTTTTCATGCAGCCGCTGACGTCAGCGGCGCATGCGCTGTGAAGGTCCAGCTAAAGGTACGGCAGATGCTACCGGACCTTGCCTGAAAGAAGTCTCCCGCACGCATGTGTGGGAGTGACGACATTACGGCTCCAGCCACACTGGAATCGTGAACCCGGCGGTGACCAGGATCAGCTGCCGATGCCTCGTTCTAAGGTAAGTATTTCATAATGAGCTAGTATGCAGTGCATACTAGCTCATTATGCCTTTTGCTTTACAGGTTTTAAAAAAAAATTAAACATTTGTGCGGGTGTCCAACTACTTTAAATTACAGAGAATGTAGGATAAACAAGACCACTGATGGTGCAACAGAAAGAGTGTGACTTCTTGACTAAGTGGGGTAAGGGCTTGTACAGAGATGTTGCCTGGATAAGCCAGTGGGAAAACCTTCCGATCAGCTTTCAATCCACATTAAAGGATAATGTATGTGCACATTCAAATGAAGAAAACACCCAGCCTCTCATTAAAACAGAAAATAACAATACAGATCTAGTGTGCAGACATGTGCTCTGGTCCTTGCAGTTCTCTAGAGGCATTTTTAAAGTAATGACATCAGCAGTCTCTGCTGTAGTATGTGTATGCCCTTTTCCAAGCCATATATATGAAAAAAATGTATCGACTACATCGGGGGTGATTCTCTCTTTGGACTCTGCCTAGCACTTTAATAAGTATTACACATAAAAGATAGAACTACACACTGTCCCCTTGCACTTATTCCCTTTAATCACTTTTCCAGCTCCAGCCCTGCCAGACTGTTCAGTGTGCAGTAAAGGGTATCATCTTAGGCCCCTTTCACACTGGGGCGGTTTGCAAACCGACCTAAAACTGGCGCTGCTGTGTCTTGGGCTTTCACACTGGAGCGGTGCGCTGGCAGGAGGGAAAAAAAAGCATCTTTGGAGCGGTGAAGGTGTGGTGAATACACTGCTCCTTCACCTCTCCTGCCCATTGAAATCAATGGGGCAGCGCGGCTATACTCCTGGCATAGCGCCACTGTGGCAGCGCTTTGCGGGCGGTTTTAACCCTTTTTCGGCCACGAGCGGAAGTTAAAACCACCCCGCTAGTGGCTGAATACCGCCGCTAAAACGGCGCTAAAAATAGCGCCGTTTTACCGATGACGCCCCAACTGCCCCAGTGTGAAGGTGGCCTTATAGAGGTAGTGTGCAGTTTTTTTACATGGGATGCTACAGTGAGAAATTAGGAAGAGAAAGCATTTACAAGTACCACAGTGAGCACAGAAATAGTTTATAGACACCTGGGAGCACTGACACCCATATTGTGCTGTGATAAGTATGTTTTATGCAGACTTACCCCTTTACCTTTACCCCTTAGCCTTTACGCCATATGAGAGGGAGGTTGGTTCTGAATGATATATAATAGAGGCTGTACAAATAAATGCCAGAGTAAAAGTCATATACTGACTGATAATACAGTTTTAAGCATCACTTGCAATAATTGTCAGTGTATAATTATCCCCTGAATGATTGCTGTTCGGAAGCAGAATGCAGAAACAGCTGCTGAAAATATATTATAGGGTGGAAAATTTCTGCTATTCTGAAATAAAAAAACAAACAAAAAATGTACAAAGAAATATTGACACTTACATTATATGGCTAATTTATGAGTTCGGGTGTTTCCAGTACTATTAGGTCTGGTTCACACTGGTACGACAAACGCTTCGACATTGGGAGCTCATGTCGCATGACGTGTGAAAATCGATGTTTCCCTATGGGAGCCGTCTTAAGTGGTCTGACACAAGTCGGTCCGACTTTGAAAATGCTCCCTGCACTACTTTGGTCCAACTTTGATCCTACTTCAGCCCATTGAATATCACTGAAGTCGGATCAAAGTCGGATCGCCATCTTAACTGATCCGACTTTGGCATGCGACTTGTGCTCTGATGATCTTGAAAGGGAACTCCATGCCAATTTAAAAAAAAAATGGCATGGGTTCCCCCTACAAGAGCATACCAGGCCCTTTGGTCTGGTATGGATTTTAAGGGGAACCCCCACCGTGAAAAAACAGCGTGGGGGTCGCCCCAAAATCCATACCAGACACTTATCCAAGCACACAGCCGGCAGGTCAGGAAAGGGGGTGGGGACGAGCGAGTGCCTCCCTTCCTGAACCGCACCAGGATGCATGCCTTCAACATGGGGGGGTGGGTTCACCCCCCCACCCCAAAGCATCTTGTCCCCATGTTGATGAGGACAATGGCCTCTTCCCAACAACCCTGGCCATTGGTTATCGGGGTCTGCGGGCAGGGGCTTATCGTAATCTGGAAGCCCCCTTTAACAAGGGGGCCCCCAGATCAAGGGCCCCTCACCCTGTGAATGTTTGGCGCTCATGTGACTGTCCGCGGTCTCCTCACCTCCACTCCTCTTCTCAGCTGACATCAGCGGGGGTTTCCCACCACCTTTCCATACAGCTATCGCATTGGGAGAGGAGACCAGTGGGCAGTCAGCTGAGCGCCAAACGGCACTATTATACAGCACATTTAAAAAAAAATACATTCACTGGGGAGCTTACTGTGATTTTTCAGAGGGAACTGTAGCAAAAAAAAATTTGCATTAATAAATACTTTAAAGAACTGTGTGTTTCCAACCTTATAGCAACAGTTTGGGAAGGGCCCTTTTCTGTTGCTACATGACTGTCTTTATGCACAAAGGCAGGTCCATAAAGACATGGTTTGATCTAAGCGGTGTAGAGGAACTTGTGTAGCTGATACAGACCCCTGACCTCAAGCTTACTGAACACTAATTAAGTAACAGATGAACATTAGTATCTGACCTCACAAATGCTCATTTAGCTGAATGTGCTCAAATACTTACGGGCAGACTCCAAAATCTTGCAGAAAGCCTTCCCAAAAAAGTGGAGGCTGTAGTAACTGTAGGGGGTGGGACAACTGTATATTAGTGCTTTTTGGAATAGGATGTCCAACAAGCTTATAGAGGTGTAACGGTCAGATGTCCTCACGCAATGGGTCATATAGATCATTTAGAGCAGTTTTTAACTTAATGCCGTTTTGCAAAATCAAAGTACTCTTAATTAAGTGACAGTTTACCAACCCCAAAAAAGTCAGTGCATGCAATACTGGTATTATCAAAATGTATTTCCAGAATTTTTCATGAGAACATAACTTAAAGACCTTTAAAGTGCAAATCTAGCTAAATATTTTTATTTCATTTAATGTAGTATGATAAAGTTGAAACCTCTATCTGGTTTTATTACAGCCTGAGTCCATATTGGGGAGATTTTCTCTTGGTTTACAAAGCAGCAGTACTCCTGAACCTGTCAAACACCCTCCTAAGCTACTGTGTTAATATTTCAAACATACAATTGTCAAATATGTTTTAATTGCTTAAAGATTTAGCAAATTATTTTGGCTATAATCAAAGCCAGCTGAACATTAGACATGTATTTGTTAATGATTCTGCTAAAACATGTGTAGATGCCAGTAAATCTTGACTTTGAAAGTTCTTGGCTTATTAATCCTACATGGCCCATTGGCATTTACTTAATTGGCCTTCAAGCCGTAATGGGGTTATCCTAATGTGACCCAAGTACGCCAGGCATTGTTCAAGCAATAGACTTTTTTATGCACACTATTCTTTCGAGGCTTTTTAAAATTCAGTCAACAATAAAAAATTGTAACCCTTTCCTACTCTCTCCATTCTGTCCTAAGCATGAAAAAAAACATTGTAAAGAGGAAAGCATCACCGCTACTCCTGACTAGTCCAGGTGAATACACAATGAAGCGTTGCCTCAGCCTACATGTCTCCACCAAACCACAAACCCTGATGTATTTCACCCCAACTTAATTCAGGGTGTGTGGTTTGGTAGGAGACATGTATACTGAGGCCCCGTTTATTCAACTGGGCTGGTCGGGAGTAGTGGTGATCCTTTCATTTTTAAATTTACTAACCCCCTGGATTGGTATCGGGACAAGCCTGCACCCCATGTTCTGGGACACAGGAATGTACCTTCATGTCTACCTTGAGCAGTGCCATAAGCAATCAATAGAATACGGGAGACACAGCAGCGCTCATCTGAGTGCAGTATGTTGGAACAAGTAAATGATACATTTATGCAAGTTAAAAATTCAACTCACAGAGTAAGGAGTTAAAAGCTGGCTAGTCACAAGGGAGGCATCGCCCTTTGTCCTGGTCCAGATAGCCAGCGGTGTGGGGTGCTGCTGCTGTCTCACTAGCTTCAGAGGTTTCCAAGGCTGATCACAGGAGCGCATGCTCCAAATGCGCGCCTGGCGGCCTCGTGTCCCACATCCAGTGACATCACAGCCGATGTGGAGACGACTACCAGCTTGAATCGAAGTCGAGACAGCAGCAGCGTCCAACACCACCAGCTATCTGGACCAGGACAAACAGCGAGGCCTCCCTTGTGTCTAGCCAGCTTTTAACCGCTTACTCTGTGCGTTGATTTTTTAACTTGAATACATTTATCATTTTTTTGTTCTAACATACTGCACTCAGATGAGTGCCGCTGTGTCTCCCTATTCTATATCTACAGAGTTGCTCCCTCTTCCACAACTGGCTGCACCTCTAGAGTGTTATAACTTTTTTAACCCAGCTGAACTTGTTCTTAACCCATTCAAGCTCAAACGGAACTTATTCAGGGTCTAAGTCCCCCCCAACCACTGGATTTTATCATCAGGAGCCCTATATAACCACCTTAACTTATAGCCTCGCTCCCCACCATATGTTTCTCTCCGAGCACCACTATACTCCCCCTCTTTTTTCCCCAAAAGCAAACAAACAGGTTGCAGTGATGTAAAAAACATCGCCTAATATTATATTTGGAAAAATAAATCAGCACTTACTTATTCACTGAGCTGTGAATGAGCACAGTAATTAACTGTCCAAAATGACAACTGACACAACTCCCTTACTACTGGTAAGGGAGTATGCATACGTGCATGTCTATTTGCCTGTGGTTCTGCCTTAAAGCCAACTCTAGCCAAAACTGTTTAAGCTCTATGTGGCTCTATGTGGAGTGTGGATGGTTTAGAAATTCTATCTATGTTTGTCTGACCCTCCTTACCTCCAGTCATGTCACCAACTACCATCCCCTTGTCCAATGAGAATGCATTGACTGGCTACTGAAGCGAGTTGGCAATGTGCAGGTTTAGCAATGAACAATCCTGGATTTAAGGGCAGGTCACAAAAGTAAGATGGCAGCTTATTAGCAGTTTATCAGTATCCCAGCTGACTGTAATCAAATGTAGTAAGCTGTTAGATGTGTGGACAAAATGTATGACAAGTACCATCTCCTTACATTTATTTGAGAACAATTTTCTTTCTGCTTATATACCATGGCACAGGACCAATGTGTTAGGAAAGAGTGGTGATTACAACAGAGAATGTAGTCATGTTTGAAGGTCAAAATCACTACCCAGTAGTCAGTAGATCATGTGACAATTGCCTTTATTCAGAGCAGGTATGTGCATTTCTTCCAATTAATTAGATCAATGCATTTATAGGGTTTTTTTTTTGCCTATTTATGATAAGAATATTGTCTCGGCTTTGCAGACAGGTAGGTGGAGGAATGGAGTTATGTTGTGTTGACCAGCCGGCCTAGGGGGACACAAACTATATTTGGCTTTGGCCAAGGATTCAAGAAACTAAATGAATGGCATAGTAATAAGGTATGAATATTGTCGGAAGCAAGCATCTTGTGGTGTTTTCTCTCAGGAAGGCCATACATTATACATTTTTTTTTTTTCGCTCAACACTCGGTGCTTATGGGGGGAATCCTTCCCACTGCACTATTGTGTTTTGCTGGTAGGGAGTCTTCCCTGACAGCAGAATACAATACGTGTTGTCGGCTATAGCCAACCAATGGTACTGATCGTATGGCACAACTAGCTAGCCCATACATGGATCGAATTTGGCTGAACTAGCTGAATTTCAATCCATTTATAGCCAGTTTAAGGCAGAAAGCATTTGTAAACATTTAATATTGAGTACAAGGTCACACACAGCACACATTTTTGCTAGATATGTGTATGTATTAGGTCACACAGATAAGAATAAAAAAAGCAAGATAACAGAGCTCTCATGTGCACTGCAGTGTAATTGGTGATAATATTACTTGCTACAACATAATCAAAAGTAAACACAATCAACCCAAGAAAGTACAGGCTCAATGATTAATGCAATATCAATGACCTTGCAATAATGAGCACGTACACGAAAGCTACAATATGTATGAAATAACTGTTCTTGGATAATATCTCTAAATACTTTTTCAGTTAGACAGTATGCAAGAAGCTGTCCCTTTCCAATCTATATATACAGGTTTGTGCTAAATACAGATACAAAAATAGAATATAGTTGTTTAAATTCTATGAAAAGAATATAATATGGTTAGATGTTATATCCCCTCAGGGCTTGACCATAGGAATATGGTAGATGAATAAGAGCAAGCACCGTTAGCAAAATAGACAGATGCACAAACAAAAGCATGTTGTGACTTGCGCTTGGAGTTAGGCAATCTGATATGTTTGGCAAAGACTGAAAAGTTGAATCATTGTGTACACTGGTGGGGGGTGAGCAAAGAAAGCCAAACATGTAATGACCTCATGGCCCACATTTTACCCCAATGGCAATGTTGGGATCTTACCATATAGGTTCCTGTTATGATCAAATTAGGTCTACAGAGACCTTTCCAGTTGATAGGCTCTTGTGTGGGAATATTTACTGCAAAACTAAAGCAGTGGTCAAAGTACAAAGTACAAAGAGTATGGTTAACAGTCAGAACAGAGAGGTTTAATTAACTATGGAGGGGCTAGTCTTCTTAATATTATAAAGTGCAATTCAGAAAGTTGGACAGCAAAGATAATGTTATTTTTAATGCATACTGTTGATAGGGTAAATGGAATAACTATTTATTTATCAAACATTTAGTTATGATTATCAAAACATCTATTCTGATTAAGCAGAGGTACTTTTTACAAATGTTTAGAAGTCATATGAGTTAACAGCTGTTTTACTGATCAAATGCCATTCACACCTTCAGCTGTGTAAAGTTCTATCTCTGGCTTTCCCACAGAACTTGGGAAGTGACGTGTATATGTGAAATGACCATGTGCATATCAATGAATATCACCAAAGAGTTGAATGGTACTTCAAAAGAGTCCTATTCAAGGTGCCACCCCCTGTAGAATGTATAAATTGTACTGAGGCTCTCAGCCATTTCAGAACAATCATATTGAATTTCACCATGTACTTACTGTATTGTTCTCTCTGCCTATAGCTAAAACTATGGGCTTGTATATTAAATACATCATCTATAATTTGGCTTCAGCAGTCAATGTTATTGAAAGTCCTTAAGTTCTGGGCTTTTCCCTATCAATTGGTCCTTCGAAGCCGGAAATCGATACTTTGCAGACGCAGCTGAGACACAGAACAGGACAACACAAGCTGGAAACTGGCTAAGGTAAGCTAACTTTCTGCTTACTGTGTTTTCCCCTTGCGCTGTACTGATTTGCGTAAGTTGGTGTCATGTAGAAGTACTCTTTCCAAGAACCTTGACTGTTGAATTTTGTTATTTTTTTTCTCTTTTCATACTATCTGTACTTATTACTGTCCTTGCAAGTGTGTGTTCTGTGTGAATGGCTTGCCCTATTTCAGGCGCAATGTGTGCGTAGTTAGGATTTCTGCATTTCCTGTGTCGGGGGACCGTGCAGGTCAGGAATCGGGTCTTCGGACTCAAGGGATCATTCATAGGCTGTGGCTGATAAGGTACTATGTGTGGTGAGGCCCTGGTTTATTGCCGAGGGTGATGGCCTGCTTAAAAAACAGCGCCGCTTGAATCCTTAGTACCAGTTTTGAATGAAATTCTGATTTACTTTTCGCATCTGCGTAGTTCTCCATAAAACTACACAATAAGCAGATGTACTATCTCTCCTATTCTGCACAGTGCCTATAAAACTGATGTGGAAGACTTTAGGGAAGCATAACTGTCAGATTCTATACTCTAGAATTTTCTCCTATTGAGATTTTTGTTACTGTACTGCACAAAGTGTTGGAATATGTGATGCTGTGTGTGTCCTGCCTTGTCTAAGGGAGTATCTTTACATTCGTAAACTGTTTTAATCTGTCTGTGTAACCCCATTCAGTTTGTGTAACTGAACTCTTTTTTTAGTTGTGTGCCGGTCAGTCTGTGTGGCTGATTTTTGCAGTGTATAGTCTGGTATAGAACCTTGGCCAGGTTTGGGGCCCAGATATACAGTTCCTGCTATTTAGGATTCACTGTGTCTGTGTGACTATTGTGAACCCTTCCTGGTCTGCCAAAGAGTATATGATATATAACTTTGGAGCAGGGACGGTCCGTTCCCTGAAGAAATGGAAAAGAGGCACACAAGGGTTTATACCTCTTGAAGGGAAACTTGACCCTAAGTTCTGGAATGAATGTAAAAAATACCATCCAAGTACTTTTAAAACAAGAAAAGACAAGCAGGCATTAGATAAATGGATGCATGCAAGTGAGCAGTGTCAAAACATGCTGAAAACGAGATTGAAAGAAACCTATTGCCCTGTGAGAAAGTTATATGAATACAGTGCTGAAGAGCCTGATGACAATATTGCTGAAATGACTGTAAGCAGATTATACCCTACATTACCACCTCCACCTACTTATAATGATCAAAGGGCAGCGAACAGTTCCACTGTGCATAATTTATCTGCACCCCCACCCCTACCCCCCCAGCCAGAAACAACAATAGGTGCAGATTCTACGATACCACTAGCAGAGGGGTTCTCAGCCATCCTAACTTCCTCCCCCTCAGGGAGACCTGTGATAACACATCAGCTTCCTATGTCCCCTATTTCACCCAATCAATCTAATTTTTGGGGGCCTGTGAGAACTCAGTTGATAACATTAAATGATGGGGCAAGGACTACTGTCACCTGGCTTGTCCCCATCACTAACTCTGATTTACAGATAATTATAAAAACCATGCCTGACCCTGAAAGAAATCCACATGCTTTCACTAAAAAGATGAAAGCATTACAAATTGCTTACCAGTGTTCAGCATATGATATGTACAGAGTTTGTTGTGCATGCCTGGGTGTCCAAATCACTAATCAAATTATTAATACCTGTGGCAGTCTGAAAGAACCTATACCAAATATTGATGTGAAAGAGGGTGAGGAATGGATTAACACCTTCTGTACACAGGTACAAAAACAATACAAGGGGGGTGATTGGGCTGGTCTATTGCAAACAACCCAGGGGGTGAATGAGACATGTGATATGTTCTTTCAAAGAATGAGTGAGCATGTTGCTGCATGTTGTCAGAATGCAAATGAGGAAGTGATTGATGGAATCCTTAGAAGTGCTTTGATGAGTGGGTTTAACAAAAAAAGTGAGTGACAGAATAAAAATGATAAGACCAGAATGGAGGACAATAGGGTCCTTTTCTATAATATGAGATATAGAGGAAAAAGAGAAAGCCAGACCACAAAAAGTAATGTATGTAGGTCCTAATGGTAAATTTGTACCTGAAAATAGTAGGCATAAAACATTTTAAGTCAGGAAAACATGATCCCTCTAATGTGACATGTTACAGATGTTGCAAAAGGGGCCATTATGCCAAATTTTGCAAAAATGATCAAGCTAAACCTCAAAATGAACTTGAATTAGAACAAAGGGAGTCCTCTAACCTGGATAGATATTGACAAGAAGGCCAACCAGTGTCCAGTAAAGCCTTTGAGAATAATATGTATGCTGGTGTTTCTCTCAAAGGTAATGATAACAATCAAGATGCTTTTGTACCACTAGAAGGCTAAAACAAATATGTTGAAACAAGGAAATGAAAGAAACTTATTGTCCTGTATATGAATTTGAACCTAATAATAACATTGCTAAAATAAATGCAAGCACATTATACTCTACCACCCAGCGCACTTATAATGACCTAAGTAGACATATGGATTAGAGCCCATTAAAGATGAGTGAACATATAAAAAAAAAAAAAAAAAAAGAAGGGAAAGTACAGTTTTATTAGAGAAATATTTTTGTCTACAGGGTGTAGTTGGCTAAGTGTGAGAGTTATGTTTGTTGTATATATGTGTGTGAGATTCATGGATTGTTATGTCATGTTAGTTGTATTAATATGCCCAAAGTGCTGTATCAGCAAAACAGTTGATCCAAACCACGACTTTACCTACATGGAGTTTGCGTGTTCTCCCTGTGCCTGCCTGGGTTTCCTCCAGGTACTCCTACACTCTGGAGAAATGCTGGTGGGTTAATTGGATCCTGTCTAAATTGTCCCTAGTGTATGTATGAATGTGAGTTAGGGACCTTAGGATTTTAAGCTCCTTGAGGGTAGGGACTGATGAATGTGAAATAATAGTAACACAGTATGAATATGGGTGGCATGATGATTTGTTTTGTGTGTGTTATGTATGTTTTAAAATGATGGGACATTGCCACATGGACAATTACAGGTAACAAGTCAGTGGAATGTTGGTCATTGCAACTTTTAGAAGCAAGAAAGATATTCTGTCTGTAAAGTGTGACCTTAAAAAAAGACTAAAAATTGTATTTCTGACTTAAAAGAACAATTTGATCTATATAAATTTGGGTATAAAAATGTTTTACTTAAAATTATAAATTTCGTGTGCAATGTGTAGTCATTTTGCACTGTGGTCAATTTAATATGAAAAAGAAAAAGAAATTATTATATTTGCTTATTCTAAAAGAAAGGTTAATCTAAAAACTGTGAGCTGAAAATCGTTAAATTAAATACTTGCTGGGGTGGCTGATCATGTGGTCATTGGAGCCACACCCAATACATTTAATAAAATTAAATTAGTAAGAAAAAAACTTTTTCACTAATGGTTAAAGTTTAAAAATAAGGAATGGTGTTTTATAGTTTAAAGGAGCAACGAGCCCCCACCTTTTTCTTTGACACAGGGTAAATTGCATGGCTTGTGTGTGAACAGCTGTATTGTGCAAATTGAGTGAGCTGAGTGAACTGTAAACAAAAAAAAAGAGAAAGTAATACCTTGTATTAAGGTATATTTATATGTGTGTGTATATTAACGGTAATCTTTGTTTCCATAGAAGAAACAGTTTTGGAAGAAGTTTTCCAATGTGCTCAGTATGGAGAAGTATAACTGTCTTGCAAGACAAAGGGGAACTTATAAAAACATTTTTTTTTTTTTTGAGCTGCTCATTTTTAACCATGGTGAATAATAGTAATGGTATACCATACATAAAATCCATGTGGTAACATTCAGTTTGACATCAAACAATTTTTTGGTATTAGAAAAAGTGCACTGGTAAAACATCTAAGAAAGAAAATGTTCAAAATGCTTACTGTATGCTAAATATCTCTAACCTTTGGTTTATTTTTATTAGGAAAATATAATGTGTTTTTACTAAAATGTTGATGCTTATTCCTCAGATTAGTTCTATGCCCTGAGTTGATTGATTTAAGGTTTTCCAAACAGAAGGCGACCACAGCCTTCAAAGACAATTCACCAATGGAAGTATTGTTCTAAAGTGTTTCTATTTTCATATGTCAACATTGATGGGTTTCACTCCCCCCCACTAGCTAAATATTGATGCAGTCATCTGAGTCTGTACTGCCCAGTTTCTGGTTCCTATTTACAATATGAGGTGCTAAATTTTTTGTTGTGTTATGATCAGACATGCTTTGAAATTTAACGAGTTTCAATGCCCTAGATCGCAGGTGTCAAACACAAGGCCCGTTGCCGAATCCGGCCCTCCAGGCCATTTCATGTGGCCCTCGCACCTCTCCTGCAGTAGCAGGAGAGCTCCAGCCCTCCTCTGGTCCTCCTCCAGACCCCTACTTTCTGCTTTCAAGCAATGCATCCAGCTTATTCCTAGCAGCAGCATAAGGAAAAGGGGGTGCACTGTGATGTAAGGGAGAGTAGGGGACTCAACTTCTGATGGTGGGGTGGCTCTTGACATCTAATGTAAGGGGAAGGGATGCGCTGGACATCTAATCTTACAGATACAACCAGCCCTTTTGAGGACAATCATAATGCTGATGCGGCCCACGATGAAGTTGAGTTTGACACCCCTGCCCTAGATAATTATTATTATTATTATTATTATTATTATACAGGATTTATATAGCGCCAACAGTTTACGTAGCGCTTTACAACTTGAGGGTAGACAGTACAAATACAATACACTTTGATACAGTAGGAATCAGAGGGCCCTGCTCCTTCGAGCTTACAATCTAAGAAAATTAAGCGTTTCTTGTTTTAGACTACGTTTCCACTATAATGACTACCAAAGTCATGTGATTCAGAGACTCTGGAGTGTGACTTTGATCCATCTTCACAGTCTCTAGATCAGAGTTGCATTGAATGTCTCATCAAGGTAGTGCAAGAACCTTTTCAAAGTCGCTGCAACTTTAAGTCACAATAGTGGGAACTGTGCCTTATATAGTTTCTGTATATTATTATAAGATGAAAAATTTATTAACATTGAATTGAAACATTGCTGCTCTAGTTTAAACACCTATGATGAAAAAAAAAAAAAAAGTAATGAATGTATTACTACATGTATGTCAGTGTTACTACATGGAGTGTTAAGAATTACTTTGGTATTAAGATTTTAAATTAGACCTGTCACAGATCGTCAGCTTTTTCACAGATCTGTCTCCTCTATTCCCAAAGATCAGCAGGTATGCTTGTATTATTATTGTATTGGTATTGGCATTTAGTTCCAATGCTTTAACATATAAGGTTTGCGGTTGTATCTTGTCCCACAAAATTTGTTTTTAAGACTAGATTAAACCTCCTGTTGTTAATTGAATTAACTACATGCCCAGCCAGTACTGCCTTCTCAAACTGAAGCAGATTTCCCTAGGCTTTGAATAATAATGTCCAAGCAAGTCTGCCTTTGTGGCTCCAAGTGTATTTTTGTAAACTAGTTTCCTGTTCGGTGACACCATGCAACTTCACTACTCTTATAGATTCCTGTGTGACTGTTTGCATGGCTACTCATTTCTAGCTGTTTATGTGTCTTAGTGTATCTGTCCCCAATGTCTGTGTGTGTCCAGGCACACACCTGTTAGCTTGAATTTTACTCCCTACTGTTTAGTGATCCCAGCACCTCAGCGCTGCAAGGGATTCTCATTTGTCCATTGGCCCTTAGTTCTAGGTATCTGCCGGCTTGGGTGAGTAAGAGGGCCGAAACCGGGGATCTGTCTGCAGCACAAAACCATCTCTACCATCAAGAGCTCTGGAGAAGACAAGGCAGTTCCTTAGACTCTGCGCCTCGGCCCTTTCAAGGGCCCTCACCATTGTTGCATGTGCAGACATGCTGCGTTCTCCCCAGATAGTACCATTAGGTATCCTTCCTGGCTTAGAATCCTTGTACACATCAACTGTATCTCCTGTGAACCCTGAACCCCAGTACTGCACTATACTCCTGTCATTCTTGTAAATCCTTTTCTATGTTCCTGTAGGATCAATGGTCCAGGCCATACGTGATAGCCCCCCTTCTGAGAAGCCTATTGTTCATGATAAATGTTTATATAGTCTAGACAGTTTAGTTTAAATGACAGTTGAATAACATTTTATACTAAATGAGAATGGTTTCTCCTTGTATTAAGACATTTTTCTTTTCTTCTAGGTCTTATTGCTAGAACATAGATTTACTTCAGCAGTAAAAAAAACTCCAACGGCTTTATGGGCATTTTTGTTATTGATCAAATGTTGGACTAACAATCTGAGTGACGCCATCCTCACAAATATCCTCCCTCATTCCTTGGCTTTATGACATCAGCCACAAACAGCATTGATGGAAAAGTGTGCTTTTAGAAGCTTTTTAGATGTCTGAAGAACTTTGATACTTATCATGTTAGCTGTCTAAAAAATCACAGCTCAGTTTGCTATAATTGCAAAAAGATCTGCACACCTATTGGAAGTTTCTTGTCATGTGGACTGCGATAGTCTTGAAGAAAAAAGATTATGTATGAAAACTGTATGCCTTCTTAAGGTGTTGCAATGGAGTCTTATGGAGGACGAGCTGTCAAAGTTAGAGCGGAGCAATCAACTAAAGACTTGGTGTTCATACATTGTTAGACCAACGTGTAATTTTTGTTTACAGACATTTTTGTATTTTTATTTTTGTTTAACCTTGACAAAGCAAAATGAGATTTTTCTGCAGAAGTAAATTGGGTACATAAATTAGGAGGAATATGAACTAGAAAAATAAATATTTAAACTAAGATTAGGCAGTTGGAGGGAGATGTTGGAATTTAGAAGCAATTTATAGGAATTGTAATTTTAGCTGCCGTTCTTTAAGTTGTGCATGTGTTATGAGACCTAGTTTGTTCCATTTTCCCAATATCATTGCCTGTAATATTCACATCTAGTTAGGCCCCACACAGCTTTAACTGTCACCAAAAGAACACACTGAATAGTCAAGAACCCAACTGTCCACAACCAGTGTATGAATTGTTTTCTTAAAGTGCTGTTATGTTATGTTTTGTTAGTTATGTGGTCAATTTTTAATTTGACCAAGAGATGGGATTGATAGGGTAAATGGAATAACTATTTATTTATCAAACATTTAGTTATGATTATCAAAACATGTATTCTGATTAAGCAGAGGTACTTTTTACAAATGTTTAGAAGTCATATGAGTTAACAGCTGTTTTGCTGATCAAATGCCATTCACACCTTCAGCTGTGTAAAGTTCTATCTCTGGCTTTCCCACAGAACTTGGGAAGTGACGTGCATATGTGAAATGACCATGTGCATATCAATGAATATCACCAAAGAGTTGAATGGTACTTCAAAAGAGTCCTATTCAAGGTGCCACCCCCTGTAGAATGTATAAATTGTACTGAGGCTCACAGCCATTTCAGAACAATCATATTGAATGTCACCATGTACTTACTGTATTGTTCTCCCTGCCTATAGCTAAAACTATGGGCTTGTATATTAAATACATCATCTATAATTTGGCTTCAGCAGTCAACGTTATTGAAAGTCCTTAAGTTCTGGGCTTTTCCCTATCACTGTCATGCCCAACTAAGGGATATACAATCATCAAGCACAAGTTGATAAAAGAACTGTGTTGACATAGTATACCTATTATTGCAAATTAATTTTTGATAGTATTGGAATTTTAATTGGGAAAACAAGAACTTTCTTCAACATTTTCTATGGGTCCTGAAGCTGATTTCAGCAGGTCATGTTGCTTTTTGAAGTTGTCGGTCAATCAGATTGTTTGAGTGCACAACAACTTTGTACTCAAAACATGTTATTATCAGTAATGTAGTAGCACTGCAGCTCCAAGTTATTGTTTTATAATGCTTTTTTAATGGTGTATTTTAAGACTGAGTGCTTTGGCTTCTGAAGAGACTGTTTCTAAATGATGTTTATGAAATCATTTTAATGAGAATATATGAGTGACAAGAAAGACAGATGAAATATTAAGTATTTTTACAACAATATTTTTTGTGCATGGTTTGAAAAAGTTTTGCTCTTCTGCATATTAAATGGTATAAAATAACAATTTCTCCCAAAAGAAAAGAAACACACATTCAGTAAAACATGACCAGTGGTCCAGCTGTATATGCCCAGCTTTGCTGTTTTCCAAACCTGTCCGAACATATCACTAAGACCATATTCACACTATGGCAGGCATCATGCAGGTGCATGTTTATGCTCATTTTGTGCACATTTTTGCTGTACACATATAGGGCAGCCCATTCATTTTGATGGACTGCCCTACACATGACAAACATGTCAAAATTGTTTATGCAGCTTTTTCAGCATTGGGCTTCCCACATTTTTTAACTGTGTGGTTTAATTAATCTGTTGTGCCTTTTTCCATGCAAAAAATGTGAGTCTGCTTGCTGTATTTGGGGTGGCTATAAAAGAAGAATGGCAAGTGGGACATGTTTTTTTTGCTTGATTTTGCATGCATTCACAAAACTCTCAGGTGTGAATACAGCTTTAGAAGACATGTTTTTCAGACTTGCAGGTATTTAAACAGCTGTATTATTTAATCACAACCTAAAGCTTAACTCCAGCCAAAGTTTTGGGTAGAACATTGCAAAGTTTAAATTAAAGTGTATGTATAAACTTAAAAGGGGGTGTACATCAAGGGGGTGAATAAAGTTCATGAGGACAGTATGTTTAATATGAAGCCAAGATGAAGAACACGGGGACATGACCTCAACTAGCAGGCAGAAAGTTCACAATGAATCTTAGAAAGCATTATTTTACCAAAATAGTAGTTGATGCATGTAATAGGCTTCCAGCAGAGGTAGTCATTCAACAGTAAATGGATTCAAACATGCTTGGGACAAACATAGATCCGGACGCAGATAAAAAGAGTAAAAAAATAAATGATATATGAATAAGAAATGCGATCTGAAATCTTATGTTTTGCTCTCTTTTTCCTGTTGGGGAGATTTTTCTTTTCCTTTTACAGTATGTCAGAGACAAAACAGGAAGAAACAGGATATCTCGACTAAGAAAGGGTCATTCCCCTCTTAGAAATGTGCCATCAGAACAGATACCTTTGGTGGAACATTTTGGCTTAATTTCTGCTTTGGTGACAACTGTAAAATGTATTTTCCATCATTTGTCTCGATAATAATGGTCACCAAGACTAATAGAAAGGATGAATTCAGCTAGTAGAGACAGCAATATAAACTTGACAGGGGTAGTAATCCTTCCCTGTGCTATCCAAAACGGAATAAAAAGGCAGTATATATTACACTTCAATGTTAGGTTTTATTCCATGTAACCCTATAAAGAGATACTCTGTCACTGTGTCCCCCCATACAAGAATTGGGGAGAGCAGATGTCAGCAGGACTAGAAGGCACAGACAGAAATAAAGATATTGCACATTTATAAAACAGTGACTGTGGCATCCACCAAATAATAACTACAGTTATGTGTTTCAAATTGCAGGGGATGAATAACACCATACGGATCGCCCAACACACATATACTGCGGCAGGACAGCCGCTCTGTGCCACATCACTTACCTAGTACCTGATCTGACACTTCCGGGTCTGGGGCACGTGCGCACACCACCGGCGACCCACTCCCCCCGTGATTGGACACAGCGGGGACCAATCAGCAGGTCAGGCGGAGGTAGTGTCCGCCTGGACCCGCCGATTGTTCGGGAGACAAGCAGAACGGCGGTCTGCCTATGTAAACAAGGCAGACTGCTGTTCTGTGAGAGGGGAATGTACTGATCCTGTGTTTCTGCTAAGCAGTAAAGCACCTCCCCCACAGTTAGCAAGCACTCCCAGGGAATACATTTAACCCCTTGATCACTCCTGATGTTAATCCCTTCCCTGCCAGTGTCATTAGTACAGCGACAGTGCATATTTTTAGCACTGATCACTGCATTAGTGTCACTGGTCCCCAAAAAGTGTCAAAAGTGTCAAAGGTGTCCGATTTGCCCGCTGCAATATCGCAGTTTCGCCATAAGTCGCTAATCGCCGCAATTACTAGTAAAAAAAAAAAATCCCATACTTTGTAAATGCTTTTGTGCAAACCAATCAATATACCCTTATTGGGATTTTTTTTACCAAAAATATGTAGCAGAATACATATTGGCCTAAATTGATGAAGAAATTTTATTTGTTACATTTTTTTTATGGGTTATGTTTTATAGCAAAATTGTCTTTTATTCTGTTTATAGCGCAAAAAAGAAAAACTGCAGAGGTGATCAAATACCACCAAAAGAAAGCTCTGTATGTGGGAAAAAAGGACAAACACTTTATTTGGGTACAGCGTCGCACGACCGTGCAATTGTCAAAGTAAGTGCTGTATCACAAAAAATGGCCTGGTCATGAAGGGGGGTAAACCTTCCGGAGCGGAAGTGGTTAACTCACTGCTTAACCACTTCAGCCCCGGAAGATTTTACCCCCTTCCTGACCAGAGCACTTTTTGTGATTCGGCACTGTGTCATTTTAACTGACAATTGCGCGGTCATGCAATGTTGCACCCAAACAAAATTGACGTCCTTTTTTTCCCACAAATAGAGCTTTCTTTTGGTGGTATTTGATCATCTCTGTGGTTTTTATTTTTTGCGCTATAAACAAAAAAAGAGCGACAATTTTGAAAAAAAAAACAATATTTTTTACTTTTTCCTATAATAAATATCCCCCAAAAATATATTAAAAAAAACATTTTTTTTCCTCAGTTTAGGCCGATATGTATTCTTCTACATATTTTTGGTAAAAAAAATCGCAATAAGCGTATATTGATTGGTTTGTGCAAAAGTTATCGCATCTAGAAAATAGGGGATATTTTAATGGCTTTTTTATTATTATTATTTTTTTTTTACTAGTAATGGCAGCGATCTGTGATTTTTTATTGGGACTACAACATTATGGTGGACACATCTGACAATTTTGACACATTTTTGCATTGATTACTATAAATATGTCACTGGCAATGAAGGGGTTAACCACTAGGGGGCAGTGAAGGGGTTAAGTGTGTCCTAGTGTGTGTTCTGACTGAAGGGGGGATGGGACTGTGCAGGGGAGATGACAGATCGCTGTTCATACTCTATATGAACAGACGATCTGTCTGTTCTCCCCTCAGAGAAACAGAAAACTGTGTGTTTACACACACAGATCCCGGTTCTCGGTGTGCCCCGAGCGATCGCGGGAGCCCAGGGGTGATCACGACCGCCGGGCAGTCTCATCGGCTCCCAAATTTTGGGCTGCATTCGGACCTGAAAACATACAGGACTTCTGTGCAATTCGCACCGAAGCCGCTCCGGAGATATGTGAACCAGTTCCATAGAGAGCCAGTCACAATGTCCTGACATTCGAATTGGATGCGGAGAAACCCACATTAAATTTGCACTAGTGTGAACCCAGCCTGAATGCTAACGTTTCACTGGGTGAATTGTTATTGGGTTTTATAGCTACACCTCTTTATTTGATTGTGTTCTTTCAGAACACATTTGAAAAACCCTGACTTACACCAAAGATGCCCAACTTGATGGTTGGAACCCCAAATAGGGTCCTAGAATAAGATTTTGAAAGCCCAATATTGTAAGTTTCATTTGGTTATATACACAACATATGTATATATATATATATACACAGTATCTCACAAAAGTGAGTACACCCCTCACATTTTTGTAAATATTTTATTATATCTTTTCATGTGACAACACTGAAGAAATTACACTTTGCTACAATGTAAAGTAGTGAGTGTACAGCTTGTGTAACAGTGTAAATTTGCTGTCCCCTCAAAATAACAAAAAATCACAAAGCCATTAATGTCTAAACTGCTGACAACAAAAGTGAGTACACCCCCTAAGTGAATATGTCCAAATTAGGCCCAATTAGACATTTTCCCGGTGTCATATGACTCGTTAGTGTTACAAGATCTCAGGTGTGAATGGGGAGCAGGTATATTAAATTTGGTGTTATCGCTCTCAATCTCTCATACTGGTCACTGGATGTTCAACATGGCACCTCATGGCAAAGAACTCTCTGAGGATCTGAAAAAAAGAATAGTTGTTCTACATAAAGATGGCATAGGCTATAAGAAGATTGCCAAAACATTGAAACTGAGCTGCAGCATGGTGGCCAAGACCATACAGCGTTTAACAGGACAGGTTCCACTCAGAACAGTCCTCGCCATGGTCGAACAAAGCAGTTGAGTGCATGTTCTCAGCGTCATATCCAGAGGTTGTCTTTTTGAAATAGACATACGAGTGCTGCCAGCATTGCTGCAGAGGCTGAGGGGGTGGGGGGTCAGCCTGTCAGTGCTCAGACCATACTCTGCACACTGCATCAAATTGGTCTGCATGGCTGTGGTCCCAGAAGGAAGCCTCTTCTAAAGATGATGCACAAGAAAACCCACAAACAGTTTGCTGAAGACAAGCAGACTAAGGACATGGATTACTGAAACCATGTCCTGTGGTCTGATGAGACAAGAATAAACGTATTTGGTTCAGATGGTGTCAAGCGTGTGTGGCGGCAACCAGGTGAGGAGTACAAAGACAAGTGTGTCTGGCCTACAGTCAAGCATGACGGTGGGAGTGTCATGGTTTGGGGCTGCATGAGTGCTGCCAGCACCGGGGAGCTACAGTTCATTGAGGGAACCATGAATGCCAAAATGTACTGTGACATACTGAAGCAGAGCACGATTCCCTCCCTTCGGAGACTGGGCCGCAGGGCAGTATTCCAACATGATAACGAACCCAAACACACCTTCAAGATGACCACTGCCTTGCTAAAGTAACTGAGGGTAAAGGTGATGGACTGGCCAAGCATGTCTCCAGACCTAAACCCTATTGAGCACCTGTGGGGCATCCTCAAACGGAAGGTGGAGGAGTGCAATGTCTCCAATATCCACCAGCTCTGTGATGTCGTCATGGAGGACAGATAGAGGACTCCAGTGGCAACCTGTGAAGCTTTGGTGAACTCCATGCAAAGAGGGTTAAGGCAGTGCTGGAAAATAATGGTGGCCACACAAAATATTGACACTTTGGGCCCAACTTGGACATTTTCACTTAGGGGTGTACTCACTTTTGTTGCCAGCAGTTTAGACATTAATGGCTGTGTGTTGAGTTATTTTGAGGGGACAGCACATTTACACTGTTATACAAGCTGTACACTCACAACTTTACATTTTAGCAAAGTGTCATTTCTTCAGTGTTGTTACATGAAAATATATAATACAATATTTACAAAAATGGGAGGAGTGTACTCACTTTTTTGCTGCACATAAGTGTTAAGTGGGCAGTAGGAGGTTAAAGGAGTTGTAAAGTCAGAAGGTTTTTTATCTTAAAGCATTCTATGCATTAAGTTAAAAAACATTCTGTGTGCAGCAGCCACCCCAGCACCCCCTAATACTTACCTGAGCCCCATCTCGGTTCAGCGATGTCCACGAGTGTCTTGGCTGTCTGAGACTCTCCCTCCTGATTGGCTGAGACACAGCAGAGGTGCCATTGGCTCCCACTGCTGTCAATCAAAGTCAGTCAGCCAATCAGTATAGAGAGGGGATGGGGCTGGGTCACAGCTCCATGTCTGAATGGACACAGGGAGCTGTGACTCGGATCAGGTGCGCACATAGCAAGCTGCTTGCTGTGCGGGCACTCAGTGGGATGGAGGAGCCAGGAGAGACGAAGAGGGACCCACAAAAAGGAGGATCTGGGCTGCCCTGTGCAAATCCACTGCATAGAGGAGGTAAGTATAACATGCTTGTTATTTTTATTGAAAAAAAATGAGACTTTACAATCACTTTGAGACTTCTGACTTTTGCACCACGTTAAAAATTTGTCATTATGTCTGCGACAATTTGCTTGCCAGCTCATAAATAAGCAAAGACCAATGCTATGCTGGTATACAAAGAATGCTTCTGTGTTTATACTTTACGTTTTTACAGTGCAGGGAAGCCATTTTCACACACACAGGCTGAGGAACAGAGAGTGAAGATTTATTTCCTAGCCTTGCAGAGTTTAAATCGGATTGAGTCCCAGCCAGAGCAGTCATCCATCAGCAGGACATGAACCTTGCTGCCTCCATGTATGGAAGTGGGGGCAGCTGATTAGACTGTTCAAATGAAATAAACAAAATATTGCTAAACAATTATTTGACTGCAAGGACTATGCAAAAAAACAATTGCACAAAACTATTTATACTCAAATCAGACCAATCTAAATCCTTTTTGATAAAAGAAATCTTTCAGCACACCCTACTATCCGGCAGGCTCCAACGTGTTCTGAAGTCAATAAACTACTATTAGAGGACAATGGCACATTCAATGCACCAAGTGACAGATGCTTGATTAACCAATTTTTCTCTAATGACTGTGCATTGCATGCACCTGTAGTCTTGTGAGCTTGGCCAGACTTCGGTATTACCGAGCAGCGATTATACCACTCCTCGCCAGCAGTGAACGAATCATCACTATTGCAGCAGATCTGTTAACCTCCTATTCTAAATGTGGTAGTAAATTTGCTGAATGTTCTGCTAAGGAAAGTGTATTTCATAGGCAGAAGTATGGATTAATTAAAGCTATGGGTCAAAGAATGTCACTCATTGCTAAGTACCTTCTTGCTGATTTGTAGCCCTCTCACAAAGAAAGGTTATGTTTGGGTCACTACCACCAGATATGTGATATATTTATCGTATTTTGAAAGCACCAGCAGTGTACATGGGAGTTTGAGCGAGACATCTGTTTCAGTACCACTCAGCACCTGTACCATCTGGTAAGTAATTTGAAGTTAATTTGCTGGGCTTTGTCACCAATTAAATTTGTGTATATAGTGTACATTTCAATATTTCCCCCACGTCAAGTATTAATATGTGCTTTTACATTTAGACAGCCGAACACGCCTGAGCTCATCCTTATCCACATATACTAACATCTCAAGATAACATGTTGAGACTTACCACACATCGCAGGAGAGTGAACATTTTGATATGCTCTTCAGATTCTACTACTGTGGTCACAAATACTTTGCTGGGGCACAGAAATGATACTGGACCAGAGTTAAATAAATTACAAACTCAATGCTATTTTAGAGCTGGATTTGAATAGGCAATGGAAAGTTTCAGAGACAAAACAGATTGTTACACAGACATGACCCATCCAAGCAGATCCAACATCCTTCTATAAAGTGACACTACACTCTGGTGTAAAAAAAAAAAAGGATTGAAGTATATATTTTACCTTCTACTGCCATCAGCCTCCTTCAAATCTCCTAATTCCTTTTTTTTTCTGCTTCTATGATCAGACTTCCTGTTAGAGCCTAGGTTCACATTGGTTCGATTTGGCATGCGATTTGACATGCCAAATCGCAGATTATTGCCAGCAATAGCACAGTCCGAATTGGTGCAATGCCGACTTTGCGGCACCCCACCAATTCCTTTACTACTTTTGGCGACTTCGGGTGCGATTTCAATAGACATCTGTGCAGGAACCCGCACAAATATCTGAAGTCGGACTGCATTGCCGGGTTGAAATCGTGCAAGTTCAGCTGAACTCGCACGATTTCTAACCCACAGCAATGCTAACCTAGGCAGAGGGTGGCTACATTTGTTCTCCATATTTCCATTGTATGTGAAAATGTAGCCGCCCTCGCTTGCACAACAGGAGACTATGGGATATAGACTATGGAATTTGTGGTGGGCATAGAGCAGTGCACATTACCAAACTAACCAAACAAATGGAGGTGAGAAGGCAAAAGATGAGGCCTGGGGGCTCACAGGCATTATAAGGCGATAGTAAAAACACAGTAATGCTGTGTACACACGGGCAGACTTTTCGACCAGATTGGTCCGACGGACCGAATCCGGCGGACAATCCGACCATGTGTGGGCTCCATCAGACCTGCAGCGGACTTTTTCGGTCAAAAATCTGACGGACTTTAGATTTGAGACATGTTTCAAATCTTTCCGACGGACTTGAGTCTGGTCGAAAAATCCACTCATCTGTATGCTAGTCCGATGGACGAAAACCCACGCTAGGGCAGCTATTGGCTATCAACTTCCCTATTTTAGTCCGGTCGTACGTCATCACGTATGAATCCGTCGGACTTTGGTGTGATCGTGTGTAGGCAAGTTCGTTCGTTCAAAAGTCCGTTGGAAGTCCATCAAAAGTCCGTTGAAAGTCCGTCGGAAAGTCCGTCAGACCAATCCGGTCGAAAAGTCCGCCCGTGTGTACGCGGCATGAGAAACACTTTCAAGAAGACTTGATTATAGGGGCTATCAAGTACTAGATGTCTATAGATTATTTCTGGAGAATAAGGATATAATTGAAAGTGTTACTAAACCCAGGACCCTGCTTTCACTATAGATGGTCTCTCACAGTACACATAACATGCAAATGCAATTATTTTAGTAAATATAAACTGCTAAAAACATTTTCTCATGAGCAATATATAGCTTAAAGAAGTCTTGTGACTTCTATCAGTGCCTGGTTAAAACTTGTAGGCACCTCTGAGTGTCCTATGAGGCTGCAGGACCCCTGACCCTCTGTCTGGACAGTGCTGATTGGCCTTGTGCTAATCACATGAAAAAAAAAAACTCAATAGCAATACATACCAAACTGAGCATGTGCAGAGTGACTCCAAGGGCTCTGCCTTATCAGGAGATGGACTGGGACAGTGGAAGAAGGGGAGGATCAGAGAACACAGGATCAAACAACCTTTTTACACAATGCGGAGGGATAACCCCTTTGGTTCCACAGTGAGTATAACAAGCATGCTTTACTGCATATACAGACTTGATTTTACTGTTTTGGGTTTAGTGTAGCTTTAATGTAACAAATGTGTTCATGTTTAAAGCTATAGAAAAAAGAGAGACTCATCATGTCACACAGAGCATGGTGGTCCCATCCCTATTAATTGGAACAAAGAAGATAACTTTAACAGACCACCCACTCAATAATGAATAAAATATCATCTTTTAATGATATAGAATAAAAAACATATAAAATCTACATATGACAAGAATGCACAATGTGTATCACATGGAGAACAAAACAGAAACTATGCACATAGACATCATACCAGAAACATCAGTATGATGTTTATGTGCATAGTTTCTGTTTTGTTCTCCATGTGATACACATTGTGCATTCTTGTCACATGTAGATTTTATATGTTTTTTATTCTATATCATTAAAAGATTATATTTTATTCATTATTGAGTGGGTGGTCTGTTAAAGTCCCATTTGAGGGGGTTACCTTCTTTGTTCCATGTTTAACCCTATAGTTTTTGGTATATTGATTTACTAGTTTCTCTGTAATAACCTGTAAAAAAAAAATCCAGATCAAAGTGTTCCCAGATTCCAAGTGCTGCCCAGTGAAGTTCTCTGAAAAGGATATAGTATAGCAGTAACTTATGTAACAAGATAGCGAAGTCCCACAAAGAAGCACTGTGAAAAGTCAACTTAATCTGGTTTTCATCAATTCTGAATAAAGCTGGGCACACGCTGTCAGTTTTTTGTAAAACTAACAGATTCTTGCATCCACTCAAGCAATGTAGATGCAGGAATCCCTCTGCTGTGACAGTGTATTCTGACAGTGGGGACTCTTCCACTGTCAGAATACACTGTTCAGTACTGCAGCCAATGAATTGCAAGCCGCTGATTGAACAAGGTTCTTTAGCAGTCCCTGTCATTGAAAGCCGATCTAACGATCGTCTTCTGTCAAACTGGGAGGGCTACACACAGATTGAAATGCATCTAGTCCCCGATGAATCCTCTGAATTTTGATCTGTACCCAGCTTAAGAAACTAGGGAGTGGAAGGAAGGAAGTCCTACCTAAGAGCAATTAGGTATCAGTACCTGTTGCAAATAACCTCTAATTCAAATTATTGATAAACAGGCTGATGTAAACTGTAAATCTGGATGCAGAAAAGGAGTGTATCCCATTCCTTAGCACACAGTCACCTGTACACACACATATACATGTTTTATTTTGCATTGAATTATATTTCTTGCTTTAAATCATGTGATAAAAGTTCTTATGCACAAAAAGTTATTAGGTGGAATTCATAAAGGGTGCCGTAGACACCCTTTAGAATTTTGTCTGGGCGCAACACCGAAAGTGTAGATGCTTGCGCCCAATTCATGTACCTGTCACAGACAAGTACATAAATCTGTCTGTGTCTGCATTAGGCAAAGCTTATCCACAGTGCACATTCCCTCCGCAGTGCACTCCCTCCCCAGGCACTATGCCTGCCACTACTAGGGGTAGGTAGGTGGAGCCTGATGGAGAACTGTGAGATTAGATCTCAGATCCATAGCCATTATTCAGTCCAATAGCAGCTTTCAAAACCACCCACTGCTGTGTACTGTCACTCAAAAGTGGTGTGGACCTGATGGGGAACTATTCTCTCTGTTCTCCATCAGGCTCCACCCACCCAGTGCCAAGTCATTTCCCGCATATGGGATTGCAATAATTGGGTAATGACATAAGCTGAATGCCCAGATCTTTTGTTTACATTTAGCTTTCAGCCGGGAAATCCTGGTCAATGGCTACATGAGGCTGGGGGTACAGCGCTGTGTGGGAAGTTTTCACATGTGTGACAGTTTCTCAGCACAGGCATGGTCCACTCTGAGTACCGGCATACCTCGGCATGCCAGATCAGAGTTGGACTTAATTACCACCAGTTTCCTAATCTGAGACCCGGCGGTAATTCTTTAAAGTAGAAGTCCACCCTAACACTAAAATCTCTGCATCTACAGACATCCACGATCGAACACTAACCTATCTAACCCTGTAAAGAGGAAATCAGCATACATACCTTTTTTAAAGCTGATTCGACCCGATCCAATGCTGAGCTGTCAGCTGTAGCTTCTCTGTAGAGGCGGGTGCAGAGGACACAGCCGAAAAAGGAAGCCCCATAGTAACTCTATGAGTGACGTCACTCCCCATTCATTTCACAGCCATTGGAGAACGGATCAGATCGGCTTAAAAAAAGGTATGTATACTGATTTCTCCTTTACAGGATTAGATAGGTTAGTGTTAGATCATGGATGTCTGTAGATGTAGCAATTTTAGTGTTAGGGTGGACTTCTACTTTAAGAATTTTGTCACTGCCACAGTGATAGATTCTTTAGGTGGCGGTAGTAAGAACTGCCTGATTTTGCTGCATGTGTCCATAATGTTACCAATACTGGTACAAATGTCTGCCTGAATTAGGCGTATGTAGTTCTTAGGAAACATTTAGAAAAGTGGCGTTAGGGCCATTTTGAATTTGTGCTAAATGTGTGTATATGCAGATTTCATTTCTGGTTCATGATTTCTTAACCAAATGAAGGGTATTTGAAAGTGGAAATGTTTGATGTAATAGAAGAATATGCTGTCTAAGAAGATGCACCATGATGATGCCAACCCCCTGGGAGTTTGAAAGTTGAAGAAGCCAGGCAGAAAACTGTCAACCAAACAGTAGCTGCATCCAGTCAGATGCAGCAATTGTTCTGGTATTCTGACATCAGTGGTTCTTGGCTGTCAGAGTACAGCAGCATGGACATTCCTCCATTGACATATTGTGGAAGGGTGAATCCATATATTTCTCTCATTCAGTACCAGCTTGAGGCTGACCATACATTATACAATCAGATTGATTCATTAGATCTACCAACAGTTATATAATAAAAGGGCCTTACTTGTCTGAATGCAGATTGAACCGATTGTTAAGATACATTTTCATATTACATAATTTTGTAAATGCTAAAGAAGATTGTACAGAGATTGTACAATCAGATGGTTACATTGTATCGCCAGTTTTAAATTGACTCCACACTATTCAATCTGATTTTACATGATCCCACAACATTTCTGAACAGTCATATATGTGCATCCTGACAACAACAATCTGATTGTACATTCTTCTTTAGAGCTACTAACAGCTACAATAGTATAATGGCCTTCTCAACTGGAAACAGATTGACTAGATTGTTAAGGTTTGTCTTCATATTACACATGTGCAGTTTTTGGCTTTTAGTGCTGAACTGAGTTGTGATGAAAAATATGTTGAAAGAAAACCAGTTGCTTTGTTCTGAATGGCCAGTTTACACTTTTCAAGAACAGGCGGTTGAGCCATGGTTTTATCACCTCCCAGCTGCCTACCTAAAGACTAAAATACAGCCAGAGGAGGCTGTTCACATGGCACAGCATCATGGCCAAGGCAAATTTAACACATAATGTTGAGTTGACAGGCAGCACCACCGGTCAAACTTGGCCATTCAATTCAATGGAGCCATGCTGCAACTGTGAGCCAAATGCCTAAAGCGGAGTTCCACCCAAAAGTGGAACCTCCACTTATCTGCTTCCTCCCCCCCTCCAGTGTCACATTTGGCACCTTTTAAGGGGGAGGGTGGAATGGGTACCTGTTTTTGACAGGTACCCTTCCCCACTTCCGGGAGACAGCGCCGTGGTGCCGTTCCTCTGAAGTTCGGCCCCCTCCTCCTTCCTCCACTGGGCCAGTCAGCGCAGCTCGCTTCACGCTTGCCCAGTAGGGAACCAGCTGTGAAGCTGAAAGGCTTCATTGCCGTTTTCCTTTACGACAAATGGTGGCGGCGGCTGCACCGAGAGCTGATTCAGAAAATCAGCCGGGGTGCCAATATCGTGGGCTCCCTGGACAGGTAGGTGTCCCTATATTAAAAGTCAGCAGCTACAGTATTTGTAGCTGCTGACTTTTAATTTTTTTTCCCCAGGCGGAACACCACTTTAAATTGTGGTTGCGTCTCATTATAAACTGCCCTTTCAGCAATAGAAAAAAAAACAGGAATTAAGGGATTGGTGGAATTGCCTCCTGAACACCAGACAGTGGCTGCTTAGCTATACCTTTAAAAGCTATCCGCTTTTTCTAGCATTGACTAATGTGAGCCTAGCCTTAGAAATTTATACAAAAAACTGGAGCTGTTGTCCATAGCAAGCGATTAGATTCTTGTTAAAGCAAACCTGTGTAAGATTCATCCATAGCTATAAAGCTACCTCATCAAGAGTGATGGGTGGTAAAACATCTGCCCTTTTGTCTTTCATACCAGTGAAACTAGCTATCTTCTCTGGCATGGTTGACATGTAGATGTGGCGTAAAATTTAAAAGAAGATTTTCCACAAAAAAATAAAAAATTACACACATGTTCAATCAATGTATGTGATACTGATCTTTTCTGATGCTCAGAATCATCTGTTGTCACCCTCTATTACATACACAGTCTGAGATATACTTATTTATAGCAAAAATGTTCAAAATAGTTGCCTGTCTGCAGTTATTGGTCTGTATATGGCAAACCCTAGATGGCTATGCAAAAATGTGTAAACATTCTACTTAAAACTCAAAAAATATATTGTATTTATAATGTAATATATACATACTATAAAAAGATAAAAAGATAATATATTCATCCATTTGGACATTTTTTGTATGTGTAGTGTAGGTAGACCAAGGGACCTATAGTGTATACAAATAAAATATGGTCATTTTGTTATCAATTATAGATTAATATAGTATGACGGTAAAAGAGAATCTGTAATTTAATCAGTTAGTTAAGATCACTTCAATGTATTAATCATAAGACTATCCAAACATTTCTAATTGCCATAATTTGACATCAAGACTAATGATGACTTAGGCATTTTCTAATTTTTATCTGCAATTAAATTGATTTTCTAGTATTGTTTGATGTGGTGCCTCTCTGTGCGAATTGGACTGACAATTAATTAAATAGATATTAAGTCAAAAGAAGAAATCCCCTTTGTGATATTTAAGAGTTTAGTTGTTTTACATTTTATTGTAGTTTTCTTTAAAGAATGGAATACGTTTGAAGTATAAGTGGCAGCCATAAATTATTTTGATGTCTTTGTATGATAAGGTTATAGCTGATAAACATATTAGAATACAGAAATCTTAAAAAAAAAAAAAAACAGTTTGTAGCTACTTTTTTTTTTACAAGTAGTGCTATTTTAATGTCATGTATAGGCCATATATATGGAGCAATTCTTCACTGTGAAATCTTTTAATCTGAATGTATTTCCTTTCTGCCTTATTTATGTACACTCTCCTTACTATTTTGGTACATAAAGAGAAATGCTCGTGCAGGAACTATCTTTCACTCTGCGTGAGTTTTAAAAATGCCATTCCCCAATCTGATATGATGTGACATTGCCAAACAAGTGATTCTCAACTTCAGTCCTCGGCATCAGCCCATAGCATGTTTTTCACACTTCTAGGTCCTGAGCCTGGCGCTAACAGTTCTCAGCAGGAAGAAAACAAATAATTATGGTGTTTAGTCAGTTTGAAAGAGTAAGTCTGTCCACAGATTTGCTTTACAGCTAAACTCCAGACAAATGGCTAAATCCACAGTTAAAGTATATTTATATATCTATAGACTATATTACCAAAAGTATTGGGACACCTGCCTTTACACACACATGAAATTTAATGGCATCCCAGTCTTAGTTCGCAGGATTCAATATTGAGTTGGCCCACCATTTGCAGCTATAACAGCTTTATTTCTTCTTGGAAGGCTGTCCACAAGGTTTAGGAGTGTGTCTATGGGAATATTTGACCATTCTTCCAGAAGCGCATTTGTTAGGTCAGGCACTGATGTTGGACGAGAAGGCCTGGCTTGCAGTCTCTGCTCTAATTCATCCCAAAGGTGTTCTATTGGGGTAAGGTCTGGATTCTGTGCAGGCCAGTCAAGTTCCTCCACCCCAAACTCACTCATTCATGTCTTTATGGACCTTGCTTTGTGCCCTGGTCCAAATCATTTGGTGGAGGGGGGATTATGAAGTGGGGTTGTTTTTCAGGGGTTGTGCTTGGCACCTTAGTTCCAGTGAAGGGAACTCCTAAGGCGTCAGCTTACCAAGACGTTTTGGACAATTTCATGCTACCAACTTCGTGGGAAGAGTTTGGGGATGGCCCCTTTCTGCTCCAACATGACCAGTACACAAATGTGTCATGACTCTGCAGTAGTGTTCATGTCTGCTCACCTTTCTGTTGTGTTCAGCTTAGAGGCCAGTCGCTGTTCACCTGTATGCTTAAGTAATCTTCTGTCAAGCATGGCTCCACCCCAGACTCTAATTAGGAACACTATATTAACCTTTGCACTGCAAGCCAAGCCTTGCTGATCAATATTGTTTGTTTGGCTTTCGTGTGCTCATTGCTGTGTGTCCAATTTCTGATCCTGTTTACCGACCTTGGATTGTTCTTGACTGTCCTCGTTTGCTTCATATCCAGACCATTGGCGTGTTCTTTGACTATCCCTATCTGCTTGTTGCCCTGACCTTTTGGCTTATCTCCTAACTATTCTTGTTGTCGCAGTCTGCTGCTTCCTTTCTATCCTCCAGTAGTCTACTGTGAGCGTGAGCTGGGAGACCCTGGGGGCCATTACCTGGAGCCAGACTGGGGCAAAGTCCATCCCCACCATCAGGGACCCTGGTGAACGCCCACTGGCTCTTAGATTCCGCGCCCTGGGAAATCTCAGGCTCTAGCTCCCAGTGTGATCCGTGTTGGTGCTCCAGAGTACCTGCTTTCCTGAACCACCCAGAGCTCCATCCGCAGCAGTCAGCCAGAGGGTCCACTACCTCAGCAGTGCACTCCTGACCCCAACGGAGTACTTCTGTCACCTGGTCTCAGGTGACCTGACACAAGGTCCATAATGACATGCACAGTGTATGGCCTGCCTTAAGCCTAGTACCCATGCGCCAAATGTCAGGCAACAATCAGGTCGGTTCAATATAAACTGGCCGACATTTGGCCCATGTGTATAGCAGCTGGTCCGACAGAAGCTGGCCAAAAGGGTCTTGATGATCAAAAGTGGTCTGATGACTGATTCCCGGTCAGCGCTCCCAGCCAATGGCTGCGAGTGCTGACCGGAGTGTTCTGGCAGGGGCTGTCCCTCCCATCAGAACACAATAACACAGCATGGGAGATCCCGGTACTAACATCAAATTGTTAGTACAGTTGCTTTGACCAGAGCCGGGAGTTTTTTTTCGATCAACCCAGCGGGCTGAACGAAAAAAAAAAATAGTAGTGTGTACAGGGCTTTAGTAACTAGTGTAAGTATATCTGCAGACAGTAGACCAGATTAGCTCTTATTGCTATCCTTGCCTCTTCTGGTCCTACCTCTGACTCTCCCACTCCTGAGGAGTTCTGCTGTACAAGTAATTACAACAGGCTCATGTTAAAACAGTATTAAACCCGAACCCAAAAATGTGATAAATTGAAGCTTAACAATCATTAGGTGATGGCTGCATCAGTTTTCTTTTTTTGGGGGCTTTTTTCCATCTGTTTTCACTTGGTAATCTGGCCTGTAAGACTCCCTCCTGTATTATAGTGCCCCCCATTATGGATGAATGAGAACAGGGGGCATCTTTGGACAACAACATTGTTAGCCGGGAGGGGGGGGAGTGTTAGATACACTAACACATTGAAGTTGAACTCCAGCTAAAACATTATAAGCAGTTACAGCAAACAATGGTTTTCTTTTGGGATAAAGGTTTTCCATAAATAAATGAAAGTTGATCATTTTAGGCACCTCTGCCAGTGGTAAATGGTCTGTCTCATTCCTGTAACTGCAAGAGAGAGTTTCTGTTGAAAAAACACAGATTTACTCGCTGGATTACTAGATGAAAATAGAAGAAAGAAAGCCTAAAAGAGGAAATGAATGCAGCCACCAGATAAAGAATTGGTAAGCTGCAATATAATAAATGATCTCTTTTGGGTTTAACACTGCTTTAAAGGGGTTGTAAAGTCACAAGGTTTTTTTTCTTAATGCAGTCTATGCATTAGGATAAAAAGCCATCTGTGTGCAGTAGCTCCCCCTCAGCCCCCCTAATACTTACCTGAGCCCCATCTCTGTCTAGCGATGTCCATGAGTGTCTCGGCTGTCCAAGACTCTCCCTCCTGATTGGCTGAGACACAGCAGCGGCGCCACTGGCTCCTACTGCTGTCAATCGCAGTCAGTCAGCCAATCAGGATTGAGATGGGGCGGGGCTGAGCTGCAGATCCGTGTCTGGATGGACACAGGGAGCTGTGACTCGGCTTAGGTGTGCCCATAGCAAGCTGCTTTGCTGTGGGGGGCACTCAACGGGAGAGAGGAGCCAGGAGCACAGAAGAGGGACCAGAGAAGAGGAGGGTTGGGGCTGCTCTGTGCAAATCCACTGCACATAGGAGGTAAGTATAACATATTTGTTATTTTTATAGAAAAAACTTTATAATCACTTTAAGTCATAATCAAGTACTGACACTAGCTGCATTTAAAATATATATTTAGGCCTTGTTTACGCTTGCTTTCCTCTCTAAAGAATAATCCACGTTCAGATGCCTTAGAGTTGAGCATTTGTATTACCTTCTCACCACCTGTTTTAACCTCTCCAGTGCTACCATGGCTGTAAACTCTTTTGTTATTCTGTCACTAACATAGACATGTTCATCCAGTTTTCCCAGGGTTTGATATCTTCAACCATCTTGATTGGCCAGCCCAGGATGATGTATCTCCCACACATGTGCACAGAATAAATCCAATTTGGAGGCAAAGTGTTGTGGGAATGTACACCGAGCTGCACATTTATAAACACATTACTAGTAGCCAGAAGGCAAGCTTTTATTGAAGAAGACATACAGAGAATCTCTTGCAATAAAAGCCTATCTGGGAGCAATGTTTCATAAAAAGGTTTTAGTTCTGATTTAACCTAACATCTAGAAAATAACCCTAAAATCAAATCTATCACTTAACCCAGTCATCCCCACCCTTAATACCTAATGTTAAATTAACCACTGAGATTCTGCACTTATCCTTTCTAGATTCAAATCTATCAGTGCCAAAAGCACATTTTACTAAAATTGAAGTCTACTTGACTTTCTTTTTGATGAAATTGCAGCTTGGTTAAGTTAGTAACAGTTCCATTGACATAGCTTTTAGCTTGCTTTTTTACTTGCTTAAAAATCCTACCTAGCTTTCCCCCTCTATGTACTATTAAGGTTGGGGGCTGTCAGTTCTGTGCTGACAGATTGCATTATCGGTTGTAAACTAGATTCGATTATTGTCTGTTCTAACAAAGGGTCACAAGGCTTAGGTGGTATATTGTATGTTCATGTACCTTTCTCGGTTTGTCTCCCTAATTTCACTTTGATATTATTCAGAATAGCTTGCAGTCCAAAGTGTAAACCTGCTCCAAAGAAGCAACTAAAAGGGTTAGAAATATTTTTTTATTATTTTTAGATATGCTTTGTAAATAGAAATGCATAATAAAAGATATAGTGGGGGTTTCCCAAATGTAACTGCAAAACTGGAACTACACATTAAAGTGGTTGTAAAGCGTAAACATTTTTTACCTTAATGCATTCTTTGCATTAAGGTAAAAATGTTTAGGTGTCAGCATCCCCCTCACCCCTTTTACTTACCTGAGATCTCATTCGATTTAGCGTCGTGCACCTCTCCACCTCTTCTTTCCCCTCACTTCCAGGTCTTGCTGGCTTTGCTGGGGCACTGGGAGCCATTCGCTCCCAGTGCTGTCAATCAAAGCCAGTGATGAGGAAGCAGGGGGTGGGGCCGAGTCCTGCTGTCTGTGTCAATGGACAAGCGGCTTCCCATGGGGGTACTGGACAGAGGGGAGAGGCCAGGAGTGCAGGCAGGGGACCCAAAAAGAGGATGTTTGTGGCCCCTCTATGCAATTCCATTGCACAGAGCAGGTAAGTATAGACATGTTTGTTATTTAAAAAAAATACATTTACAATCACTTTAAGGAAAATTACTGTTTTGACACATTGCACTTCAATTAATAGAAACGCATAACATTTTCACCTATTTCAGACCTGCAACAAATCAGTACAGATTTGAGATACTGTGAAAGAGCAGACCTTGCAATCCTAACCAACATATGTAGTCATGCCCCCCCCCCCAGAATCTCAACTTCCCCTTTAAAAATAAATTCAGAATTCTGCCACTTCCCCTTTAAAAAGAAATACTCGCAAGTCGTGGTACGTGCAGTGACAGCAGCAGCGGCGTGGACTGCTGTCCTTGGCCCTGGGCCCCGCTATCATTCCAGGAGAGGGGGAGACCGAGGCAAGGAAATTGAGGTTTGCGGCCCCGCCCGCAGAGGCACGGCACATACTGACGTCACGTGCATGTGTGTTTCGCCTACATGGACTGAAAACAGAGAGGGTCAGCTTTGTTTCCCTCTCTATAGCAAAACAAAAGGGCCCGCTCAGGCCCAACCTGCCAAAAGCCTAATGCCCACAATTGAAGCAGTCAGCCAGGCAGTAGGCTAGCCACCCACAGCAGCCAGCCAGGCTAGCTAGCCACCCACAGACAGGTGCCAGCCAAACAGGAGCCAGCCAGCCATCCACAGGTGCCAGGCTGCCAGCCATCCAAAGGTGCCATCCAGCCACTAGAGGTGCCACCCAGCCACCAGAGGTACCACACTGCCTCCTAGCCACCACAGGTGCCAATAAGCCATGCACAGGTGCCAGCCACCCACCCAAAGGTGCTACCCAGACACCAGAGGTGCCACCACAGGTGCCAGCCACTCACCCACGGGTGCCACCCAGCCACTACAGGTGCCACCAAGCCCAGGTGCCTGCAGCCACCCACAGGTGCCAGCCTCCCAGCCAGCCACAGGTGCCACTGACCCACAGTGCCATCCAGCCACAGGAGCCAGCCAGCTACAGGTGGCAGCCACCCAGCCAGCCACAGAAATTGCTAATCAGACAATGGCAGATTGATCCTTCTATTAAGCTTTTGCAACAGGTTTGTCAAACCTTTGCAGGCCTGTACTTTATGTAATAATGACTAAGCCCCTCTCCTTCATGACATTGTTGAAACATTGTTGAAAAGGGGCTTAGCATGGGTGACCTAAAAATGTCCCCCCCCCCCTGAAAAAAGTTCTGCGGACACCCATGTATACAGTATATAATTTCAAGTGCATCATCCATAATGACCTCTTGCTTTTGTCCCTTAAAGTGATTGTAAAATCTCAGTTTTTTCCTATAAAAATAACAAACATGTTATACTTACCTGCTCTGTTGCAGTGGATTTGCACAGAGCAGCCCCGGATCCTCCTTTTCTCGGGTCTCTCTTCGGTGCTCCTGGCCCCTCCCTTCTGTTCAGTGCCCCATAGCAAAAAGCTTGCTATAGGGGCACCCAAGCTAAGTCACAGCTCCCTGTGTCCATTCAGACCCGACCCAACCCACCCCTCTCTCCCCTGATTGGCTAGCTGATTGACAGCAGCAGGAGCCAATGACACTGCTGCTGTGTCTCAGCCAATCAGGAAGGAGAATCTCGGACGTCCGAGGGACTTGTGGACATCACTGGACAGAGAGGGTTCTCAGGTAAGCATTATGGAGGGCTGAGAGAAGCTGCTGCACACAGAAGGCTTTTTATCTTAATGCATAGAATGCATTAAGATAAAAAACTTTATGCTTTTACAACCCCTTTAACTGGCTCTAGCATGAATTTTAAAACATTAAGGTACAAACCTGCATGTCCATAACATCAGCATAGGGATATTTCAAACAAGGGGTCTCCAAACTATGGCCCTCCAGTTGTTCAGGAACTACAATGCCCAAAATGCCTAGTCATGTCTGTGAATGTCAGAGTTTTACAATGCCTCATGGGACGTGTAGTTCCGCAACAGCTGGAGGGCTGTAGTTTGGAGATCCCGGTAAATCTAAACCAAGAAATTCCTGCACTCAGGTTATTATCTGAAAAAGTGCTGCTAGCACATAAATTCATTGCTATCAAATGTGACCATAAAATAAACCAACAACCGTTTTGCTTTTACATAAAATACAATTGCAATATAAAATGCAATACAAAAACAAATTACAGTATACAAAAACAAATATGTTAAAACAATATGTGCAAAAACACAGTGTGCAAAAAAGTGCCAACAATCAAATAGTGAGTGTGACACACATAACAATTTGTAAACAATCAAAATGTGTTCAGGAAAATGTCCAAAATGAAATGTGTACAGATTTCAAAGGGGTGTGACAATCGCATTGGAGAGTTGGGGTGATTGTCATTCCCCTTTGAAGCCTGCACATGTTTCATATTGGACATTTTCCTGAGCACATTATGATTGTTCACAAATTTTGTGTGTGACTTAATCACAGCAACTATTTGATTGTTGGTTCTTCACAGACACTTTTTTGCACATATTGTTTTAACAAATTTGTTTTTGTATGATGTTTTGTTCACACAGCATTTTACATTGCAATTTTATTTTATGTATAAACCCTGCATTCTTTGGTTTAGTATAGAAATATTGTTAAGGAATATACAGCTATACTGATAGAGTTTTCTTCCAGGAGTTTGTCAAAGGAATGGGGGAAAGGTGTTCACATGATTTCTGCAAAAGGGTCATGGAGATTCTTCAGTATCATTCAACAATCTCATATCTTTACCCATCTGAGAAGAGAAATTATGTTTTATTAACATTTCTATTTAAAATCTTAAAAAATATATATTTTCATATTTCATTCCTCTCATATGTCATAAAATAGATGTCTTTTTTTAGAAATAAAGTCTCCTTTTCAAATCTTTCCTAATCACAAATATTTTTTCACATATTTTAATTACATTGTATTTCTAAAGGTTTTCTGATAGGCCCTTCACAATTCATTTTTCAGGTTTCCTTCTACAAACTGCCATCCTCCAGGGGAACGACGTGGCAAGAACAGCATCAAAGTGCATCTTCTACAGAGAGGAAACTGCTGCAGAGGAGCCCTCTCTGGAGAATAATGTCAGACACCATCCCAGATCAATGCTTTTTCAACTTTAACTATTTATGCATGATGATTTCTTTGACAACAACAGAAAACACAAGGTAAAAAAGCCAACAGATATTCAAGATATATCTATTATCGCAAAACAAACCCTTAAGAGGCAGCGCGTTTACTGCAAGCTGCTGAATGTGTATGCAAAGAGAGTACATACAGTAACAGCGTTATACTTCAGCCTTGGAATTATACATGACTAAATGACTTCAAACCTTTTTTCTGCTGTTTCCACGTCTTGACTGCATCACCATCAAAGATGAATTCATTATTCATGGCCTAAAAGCCAATTTCAAAGCATAAAAAATTCCCAAACTGTAACATGAACTTTAGTACATTTATTTGGCTACTTTAGCTGATCCTATACAAACCGATTGGCAATTCCAAAATATTAGTGAGAAGGTGTTAAACAGAGGGGTTTATTTACGAAAGGCAAATCCACTTTGCACTACAAGTACACTTGGCAGTGCAGTCGCTGTAGATCTGAGGGGGGACATACAAGGAAAATAAAAAATAGCATTTTTGCTTGTACATCATTGGATGATAAAATCAGCAGAGCTTCCCTTTATTTCAGATCTTCCCCTCAGATCTAAAGCAACTGCACTTCCAAGTGCACTTGTAGTGCAAATTGGATTTGCCTTTAGTAAATCAACCCCATGGTCTTCCTGTTAAGGTACAAAGTGGTAAGAGAAAGAAAGATGTTTTTCTTGGGGGGGGGGGCAATGAATGTATGGACCATGTGTTTTTATATACAGTATATCATTGGAGTTTTCATTTATTATACTGAGTTTTTTGGAAAAAGGAGCTTATTTTGATTTCAGGTTGTCAGTATCTGTTTTTAACCACTTGCCAACCACCGCACGACAATGTACGTCCAAACTTTAAAGGGGTATATCGTTGTTATGGCAGCAGCCAGCTGCCATAACCCCGGTATCCCCGTTTTCGTGCGACGGCCGGCTTACAGATAAAAGTGGTCCCTGCGGCGGATTCGCCACAAGATCACTTTTATCGGTGGCGGGAGAGGGCCCACCCCTTTAAATTACTTTTCTTTTTGACCCCAGATCTCATATTTAAGAGGTCCTGTCATGCTTTTTTCTATTACAAGGGGTGTTTACATTCCTTGTAATAGGAATAAAAGGGACACATTTTTTTTTGTTTAAACATTGTAAAAATAATGTAAAATAAATAATAAAAATAAATTTATTTTTTTTAAAAAACCCCCGTCCCGACAAGCTTGCGCGCAGAAGCGAACGCATATGCAAGTAGTGCCCGCATATGAAAACGGTGGTAAAACCACACATGTGAGGTATCACCACGACTGGTAGAGTGAGAGCAATAATTCTAGCCCTAGACCTCCTCTGTACCACAAAATATGCAACCTGTAGAATTTTTTAAACGTCGCCTATGGAGATTTTCGAGGGTAAAAGTTTGAGGCCGTTCCACGAGCGGGCGCAATTTTGAAGCGTGACATGTTGGGTATCAATTTACTTGGTGTAACATTATATTTCACAATATAAAAAAAAATTGGGCTAACTTTACTGTTGTCTTATTTTTTTATTAAAAAAAGTGAATTTTTTCAAAAAAAGGTGCGCTTTTAAGACCGCTGCACAAATATGTTGCAAAAAAAAGCATTGCAATGACCGCCATTTTATTCTCTAGGGTGTTAGAAGGAAAACCATATATAATGTTTGGGGGTTCTAAATAATTTTCTAGCAAAAAAAACTGTTTTAAACATGTAAACACCTAAAATCCAAAACGAGGCTGGTCCTTAAGTGGTTATAGAATAAAAATATTACCATTTTGGTTTACTTGTCTCCCTTTATTTTTTAGAGCCAAACTCAGGTAAAAAAAAGAAAAAATATACATTTGCCCCGATCCTGGTTAAGATTAACTGACAATACTGACCCTCGGCCTGGAGCTTCTGATGTCTTCAGAGGAGAGAGGGTGTCAGAAAGACCTGTTAGGGGTAAAAAATCCTGAAGTTGGCCTCTAAAATTCAATTGAGGATATTTTGACTTATGACATCCCTTTAAATATTTATTCTGAACTGTTGTGGTCTTCAGTTCCATGTCTAGAAAATACATCACATTACTGGGCTTCCTATTTTAAGGTGACCCAGAGTTTTTTTTGCTAATGATCTTTTATAAACCGGGTTCCCAAGTTTGAATGTCAGTGATTTGTCATATACGCTTGCAAAAAAAAAAAAGAAAAAAAAAAGCTTAAAGTGACCTTGAAACCTTGAAAAACAACCCATTTAGTTAAAAATAGAAATGAAAAGCAAAACATTTTTGTATTGATATAAAAAGCATTATAAATACCTCTTTCCCTTTTTTTTTTTTTAAATAAGTGATTGCATTCCCTCTGTTTTCAGCTGCATTATAGCTGAAGGAGGAGAAGCAGCAGCACACTGAACTTCCCAGTGAATGGCTGTGCAGAGGGGGTGGTCGTTGGAGGTAAGCACACTGAGTTCCCAGCATAGCTAGAGAACTGAACATGGTGTGTTCTGCTGCTTAGAGGGGTCAGTTTTAATAGGAAAGCAGAGGGACTGGCAGGAACACCAGTTATTTCACATAAAGGTAGCAATACAAAGAGAATAGGATACTTTCTCATACAAGTACATGGTACAGCAGGCACATATCAGGAAAATAAAGCGTTGGGGTACCAAAAGGTTTAAGATCAATCCTATTCAATAGAGATTTTGTTCTTCAAGTAGTCTGTAGAAATTACAAGCATTCCCTTCCTTCCTTCCTTCCTACTGCTTTTCTAAGATTTATTATGAATTGATTGACTGCTGTTTTTTATTTGTTGGTTACTGGTCCAATCAGACTGAAGTTGCCAGCTTTGCCCAATTTTCCTCAATTTTGTACTTCTTGAGCAATATAAGCATTGTACATAAGAACAGATGACATGCCCTTGCTTTCTAGTGTGGGTCAGACTTTTTCATGATTTGTGTAGTCAAAAATGTAGTTGAAGTAAACAAAAAAAAAATGTATTTTCTAAATATCTATCACACACATCTTGCTGTTTGCTCTTTCATGAAACATGCCAGTAATGCTGCTTCAACTTCTTTTATCACCAGTAATACATTATATGATAGTAAAGTACAGGTTTAATTGGCTGACCATCTGCTTGATCTTTACAACAGTATAATGCTTCACTGTATGTTTTCACCTTTTCTTGATCTTTTTTGCATTTTTCAATACATATTTTTATATATATATGTGCGCACTGCGCTAATAAAAAACACCTGTTTGTGCTTCTACTTAATATTCAATAAACATGCAAACGAGGTGAAACAAATGTCAATGTAAAAAAGAGAGAAAGACAAATAATTCCACAGTAGCACACTAAATGAATCTGCAAATCTCCTAAATATTAGCAATGTGAAATGATCAACATAAAACACCCATACATAATGAAAAGTGTCCATATAGCATATCCCAATATATATATATATATATATATATATATATATATATATATATATGCTCCAATATATGCAAATCCATATGGTAATACAGTCCAACTTGAACTGATGAAAAGATAGTGAAACAAAATCTCGTTAATCCACCAAAATCCTTCACCAAAGTGATGTGGCCAATTCCACTCCCTTAAGAATAAAGCTCACCAGATGCTGTTGCCATTCACTCTCATGTCTGGAAATATTGCCTTATTAGTTGTTATTGAAGACGCCAATCTCCATCCAGATTAATAAAGACACTATCATAAAAGATTAAAAATTGCCTTGTTAAAATTCCAAACATGCCAGGAGATTCAGTGTTGCGATCTCCTCATAGCTTCCTTCGTACATGTGTAGCCATTCTCCGTCGCTTCGGACTTAGTCACAGGGCACGTGTCAGCAACAGCATCTGGTGAGCTTTATGCTTATGGGAGTGGAATTGGCCACATCACTTTGGTAAAGGATTTTGGTGGATCAACATTTTGTTTCACTATCTTTTCATCACTTCAAGTTGGACTGTATTACCATATTGATTTGCATATGTTGGAGCATATATATAATTTTTATATATTTTTTGAATATACCATATGGACACTTTATGTACTGTATGGGTGTTTCATGTTGATCATTTCACAATGCTAATGTTAGGAGATTTGTAGATTAATTTAGTGTGCTACTGTGGAATTATTTGTCTCTCTCTCTTTTTTACATTGACATTTGTTTCACCTCATTTGCACATACTTTTTATGCTTGGTTCAAACTAGCTGGTGCCAGGCTCAAAGCAGGGGGTCCGGTGTGTCCCCCATCTCAGGTGTGAATCAGGTCTGAATTTTTTGCTGACTCAAATACGCACTGAGTCAAAGACGCACAGGACCCTTTTGCAGTGCGCTGCGCACCGGTGATGTGTGAACCGACTCCATTGAAAGCCGGTCAGACTCTCCAGTCATGCGAATTGGATGCAGGTAAATCCGCATCCAATTCGCAACAGTGTGAACCCAGCCTTACTGGATTCTAGCATCCAATTTTGAGGTTGGAATATTCCATGTAACTCTTCTAGATTTTGGTCAACCTTTTTCTTAGGCTAATATTTTTTTTATTTAATTCCCAAACATTTATTGCAATTTTAGTTTTAGTAAGTATCACACTTATACAACATAAAAATGGAAACTTTTCAGTTTCAAAACAATTTTTAATGTTTCTAATTATCCATTATGACTGACTGATGTGCAGATTACTCTTTTCTTTTTGTTTTTAAAATGTCCAGTACCACTTACATAAAAAGAAAAACTCAAAAAATAGAGATTTATATAGAACTCAGAGAAGTCAGGTCAGTGCTACAAGTAGCTCACCCGAATAGACAACTTAGCTTGTTATAGCTGTTCCAAGCTTCTGCTAAGATCTTAGACAGCACTAAAGATCTGGTAAGAGAGCTTATCTTGCAGATTTTTCCCCAAAATGGAAAAATCTTGCTTAGGTGAAGTTGCTCCGTAGGCAGGCCATAAGAATAAGACTGGTATTTTCTTTTCCAATGAGCTTAAAGTGATATTAAAATCTTGTTTTTTTTTTGTTTAACAATAACAAAAATGTCATACCTGCTCCGTGCAGTGGTTTTGTACAGAGCAGCCCAGATCCTCCTCTTCTTGGGTCAGTTGCTGGCACTCCTGGCCCCTCCCTCCTGCCAAGTGCCCCCACAGCAAGCATCTTTCTATGGGGGCACCCGAGGCATGCTGCTGCCCTGTGTGTCCATTTAGACACGGAGCCGTGGCTCGGCCTCGCCCCTTTCTCTCCTCATTGGTCACTGACTTTGATCGACAGCAGCATAAGCCATAGACGCCTGCTGTGTGTCTCAGCCAATCAGGAGGGAGAGTCTATTGTGCAACATTGTTAGATCGAGATGGGGCTCAGGTAAGCATTAGGGGGCTGAGGGGGGCTGCTGCAAACAGAATGTTTTTTATTATAATGCATGAATGCATTAAGGTAAAAAAAAAAAAACCTTCTGCCTTTAGAACCACTTTGAGCTGTATGCTGTGCAACAACCTCCAAATGTGTACAGCTTCATTAACCCGCGGGTATTAAAATAAAATTTAAATCGTGTGCTGCAGGGCTTAATTAAAGGTTACCTGCACTAAGGGTCCATGCACACTGAGCTTAAAAAAATGCCAGTTCTTTAGGCAGAAAAAAACACTTATATAGAGCATTTTTGTACAGGAGTTTAGGAGCATTCAGTATTTTTTCTGCCAGAAAATTCCTCTCAAAAATGCAAACCAGAAGGGTTTTTCTTTCCGCTTCTAAACACTGAGCTCAAAATATGCCTCTAATCATCCTAATGTGCATGGGCACATAAGATACCATTGAGCTGTTTCTACAGGCAAAATGCAAAACTTCTGTAGAAGCAGCGTTCTTTAAGCCCAGAGTGCATGGAGCCTTAACCACTTCAGCTCTGGAAGATTTTCCCCCCTTCATGACCAGGCCATTTTTTGCGATATGGCAATGTGGTACTTTAAATGACAATTGCGCGGTCGTGCAACACTGTACCCAAATAATAGTTATGTCCCTCTTTTCCCACAAATTGAGCTTTCTTTTGGTGGTATTTGATCACCTCTGCGGTTTTAATTGTTTGCGCTATAAACAAAAAAAGACCGACAATTTTGAAAAAAAAAAAAACCTATATTTTTTTATTTCTGCTATGAAACCTATCAAATAAAAAAAAATTACAAAATTAAATTTCTTCATCAATTTAGGCCAAAATGTATTCTGCTACATATTTTTAGTAAAAAAAATCCCAATAAGTGTATATTGATTGGTTTGCGCAAAGGTTATAACGTCTACTATGAGACATATTCATGGAATTTTTTTTATTTTTTATTTTTTTACTAGTAATGGCGGCGATCAGAGACTTATAGCAGGACTGCGATATTGCGGCGGACAAATTGTCACTGACAGCTTGGGTCCCCAAAATGCCACTGGCAGCTTTTGTTCCCAATCGTGTGATTGCTGTGTCAGCTATTATGCACAATTAAAAATGAAATTTGTACAAAAAAAAAAAACATTTGAGAATGTAGGATTTTTATTCATGCAGTGTACTAAATAAAGCCTCAAATGATTTTTGAGCATATATTAAAATATTTAGATATGTAAATTAGTCATACAAACATACTGACACTACAAAATTTTGACCTGGACATCTAGATGTCAATGATCTCTGGTTATTAAAGGGTGCATAAAAACCTTTCTTTAGAGAAATATGGGAGTTGCCTTACCTCACAGGAAAGTGCTAGCTGTCTGGCTAAATGTGGACCCCCTGTTTTCAATACTTTGAGTCACAGACCTGCAAGAAGTATGTATATCAGAAAAGTCAAATTAAGGTGAGAAGTCTTTGGCCACTTTCACACTGATGGACCTACCGGGTTCATCTGTCAGTTTTTCAGGCGGATCCAATTGCACCCTCTATTAGTCTCTATGGAGTGGTGGACATCAGCGGACATGTGTCTACTGACACCCGCCGACATTCAATCCAATCCTGTCCACTAAAAACAGATTATTGGGGATCTGTTCCCCATCCTTCCAGCAGATCACGTCGGATGACAGTCGATCCATTTGGACAGGTGATCCATTTCCATCTGACAGGCCATAGAGGACCTGCCATACGCCTGCTTAGCGGGGTTCAGCATAGAGATCCTCTGCTGAGCGGGCGGATCCGCTAGTGGACTACTATCGACTATTTAAGCAAGAGGTCAGCATGGCAATCAGGAAACTAGACTTCCCAGAATATTATAGCGTTTGTTAACCTATGAAAAAAAAAAAGGATCCTGTTCCCTTAAAGCATGTTATACAGCACAGTGCTTTTGCTGTGTCATTTGGCCCCCTATAACACCTGAAATACCTGGCTGATCCTGCCTGGTTCTGCCCTCCCCCCTGTAAACTAACCACGGTGCATAAACTGACCACGGTGCATCACAGCTACTGAGCCCTGACACCATGGTCAGTTTACGTGCCTCTATCATCCGCAGCCTGCCCACTGTCTCCTCTCTTCTCCTCTGTTCTCCTCCCCTCTCCCCTCCCTGCCGTTCAGCTCTCACTAGCGCTGCTCTGCTCCTCTCCCTGCTGCTACAAAACTATCCGACCTTTATATCATCCCCTCTGTCTGATAAAAAGTTGTATCCTAGTGCCTGTGCTTTATAAAAAAAAAGGCGATTTCTGCCTGTTTTAACAGCACCGCCCAGCAATCACGTGACTCCAGGCTCTCTCCACCTCGGCTGACATCAGCAGGGTAATCTCGGCCCAGCCTTCTGGAGCTATCAGACAGGGAGAGCAATGATCCTGGAGTCACGTGATCACTGGGAGATGCTGTTAAAACAAGTAGAAATCAGCCTTTTTTTTTATAACGCACAGGCACTAGGATACAGCTTTTTATCTGACAGAGGGGATGATATAAAGATAAGATAGTGGCTTAACAACCACTTTAAGTTAGCAATGGTGGCCTGCATGTTTTTCATGGGAAAAAATATTTTGAATCAAACATTGAGTCTAATAATAGTCCAGAGAATTGGAGTAAAGAATTTGATAATTCATCTTTCCAGAACACTGTTTTGCGAGGTGAACACATGGTATGTGACATGTGAAGGACCAGGAGTATTAGTTTATTTCCCATGCATAGGTAAATGCAATTCATTTCTTTTAGCTTTCAAGAATAGTAATCGCACCATTTGAAGCAGGTTCTGCTCCTGGGAGACTAGCAAGAGAACACACACTGCATTAATGAGATATTGCCGCTCAAAGGGCTCAGGAAGCATACGCATGACAGATTGAAACTGCATGCATCTTTGCCATGCCTGCTACTCTACTGCTGCATAACTTGTACATTTATTGTTCATTGAAAAAAAAAATGTACTTTAAAGATTTTTTCTTTTGTCACAGTAATGCAGGAATAAATCTTTTTTTTAACTTTTTTCACAGATGCTGATTTAAATGACTTGCTATTTTAAGCTATTCTTTCATGAAACCAAACACCTGTATAATTAGGATTTCATTTTCACAATGATTTCCTGACTCAAGGGCCCCATGTTAGTTTTGAAGTAGAGATTTAGTGACTTGGTTTAGCTTCACTGCTCTAGAACTAGTGCGTAGCAAAAAAAGTCTAGGAATGACGGCATCCATTAAAGCCTAATTACACAGGTGTTTTGTTTGGAGATAGATTCTCTTTAATTTTCATCCAATAAAGACCATGAACACTTCTCTACACAGCAGAAAATAATACTAAATAATAGAGCTGCAACAAAATTTACATACACTTTGCTCTTACTGCACAATTCATATAAATTGTATGTTCACCAATAAAAGCAATCTCATGTTGCTTACATCTTTTTTTATTTTAAAAGAGTTTTCCTAATGCAACCTGCTTGTTTCTATAAAATGACATGAACTACATTAAATAGATCTTTTGCCATTATTATCTTGTGAAACAACTGTCTGTTTTTAAGAGCAAAGTCATCCTCCAAGCACTTTAAGGTTTGGTATTATGAATACTAATATATACCACGTTGGAACTCTAATGTTCATTCAATCGCAGCAGGACACGGTTAAATAACAGAACAAAGTTTCTTTGTTTGATAAGCACTGGAACAAAAGGTCACACACTGAAGTGTAAGGAAACCTCTGTTCTACTTTATAGTAAGATGGCAGAAAAAAATATTGTAGGGGAGTATGCAGTCAAGGAATTCACAGATATTCATGCTACACTTAATGCCTAACTCCATGTTTACTTTCACTTTAAATAGTTTGTTGGGGACAAGCTGGCGAAAAGAGACAATTTCCTTTACTAATAGATGCGCCCACTGTCACGCCATTTTTGTTTTTGGAATTAGGTCCCCCTAAAATCAATACCAGACCCGAAGGGCCTAGTATTGATCATGGCCATTTAAAAAAAATAAATAATGATGGCTATTTTGTTTACATTTTGTTAGGATTCCCCAGCTGACAGCAGGGATAAGTCACTGGTTGTTAGGACACCAATGGGTGCTAGATGCTAAACAACCAGTATCTGTGAATTCAAAAGTCTCCTTCCCCTATAAAATATACAGCAGCATGAAAAATGCATCAAAGCACATACAAAATGCATCAAAATGCACCGATGTCGCATTGCAAAATTGCACTGAAAATCAGATGCACTAGCATGAACCTAGCTTAAAATACAAGGCACTTCTTGAATGGTTGAGGTGCCATACAAGTGACTCTTACGTTTCCATTGGCAGATGGGAATTTGGTCGTAGCACCATGGAAGAGCACACAGCTTACTATAAGTAGCAAATGCTACTTCAGTGTACTGTGGCATCCCCAGCTGCCATACTGGTACAGTATAGGATATGCAGAAGCCATTTTTTATAAGCTGGCCAACAAAGAGCAGATACCACTCTCCACAGGTTTTTTCAGTTGATTCATTAAAGGAACTGAAAATGTTCACACAATACATTGTGTGACGATTCACATCAATTATACAATCATCAATGAATAATGAAAAAAAAACTGTTTATTTAATCTACATATCACTGAATAATTCAAGTGAATATTCACAATTTATTGTGTGAACATTCTCAAAACCAGTTTGAAATAATAACCCACAGCATAAATGGCAGTTTTTGTAATAATAATCCACAGTATTGCAGTAATAACCTCCAGCATCAGTGCCAGTTTCTGCAATAATAACCTCTAGCATAGATGGAAGTTTCTGTATAAATAACTCCCAACATCAGTGCCAGTTTCCGCAGCAATAATCCCCAGCATTGGTGTTAGTAGCAGAAATAACAACCTCCAGCATTGGTGTTAGTTTTTGCAATAATAACTCCCAGCATTGGTGCCGTATTTGCAATAATAACCCCCCAGCATTGGTGTCAGTAGCAGCAGTAATAAACCCCAGCATTGGCATCCATAGCAGCAATAAAAACTCCCAGCATCAGTGTGAGTTTCTGCAATAACAACCCCAAGCAGTGGTGCCAGTTTATGCAATAATGATGCCTAGCATAGATGGCATTTTCCATAATAATAACCCCCAGCATCGGTGTCAGTTTCCACCATAATAGCCCCCAGTATAGGTGTCAGGTGTCATTCATAGCCTCTAAAAGTGAAATTCCAGCCTGAACCAGTGGCGTATCATCCATGTGTGCTGGGTGTTCACTGCACACGGGGCCCCGAGGGGGGGCACTGTGACCCGCACCGTACCCAGGGATGATAGTCCCTGGTTGAGAGTCAGGAGTGATCGGTGAGGGGGCAGTTGCAAGCACCAATCTACCTGTATAGTTTTCAGTGAAGCAGCTGACAGCTGCTTCTCCTCCTCTCCCTTACGCAGCTGTCAGTTGAAAAACTATACAGGGAGTTTGGTCCTTGCAACTACCCCCCCACCACACCGATTATCCCTGACTATTCCCTGTGTTCTCCTCTTCCAGCCCCCCACGTGTGCTCCTCCTCTGGCCTCCCTATGTGTCCTCCTCCAGCCTACTGTGTGCTCCGCCTCCAGCCCCCTGTGTGCTCCTCCTCCAGCCCCCCATTCTGTGTCTTCCTCTGCCGCCCCTTTCCCCCCCCAGCTGGCTTCCCTCCTCTCCCGCCGGCTGCTGTGGGGGATCTGTCAGGATGGAGATCTGAGGAAGGGGGTGGTAAATATGTCATTTACCGGCCTCTTCCTTTTCTGAATTGGAACTGTGTTTACTCTGCTTCAGTTTATGAATGAACAGGAGTGTCTGTCTCCTGTTCATTCCTTCTCAATGCTGAGACTGCTGAGTAGGGGACTGGGAAATCTCTATCCTCAGTCCCTTTTTCTGTCTCAAAGTAGAGATGTCAGGGGTCTGTTTAGACCCCTGATATCTCACCAAAGAACCGCAACAGGGCTGATAAAAAAAAAAAAATTGCAATAAATATTAAAAAATGAAATTGTAAAATAATGATAAAAATATAATTGAAAAAAAAATAATATAAAATAAAAACTACTGACACCATCTCCCTCCTGCCCTACCGACACTGTCCACTGCCCCAAATCCCCCCCCCCCCCCAAAAAAAGCATTGTGAAATAAAATGAAAAACAAATTAAATTGTAAAAAAATAAATACATAAAAATAAAAAACTACTGACACTATCCACTGCCCTACTGACACCGTTCACTGCACCATTTCTGAGGTCAGGCACTGATGTGGATGAGAAGGCCTGGCTCACAGTATCTTCTCTAATTCATCCCAAAAGATGTTCTATCGGGTTGAGGTCAGGACTCTGTGCAGGCCAGTCAAGTTCCTCCACCCCAAACTTTCTAATCTGTGTCTTTATGGACCTTGCTTTGTGCACTGGTCCAAATCATTTGGTGGAGGGGGGATTGTGGTGTGGGGTTGATTTTCAGGGGTTAGGCCTGGCCCTTAGTTCCAGTGAAGGGAAATCTTAAGGCGCCAGCATACCAAGACATTTTGAACAACTTCATGCTCCCAACTTTGTGGGAACAGTTTAGGGATGGCCCCTTCCTGTTCCAACATGACTGTGTACCAGTGCACAAAGCAAGGTCCATAAAGACATGGATGAGCGAGTTTGGGGTGGAGGAACTTGACCCTGCACAGAGTCATGGCCTCAACCTGATAGAACACCTTTGGGATGAATTAGAACAGAGAATGCAAGCCAGGCCTTCTCGTCCACATCAGTGCCTGACCTCACAAATGCACTTCTGGAAGAATGGTCAATCATTCCCATAGATACAATCCTAAACCTTGGGGACAGCCTTCCCAGAAGAGTTGAAGCTGTTATAGCTGCAAAGGGTGGGCCAACTCAATATTGAACCCTACAGAGTAAGACTGGGATGCCATTAAAGTTCATGTGCATGTAAAGGCAGGCGTCCCAATACTTTTGGTAATATAGTGTAATTTTAGGCCACTCCAGTCCAGTCACATGATCTTCCATGTATCAGCCAGCAGCGGATGTAGGGGAGATGAGAGAACTCTCTGACAACAGCTGGTAAAGCCTGAACAGGGATGTCACCCTTAGGCTTCCATATTCCAGACGTTGCTCCACTCCCTTGCATATGCTGCTGGCGCACACAGGGGAGATCACAAGACTGGACTGGAGCAGCCTGAAAATAAGTTAATCAGCCTAGATCTGTGATGGCGAACCTTGGCACCCCAGATGTTTGGAACTACATTTCCCATGATGCTCATGCACTCTGCAGTGTAGTTGAGCATCATGGGAAATGTAGTTCCAAAACATCTGGAGTTCCAAGGTTCGCCATCACTGGCCTAGGAATTAAGAGGGGGAGGGAGCATTTTTAAGACTAGTTAGGCTTCTGCTGGAATTCTACTTTAATCTTTCTGCAATTATGATCAGGGTGGCGGTGTTTATTAACCCCATTTGTGCTACATTAATGGACAGTGGCAGTGTTTATTAACCCCTTCATGCTGCAGCATGAATGGGTTACTTTTCACTGGCCACTAATGCAGCACAAAGAGGTTAATTAACACTGCCACTGATCACTAATGCATCAGTAACCAGTGGTAGTACATTAACCATTTGTGCTGCACATTACTAGCTAATGACTGTGTTAGGTAGTTAACCCCTTCACCACCCCCCATCACAAAACCCTCCCACATTCCCCAAGGTGTTAACCAGTCTAATTTACAGTGAAAGACTTTGACTGAGCCGCTGTAAGTTAACAAAACATTTCACTGCTGCTTTTACTAAAGTATTGCTCAGTTGCTCACACCTGCTCCCTTGTGGCGCCGCGATCTCTTTCATGTCTCGGCCTCTGCATGACGTCATGTCAGCGGCCGGGACTAGAAACCATCTGTTGGGTGGAGATCACTTCGCCTGACAGAGAGAGAAGTGTATTTGTGTCTTCTAGTAGTGGTTGCTGCCGGATGGGTGCAGGAGGAGTGTGGGGACCGCTCCATCATCTGCCTCCCCACTGTTGCTCTGTGTGTGCGGCTCTGCTGCGGGCAGCAGCGGCCATCTATGCACTGTCTGCTTTGCATTTTCAACCAAGAAATGCCCTCCCTCATGCTGACTTTAGCAAGCACTGCATGATCACTGTTCTCCACCTGCACAAGTCCTGTGAATTGTTGTGCCTGGATGTCCTGCCCCTTCCGTCCCCCTTGTCCTGGCCCTGTATGAAACACTGTAACAAGACTGACAGACAAGACAAGACTGCTAAAGTCATTTTCACATTCATTAAAATGAATGGGGTGTTGCTTGCTTCAGAGCTTGTCCTGCAAGCAAAGCAGAAAGCACATTTGTAAAGCACAACCTTGTGCTATTTTTTAAAGTACAGGTATAACTATGAATAGGCTATACTGCTGCTTTATAAATCATGCATATATAGTAAAGTGATCATTCCTTGCTGAAACACAATTTACTAAACATTAGCTGCTGGTTATGCAATAATTTCAACCAATACTGCACTCTTAAAAAGATTTTATCGTGTTGTAAACATTAGGCAATTGCCATCTGGCATTTTTAAAACCAGTAGATTACTTACAAATATCACTTAAAGTGGTTGTAAACCCTCACATATACCCAGTGAAGTGATCAACATCGGAAAAAGTTCTGGACAGCCACACTCCAAAAAAGTTTTTGCCTTTTATTCAAAAAATATCATCAAAAATACATGCCACAGCAGAACGGACAAAATAGCTTACGCGTTTCACACTACAAAGTGCTTAATCATAGCTTATGAGCTATGATTAAGCACTGTTTGTAGAATGAAACGCGTAAGCTCTTTTGTCTGTTCTGCTGTGGCATGTATTTTTGATGATTTTTTTAAATAAAAGGCAAAAACTTTTTTGGGGTGCAGCTGTCCAGAACTTCTTCCGATGTTGATTGCTGTATGCATTGCCAGCACCTGGGCTTCTTAACCGAGGGAGAGGATTTCTACCTTTGTCTGACCTACCTGGAGCGGTGATATCCCCTTCCCTACCCAGTGAAGTGACTGGCCTCAGGTGTTACACAGAGATGAAACAAATCCTCCTACATAAGCTGTACCTGTTTATCTGCTTCCATCTCTTCTCTGCATCCGTTCAAAGTACTGAATTTTTAAAGCTTGTCTGAGAGTTCAGAAAAAAAGGGGCGGAGAGCTGAAGTTACACTCTGCAGAGCTCAGTGAGGAAAGCTCTGAGAGATGACTGGAGGGCAGAGACCCCCCCCCCCCAACACACAGCTCACAGGAACAGAGCTAAGGCTGTCAATTAACGGGAGGTCCCTCCCTGTCACCTTTTTTTCTCTTGGTGACAGGAAAACTTGTCAGAATTGACTCATGCTGATAGCAGAGGAATAAAAAAGCAGACAGAAATGATACTTAGTCCTCTTAATAGAGACAAGTACACACTATAGAGGGATAGGCTTTGTTCATATTTCAAGTCTGAAGTTTACAACCACTTGCATTGCTTTTAACTAAATAATATAAAGTATTTTTGATATGAAATATTGCAGTATCTAAAAATTACAGTATTTAAAATACCCCCCGCCCAAATTTGTATATTTCGTACCTCTATACTTCAAATGTACATATACTGTATATTTCTAGTATAAGCCTTTGTATATTAAAAACATACAAATTGGACTAAAGTTTATTCTTTCCAAAAACGTTTATTGTTTTTTTTTCTATTTAAATAAAAGGGTGAAGTCCCTCTACAATTAGTTCCAGTGGATGAGAACTGTAACATGGACGATAGCTTAAATCAAACACTGATAACTGTTGCAAAAATGACCACTAACTTTGCCTTTTCTAAATACTTTTGCTGATAATAGATTCTGCGGTATTACTATTACCAATGTATTCTTCCACAGTACTCTATTATTTCTGGTTGACAGATGGCATGAGGAAAAGTATTTGTATGTCCCCAAGGCTTTTTTTTATTAAGTTAGTCCTCTTATTACTTTCTGAGGTTCATTTCTGCACTGTAAAGCAGATTATATCCTGCCCACTTTACAATAATTAAGATTCGGAAGGTACAGTCAAATGAATTGCCAGGCAATATTGCACAAGTATTCTCAAAGCCCTAACTGCTAGTAAACAACCTCATAGCAATGCACTTGAATGAAACACCTGAGGGGCTTTGAAATCTCTGCAATATGTTCTTGAAATCAGATTAAGTCAATTTGGTACCAGTCACCAGCTTGTACAAAGTAGACCTTCACTGGGACCTTTAACTAAGTAACTGATTTTATTTTACCTATTTGTCATACTTTATTAGGGGGTTGTTGTCATCACTTTAAAATGTAAATTTGCTACATTTGATTGTATAAATTAGCATATAACCCAGCTTAATCTTCAAAGCACCACTATATCTCTATGTGTCCGCTAGTTAGCTTATCACATAAAGAGGGCCTTGTGTCAAAATGCAAGGTCTACTTTTTTTTGTACACCTCCATCCACTATATAAAAAGGCATAAATAGATAAAAAAAAAGCAACATTAGAATAAAAAAGTAAAAGTCACTGACTGTTCACCCTTTGCTTTGACTGCTTCCTGCAGTCTAAAGGCACATTTTTGGCAATTTTGATAGGGTAAGAGAGGGTTAAAACCCCTCTCAGTATTTTTGCTATCAGTGTCTCACTAGGAGATTTCCCTTCAGCTCCTGCTCCCTAGCCAAAAAAGGAAGTGAGAGGAAATCCCACTTAAATTAGAAACTTCCTGATTGTCACCAGGGTCACCTGAATTGGTGTCCTCATTAGAAGATTTTTCCGCTTTTAATGTTCTGGAGACAGCCCAAAATTTTTTATTTTCTTTCACTTTCTGTAAATAAAGCAATAAAACCTGACAGGTGTTCTAATACCTCTCGAACAAAACTTGTTTTTTTTTGCCTTTTAGTTGTACTTTAATGATTCCAAACCTTGTGCGAATGCTCTGTCTTCTCTTGAGATTTTGAATCCTTAGCTTCCAAGGATCTTAAAGAAAGGAAAAATGGCAGGAAGCCTGGGTCTAAGATAAGTATTTTTTTATTTTGTGATGATATTGTTTTTTTAATTTAGCTGTGCTTTTTTGCATGAGGAGGGCTACAAGATAAGTGGACCTTACATTTTAAAGCAAAAAAGACAAATAAATGCTAGCGTGCAGGATACAGATATTAATAACAACCAAAAGAGGGCAACAAAGGAGATGAGGTAGTATTTCTTTATAAATGATGATGGCTCTTGGGAGTAAGACACGCACTAAGGGCACAGCTTTTCTCAGGAGTGAAACAAACTCTGAATAGCAACATAAAGGAAAAACAGAAAAACGCCTCTGAGTGCAATGTTTAATGTACAGGAGTGGTGTGCTCATAGGAAATCAAGTCGCCCGGGATCGTCTCCAGCGTCTCCTGTGTGAGCAGGGAACCAGCAGTGGGTAACCCAGCAAGGAATCCGGCTGATCCTGTGGATGGCTGGATAAGGCTGGTATGATCAGCTCGGAGAGCGATGCCACTGGGCCTGTGACGTCACCAGGGTTTACGGAACCAAACCGAGTTTCATGCGCAAAGCTCGTACGGAGCATGCGCGCTCCTTTCTCAAGTGTTACAGGGAAAGGAAAGGGGCGAGTTTTAAATGCTCTGCACAGAGAAGAAATTAATTGGCCAATTTAACCACGAGGCTGTCAATGAACTAAATGAAAATTAGTAGGCTATGCAGTGGAAGGACTGACATTGCAAACATATATAAGCTGATGATAATTCAAATAGTAATGAACATGAATAATTAATAAATAAAAATAAATGAATGAAAAAATTAATAAATTAAAATTAAAAATTATAAATGAAATATAGACGTGTTTCTGTGTTAATATAATATAAGCAGTAAGTGATATATAGGAGTGGCTCACACATGCACATTAAATGGATTGGTGATCGATATACAAAGGGGTTGGTGTGAATTATTATGAATTATTGTTTAAACTATGTTATTGTGACTAATATTAGGGATAGGGTGGAGGAGTGATAATGATAGTAGGGGAGTACCTTACAATATATTACTGTAATAATTTCTAAACAGCCATTATGTAGAAATTGGTTGTTGGTCCGGAGGAGTACAGGGAGATGATTGGAAGATTAAAAAAATGATTAATTAAGAGGTGTACTAATATTGTCAAAATATTTTGTGCAATTATTATAGGGGAAAAAGGAGGCAAAAAAAGGGAGGGAACTAAAAGCTAGCTAGGAGGTGTGGACGATGATGTAGCTATATAATGGTACTGACTAGTTCCTCATTCAACCCATTAGGCACAAGGATATCAAGGGTGTATTTCATGTTCACATAATCTAACAAAATGTTTGGCTTCGGACAGGCTTTTAGGTACGGATTCAATGACCCATACCTGCAAGCCTGTGGTGGACTTGTTATGGTCAAAAAGTGTTGTGGTACACTATGTTGGTCGCAACCCTCCTCGACAAAGCGACGGTATTTGCTGAAGCATTGTCTCAGTGGACGAATGGTGCAGCCAAAATATAGTAGCTTGCAGGGACACGTGAGACAATATACAACATAATCAGTGGAACAGTTGTAAAAGTTGTGTAGGTGGTAGGTCTTTTCTTTATGCTTGAACCTTTTTGTAAATGTCTCACAGATCTTACATAAGGACTTTCTCTAGATTATGTGAACATGAAACGTTCTGGTTCACACAGGTCCAGCCACGGTCCACATTCCAAAAAGGTCCTGTGCGTGTTTGGGTCCAGTTCAGGTGTGAATTCAGGCAAAAATGCAGAGCTGATTCGCACTTGAACCTGTGAACAGGAACGCACCGGACTCCATGCTGGGAACTATGGCCGCACATATGTGAACCCGGCCTTAAAGTGGGTTAAAATGCACATTCAAAATTATTTAAACATCTCAGAAACAGTGATACATGGACAAGACAGCAAAACTGTAAATACCATTGAAAGGAGTAAACTGCTCATGTCTACCAAGTTAACGAGAGTCATTGAAAATTGTTAACTATAAATAATAAATACTTGGTAATAAAGCAAGTTAAAAACGCAATCCCTATTATGTGGAGTCTCCTGCTTTTATAACTACACGTATGCATTTTTTTATTTATTACTTTTCCAAAAAGATTCAGACCTGTCAGCATTATGTGTAAACATGATATCATATCCCCTGTATATATTTAAAGTATTTAACATTAGTAAAATAAGAAGAAGGCTGTGGACAGTATATTAACTTTATATTGAAATTTGCTGGGCCATATTTCAGAAGTCCTTTCATTTAAAGCAGGGTCAAAATATATACTGTATATATTGTAAATAAAAAAATAAATAAAAAAAAAAAAAAAAAAAATAAAAAAAAATATATATATATATATATATATATATATATATATATATATATATATATATATATATATATATATACAGTCTCACAAAAGTGAGTACACCCCTCACATTTTTGTAAATATTTTATTATATCTTTTCATGTGAGAACACTGAAGAAATGACACTTTGCTACAATGTAAAGTAGTAAGTGTACAGCATGTATAACAGTGTAAATTTGCCATCCCCTCAAAATAACTCAACACACAGCCATCAATGTCTAAACCGCTGGCAACAAAAGTGAGTACACTTCCAAGTGAAAATGTCCAAATTGGGCCCAAAGTGTCAATATTTTGTGTGGCCACCATTATTTTCCAGCACTGCCTTAACCCTCTTGGGAATGGAGTTCACCAAAGCTTCACAGGTTGCCACTGGAGTCCTCCTCCACTCCTCTATAACGACATCACGGAGCTGGTGGATGTTAGAGACCTTGCGCTCCTCCACCTTCTGTTTGAGGATGCTCCACAGATGTTCAATAGGGTTTTGGTCTGGAGACATGCTTGGTCAGTCCATCACCTTTACCCTCATCTTCTTTAGCAGGGCAGTGGTTGTCTTGGAGCTGTGTTTGGGGTCGTTATCATGTTTGAATACTGCCCTATGGCCCAGTCTCCGAAGGGAGGGGATCATGGCTGCTTCAGTATGTCACAGTACATGTTGGCATTCATGGTTCCTTCAATGAACTGTAGCTCCCCAGTGCCGGCAACACTCATGCAGCCCCAGACCATGACACTCAGACCACCATGCTTGACTGTAGGCAAGACACACTTACATAGTTACATAGTAGGTGAGGTTGAAAAAAGACACAAGTCCATCAGGTCCAACCTATGTGTATGATTATATGTCAGTATTACATTGTATTTGTACTCCTCACCTGGTTGCCACCACACAAACTTGACACCATCTGAACCAAATAAGTTTATATTGGTCTCATCCTTAGTCCACAGCTCAGTTTCAGGGTCTTGGCAATCTTCTTATAGCCTAGGCCATCTTTATGTAGAGCAACAATTCTTTTTTTCAGATCCTCAGAGAGTTCTTTGCCATGAGGTGCCATGTTGAACTTCCAGTGACCAGTATGAGAGAGTGATAACACTAAATTCAACACACCTGCTCCCCATTCACACCTGATACCTTGTAACACTAACAAGTCACATGACACCAGGGAGGGAAAATGGCTAATTGGGCCCAATTTGGACATTTTCACTTAGGGGTATACTCACTTTTTTTGCCAGCGGTTTACACATTAATGGCTGTGTGTTCATTTATTTTGAGGGGACAGAAAATTTACACTGTTATACAAGCTGTACACTCACTACTTTACATTGTAGCAAAGTGTCATTTCTTCAGTGTTGTCACCTGAAAAGATATAATAAAATATTTACAAAAATGAGAGGGGTGTACTCACTTTTGTGAGATACTGTTTATATAAACTGTGTACAATATAGTTACATAGTTACATAGTAGGTGACGTTGAAAAAAGACGCCATCAAGTCCAACCTATGCGTGTGATTATATGTATTACCTTGTATATCCCTGTATGTTCTGGTCGTTCAGGTGCTTATCTAATAGTTTCTTGAAATTATCGATGCTCCCCGCTAAGACCACTGCCTGTGGAAGGGAATTCCACATCCTTGCCGCTCTTACAGTAAAGAACCCTCTACGTAGTTTAAGGTTAAACCTCTTTTCTTCTAATTTTAATGAGTGGCCACGAGTCTTGTTAAACTCCCTTCCGCGAAAAAGTTTTATCCCTATTGTGGGGTCACCAGTAAGGTATTTGTAAATTGAAATCATATCCCCTCTCAAGCATCTCTTCTCCAGAGAGAGTAAGTTCAGTGCTCGCAACCTTTCCTCATAACTAATATCCTCCAGACCCTTTATTAGCTTTGTTGTCCTTCATTGTACTCGCTCCATTTCCAGTACATCCTTCCTGAGGGCAGGTGCCCAGAACTGGACGGCATACTCTAGGTGCGGCTGGACCAGAGTCTTGTAGAGCGGGAGAATTATCGTTTTATCTCTGGAATTAATCCCCTTGTTAATGCATGCCAATATTCTGTTTGCTTTGTTAGCAGCAGCTTGGCATTGCATGTCATTGCTGAGCCTATCATCTACTAGGACCCCCAGGTCCTTTTCCATCCTAGATTCGCCCAGAGGTTCTCCCCCCCAGTGTATAGATTGCATTTATATTTTTGCCATCCAAATGCATTATTTTACATTTTTCTACATTGAACCTCATTTGCCATGTAGTTACCCACCCAATTAATTTGTTCAGATCTTTTTGCAAGGTTAGAATCATCCGCAAATACAGAGATTGAACTGTTTATCCCATCCTCCAGGTCATTTATGAACAAATTAAACAGAATTGGTCCCAGCACAGAACCCTGGGGGACCCCACTAACCACCCCTGACCATTCCGAGTACTCCCCATTTATCACCACTCTCTGAACTCACCCTTGTAGCCAGTTTTCAATCCATGTACTCACCCTATGGTCCATGCCAATGGACCTTATTTTGTACAGTAAACATTTATGGGGAACTGTGTCAAATGCTTTTGCAAAATCCAGATACACCATGTCTACGGGCCTTCCTTTATCTAGATGGCAACAAACCTCCTCATAGAAGGTTACTAGATTAGTTTGGCAAGAACGATTCTTCATGAATCCATGCTGATTACTGCTAATGAGATCAAGATAAATGTATTTGGTTCAGATGGTGTCTAGCGTGTGTGGCGGCAACCAGGTGATGAGTACAAAGACAAATGTGTCTTGCCTACAGTCAAGCATGGTGGTGGGAGTGCCATGGTCTGGGGCAGCATGAGTGCTGCCATCACTGGGGAGCTATAGTTCATTGAGGGAACCATGAATGCCAACATGTACTGTGACATACTAAAGCAGAGCATGATCCCTATCCCTTCGGAGACTGGGCTGCAGTGCAGTATTCCAACATGATAACGACCCCAAACACACATCCAAGAGGACCACTGCCTTGCTAAAGAAGCTGAGGGTAAAGGTGATGGACTGGCCAAACAAACTTCAAACAGAAGGTGGAGGAGCGCAAGGTCTCTAACATCCACCAGCTCCGTGATGTCATCATGGAGCAGTGGAAGAGGACTGTGAAGCTCTGGTGAACTCCATGGCCAGGAGGGTTAAGGCAGTGCTGGAAAATAATGGTGGCCAAACAAAATATTGACACTTTGGGCCCAATTTGGACATTTTCACTTAGGGGTCTACTCACTTTTGTTGCCAGCGGTTTAGACATTAATGGCTGTGTGTTGAGTTATTTTGAGGGGACAGCAAATTTACACTGTTATACAAACTGTACACTCACTACTTTACTTTGTAGCAAAGTGTAATTTCTTCAGTGTTGTCACATTAAAAGATATAATAAAATATTTACAAAAATGTGAGGGGTGTATTCACTTTTGTGAGATACTGTACATATAAGATTTGGTGAGAGATGATGGTAATGCCAGAAGTAGAATTAGCATTTGTCATGTACAGAATTATACAATATCAGATATAAGATAAAAAAAGATCATATTAATTAGGGTTGTCCCGATACCACTTTTTTAGGACCGAGTACAAGTACCGATACTTTTTTTCAAGTACTCGCCGATACCGATTACCGATACTTTTTTTTTAATGTCACGTGACAGTGTTTTTTTTTTCATTTTTTTTTTTTTTTTTTAACAGTGCTTGCTTTTTTTTTGGGGGGGGGGAGGGGGTGAACGTTGTATGTGTGTGTTATTTTTTTTTTTTTACAATTTTTATTTTTTACAATAATATTTCTTTTATTCTTTATTGTTTTTTTTTTTTTTTTTTTAATCAGCCCTTTTGGGGGGCTTTGGTGAGATATCAGGGGTCTTAACAGACCTCTGATATCTCCCCCTTGAGACAGAGAAAGAGACAGAGGATAGATATTCCCCAGTCCCTTTCTCTGCAGCGTCAGCTGCACTGACAATGAATGGAGAGAAGACCGCAGCTTCTCTCCATTCATAAACTGACACATTGTAATCTCGTAATCACAGAAGATTACAATGTTTCAGTAATGTGAATGGACAGAGTCAGCTGACTCTATCCATACACAAAGGAAGGAGGAGGGGGAGGACGGAGGAACGGAGGGGGAGAACGGAGGGGACAGATAAGAGCAGAACGGAGGGGACAGATAAGAGCAGAACGGATTGTGTACTCCTTGAGGGTAGGGACCGATGTATGTGTAAATTGACGGTGCTATATGGGTACCTTGATTAAAAAAAAATAATATAATAGATGAGCATCTTAATGAGATGTACAGGGATAATTGTAGACACGCACACTCACTCAGGTTGAACTGGATGGACTGGTGTCTTTATTCAACCTTACTAACTATGTAACACCATAATGAGACTATATTTGATAAATGCTGAGGATACTATAGGCGTAAGAAGGCAGACGAAGGAAGGATGATGATGCATTGTACAAAAATTTTATATTTGTTGTACAGTGTTATAACAAAAGTTGTGCCAGAATTTGGTGCCCCTACCCTCAATAATACCCATCTCTCCACCTCCTTCCTTTGTCACCATCCACACAGAAAACACTATGGGGTTGAATTACTAAAACTGGAGAATGCAAAATCTGGTGCAGCTCTAAATAGAAACGAATCAGCTTCCAGTTTTTTTTGTCAAAGCTTAATTGAACAAGCTGAAGTTAGAAACTGATTGGCTACCATGCACAGCTGCAACAGATTTTGCACGCTCCAGTTCTAGTAAATCAACCCCTACCTGTTGGCTGGTATTGGAGTTTAAAGGGAACATTGTCATCACCTCCTCCATCATATGCTCAAACCTAACTATTTGCTGCTAGATAGGAATGATCAAAGCAAATAAAGTTCAGTTCACAGTAGGTTTGTCTCATTTACAATTTTAAACAGAAGCCAGTGGGATCAGCAATTTAGAGGAGGTAGTGCTACTGTGGCCTAATGACAGACAGATCTATCTATCTATCTATCTATCTATCTATCTATCTATCTATCTATCTATCTATCTATCTATCTATCTATCTATCTATCTATCTACGCTTTAAACAACCACAATGTTTGTATTCATCCATGTAAAAAACCCACACAAAATATGTAGATCACAAAACAATATATTTGATAGATGTGAAAAAAAAATTGAATACATCATATCACTTATATTTTATGGTTTTCTGTGAGCCCTGCATCTGAAAATTACTGAAGTGATAGCCACCATTTTTTACACACATACAGGTGTAATAAATGAATTGTGGATTTAGTTTAGCTGTCAGCATCTGGCTTTGAAATGAATTAAATCATTCATTTCTTTGCATGTTCTGAGCAACCTGCAAAATGTGACCTTGACTAAGGACATTTTACAAATATACACTAATGCATGACCATCTAGGGTCAGCCAAGAATAAATATCATTACAAATGGAAATGTTTCCATGTCTGCTCCATCAAATCACTTTTTCTATATGTCAGAGAGCAAAATATATGTTTTGGGTTATTGATGAAAATGACTCCAGTTTCTTCATGATGGAAAGTAAAACAAATTCTAATGCCTGAACACTGTTTTGCAACTTTGACATGTGTTAGTAAAACTGTACATATAACCACAACTACTTAGTGTATCTAGGTGAATTATACCTTGTTTTTTTTTTTTTTTTGTTTATCACAGGAAAACATAGTAAGAAAAATATATTTTTTTTACTTAGCAGTATATTTCTTGATATTAACACTACCAATTACCATTACCATTACCAAAATAACAAAATAAATTCTCCTTCTCCTGATGATCACAGCAATACAACAATGTGTATGCTATTTGTTGTATCCATAACAGAGCAAAGACATTTTTTGTTTATTGTAGCTGAAACGCAAAGGGGGTTATTTACTAAAGGCAAATCCACTTTGCACTGCAAGTGCACTTAAAAGTGCACTAGTGCACTTGGAAGTAAAGTCGTTGTAGATCCGAGGGGGACATGCAAGGAAATTAATAAACAGCATTTTAGCTTGCACATGATTGGATGATAAAATCAGCAGAGCTTCCCCTCATTTCAGATCTACCCTTTAGATTTAGAGCGACTGCACTTCCAAGTGCACTTTCAAGTGCACTTGCAGTGCAAAGTGGATTTGCCTTTCGTAAATAACCCCCAATGGCACTGATCCTAATCTATAAATGCGCCCTGACCTAGATTAAATCTCAACCTAGCTATTTTTTTCTTTCATTTTTATATATATATTTTTTTTTACACACATATATATATTTTTATTACACACACTTCTTTGTTTACACTTTTCTCCTCTAGCCAGAAAAAAAAGAGATACAATATATATTTTTCTCCAATCCAGAGGAGACCAAAACATAGAGGTGGGCTGATCAATGACTGATCATTGTACTAGCCAATCGGAGGCTATCAAAGCGATCAAGGGATCGGGAACTGCACCTCCTGGATCACAATTGTTAGCGCGGGACCTGGAGCTCTTGGTGAAAGCCTGGTCTATGTGCTGGGAGTGTGCAGCGCACTCCCAGCACAAGCACAGGTACCCATATATGCGGCCCCACAGATAAAGGTCCACTTCCGTGAGGCTGCAAATATGTGTACACTTGGTGGGAAGGGGTTAAGATGCCAGTCAATGCTATGTAAACATCTTTCCACAAAAGACGCTACATCTTATGAAGGTTATTATAAATTAAACATTATCATTATTCATAACTTCAATCACAATCTAAATAAGTGTAATGTTCTGTAACCTTAAGTGCACATTGGATTTAAAATTCAATAGACATTTTTCCTTTAGAAATTTTTCTCAGAACAATGAGAGTTGAAGCTTTTTTTTACCTCAACAAGAAGAAATTAAAGAGTAATCCAAAGAGTAATCTGCTTACCAAGTGATCCACTTTTTTCCAGAAAGAGCACAAATAAAGTAAGGATGTACCAAAAGTCATGTTTACAGGAATTTGAGCCACCCCACCAGAAAATACTTAAAAAGAGCCAACAGTGCCTGTTTACATCTACTAGGGATCCCAGGCTACATAGTAGAAGCACCTGTATCACTGATCTTTTCAGTGCAGCCTTAGCTGGCAGAAGAATGCTACAGAAAGTTCTACAGATGTGCAGAACAAAGGACTTATCTTTACATAAGCTGAGCAGTACACTTAATAAACCCAAAATATACTTATTTCATTAAAAACAATTTTCGCAGAAGACTTGCTCTTTTCGCTCACAAATCCGGTGGTGTCACCACCAAACCTCCTTAGAGAATTTGAAACTTTTGGAACTCTATCTAATTTGAAGATAAATTTCACCAAATCGGAAGCCATGGGAATAGCATTACCCCCACATGCCCTTATAACTATGAGATCTAGCTTCCAATTTAAGTGGACGGTCTGCACTGACTTAATTAGGTACAAGCATCCCGTCGGACTTCTCCCGTATTTACAACCTTAATTTCCCCCCACTGTTAGCGAAGACCAGAGTGTTATTGGATATGTGGCACAAAGACCTACATTCATGGCTTGGGAGATGTCATTTATTAAAAATGAACTTTTTGTCTAAATATCTATACCTCATTGTGCATCCTTCAGACCAATATCCTTACTTAACGTTGATGCAAAAATCTTAGCAAAGATATTAGCTAACCGGTTGTTGTCGGTAATCACCACATTGGTGCATGTCGACCAGACAGGGTTTATGCCGGGCAAAGGTACCGACATAAATCTTAGACGCCTTTTCTTAAATTTATCAGTCCGTCACGATACAGTGGGATCTCGGGTGATTGCCTCCCTTGACGCCGAAAAGGCGTTTGACTCTGTAGAGTGGTCGTATCTCTGGGGGGTGCTACAACACTTTGGATTTGGTCCTAACTTTATACATTGGTTGCATCTACTCTATAGGGATCACAAAGCTAGGGTACGTACTAACGACCGACTGTCGGAGTCATTCTCCTTACACAGGGGCACCCGTTAAGGATGCCCCCTGTCCCCTAGTTTATTTGCCTTGGCCTTGGAGCCCTTGGCAATTCTGATTCGGGAATCAGGGTTGGCCAACTAGAGGAGAAAATATCCCTATACGCGGATGATGCGTTACTTTATCTAAATGACTCCGGCCCGTCACTGTCGGCTGCTCTAGGGGTATTTAATAAATTTGGTACACTATCAGGCATCCGTATCAACTGGAATAAATCGGTCCTCTTTCCCCTTAACAGGCAGTCCCAGGGTCCACACAATCAAACACCACTACAGTGGGTCGGTGAGTTCAAATACCTTGGGGTGAAAATCTCTAGGGAAGTTGGGCAATTTTATAATCTGAACTTGCTCCCTTTGCTTTGACTTTTGCGAGAGAAATGCCAGTCTTGGTCTGAACTTCCATTGAACTTATTGGGTCGCATAAATATTCTCAAGATGATCATTCTACCCAAATTCAATTATTTTTTCCGTAACAGCCCAATTTGGATACCGCAGATCTTTTTTCAAGAAATTGATAAATGCATCACCTCCTTTATATGGAATGGTTCTACACCAAGACTGGCAAAGACCACACTGCGTGCAGCGACACACTTGGGGGGATTGGCCCTTCCAGATTTCAGGGTTTATTATTGGGCAGCTATGCTGGTTACTGTATACTGGTGGTTTGCGGTGAGTAGGTCCAACGCTGCGGTTTGTGTGGAGGCAGCCTGGCTAGGCTCACTGCAGGAACTACAAAACCTGGCATATAGAGGAGTGGGAGCCTATAGAGAACTCCTTGTACCGACTAAGGCGATGATAAAAGTTTGGATTGTGGCTAGACGAAGGTTCCTCCAGGTGGGGCAATGGTCACCGATCCAGCCTCTCTGGGGAAACCCTAACTTGCCTCATTTTAGGTCAATACCAGATCCCCAGGTTTGGGCAAGATTCAGCATTAAAACTTTAAGGGATATTATACCCACGGGCACACTGATGTCATTCTCACAATTATCTAGGAAGTATGATTTGCCTGGATGGATGTTCTTTCGCTATGTTCAGCTAAGACATGCGGCCAGGGCACAATTTCCCACGCAGCCTATTCTACAATTAGATCCTGTAGAGAATTTACTGTCCTGTGAGAACCTGACAAAGCCACTTTCGGCTCTATATGGTATCCTACTTCCAATTGATAACGCAAAAATGGATAGACTCTGGGAACAATGGAAGGCTGATATCCCATCTCTAGAAAGGGAAGACTGGGAGGATAGTCTCGAGCAGGGCCCCAAGTTAGCTATAGCCGCAGGTGACAAACTTATACAAACCAAATTCCTTCACAGGGGTTACTTCACCCCGACACGTATGTCTAGAATATATCCTGATAGAGACCCACAATGTCCCAGATGTTTGACACACCCGGGCACATACCTGCATATGTTCTGGGAGTGCCCTGTGTTATCGACCTTCTGGACAGAAGTGTTTGACCAACTAAACGTCCGTCTTGAGTTAAATGTCCCTGTGACACCTGAACTGGCCTTACTGGGTATACATGATGATGATCAGCGAACACACCACAGCAAATTGCTAATCTCATATCTGCTCTTTTATGCTAAGAAAGAAATATTGTGTAAATGGACTTCTTCTGTCCCCCCGGATATAGCTACATGGGAAAATAAAGTTAATGCTGCCCTCCCGTTGTACAAGTTGACGTACATCAATCGTGGATGTCCATGGAAATTTGACAAAGTATGGTCATCATGGACGTCGATTTAGATAGAGGGACAATAGTAATAGAATAATGGGACCCTTTGACTGCCCCCTTGCTCTCTCTTGTCTCATTGATCCCAGCTGCCTCCCCCCCCCTTTTTTTTCGGGGTACTATGCCGTATGGGTTCCCCCCCTCGTTAGCTTTTTAATTGTATTCTTCCCCTCATACTCAGGAATTGTGCCCTTGAACAGGGAAATGCAGTATGTATTGCTCTTGATAATGTTTTATGGTTTTTATTTTTCCTCCTCCTTTTGATAAGTGTTTGCGATGTATGCTTTATGTGAAATGCAGACAAGATTCCGCGCATTCCTTGTACCCAACTAAACATGCCAAAATATTTTGGAGGCCTGGCGTTGCCGAATCTTCGGAGATATTATCAGGCAATACACCCTGGCAGGGTTATTGACTGGCGGCGACAGTATGAACTCAAATTATGGGCACAAATAGAGCAGAATAAAACTACCATTCCCCTAAAGGGGACACTGTGATGCTGTGACTCCATACCCCCCGAATTAAAGTCTCACCCTCTGATAGGGAACACCCTGTGTCAATGTTCCCAGGCCACCTTACAAGCTTCCCTAACAACCACAAAGTCACCTCTGACCACGGTCCTGGGGAATCCTAAATCCCCCCCGGGACTTTTACCTACACAATTTTTACCTACATGACTCCGACTGCGTAAATATCTCCCGATTTGTGATAGGAGACAGATGGCCCACTATCCCAGAATTAATGGACACCGTAGGCCCCTATCAACTTCTGGAACGCAGCACAGATCCACCACTTCCTCCAAACTATACCGAGCTCCATGGCCTACACTCGACAACTGATCTCATTTGAGGAATATTGCTCAGAGACAGAACTGTTATCTAGAGCCCTTTCTAAAATGTATGCACTCCTAAACTCCCCCCCAGAGGGGAGACAGATCTGCACCGCACTTTCACTATGGCCCAAAAACAAAACATGATTCATTTCTCTCTTAAGTCTTCTGTATGTACTAAAATACAGGAGACCAATTACAAGATACTGACAAGATGGTACCTCACACCCAGTCGACTCCACACTATCTTCCCAGACAAGGAAAAAAAGTAATTTAAAAGTACTCGCGGCTATAATGAATTGTCTATGGGAGAAATCAAAAGTGCCTGTAAAGTTGCACATGTTTCCCGTGTTTAGAACAGTCCCTGCACAAAATTACATTTCTAAAGGAAAAAAAGTCATTTAAAAGTACTCGCGGCTATAATGAATTGTCGGGTCCAGAAATACAGAGAAAAGTCATTGAAAAAAACGGAATGGTATCCCCCCAGTCCATTACCAAGGCCTTTGGGTCTGGTATGAATATTAAAGGGAACCCTGAACCAAAATTGAAAAAAAAAAATTGCATGGGGGTCCCCCCAAATTCCACACCAGGCCCTTCAGGTCTGGTATGGATATTAAGGGGAACCCTGCGCCAAATTTAAAAAAAAAAATGGTGTAGGGGTCCCCCTCAAAATCCATACCAGACCTGAATCTAGTATGGATGTTAAGGGGAACCCCGCGCCAAAAATAAAAAAAAATGGCGTGGGGTTCCCCCCAAAAATCCATACCAGACCCTTATCCAAGGATGTAAACTAGCAGGCCGCAGGAAAAAAAGGGGGGACGAGAGAGTGCCCCCCATCCTGAACCGTGCCAACCCACATGCCCTCAACATGGGGAGGGTGCTTTGGGGTAGCCCCCCAAAGCACCTTGTCCCCGTATTGATGGGGTCAAGGGCCTCATCCCCACAACCCTTGCCCGGTGGTTGTGGGGGTCTACGGGTGGGGGGGTTATCAGAAACCAGAAGCCCCCTTTAACAAGGGGATCCCCAGATCCTGCCCCCCCTGTTTGAAATGGTAACGGGTACATTGTACCCCTACCATTTCACAAAAAAAGTGTCAAAATGTTAAAAAACCACAAGACACAGCTTGAGGACAAGTCCTTTATTAAAAAATTAAAATGTCCCACGAAGTCCATTCATCTTCTTCTCTCGCTCCGCCGACGGACCGAAAAAAAAAAATTTGCCTCCATGGGAGGCACCCGCCGTATGATGCATCCTCGCAGGTGACAGTTCTTTTATAACTGAGGATGGAGCCACACGGTTATGTAAACAGGTGGCCCCACCCCCCTCTGATGCCAGAATTAAGTCCTGCATCATTCACAGCTGTGTCAAGCCCACACTTAGAGTGCCTTTCAGAATGAGGTCTCACCACTGCTTTCCTTGCAAGGATCACAGGTTTTCCTGTTTGTCCTTGCTGCCATCACATAGTGACTTACCACCGACTATAAAACCTTTTCTGCTTCTACAGTTTGTTGTGATGACCCCAGGTGCTCCTAGTGTGTATTGTGTAAATATTTGGACTTGCGCGCTGCTATGTAAAAATAACTCAAGAAGGTGATAATAATGTATCAAATGAACCGAACAGCTGCAACCATTTAAAAGTGCACTCAAAACACTAACATGAATATGGTATTGTGTATAAAATGGTGAGCTTGCTCAATTAATTCTAACCAAGTAAATATTGAACAAAGATTACTATACATAATGATTCCAAATAAATAACAAAATAATCCAAGTGAAAAAAGGGGCCAAGTAAAATGAATAGATATAAAATTAGTAAATATAAAAAGTCCAAGTGCAGAGAACATAGGGATGAATGCTCAGTCCATATCATACCTGAAGAGAGAAATTGGCCAATGAATAGATTGGCCTGGTCACATGATTTCCGCAGGGCTAACCCTGAGGAAGTCACATGACCAGTGACGCAACACGTCGGGTGAAGCCTTGTGACATCATTGCCGGTGTCCAAAGAGTACGGAAGTGTGGTGAGGAGGTGATTTTGTTTTTATCCCTACCTGTACTGCAGATGTGACCAAACTTTAATGTAAGCAGGCAATATTGCACTATGGATATTTTTGCTCTCTCTGACTGTCTTTCGATCAAGAGGCACGCTATTTGAGTGTTCATGCAGACGTATTGGAACCTTTACAGCGGGGACCTGAGCAGCTATCCATTGAGATCTAAAGCTTTGTCTGACCATATGGTCATTCCCTGAGGTGAGCGGCCAACCTATTCATTGGTGGCAGTGGTTGCTGCTTGTTCCTTTGCTTCACTGGATATAATTTCTCTCTTCAATTACGATATGGACTGAGCAGTCATCCCTATGTTCTCTGCACCTGGACTTATATTTACTGATTTTATATCTATTCATTTCACTTGGCCCCTTTTTTTCAGAGGGATTATTTTGTTATTTATTTGGATTCACTATGTATAGTAATCTTTGTTCAATATTTACTTGGTTATAGTTAATTGAGCAAGCGCACCATTTTATACACAATACCCTAGTGTGTATTGCTTTGCCTTGGTTGTTCTGAAATATGATTTATCTGAAACATAAAGGGTACAATTTTGCAAGCCTTTAAAGCTCACTATACTCAGCAGCTTCAGGGAAGCTTGCAGCACTCATCCTAGAGGACCTGATGCTGATTGCTTGAATTGTTGTCACCTGCTTGAGTGCACACACTTCTCAGAGTTTTTCCTGTCTCCCTTAGCTGTGGCTTCCTCCTCTACTCTGTCCAGGAAGGAATTTTAATCAGTTATGCAGGGTGATGACCAAAATCTTTGCCATGTTAACTAAACCGTAACAGATTCTCACCCTGACATTCTTGCAGCTGCAGCACAGTCAGCTATGGATGTTGAGTAGTTTCACAATTTCTTTTTAGATGACTCTGTGCCTGGGGAGCCTCAGTCTGCTAATATAATTCCTGATATTGAAGAAATAATTTCAGTTCTTACTGAAGCAGTGCATACATATATACCACTAGAGCAGCCTACATCTTTACCACCCCTGTTACCGGTCTGGACTCTCTTAACCTCCCTGGCGGTATTCCTGAGTGTGGCTTGGGGTGAATTTTCAGTACCAAAAGCAGTAACCCCGAGCCACACTCGGGATTGCATTGCAGGATCCAGGCAAAGTTACTAACCTTGTCCCCAGGATCCTGCGATGTCTCCCTGCTGTGTGTGTGAGCTGTGTCCTCTGCTTGATTAATTACAGTGTCGGGCTCCGTTCCCTGCAGCGCCAAATTCAAAAAGTTAAAAACACATAATACATACAGTACACTGTAATCTTACAGATTACATTACTGTATCAAATTATTTCACATCCCTTTTGTCCCTAGAACTTTGTCCAGTGCCCTGCATGCAGTTTTATATTATATATACTGTTCTTTCTGCCTGGAAACTGGAGATTGTCCATAGCAAGCAAAAAGTGTCCCTTTACGTCAAAAGCGGTTTTAGACCAGCTAGAAAACAGCGATAATAAATTAGAATCACTTGCAGAATTGAGCAATAGTGATTTGTGGGGAAATTTGTCAGCCAGCACTGAAAGTAACTACAGCGACAATTCTGAAACTTCAGTGTTTTTGATTTGATTACATTATTGAATAAATTGTATTATTATTATATTATTTGTTATAATTATTTATAGTTATTTATTATATTATAATTTATGATTTCGTGTTTCAAGCTTTATCATACCTGGAATGTCTACTAGACTCTCGTTTGGACAGATGTAAGTGTGCTATTCCTAAGAATTAGGGATGAGTTTCAAATTTGAGTCGAACGTAAGTTCGCCTCGAACATCGGGTATTCGCCCGTTCGCCGAACAGTGAATTTTATGGGGTGTTCGTGGCAAATTCATGCACCCCATAATGCACTGCAAGACTGCAGTGCATTGCTGTATGATGATTGGCCAAAGCATACACCTGACCTGCATGCTTTGGCCAATCACAGCATGCTCCTCAGCGAGAGCCATAATTGGCCAAAGGCCAATCATGGCTCAGGGGGACTAAGTCCATGCCCCACACTATATAAGGCTGCTTACACAGCGCCCATCTAGTGTGTTATAGTGGACGGACATAGAGAGATTGAGCTAGATTAGGCAGGCAGGTTAGTTAGTTAGTGGCAGTGTATTTGATTGTCAGACTAATATATATATATATTGTATATATATACTCTGCATTCAGTGTAGCCTATATACAGTGTAAACTCTATATTCAGTCATACTGCATATATATACAGTGGGGCAAAAAAGTATTTAGTCAGCCACCAATTGTGCAAATTCTCCCACTTAAAAAGATGAGAGAGGCCTGTAATTGTCATCATAGGTATACCTCCATGAGAGACAAAATGTGGAAACAAATCCAGACAATCACATTGTCTGATTTGGAAAGAATTTATTTGCAAATTATGGTGGAAAATAAGTATTTGGTCAATATCAAAAGTTCATCTCAATACTTTGTTATATATTCTTTGCAATGACAGAGGTCAAACGTTTTTCTGTAAGTCTTCACAACGTTGTCACACACTGTTGCTGGTATGCTGACCCATTCCCCCATGCAGATCTCCTCTAGAGCAGTGATGTCTACATGTGATGTATGCAGTCTACTAGTATATATATATATATATATATATATATATATATATATATATATATATATATATATATATATATATATATATATATATATATATATATACAGTGGGGACGGAAAGTATTCAGACCCCCTTTGTTTGTTATATTTCTTCTTTGTTATATTGCAGCCATTTGCTAAAATTATTTAAGTTCAATTTTTTCCTCATTAATGTACACACAGCACCCCATATTGACAGAAAAACACAGAATTGTTGACATTTTTTCAGATTTATTAAAAAAGAAAAACTGAAATATCACATGGTCCTAAGTATTCAGACCCTTTGCTCAGTATTTAGTAGAAGCAACCTTTTGATCTAATACAGCCATGAGTCTTTTTGGGAAAGATGCAACAAGTTTTTCACACCTGGATTTGGGGATCCTCTGCCATTCCTCCTTGCAGATCCTCTCCAGTTCTGTCAGGTTGGATGGTAAACGTTGGTGGACAGCCATTTTTAGGTCTCTCCAGAGATGCTCAATTGGGTTTAAAGTGGTTGTAAAGTTATTTTTTTAAAAATAACAAACATGTTATACTTACCTTCACTGTGCAGCTCGTTCTGCACAGAGTGGCCCCGAACCTGGTCTTCTGGGGTCCCTCGGCGGCTGTTTCAGCTCCTCCCCGCAAGCATTTACCACCTTCATGCGAGCTCCCTCGCACGGTGGTGAGTGCTTGCGGGCGCGCTCCCGTGATACAGCCGGCGGCTATAGCCGCTCGCTGTATCACTCGGCCCCGCCCCCCGGCGCGCCGTGTCATCGGATGTGATTGACAGCAGCGCGAGCCAATGGCTGCGCTGCTTTCAATCCATCCACTGCAGCCAATCAGCGACCAGGCTGAGCTGCAATGAAGCTGACGAGGACGAGGAGCGAAGATTCGAGGCGTCAGGTAAGTAAAACGGGGGGCCTGGGGGCGGCGGTACTGTCAAAAGTTTTTTCACCTTAATGCATAGAATGCATTAAGGTGAAAAAATTTTTACCTTTACAACCCCTTTAAGTCAGGGCTCTGGCTGGGCCATTCAAGAACAGTCACGGAGTTGTTGTGAAGCCACTCCTTCGTTATTTTAGCTGTGTGCTTAAGGTCAATGTCTTGTTAGAAGGTAAACCTTCGGCCCAGTCTGAGGTCCTGAGCACTCTGGAGAAGGTTTTCGCCCAGGATATCCCTGTACTTGGCCGCATTCATCTGTCCCTCGATTCCAACCAGTCATCCTGTCCCTGCAGCTGAAAAACACGCCCACAGCATGATGCTGCCACCACCATGCTTCACTGTTGGGACTGTATTGGACAGGTGATGAGCAGTGCCTGGTTTTCTCCACACATACCGCTTAGAATTAAGGCCAAAAAGTTCTATCTTGGTCTCATCAGACCAGAGAATCTTATTTCTCACCATCCTGGAGTCCTTCAGGTGTTTTTTTAGAAAACTCCATGCGGTCTTTCATGTGTCTTACACTGAGGAAAGGCTTCCGTCGGGCCACTCTGCCATAAAGCCCCGACTGGTGGAGGGTTGCAGTGATGGTTGACTTTCTACAACTTTCTTCCATCTCTCGAGTGCATCTCTGGAGCTCAGCCACAGTGATCTTTGGGTTCTTCTTTACCTCTCTCACCAAGGCTCTTCTCCCCCGATAGCTCAGTTTGGCCGGACGGCCAGCTCTAGGAAGGGTTCTGGTCGTCCCAAACGTCTTCCATTTAAGGATTATGGAGGCCACTGTGCTCTTAGGAACCTTAAGTGAAGCAGAAATTTTTTGTAACATAGGCCAGATCTGTGCTTTGCCACAATTCTGTATCTGAGCTCTTCTGGCAGTTCCTTTGACCTCATGATTCTCATTTGCTCTGACATGCACAGTGAGCTGTAAGGTCTTATATAGACAGGTGTGTGGCTTTTCTAATCAAGTCCAATCAGTATAATCAAACACAGCTGGACTCAAATGAAGGTGTAGAACCATCTCAAAGATGATCAGAAGAAATGGACAGCACCTGAGTTAAATATATGAGTGTCACAGCCAAGGGTCTGAATAATGAATAATGAGTGAAAAGTTTAAAGGGGTCTGAATACTTTCCGTCCTCATTGTATATATATATATATATATATATATATATATATATATATATATATATATATATATATATTGTCCATTCAGCGTAGCCTATATATAAAGTGCATTCAGCGGTCTACTGTTTCTAATACAGTGCAGGCGGTGTACGCAGTATATAATACAGTGTGTACAGTTTTAAATACACTTCAGGCGGTGTACACAGTATATAATACAGTGTAGTGTGGTGTTTAAAAAAAAAAAATTCCCATCATGTCAGGAAGGCCTCCAAGTTACCTGTATGTATACAACCATTCACACATAAATTGAGGCGCCATAATCATGGGGGTATCAACAGACGGATCATTCGGTGAAACCATAGAGGGGGTATATCCAAAGTACAGCCACTGGTAATTGGTCCAAAAGCTATGGGATAAGGTGATGGATAGAATTAATTACTATGGTAATAGACAATCACCACTAAAATCCAGACACTTATATAAGAAATATTTATATTTTACCCTGTGATGAAGTATGTTTGGCTGTAGTCAAGGTTGAACAATTGATCACCAAATCCACAACAGAACTGAGTAAGGATGACGAGAGAGGTAGGGTAAACTCATTACTGAGTTGTGATCAAATAATGACCCCTTAATCAAAAATATAATAAACTTAATTAAAGCGAATTTTGGATAATCAAAAAAAGACTTGAACAGCACTGCATAAAGTGGAAAGATTACCTTCAGTCAAATTTTCACCAATATACCTTCCTCCTTCCCATGCTGGACCGCTAATAACAACCACAAAAGGTGCTGTTTATATACCCCCCTCCACACTCCGATTATTGGTCGTTTTGGCGCCAAAATCAGAGGGTGAGGTGAGGACGCTTAATGACCGTCTATTAGCGTGACCTACGTCGCACCGGAAATTGTGTCATTACGGCAGTAGCGTCCAGCGGAAGTGACATCGTAAAGATGGCGAATGACCGGAAGTGATGTAAAAACATCACAACAATACGGAAGTTTCAGCAAAGAATAGCGTAAACACTGCGGAAATGGACACAGGGATATATATAACATCCACAACCCAACTAACCAATGGGTAAGCCGAAAATAGAAGATGTTATAGCCGGGAAGAGAAATTGGTAATTCACAAAGATAGAAGGGACATAAAAAATACCCAACTAAATGGGACCTCGGTGAAAACAATGGCTACACCAAGAATGATACCCTGGGCGTCCCTATGGCCACCGGATCCGTCAAATTCCCCATGATGATGGATACAGGAGCAAGATGGTGTTTAAAAATAAACACTCTTAGAATGTCAACCTAAAATGGGATAAGAGATAACAAAGTGCAAAATGTTAATCAAATTCAAAAGATCTTCCAGGCATCAAGAAGTAGACCAAAGATGACCTCAATATGCTGTGCAATTATGAGGGGTTACCGTGTTCTGGCAACACCAACACCTAAGGCCCAATTCTTCAGCAGAGCATATAGTGTAGTCCGTATAGTATATATACTGCAGTTCAGAGTATATAGTGCAGTCCGTATAGTAGATATACTGCGGTTCAGAGTATATCGTGCACTCAGTGTAGTATATATAATACAGTGCAGGGTATATGGTGCAGTATACAATATATAATATAGTGTTGAAGGGGAGCCCTATGACAGAATTAAGAAAAAAATGGCATGGGTTGCCCCCATCCATACCAGGCCCTTTGGGTCTGGTATTAATTTTGGGAGGGACCCTCACGCCGAAGGGCCTGGTATGGACTGGGGGGGGGGGAACCCACGCTGTTTTTATGAATGATTTTATATGTATACAAATGTAGCACTAACTCACGGTGGAGCTGCTGGTTTAAGCGGGTCTGTTACCTTCACTCTGCTTCCCTCTGTTTCACCGGCACCGGGTCTAGGGTTCCGTTGAGTTTACTTCTGGACAATACACGCACCAACACTGGAGTACGTTTTCAATGCTTTATTAAACAAATGACTTAGGAAGTAGCAGGAAAGAGGTAGAAAGGAAACTCGCAGAAGAAACTCAAATATTCTCTAAATGGGTTCTCTTGACAAAATGTCCTGGTAGGATTCAAATACTATTTGAAATGCGCTCCACTCATGGGACACACTCCTTGCTCGTCTGGATAGGTCTCTCTCACCGGTCTAGCAGCCAGTACACAGCACGAATCAAAGTCTCTGCCACAGATTTGTTTGGAAATAAAATCTGTACGATCCTCTGCCACAGGATGTATAGATTTGTGGTAGTGAAAGTCAGTCACAGTGCTTGAACATTTAAGCCGAGCCGGCAACACTATGCTGTATAGCTACTTTTGGACACGTCCTCCAACCGAGTCACCAGGCCCCTCTATAGACCAGCATGTGGCGTGATCTCTCCAAGATGGGTCCTCCCCTGGGATCTCCTCAGTTGTCCAGCTTCGTCACACAGGACCGACAGCTCAGGACCATTCCTCGGCCGCGGTGGCAGGCTCCAGACAGGCCTCTGGACCCACCCCTGCGCCGCAGTATCGTGGGCCTCCCGGACGGAGGACGACGAGGTAGCTCCTTAACGCATACCTGTCAGCCAGGAGGGCCAGCAGGTGGCTGTAAAACAAACCCCAAAATATGGCGTCTGTCCCATAAATACCCTCGCCCAGAATGCAACTCGGAGGACCACCTCCACCGAGTGTGCCTCCGGGACAGAGGAGCTTCCATACGCTTCAACACGTTGCCTTTCCAACCCTGACCAGTGGTAACAGCGACACCCACCGGTCAGAACGGAAACACCCGCAACGTCAGCCAAGCTGGAACAGAGGCAAAACTTTAACCTTCCTAACGCACAATTTACTAAATTTACCTAACATGTGGTAGATTGCAAATCTACCAGCGCTACATACTCCCCCCACTACAATAGACTTGTCCCCAACGTCTGTCCTGACACAGTAACAGTAACTCTCAAGCCTGAGAGTAAGCATTTGAGTTTCTTATAACTTTAGACAAAGAGAGAGAGAAAGGACAGTTTAAAGACACTATGAGACTTATATCTATAAAACATTATGTTCACAGCCGTAAACAAAACCACAGTATAATGGTACACAACCTCACTAACTAACTAGCTGAAAAGCCTCCCAGCTCTATATATGATACGATGATCCCTGAAAAGGAAACATAGTTAAACACACACACATACATCCTATACAACAGTAGGAGCAAAGTCTCATTAAAAATGAAACTCTCTTCCCACAATCTACATTAGAAAAATTATATACTTTAGGAGTCCATCCCTGCATAAGAACTTTTTTTTTTCTATAAAAGAAATCCGGCTAGCAAACAAGAAGTCCTTGGATTTAAACACAGAACAGGATCCATAGATCTTGACCACGCAGACCTCTTTACCCTGCCACTATCTAACTAGGTCATTTCAAAGTTCTATTGTCCATAATTACCAGTAAAACCGAGGATCTGGCAAGGTTAACGATTTCCCTTCTTTATCCACAGTGGTAATAAAGTACACAACATTGTCCTTTCCTGGTCTGCAAATTACCACTTTATCGGCATAGATGTGCCGACCGAAGTTCCAATGTACAAAGCATCCGCTGAAATGTTCATCCATCCGGACGGAACATCCAGCCTTTCTGAAGGGTTTAGGCACAGACAAGTAGTCCCAAACAGCCTCACTGTACCAAAGTTCACGATTAGCTTCAATTTCCTGCATAATATCCTGGGGCACAAAGGGAAACTCCAATCTATACTCTGCGGCAACACGCTTGTTTAACATCCGTTGCAAGCGAGCAAGTTTTGGCAAAGATCTGTCTCTCCCCATACCAGACGGTACACAAGAATTTAGTGACTTTCTCACCATAGACCCAGCCGGTGTCTGTAGTGAACTAGTAGCCTCTGGCAAAGTCCCAGCAACAGTACTGTGTGTTTCCACACAGGGTGACGTCTTCCCAGAACTCAGGGAAGTCCATTCAGAAAAAGTCATTGTGGAGGCAACATCTTCGCCTTGTGACCACAATAGCTCTTGTGACATGGTTTCAAACAAGTCATCATCACCGGAAAGATCCGGCATGGATTCTATTTACGAGTCTCTCAATTCTTCAGCTGGCAAATATTTATTTACAGTCCCCAACAGTGGCTTACCCGTTCCGGACGTAGACTCTGGTAGCTCTAGCTCAGGCATCCTCTGGGGTAGGCCTCGACCACGGCCGCGGGAAGCCTTTACATAGCCCACCTTCTTCTAAGTAGGCACCACAGGAGCAGGCATAGTGGAGTCAGGAACCAAAGCAATGTCTCCGGGCGAGACAACAGCAACAATGTCTTTTTCTGGAGCATTGTCAGTAGCAACAAGCAAAGTGGCAGCCCGTAGCTCCCTTTCTGTAGCAATAGCAGCTTCCACTGTAGCGATACCTGTCACCCAATCCATCCGATAGGCAAGGGGCGACATGATAGGTTGCTCCACCACAAACAGGTATTCTCCACACTGTGGACATCGGCCGAATGGACGAAGATGCACGGCCAATCCTTCACATCGATGGCAGGTCATGCCCAGTCCCTCAACATCTCCCGAGGTATACAGGACAAATCTCCCCTGCGGCTTCTATTGAACTCCAGTATCTGTGAGAAAAGTCCCAGATTGTACAGTATTCATCACAGTGCTTGCAGAGAACACTCTGGGTCCCACAACTGATTGCAACGCCGAAAAAGACATGGCCACACTCTGATCTGCCCGGGCCTTTCTCTGGCGCCCAGTGTCTACGCACTTAGAAGCAAAGTCCTGCAGTGTAACCTTTCCTCTTCCTGACAAGATTTTCTTTCAAAGTCCAGCTCTTCTCTGTAAACTCCCGGTAAAACACTCCACTGGGTTGCAGTAACTGACAGTCAACAAATCCTGGACGACGCCCCCACATGTAGCACTAACTCACTGTGGAGCTGCTGGTTTAAGCGGGTCTGTTACCTTCACTCTGCTTCCCTCTGTTTCACCGGCACCGGGTCTAGGGTTCTGTTGAGTTTACTTCTGGACAATACACGCACCAACACTGGAGTACGTTTTCAATGCTTTATTAAACAAATTACTTAGGAAGTAGCAGGAAAGAGGTAGAAAGGAAACTTGCAGAAGAAACTCAAATATTCTCTGAAAGGGTTCTCTTGACAAAATGTCCTGGTAGGATTCAAATACTATTTGAAATGTGCTCCCCTCGTGGGACACACTCCTTGCTCGTCTGGATAGGCCTCTCTCACCGGTCTAGCAGCCAGTATGCAGCACGAATCAAAGTCTCTGCCACAGACTTGTTTGGAAATAAAATCCATATGATCCTCTGCCACAGGATGTATAGATTTGCGGTAGTGAAAGGTAGTGAAACACTATGCTGTATAGCTACTTTTGGATACGTCCTCCAACCGAGTCACCAGGCCCCTCTATAGACCAGCATGCGGCGTGATCTCTCCAAGACGGGTCCTCCCCTGGGATCTCCTCAGTTGTCCAGCTTCGTCACACAGGACCGACAGCTCAGGACCATTCCTTGGCCGCGGTGGCAGACTCCAGACAGGCCTCTGGACCCACCCCTGCGCCGCAGTATCGTGGGCCTCCTGGACGGAGGACCACGAGGTAGCTCCTTAACGCATACCTGTCGGCCAGGAGGGCCAGCAGGTGGCTGTAAAAGGAACCCCAAAATATGGCGTCTGTCCCATAAATACCCTCACCCAGAATGCAACTCGGAGGACCACCTCCACCGAGCGTGCCTCCGGGACAGAGGAGCATCCATACGCTTCAACACATTGCCTTTCCAACCCTGACCAGTGGTAACAGTGACACCCACCGGTCAGCACGGAAACACCCGCAACGTCAGCCAAGCTGGAACAGAGGCAAAACTTTAACCTTCCTAACGCACAATTTACTAAATTTAACTAACATGCGGTAGATTGCAAATCTACCAGCGCTACACAAAACAAATGGAAGTAAACGGGGTCACTTATCCAGTGCTTAGGTGTAAACTATGCCTAAAAAAAGTAAGCAGCTGCTATAATCATACACAAAATTTATAAAGGAAGCAAAAAAGTTCCAAAAATTAGGTCCTTTCCAGCTTAAGCAGCTTTGTTTAAGCTGGAAAAACCTAATTCTTTTTAACTTTTTTGCTTCCTTTATAGATTTTTTATGTGTATTGCCGGGACCTGGCAATATATTACAGCCATGAGCAATTTCAAATTACATTTTTTCCTTTAGAAATGTCATTTTGCTGCAGTACTTTTCTAAACACGGGAAAAATGCGCTAATTTAAAGGCAGACTAAGGGGACCCCCCAGGCATGATATTTAAAGGAATATTTCATTTTTATTGTTTCACTTTAAGCATTCTTAAAATCACTGCTACTTAAAAAACGGCCGTTTTAAAAACTTTTTTTGCATTGATACATGTCCCCTGGGGCAGGGCCCTGGTACCCAAACAATTTCTATGGCAATAACATTCATGTAAGCCTTTAAAATTAGCACTTGATTTTTCACATTCTTGTCCCATAGACTTTAACGGTGATCGCATGTTCGCACAAATTTTTTGTCGGTTTGCAAGTTCTTGTGCAAACAGAACTGGAGGGGGGGTGTTCAGCTCATCCCTACTAAGAATTACAGGCCTACAATGTAAGACACCAAAGTTCCATGCAAAACATTGTACCGCATTGAGCAGCAAAAATCATACATAATTATACCGCCAGGGAGGTTAAAGGTCCAAACACTGACAAAACCTTTTCAGTACATTCGTTATTTAATCCTTTTTTGTACAGTGATTAGATTACTCCTGAAAATGTATTTGTTTTTATTTGTTCCTCTGAAACACTTTGCGGAGTAATAGCCCATGTAGGAGGAGTTTATTAATAAGTGAGCTTTTCCTATTGTGGATCTAGCCATTTCTTTGCCTAAACAAAACTCTGTTCTTGTTGAGGGTAGTCATGTTTTAAGACAAAGTTAACATGAGTATGGAAACCCTTTCCATGTTTTCATTAGAAGAGCTAACCCTGCAACCTGCTATTGCTATTGTGACTATTTGCCAGATCCTGGGGGTGTGGTCTAAGGAAATATCTAACAATACCAATACCATCCCCACTGATCATTTAGTTGTGGCATGTTTTCATGCCTGCTACATTGCACTAATGTGTTGATGGGTTGGTAGACATTGTCCATATCAACTCCAAACTGAGTCTCCTGTTTATTATTATGTGGAGGACTATCTCGCTAAAAATGCTGGTAAGCTGTACAACAATGCAAAAAGCAATCGCTCTGCTTGCTTTTTAACAGAGGACACCTCTCTCTGGTTTCCCTCAACTTTATCAAGGAGGTAATTGGTGGTAAAAGTACCCTTGTAGCACAACAGACAAGACCTAAGATTCCAATTGGCAAAACTCCTTATACCTTTGATATTTGGACTATTAACATCTCTGATGCCTGAGTAAAAGCTCTAATGTACATGAGCTGCAAGCTAGAGTTTCATTGTCTGCCTCTGCCCCACTTCATGTTGTCAAATCTGCCAACCTCTCCACAAAGATTAACAGACCTGTCTGATCCTGAATATATCTCAGTCCGGAATTTTCCTTTATCAAGAGATTCTTCTAACTTTTTGCTACAGTCCAGGAGCCTTCCAATTCTTCACTTTACCATAAGAGTTCTGTGTTTATAATAGCCTCCTTCGGGGCAGTCTTATTTGCCAGTTCTACACAAGACTGCATTGGACAAGAAGGTATAGTCACTGTTTCTACCAATATGCTTGAAACCAAGGACCAGAATGTCCAACAAAGCCATGACATAAGGCAATATTTTTCTTCCACTATCTTGGAAGATCCTAATGGAGTGTGCCAATCTAAGAGGCTGGGGAGGTGTCAGGGATACCCTTACAGTGCAGGGTACTTGGTAACCAGCAGAAGCTCATCTCTGTATAAACATACCGGAACTCTGGGCGATATGCTCATTCCTTCAATGTTGGACTTTTTGCCTGCATGGTCATCCCATCTGGAATGAGTTGGACAGCAGTGACATACATCAACATCAAGAAGAAACCAGAAATAAATACCCACTTTTTGACTTCATTTGACTGCGTGCTTCATTCAAAGTCCCACCTTCCTCTTCTTTTTCTTACATAGAAAGGGATGGAGGCATGAGACCCTACCAGGTCTCTGCCTCATTGAAAGCCCCAACCCCCCTCTTTTTGCATCAAGGAGAAACCAGAAGTCTACTGTGAAAAGAGAAGCAGAACCAATTCTATCTTCGGCAGAACCTCATGTTCCAGCCTTGTCTGCTATCCATGATCCAGGCACAGGCGATTGGCAAGCAGATTGCCTTAGTTGACAGTTCCTGGACTCAGAGGAATGGTCTCTTCATCCAGAGGTATCCAGGTGGGGGACACCAGATGTGGACCACTAAAACTTCATGTTCAACAACCAACTGGACAAATTTGATACAGAAATCTACCGGAGGGATCAGTGCAATTTGATCTATGCCTTAACTTCTCTGAAGCTCCTTCCTTGTCTACTCTGCAGAATTGAGATGGAGGGCAGTCTGGTGCAAGGCAAGAAAATTTTATCCCAGGAAATGCTCATTGGGATGGATTCAGACCATTCTTAAATCAAGCCTGGACTAGAGTTTGGCCTTTAGTACCATCAAGGGACAAATATTGTTTTTTTTGCGCTCTTATTCCAAAGATTGCTTACTTCTCATTCAGTAGTGAACGCCTTTGCAAAAGTTACAACTGTACAAGCTTTAGTGACTCAGGGGGATCTCAACCTGGTTCTTCTTAGTTCTAAAAAACATCTTTTGATCCTATCAGAGATATCCCTTTAGCTACTTTAAAGCGGAAGTAAACACATCCATTTACCAGTTTCAAAAAACAGTTTCATTTCCGGCATGTGCCAGAAATGTAACACTCCCATTGGTTGTGCTCTCAACCAAACTGTCAAACCATCCAATGGCTGGTGTCATAACTGATCACATGTGCAGCATCATGGCAGTTGTGGATTAAACAGAGGCAAAGATGGCAGCTTCCTTGGCTGAAAACGATAGGGGGGGTTTACTTACACCTTAACGCATAAGGTAGCCTTCCTCATCATCATAACCTCTGCTTTATGAGTTGGCAGCCTTGTTTAGCCATCTGCAGATGCAAACTATAGAAATAGGTTTCTGCAGGCAATGTTTTAAGCTGCAGGCAACCCCCAGTGTTTTTCCACTGTAATTTTGTTCTTGAGCTGTTATCTTGTTAATACAGTGGTGCTGAATTGCCCTACCCTCATTTTGACTTTGTTTGGACATCCTAATGTTCCTGAATCTACTAATCTTGTGTCCCTTTTTGATTAAGAAAACAGATTTTATTTACTGATAACAATTTTTTCTGAATTAATCAAGACACACATATTCTACCCCTTTGTGCTTATGATACTCCCCTGAAGCATCGTGGGAGCATCAGGGGTTATATTTGGATGGCCAGCAACTTTTTGTTTGCCAGTGTCCCATTCCTTTTAAAAGAGGCAATATATCCCAGTGTTCTTGATTGCACTCATCTTGTGTCCCTTCATGAACTACAAGAAAATAATTTAATGGTGTGTACAAATATCCTGTTTTATGCTTCCCCTGCTTGATATGCCTTTTTCTGACCCTTTTTCATCTTTATTTGAGGCAAAACCGAAAAGCAAAAAGGTCAAATAATCATTTATAGGTCTTCTTTATCTTACTCTGCATTGGCTGTCGAGAGGAGACAGGTGGAGCCAGCACATCACTGCAGTAACACGCACACTGAACAGGGATTGATATTTAGCATATACACTATATTACCAAAAGTATTGGCACACCTGCCTTTACACGCACATAAACTTTAATGGCATTCCAGTCTTATGCCCCGTACACACGGTCGGACTTAGTTCGGACATTCCGACAACAAAATCCTAGGATTTTTTCCGACGGATGTTGGCTCAAACTTGTCTTGCATACACACAGTCACACAAAGTTGTCGGAAAATCCGATCATTCTGAACGCGGTGATGTAAAACACGTACGTCGGGACTATAAACGGGGCGGTGGCCAATAGCTTTCATCTCTTTATTTATTCTGAGCATGCGTGGCACTTTGTGCTTCGGATTTGTGTACACACGATCGGAATTTCCAACAACGGATTTTGCTGTCGGAAAATTTTATATCCTGCTCTCAAACTTTGTGCGTCAGAAAATCCAATGGAAAATGTGTGATGGAGCCTACACCATCGACAACAAGGTCCTATCACACATTTTCCGTCGGAAAATCCGATCGTGTATACGGGGCATAAGTCTGTAGGATTCAATATTGAGTTGGCCCACCCTTTGCAGCTAAACCAGCTTCAACTCTTCTGGGAAGGCTGTCCACGAGGTTTAGGAGTGTGTCTATGGGAATGTTTGACCATTCTTCCAGAAGCACATTTGTGAGGTTAGGCACTGATGTTGGATGAGAAAGCTTGGCTTACAGTCTCTGCTCTAATTCATCCCCAAGGTGTTATGTTGTGTTGAGGTCAGGACTCTGTGCAGGCCAGTCAAGTTCCTCTACCCCAAACTCAATCATCCATGTCTTTATGGACCTTGCTTTGTGCACTGCTGTGCTGTCATGTTGGAACAGGAAGGGGCCATTCCCAAACTGTTCCCACAAAGTTGGGAGCATGAAAATGTCCAAATGTCTTGTAAAATATATGCTGAAGAGTTTTATTCACTGGAACTAAGGGGCCAAGCCCAGCCCCTGAAAAACAACCCCTCACATTAATCCCCCTCTCCACCAAATGATTTGGACCAGTGCACAAAGCAAGGTCCATAAAGACATGGATGAGCGAATTTGGGGTGGAAGAACTTGACAGTCCTGACCTCAACCTGACAGAACACCTTTAGGATGAATTGAAGCGCAGACTGCGAGCCAGGCCTTCTCATTCACATCAGTGCCTGACCTCACAAATGTGCTTCTGGGAAAATGAGCAAACATTCCCATAGACACACTCCTAAACCTTGTGACACCACTCCTAAACAGCCTTCCCAGAAGAGTTGAAGCTGTTATAGCTGCAAAGTGTGTGCCAACTCAATATTGAACCCTACGGACGAAGACTGGGATGTCATTAAAGTTAATGTGCGTGTAAAGGCAGGCACTATATTACCAATACTTTTAGTAATATAGTGTAGAATGCCTATCTAGACAAATGCACATAGTTTTACCTAAATGTGACCAGAAGTCAAAAGGGCTAGTTTGCTATAGCAAAAAGGCTATTCAATTTACAAGGGTAGTTGCACTTTACAAAGGAATTTGCTCCAGAGCTTAGTAAATGAGGTGAAGCTCTGCCGATTTCCATATTCCAATTATGTTCAATCAAAAAAGCAGTATTTTTAAAATTTTCCTTGCACATGGTTATTATTTGAAAAGTAAATGGCTGGTTTGCCTTTAGTAACTCAACCCCATTACAGATGCCGTGTGCTACTTTGGTTTGCAGTCTAGATCATGATGCACAGCAGCAGACACTACCCAGGGGTCCCCTTCCATGCTTCTTACTGTTCCTTACATTACTTATATAAGTGGATAATACAACAACATTATTACCTAATACAACAGAGTAAGTCAGTTGTATGCACTCAGTTTATACATACAGAGAAACACAACAACTAGCAGTATTATTAGCTGCTGGGAGCTCCAGCGTTCCAGAGTTCCAAAATCCACTATGCACAAGAAGGAGGGTGATCTTTATAGATAGGCCTTTCTCATCCAGATGAAAGAAGGTGCTGTTATATGTGTTTGCAGTCTTAAATACACTACCATACATTAGTTTGATCAACATATCAACTGCTGCAGAGAATCTCCAGGATTCAATGTGATTCAATGTGTACAGGGAGGTGGTGGGTTCTGCAGCTAACAATTTCTATTCCAGATGAAACTGTCTCTCTGGTATTTGCATTCACCATGTAGAGCACAGTAGTTGTAATTAACACCCCTTGTAACCCAAGGAGTATGCTAAAGATAGTCAGTGGATCTAGTAGGAGACTAGGCATATGTAGACAGGTAGTGTGTCTGCTGCAATGCCCTTCAACGAAAAATCATAGGCACACAGTAGAAAGCCAAGGGAAGAAAAATTAGAAGCAGGACCGTTTTCCACCATAAACCAGTGCACAAGAACATGGAACAGAAAATAATAGGGCTGGAGTTCTGCTTTAAGATAGTATATACCTTGACACATAAGACTAACCAAATCTGTAAGATGAGAACATTTTTCACCTGTGCTGCATCTTTGAATGAACAATAAAGGCATCCCCATACATAGCCTATTTAAATTAGCAGGTTAGGTATAATATGGCCTAATTTGTTTGATAATTAGCATTTCTGTACAAAAAGTGTGTTCAGTTAATGATTAAAGATATGGAGAAGGTTATTCACATTAAGCAGAAAAAACAGTAAGCTTTCTGTTCTTTGATGTACTAAAAACCATTGAGGATAATACATTTTTAAGAAACATTTGAAAGAAATGTGTAGCAGCAATAGAAAAAGTGAGACTAAACTGAATTTTCTATTTAAAAAGTTCTGTTGTGTCTTTTAACCACTTGAGCCCCGGACCATTATGCTGCCTAAGGACCAGAGGTCTTTTTCCAATTTGGCACTGCGTCGCTTTAACTGCTAATTGCGCGGTCATGCAATGCTGTACCCAAACGAAATTTGCGTCCTTTTCTTCCCACAAATAGAGCTTTCTTTTGATGGTATTTGATCACCTCTGCGGTTTTTATTTTTTGCGCTATAAACGGAAAAAGACCGAAAATTTTGAAAAAAAATGATATTTTCTACTTTTTGTTATAAAAAAAATCCAATAAACTAAATTTTAGTCATACATTTAGGCCAAAATGTATTCGGCCACATGTCTTTGGTAAAAAAAATGTCAATAAGCGTATATTTATTGGTTTGCGCAAAAGTTATAGCGTCTACAAACTAGGGTACATTTTCTGGAATTTACACAGCTTTTAGTTTATGACTGCCTATGTCATTTCTTGAGGTGCTAAAATGGCAGGGCAGTACAAAACCCCCCCAAATGACCCCATTTTGGAAAGTAGACACCCCAAGGAAATTGCTGAGAGGCATGTTGAACCCATTGAATATTTATTTTTTTTGTCCCAAGTGATTGAAAAATGACAAAAAAAAAAAAAAAAAAAATATTTACAAAAAGTCGTCACTAAATGATATATTGCTCACACAGGCCATGGGCCTATGTGGAATTGCACCCCAAAATACATTTAGCTGCTTCTCCTGAGTATGGGGATACCACATGTGTGGGACTTTTTGGGAGCCTAGCCGCGTACGGGGCCCCGAAAACCAATCACCGCCTTCAGGATTTCTAAGGGTGTAAATTTTTGCTTTCACTCTTCACTGCCTATCACAGTTTCGGAGGCCATGGAATGCCCAGGTGGCACAAAACCCCCCAAAATGACCCCATTTTGGAAAGTAGACACCCCAAGCTATTTGCTGAGAGGCATATTGAGTCCATGGAATATTTTATATTTTGACACAAGTTGCGGGAAAGTGACACTTTTTTTTTTTTTTTTTTTTTTTTTTCATAAAGTTGTCACTAAATGATATATTGCTCACACAGGCCATGGGCATATGTGGAATTGCACCCCAAAATACATTTAGCTGCTTCTCCTGAGTATGGGGATACCACATGTGTGGGACTTTTTGGGAGCCTAGCCGCGTACTGGACCCCGAAAACCAATCACTGCCTTCAGGATTTCTAAGGGTGAAAAGTTTTGATTTCACTCTTTACTGCCTATCACAGTTTCGGAGGCCATGGAATGCCCAGGTGGCACAAAACCCCCCCAAATGACCCCATTTTGGAAAGTAGACACCCCAAGCTATTTGCTGAAAGGCATGGTGAGTATTTTGCAGCTCTCATTTGTTTTTGAAAATGAAGAAAGACAAGAAAAAACATTTTTTTTTTTCTTTTTTCAATTTTCAAAACTTTGTGACAAAAAGTGAGGTCTGCAAAATACTCACTATACCTCTCAGCAAATAGCTTGGGGTGTCTACTTTCCAAAATGGGGTCATTTGGGGGGGTTTTGTGCCACCTGGGCATTCCATGGCCTCCGAAACTGTGATAGGCAGTGAAGAGTGAAATCAAAAATTCACGCCCTTAGAAAGCCTGAAGGCGGTGGTTGGTTTTCGGGGCCCCGTACGCGGCTAGGCTCCCAAAAAGTCTCACACATGTGGTATCCCCGTACTCAGGAGAAGCAGCAGAATGTATTTTGGGGTGTAATTTCACATATTTCCATGGCATGTTTGAGCAATATATCATTTAGTGACAACTTTGTGCAAAAAAAAAAAAAAAAAAAAAAAAATTTGTCTCTTTCCCGCAACTTGTGTCGCAATATAAAATATTCCATGGACTCGACATGCCTCTCAGCAAATAGCTTGGGGTGTCTACTTTCCAAAATGGGGTCATTTTGGGGGGTTTTGAACTGTCCTGGCATTTTATGCACAACATTTAGAAGCTTATGTCACACATCACCCACTCTTCTAACCACTTGAAGACAAAGCCCTTTCTGACACTTATTGTTTACATGAAAAAGTTTTTTTTTTTTGCAAAAAAATTACTTTGAACCCCCAAACATTATATATTTTTTTAAAGCAAATGCCCTACAGATTAAAATGGTGGGTGTTTCATTTTTTTTTTTCACACAGTAATTGCGCAGCGATTTTTCAAACGCATTTTTTGGGGAAAAAACACACTTTTTTAAATTTTAATGCACTAAAACACGCTATATTGCCCAAATGTTTGATGAAATAAAAAAGATGATCTTAGGCCGAGTACATGGATACCAAACATGACATGCTTTAAAATTGCGCACAAACGTGCAGTGGCAACAAAATAAATACATGTTTAAAAGCCTTCAAAAGCCTTTACAGGTTACCACTTTAGATTTACAGAGGAGGTCTACTGGAAAAATTACTGCACTCGATCTGGCCTTCGCGGTGATACCTCACATGCATGGTGCAATTGCTGTTTATGTTTGACGACAGACCGCCGCTTGCGTTCGCCTTAGCGCGAGAGCAGGGGGCGACAGGGGTGTTTTTTTTTTTTTTTTTTTTTTTCTTTATTATTTTTTTGCTTTTTTAATCTTACTTTTAAACTGTTCCTTTCATATTTTTTTTTTTAATCATTTTTATTGTTATCTCGGGGAATGTAAATATCCCCTATGATAGCAATAGGTAGTGACAGGTACTCTTTTTTGAAAAAATTGTGGTCTATTAGACCCTAGATCTCTCCTCTGCCCTCAAAGCATCTGACCACACCAAGATCGGTGTGATAAAATGCTTCCCCAATTTCCCAATGGCGCTATTTACATCCGGCGAAATCTAAGTCATGAAATACTCGTAGCTTCCGGTTTCTTAGGCCATAGAGATGTTTGGAGCCACTCTGGTCTCTGATCAGCTCTATGGTCAGCTGGCTGAATCACCGGCTGCATTCTCAGGTTCCCTGTTGAGACAGGAGAGCCAGAGAAAAACACGGAAGACGGTGGGGGGGGGGGGGCATTCCCTCCCACGGCTTGTAAAAGCAGTCTAGAGGCTAATTAGCCGCTAGGATTGCTTTTACATGAAAGCCGACCGCTGGCTGAAAAGAATGATACCAAGATGATACCTAAACCTGCAGGCATCATTCTGGTATAACCACTCAAAGTCGTGAATGGCGTACCTGAAGACAAAAAAATGGTTAACAATGGTTAACAATAAAGCACAGTAAAGTGTAAATAATTACACACCTGAAAAACAAACATGATAAAACATAATAACAATAACAATAACAATAACAATAAAACATTGCAGAATAGAATACAGTAAAAAAGAGCAGAATAGAGAGAGAGAATAGAGAGAGAGAGAACAATAAAACAACAACTATTTTTTTTTATTTCATATTTTTTTTTTTTTTTACACTTTTTTTGTAACTAACTTTTATAACGGTAACCGGTTCCAGGTTCGGGTCTCTCAAAATGCGATGGCATCTTGGGAGACCCTGTGAAAGTGTGCCTAGTCTGTGCAATGCTGTACCCTACGCTAATACTCAACTAGTGAATGGTAGCGTTCAAAACATTCACCAATGCAAAGACCAGGATTGTCAGGACAGGAGGGACAATAATAGCGGGTGTCACGCCTATATCCGCGCTTGCTGCAGACACAACATCTTTTTTGGGGGGGTTCGTTGGGTAGGGGTACTCGGGAGGACATAAAAATGCCTCTCATGCAGCCGACTGCATTTGGTTGGGGATGTGAATGGGGGAAGTACGGGCGCTGCAGAAGCGGTGGGTTCCCAATTAGGATTGGCGAATGCAGCAGGAAGGGCACTATGGGCACGACGGGCCTGTGTTTGTCTTCTTGGTGGCAGTGCGACACTACTTGTGCTTGCCACCTCACCAGCTTGAACTGCACTTATGGGACTCGCCACGTCACCAAGTGTTACTGCAGTGCTGGTTTGACTACGACCGGGGTGTACTAGGCCGCTGGCGCTTGCCAGTTCACCAAAACGCTACCAAAAAACGTTAGCGATCGCAGGGATCAGGCCTGACTCTGCGAACGCTGCAGTTATGCGTTTAGTGTTTTGTAAGTGTCAGTGATCGATCGATACTGCACTTGGGTGGGCTGGGCCGGGCCGGGCGGAGGGGCAAAACGCAGGTGCTAGCAGGTATCTGGGCTGATCCCGCTAACACTGCGTTTTTGGGAACCCTAAACTGCTGGTGACGCTAGTATAGATCTGATCGGATCAGATATTGATGCGATCAGATACTATACCACTAAGGGAGGTGTACGGTGCGTGCGTGGGTGTTAGCGGTACTGGCGCTAATCTGACGCTGCCTGGGGCTGGTGCTTGCCAGTTCACCAAAACGCTACAAAAAAAACTGTTAGCGATCGCAGGGATCAGGCCTGACTCTGCGAACGCTGCAGTTATGCGTTTAGTGTTTTGTAAGTGTCAGTGATCGATCGATACTGCACTTGGGTGGGCTGGGCTGGGCCGGGTGGAGGGGCAAAACGCAGGTGCTAGCAGGTATCTGGGCTGATTCCGCTAACACTGCGTTTTTGGGAACCCTAAACTGCTGGGGACGCTAGTATAGATCTGATCGGATCAGATATTGATCCGTTCAGATACTATACCACTAAGGGAGGCGTATGCTGCGTGCGTGGGTGTTAGCGGTACTGGCGCTAACCTGACGCCTGGGGCTGGTGCTTGCCAGTTCACCAAAATGCTACCAAAAAAACTGTTAGCGATCGCAGGGATCAGGCCTGACTCTGAACGCTGCAGTTATGCGTTTAGTGTTTTGTAAGTGACAGTGATCGATCGATACTGCACTTGGGTGGGCTGGGCGGAGGCACAAAACGCAGGTGCTAGCAGGTATCTGGGCTGATCCCGCTAACACTGCGTTTTTGGGAACCCTAAACTGCTGGGGACGCTAGTATAGATCTGATCGGATCAGATATTGATCCGTACAGATACTATACCACTAAGGGAGGCGTATGCTGCATGCGTGGGTGTTAGCGGTACTGGCGCTAATCTGACGCTGCCTGGGGCGACGCATATCACCGCCGGGCGATCAGGGGGCTAAACCTTTATTCGGTAATAAACGGCGGGTGCCCTGACACTATAAAAAATAAACGAACTAACCAGCGTCATCCGTAACGGTTATACAGTGATCAGTGGTGAAAGGGTTAACTAGGGGGCAATCAAGGGGTTAAAACATTTATTAGGTAGTATATGGGGGTCCCTGTCTCTATAAAACGCTGACGGCGAACCTAAATATTTACCTCACTAACTAGCGTCACCAGCGACACTAATACAGCGATCAGAAAAATGATCGCTTAGCAACACTGGTGACAGGGGGTGATCAAGGGGTTAAAACTTTATTAGGGGGGGTTAGGGGGGTACCCTAGACCTAAAGGGGGGTAATACTAACTGTCCCAACACTGTAACTGTCACAAACTGACACTATGCAGTAATCAGAAAAAAAAAAAAAAAAAAAAAAAAAAAACTGCTGGTGTCAGTTTGTGACAGGGGGGGGGGAGGTGATTGGGGGGGGATCGGGGGGCGATCGGGGGGGGGATCGGAGTGTTTTGTGTGCCTGGCATGTTCTACTGTGTGTGTGTGTGTTTGTGCACTCACATAGATGTCTTCTCTCCTCGGGCCGGAACGGAAAATACCGACCCGAGGGGAGATGACATCACTTCCTTTGCTGCTGTTTAGCATACAGCAGCAAAGGAGTGTTTTCATTGGCCGGCGGCGATCGCGAGGGGGGGGCCACGAACGGATGGTCTCCCCCTCATCACGGATCGCCGCTGGACAAAAGACGACCGCCTCGGGCACCGGGGGGGGGTCCGATCGGACCCCCCACCCGCGGAAGGCAAATCACGTACCCTGTACGTGATTTTGCCTGTCCGTGCCACTTTGCCGACGTACATCGGCGTGAGGCGGTCGTCAAGTGGTTAAATCATGCATTAATATTACAAAATTTTATATGACAATATTTCTGCATAAGTTTTCTTTTGTCTTTTCTCTTGGTACCACCTACCTATGATTATTGGTGGAGCATCTTTGATTCTGTAGCAGGGCCTACATTTTTACATTTTACTTGATAACAGACTAAATATATATTTTTTTCTAGATAAAACATATATACGTTTTACTAGAGCCAAAAACGAAAGTGCATGTATAAGCAAAACTTTTTTTGTCTATTTTAGGATGAAGTTAGTAGGGATTACACTCCCTATCAGGTTATTTTTGCTGCCTGTGTCCCGTTGGATAGACTTCCCTTTACCTCCTGTCCTGAAGAGGAAATATGAGGATATCTCAACAAACGGGGGTGGGGGATTCATATCCTAGACAGTTTCAGAAATTGAAGAGTTGGTGAATCTAGTGTAAAGCATAATTTGTAGAGATGTAGTAAGGGCAGCTGTCTGTAAAATTCAGCAGAGGTCACTGTAGTAGTGATACAAAACAGTTAAAAAGTGAGATTGTCAAATAAGGCCTTTATTTGCCAAAGTTGTTAGGCTCACCAGTTCCCTGTTATGTCGGAAAAGTTCCTGATGTTTTTGTCTGGAGAAATAGGTATGGTATAAATGGGATATGATTAAGGCAATTTAAGAAGTATAGGAGACGCATGAAATGCACAAGTACACTTCTAAAGGTAAAGACTGAAGACTGCTACTTGAAAAAAAATATGTTTTTGAATGTTTTTGTTTGGTACTTAAATGAACCCCATCCCTATTTTTGTGTTTTCCCAGATCCCAACTAGGCAGTTCAAATGATGCAATCCCACCTATACTTAAATCCTCCCATCAACAGTATTAGACTTTCTACCAATTGCATAAAACTGATTTGCAATCCTCAGTGTGGGTTCTGCTGATTACACAAAGTTCCGATGGCTTCAATAAAAAGTCTTCAAATCATTGATGTGTATCTGTATTTAATGTACCTGGGCTTAAATCTTGCTAGTTATTCATATAGCCTTTTAAAGTATTATGAAAGTGTACCATTGCTGTTCTTTTGTTTTTAAATCCAATGTATCTGCACTGCATAACTCCCCATATAAGTTATGTGAATCCCTTGATTTAAGAGACAAGCTGAGCCTTGTCACTCTCACTGTAGCCATTCCCCTTTCTGCTGACGCAGCAGCGTTTATATCTTGCACAGCAGCAAAGAGATCTAGCTGATGGACAGATCAAGTCAACTGGAAAGAAAAGATGCAGTTGTGCAGTTTTCCTTGCAAAGTGCTGCACATGCAGCAACTTGTGTACTGACCAACATACCATGCTTATTACGGTAATCGAGGCATGTATATTAATCAATGTATATATATATATATATATATATAACAAAATAGGACAAGCCGAGTATAGGTTTTTTTTTTTTTAAGTGCTAACTCATACATTTAAAAAAGATTTTAAAATATTCAATAAATAAATGAACAATTGACAAAAAAAATCAAGGATTGAACAATGGTAGGTACATAACAAACACATCTTGGGTTGCAATATCACCGGCAGTGTTTTATTATTGATGGCTATGACTCTCATTTAAACTCCAGCACAGATACAAGAAGTAAGTGCATGGACTTTAAATCCCAGTTGAGTAGCTCATGGCAGTAATTGGACAATTTGTTTCTTATATCCATCTGTATTTTGTTAGATGTTTTAGCTAACACCAATTTTCGAATACTCTAAATATACCCTTTGGTCTAGGTTCTTCAGTCCAAATTGATATACTTTATTGCCTGAAATTAAATGAGTTTAACGTTGCAATAAGCAAGTGCCTGATATTCAATTCAGACAAAGAGCTACATGCTAACTTGAGTAAAGGACTCACCAAGTACAAAATACTGTCAGAGGTTTAAAATACAGAGTCTCCTTAATAACTATACATCCAATTTTTTTTTTATTCATTTGCATTTCAGGAGCATAAACAGTCTGAACATATAACTAAAAGTGAGGGCATATCTAGTAGCAGTTAGTCACATTCAACTGGACTTGTTCTGTAATGCTGAAGATGTTTCATAGCTTATCTGCACTTCTGGTCACTTCTTCAGTTCTAATACTTGTCAGGAAGGTAGAAAGATGTCATCTGAAATATGAAGCCTTCCTGACACCATGTACTAGAATAGCATGAATCCATGATTTTCACACCAGTCACTGTCCTGTTCTTGGAAAATGACATCTGTCTTTCCATGGTGATTGGATCAAGGTGTTGTTACTACCTACATAGAGATACATTTATGGGGAATTTTTCTGATGCCCGCTAGAGCTAAAGAAGTGACTTGGATAAGCTACCAAAATGTCATATCATTACAGAACAAATTCAATTAAATGTGACTACTACTATATAGATACCATGACCTGGATACATGATAAACTTTCACAGACAGCTGTGAATACATACACAAAATACAAAGCATTTATATAAAAACACAGTTGAAATAGCAATAATATGCACAAACCACATTAGCCAAATAGAAATCTGATTGCAGAAGCTCAGAGTAGGCAAGGTAATTAGACATATTTCTCCACTGGTTGATCTTGGTTATTGCATGCTATAACAAACATTGTAGATATTAAATGGACATGTCTTTTACTATTAGCTGGCTTATAGAGTTTTGAACTTGGAAACCATATAGTTTGTGTTCACTGGTAACATCCTGATTAGTAATGGTGACACTTTTAATGCGGTTCTAAAGGCTAAGTGTTTTTTTACCACTTGCTTACTGGGCACTTATACCCCCTTCCTGCCCAGGCAAATTTTCAGCCTTCAGTGCTGTCACTCTCTAAATGACAATTGTGCGGTCATGTAACACTACCCATATGAAATTTTTATAATTTTTTTTTTCACACAAATGGGTTTTTTTTATGCATTAAGGTAAAAAAATCTTCTGCCTTTGGAACCACTTTAATGTTAACTGATCAGCACGAGTAACATTCCAAAAACTGACCACTGAAAAAGACCTTGTATGCCTTTTGTAATATGCATGCAATATTCATGTCTATGGTTGAACACACAGGTAAGCAACATTTTGTCTAGGGTAAATATCCGCAACAAAGATCATATTTCTAGTTTCCTAGTCAAATATTTTACCTCCTGGAAGCAAAATCCCTAGTTAGGTTCCTAAATCCTAGCTATGGCTAAAGATTCTGGTCAGAGAATTTAGCTTCCCCTACGTTCCTATACCACACTCACCCTATATTGAGCAGAAAAAAACACCAATTCTGCACCTGAACTCAAGTCAAGTGGGTGGATACCCATAAAAAAAGTCTCAGAACTTTGCATTTAAATATTTCAGCAATCCATTGTTTAAACCACTAAAGGTGACATTACTAGAGAGTTTATTCAATGTATGCCCTGACAGATAAAGGCTGCAGAATACAGGATGTACAGAGTCTGATATTAGTTGATATAAGTCAATAGTGATTTAGATGTAGTGAGGTTCAACAACTCTGCATGGGAGTCACATTGTATTACCAAAAGTATTGGGAAGCGTGCTTTTTCACGCACATGGACTTTAATGGCATCCCAGTCCTAGTCTATAGGGTTCAATATTGAGTTGGCCCACCCTTTGCAGCTATAACAGCTTCAACTCTTCTGGGAAGGCTGTCCACAAGATTTAGGAGTGTGTCTATGGGAATTTTTGACCATTCTTCCAGAAGCTCATTTGTGAAGGAAGGTCTGGCTCACAGTCTCCGCTCGAATTCATCCCAAAGATGTTCTATCAGGTTGAGGTCAGGACTCTGTGCAGGCCAGTCAAATTCCTCCACCCCAAATTTGCTCCTCCATGTCTTTATGGACCTTGTTTGTGCACTGGTGCGCAGTCATGTTGGAACAGGAAAGGGCCATCCCCAAACTGTTCCTACAAAATCTGGAGCATGAAGTTGTCCATAATATCTTGGTATGCTGACACCTTATTGTACTGGAACTAAGGAGCCAAGCCCAGCCCCTGAAAAACAACCCCACTCCATCATTTTCCCTCCACCAAATGATTTGGACCAGTGCACAAAGCAAGGTCCATAAAGACATGGGTGGAGGAACTTGACTGGCTAGCACAGAGTCCTGACCTCAACCCGATAGAACACCTTTGGGATGATTTAGAGCGGAGACTGTGAGTCAGGCCTTCTTGTCCACATCAATGCCTGACCTCACAAATGTGCTTCTGGAAGAATAGTAAAACATTCCCATAGACACACTCCTACACCTTGTGGACGGCCTTCCCAGAAGTGTTGAATCTGTTATAGCTGCAAAGGATGGTTCAACTCAATATTGAACCCTACGGACTAAGACTGGGATTCCATTAAAGTTTATGTGTGTTAAGGCAGGTGTCCCAATACATTTGGTAATATAGTGTGTGTGTATATATATATATATATATATATATATATATATATATATATATATAACTTTTCAAAGTAGAGGAAAGCCGCACCAGTCTTCAATTAGTGCAGTGTGATCTTGTCATCCCACTGACCAAAATATAAGAAAAATGTGTAAGTTCATTACGTGGGCATAAGCTTGTGAGCCCGAAACGTAATGAACATACACATTATGTAATGTTTGTTTGAACTTTGGTTCAATAAAGAAATTTTAAGTGCAGCGTTCCTTTGGATTTTTTCTTTTATATATATATATATATATATATATATATATATATATATATATATATATATATTATTTTATTTATTTTATTTTATATATATATATATATATATATATATATATATATATATATATATATATATATATATATATATATATATATATATTCTATGATATACTATTATACTATTTAGCTTGATGTCTATGAAAATGTGAATCAATTTTCTATTTTATTGCCACTTTGATTTGAAAATATGTATTCTGTTCTCACCTTATAATGATATAATTTTGAGCAAAAACACCAACATACTATGATGACAGAAACTGTACCATCTCAGTGCACTAAATCACTGCGTGTCTTTTTTTTTGGTAAATTATTGTGGAAAACATAGACAATATTCCCTAGGCTGTAACCCTGGCTGCTGTGACATATTGTCAGGGGAATCTTGGCCAAACAGGGCCAACAAGAAACATCTTATTAAAGAGCAACTTGGAGCACTGTGGAGAGTTTCATTTAAAATGAGGTTCATGGCAATCAAAGCAGTCAAATACTGTATATGTGCAGAGGCCTGAATACTTTAAATAGTTTAAAGCAAAACTTGTAGCAAACCGCTAAATAAAAACACATAAAAACTGCATATATGAATGAGCATCCAAATGATTTGTAATTCTATACAGCCAACTTGTGATTTTTTTTTTTATATTAACCAGTTCATTTTCATTGTTCAGCAATTCAGCTAAAGAAAGCCAATGTCTTTTCTCTGCCTCCAGCCACTTATTTAACCAGTTCAATACCAGGCACTTAGACACCTTCCCGCCCAGGCCAATTTTCAGCTTTCAGTGCTGTCGCAATTTAAATGACAATTGCGTGGTCATGCTACACTGTACCCAAACAAATTTTTTATCATTTTTTTCCCACAAATAGAACTTTCTTGTGGTGGTATTTGATCACCTCTGTGGTTTTTATTTTTTGCGCAACAAATAAAAAAAGACCGAAAATTTTGAAAAAAAAAACAAATTTTTTTAAAATAAGTACATTTTCTTCTTCAATGACGGGCACTGATATGGCTGCACTGACGGGCACTGATACGGCGGCATTGATGGGCACAGATGAGGCGGCACCAATGAGGTGGCACTGATGGGCACTGATGATGGGCACTGATAGGTGGCACTGATGGGCACTGATAGGTGGCACTGATGGGCACTGATAGGTGGCACTGGTATGCGGCACTGATGGGCACTCATAGGTGGCACCGATGGGCACTCATAGGCAGCATTGATGGGCACTTGTAGGTGGCATTGATGGGAGCTTATGGGTGGCACTGATGGGTACTTATGGGTGGCACTGATAGGTGGCACGGATGGGCACTGATAGGTGGGCACTGATGGTCACTGACAGGTGGCACCGATGGACACTGATGTGTGGCACTGATGACACTGATTGGTGGCACTGATGACACTAATGGGTGGCATTGCTGGGCATCACTGAAATATAATGGTGCCAATCAGTGCCCATTTGTGGGCACTGATTGGCAGAGATTGGGTACTTGAGTCTGTCAGACGCGAGTGGGGAAAAGCCAATCAAAGGCTTTTCCTATTGACATCGTGATCAGCCGTCACTGGACACGGCTAATCACGTGGTAAAGAGCCTCCGCCAGAGGCTGTTTACCAAGATCGGTGTAGCGGTGTGTCAGACTGAAACAGCACTCCACCGATCGCTGCAATGTGCGTCACGGGTGCGCGGCGGCATGTTATCCTGCTGGACGTCATATGACGCCTAGTCAGGATAACTAAACTACCGCCCGGCCGTCAAGTTGCTATAGGCCGGGCAGGAAGTGGTTAAATTGGCATCCTCACCTCCAGTGTTCAAGAAAATGATTTTGGAAGCAGCAAATTCAACACAAGGCACATGACTAGGTTAATTCAGTTATCCCCAAACTGCATGGTCAGCCTTGATAAAATCGTACCCGACAATTTTTCTTCCTCAAGTAAACAGTCACATAGTTACATAGTTAGTCAGGTTGAAAAAAGACACATCTAGTTCAACCATAAAATAAATAAATGAAATAAAAAATATTATGCAATCCCATATGCCCAATCCTATACCCACAGTTGATCCACAGGAAGGCGAAAAAAACCCCAGAAAAGCAGGATCCAATTTGCTATAGCAGGGGATAAAATTCCTTCCTGATCCCAGAGAGGCAATCGGATTTTCCCTGGATCAACTTTACCTATAAATGTTAGGACCCAGTTATATTATGTACATTTAGGAAAGAATCCAGGCCTTTCATAAAGCAATCTACTGAGCTGGCCAGAACCACCTCTGGAGGGAGTCTAGTCCACATTTTCACAGCTCTTACTGTGAAGAAACCTTTCCGCATTTGGAGATGAAATCTGTTTTCCTCCAGACGTAAAAAGTACCCCTTTGTCCTCAGTGTTGACCGTAAAGTGAATAACTCAACACCAAGTTTATTTAAATTTAAGTCTACACTTAAATTAAAATATATAGCTTTTTTATTAGAACTTCAAGGAAAAAAAAGTATTAAATAATTCACATCACACATAAATTAGAGTACTTGATATCAGAACAATTCCTGTATCTGCAGAACAACTTTTTATAAGTCCCTATCATACCACTCCACCTTGGGGACAGCAGCATAAAATGCAGATAAATCCCATTTAGCACAAATACCAGGTCACTAAAACTTGACAGCACTTACGACCTAAGATGGGTCCCGATTGATCTTTCCTCTTAACCAAAATATCCACTTTCAAAGACCATTACAAAACAACTTCTACAAGCTCAACAAATATGAAAACAAACCCTACACATTGTATGGAGGACAGGTGGAAACTTCACCCAATACAATTTAGGTATTTGGCTAATGCCACTAACCTCCCTTGAACAACCTCTGAAGCCCCTCCCTGCTCAGCCCACCAATGAGGTAAGCTCTCTTAACTTTAATTGTTTGCTCATACTATGTGAGTAGAAAAAGTAATATGGGTGGAAAGTTAACTAGGCTGCTGCATTACTTTGTAGCAGGGAGTAATTTTGCATAGAATTTCTTTGAGTCATTACAGTTTGCCCTCAGGAGGCCCTCTCACCTTATTGTAAAGTTATTTCCTGTCTGTAAGCAAATTGGAACTGTGATAAGCCCGACTCGTGTGATCAATGCTGATTTAGATCAGCGGTAGGTCCTGGCATATAGTGAATACAAACTGGATAAATACTAAAAAAGAAGTGATAAATCAGACATCTAGTGAAGACTTGTCTGTAACATAAGAAGCACTCTGGTTTAAGCTGAAAACGTATAGTAAAAATATCACTCATTACAGGATAACAATAGTAAATTAGTTCTTGCCCCAAGTTCCCCTATCTACAGTCACTGCCATCTACCATCACTTACATTACTCTACACTACTGTGTTCATCAATCCTTTCCTAACTGGTACCTGTGCTACCTCTACACAGATCATTTTTATGGGGCCTCGGTAGTAATGAATAATCACATTGTTGTTGATTGTAAGAACATTTTAAACTTTTTTACTGAAGCATAGGAAAATCCAGTTAACAGCATGACTTAAAGTGATTGTAAATGCTAAATTTTTTAATTCCCCCCCCCAAGTGCCCACCATAGCAAGCTGTTTGTTATGGGGGCACTCATGCATGCCTGCTCCAGAGCTCTGATCTGTGTGTCCATTGACACACAGAGTGCGGTTTGGCCCCGCCCCTCACACCCTCTTCACTGGCTGTGAATAAGAGCAGCAGGACCCAATGACTCTCACTTCTGTGTCTGAGCCAATGAAGAGGGAGAACCTTTGCTCTTGTGCATATTGCTGGATCGAGATCAGAGAATGCATTAAAGTAAAAAAACTTCTGCCTTTAGTGTCAACTTCTGCAATACAGGAATGATCAGTTTCATTACAGGCACTCCACTACCTCTTTGAGGCCTAATATTTTAGCTATACTCTGGGGATGCCTTTCCACACTATCTCTCCTTATGGGAGTATTACATACACTCCATGTTGGAACAAGATAAATTATAAGGTGATCCTCCAAGATGGGTGATGCTATTTAGCAATTAAACAGCAATTTCTTGGTCTTCTCTTGAGGCTTCTCTCTCAGCATCTGTGCAGCTCCCACTGCTCTAACTGTCCACCACCAACTATTGATTTTCCTGCTCTTACATCCTCTCTTTCCTAATTGGAACAATGCTTACCAAGCATTCGAGAGAGCAGCATGTTACCATACATTTCTCAGGAAGCAAAATTTCTCCCCTTAAAGGGTCTCTAACAAGTTTCCAACTTAAGCTCCGCATAACATACATACTTTATGTAATATTTTATATATATATATATATATATTTTCAAATATAGGCAAATGCAGTCTTAGTAAATTTAGCACAAATATGTGCAATAATTAAAAAATCCATGTACTCCACATTTCCAACAAGGAACCATTTCCAATAAATCATCACTAAGTGATGCTTTATTGTTAGGCACCAGGAGCTCGATGCTAGAAGTCCCCTTGCACACTAAACCTGACCATACATGGTTACATTTTTCATGCAAGCATTCTTAGAAAAATAATTTAAAACACATTTTCTTTCCTTCATTAAGTCACTTAATTTTATTTAAAAGCCTGAAAAATGTTGTCCAGACCTGAAATTTTAATGGAATTCCAAGTTAGTAAAAAATACTTGATTACAATAGGTACAATTTTTCCCAACAAAAAAACACATTTGTAAAGGCTGTTTGTCAATAGAAATGTCAGCTCTAAAGGCCCGTACACACGATACGAAAGTCGGAAGTAAAATTGCATCCGACGAACAATGTGCAGATTTTCTGATTGTTAGTACAGTGCTTTTGACAGCCGATTCTGATTTTTCCTACGACAAAAGCTGGGCGTGCAGACTATAAAATTATTGTCGGATGTGAACACAACGTCCGATTTTCGTTTAATTAGTATGGTTTTCATACAAAAAAAATCATAAGAGCAAGACTACGCATGCTCAGAAAAGAAAGAATACATACAAAACTATTCAACACTGTCACTTCTGAAGTTGAATTCTGTTGTACGAGAATTTTCGTATGGTGAGTAACCTCTTCACTTTTGACATGAGACTAGCATGCAACAAAAAACAGACGAACAGTTGTCCGAAAATCTGATCATGTGCACGAGGCTTAAGTCCTAACTCACTTTCACCCATTTCATTCCAAAAGCAGCATGTGATCCTCAAGTATGTATAAAGATACATGCACTGGGAATTGTGAGTGGATGCATTTTAGTTTTTACTTAAAGTGGGGTTCCAACCTGACAAAAAAGAAAGTAAAAGTCAGCAGCTACAAATACTGTAGCTGCTAACTTTTAATATAAGGACACTTACCTGTCCAGGGTCCCGCAATGTTGGCACCCCAAGCGGATTTATCCGTTGGCTTCGGGTGCAGGTGCTGGCATTGCTAGTAAGGGAAACCGGCAGTGAAGTCTGTAGGCTTCACAGCCAGTTTTAAACTGCACATACGTGAGTAGCACTGCGCTTTCCTAATGGTCCCGTCGTCTTCTGGGGCACACACAAGTCCCAGAAGGCAGCGGGGGGGGGAGGTGGAGGGGCCGATCCAAACGCAGAAGTTACATACCTTGTCACAGCGAGGTATGACGGAAGTTAAGCTGCAAAAGCAAATACAAAGTACAAAACAATTAAAAAAAAAAAAAAGATATCCAAAAATGAGGGGGGCTATTGTTCAAGACCTAGTTAAATTTTAGCCTGGAATTAAAGTGTTTGTAAACCTCAGTCATAAAATCTAAACAAAGCACATATCCAGTATCTATAGTGTTTACTTTTCTTTCTCTAAAGCTCTAAGTGCCATTTCTCTCTGGTGCTTTGTTCCTCTGTTATCAGTATGTCTTACTTCTGAGAAGTTTTCCCGATGCATGAGATAAATTTGTGATGGGGAGGGAGCTCAGCACACAGCTTAGTATCAGTCTGTTCAGAACACAGCACTGTATCCCTCCTTCGCTCCTGTTTGCTGTGTGGAGGGGTGTCTGTTTTTCCTCCAATCAGCTCTCACAGAGTGTAACTGCAGCTCTCTGCCTCCTCCACTGTGATATTAAAGATGGAGAAGGACTTTAAAATGGTCCTGTCCCTTTGAAGGGTTGTAGGGAAGAGAAGACAGCAGATAAACAAATAAAACCTATGTAGGAAGATTTGTTTCATCTCTGTGTATCACCTGAGGCCAGTCACTTCACTGGGTATATAAGAGTGTTTACAACCACTTTAAATCACCCCTGTTCAATACAAGTAGTCATACAGCCAGAGGTAATTTCAGGAAATTAATTGAGACGAGAAGATAAGAAAATGCCCCCAAACCCATTTTTTAAGGCAAGTGTGTAGAATGTGACCTGATAAGTTTCATGCAATAAATGAAGTTCTGCATACATCCCCTGGCCAAATATTATGCTTGCAGCTATTTCTAAAGGTCCTAAAACACCCTAGAAATAACGTACTGTAATGTTTAACAAGCAGCCCGATATCTAATAAAGCAGCAAATTAGGTAAAAATAAATTAATCTGTTTTAAAGAAGAATAACAGTCTCAAAATATGGAATAGATGGAGGGAGTCTGGTGCAGTCATGTACACAAAAGCCATTAAGTGTTTTATAGCACTGCAGTGTAAAGCTCAGACTTGAAATATAAATTGTCACTTCAAGAAATACTGACAGCCTCAGGCTGTAATAATGTACAGAATGCCTTTCAAGAGCCACACAAAGGTAATTTTTATTCCCTCACAAATGCCGCTTCATTGTAACTAGCAAAATGATCATGTGACTGCATATTACAACTCAATCCCAAGGAAGCAACAATATGTTCAGAGGCTGCTTTCAATTCTATAATATACGCTCAAATAATACATTCATATTTCTAGGAGTTATCTGAAATCAACTTATTTTGAACACAATGTTAAATTAAACTTGTGCTTTGGTAATATCAGGTAAATTATTGCTCCTGTTGTATAGCAAGTACAAAACTTGTCAGTTGCTGCCTTTACTGTGTGTTTCCAGAACACCCTCCTATGCAAATATGTCATTTCTTAAGGCTAATACTGGAAGAGGGTATAGACAACTTCCATCTAACCTTGCTAATAGGTTGTTCAGTCACTTGTTTTTTTGCAAAGCTCTGAGATGTAGCAACACAATTGTCCCAGATGGGCAGGAAAAGCTGCTGTTGATCTATTACTTGTGGTTTCATAGATGAGCAGGCATGTTGTTACTTGTAGTCCCACAGACCAACAGGCAAGCCAATATATTACTTACAGTCCCACAGCTCAAAGATACAAAGCAGCTCTGGTTCTTGTAGTTCCACAAACACAAGCTCTCTTCTTACCTTATTCTTGCACAGGAGAGTGTTATAGGAATCAACTGGTCACACCTGCTGATTAATATCATCAACTAAATGGCTAGTCCCTTGTCAGCCTGACTCTCTGTCTCTCATTCATGCTACAGGCAGTTAGAGTAGCACCTTCCCCTCTTGCCAGGCTACAATCAGAAATAATTACTCCTCTTGCCTTGACTACCGTATTTATCGGCGTATAACATATGCCGCCGTATAACACGTGCCGGAGTATAACACACACCCCAATTTAAGAGGAAAGTTTCAGGAAAAAAACCTTTTTTTTTAAATTAACCACTTTGAAGCAAAATAATGGTCAGTGAGCATCAATGCGCCCTGATTAGTGCCCATCTCCCCCATCAATGCAGCTCACCATCTCTCATAGAAAATCATCGAGCCATCATCTGTTTACTTGGCTCTCAGTCAGCAGTCACATACACAGTCCCGCCGCCGCCATCGGCATTGGACCAGCTCCTGTGATAGACAGAACACTGGTCCAATGTCGTTGGCGGAGGCGGGACGGTGTATGTGACGTGCGAGCCGAGTTAGAGCCGAGCGGAGAGCCGAGCGGAGAGGAGATGACGGCTCGTTGAATTCCGGCGGCACTTGTTCTCCTCCTTCCCCTCTGAGGTACGTTGTCTGCGTATAACACGCACTCATGATTTTCCCCCTATTTTCAGGGGGAAAAAGTGCGTGTTATACGCTGATAAATACGGTCCACTAGTCCACTACCTGCCCTGACCCTTGCTTTTTGTTCCTGACTATCCAAGTTCACTACCTGCCCTGACCCTTGCTTTTTGTTCCTGACTATCCAAGTTCACTACCTGCCTTGACCCTTGACTTTATTCCTGGCTAGCTGAGTCTGCTCCCAGCCTTGACCCTTGGCTTTGTCCCTGAGTCCACTACCAGACCCATTCTCTGACCAATACCTTTTCTTCTGTGTCTGTAATCAGCTCTGTCCTTTGAAATGTCTCCACAGTGTACCTACTGCAGACCTATTTCCTGGCACCTTCTTGTCTTTAAAGTGGAAGTTAACTTCCATGCATGACTTTTACCTTCAGGTAAGCCTATAATAAGGCTTACCTATAGGTAAAGTAAATATCTCCTAAAAGTGCTCCCGTGTGCATGCGCAGTCACAGAGCTGGATTCCGCTTAACTGGAAGCAAGACAGGTGAAGATGCAAGCGGCCTCCAGATCTGACATCTTAGCACAGGAGGGCTTTGTTTTTAAAGTGGATGTAAACCCGAATTTTTTTTTTTTTTTTGATATCATAATGTAGAGTATAAGATTTCCTATCATTTGAGCCCAGTCTTGCCACAAAGAGTTAATCCATCTCTGAGCAATCCTCTTTTATTGTTCAGTGAGATAAATCTTGACAAACTGAGAAAAACTTTGTTAGATCCTCCCCCTTGCTGTGAGGGACAGGTGATTTACATATCTCGTGCACTAGCCTAAGACATGCATTATTTTTTAATTCCCTCCCACTCCTTTCTTCAGCAGCTCTTCAAGGATTGGCTGTTCCACACCTCAGCATGATTTGGCATGTCATGTGGTTACTTTCCTGTCTTTTCACTGGATGTTAGAGATCATAGCAGAAGTTCAGTGTTAGAAATACACAGGAGAAAATGCATATTGACAAGGGGAGTGTAGAGGTGGGTGGGGAGTCTACTGACATCATGACTCCACCCACCGAGCTCCAGACAACAGACCCACCCACAGAATATGCAGGTTTTCGGGTCTAATAACAGACAGAGAGGAGACATTTGACAGGTAAAGATACATGCAGGAAGCATGTATATCCTTATAGATAACCCCTATGGCAGGAGTTTAGAAAGGATGACATTGGGTTTACATCCACTTTAAGGTAAGTTTAACATAATGTGCTAGTACATTATGCCTTTACCTTGAAGGGTAGAAAAAAAAAACGTCCAGCAGTTTACAACCACTTTAAGTCCCTGGTCTTCACTAAAGTGTACCTTGGGGGTTACAAATCGAGGTCAGCAGCATGCAGTGAAATCCACCTCCATCAACAGAAGCTCTGGTGAATACCAACTGACCCTTAGATTCCTCGCCCTGGGGAATCCTGCGTTACCTGCTCACACCTGGGACTATCTGCCCAGTGACACTCTGCTCTACCGTGAACACTTCTTGGGTAAGCCTACTATCTCTTTTAGTGGGTATCCCTTACAGTGTAGATAAAGGACCCATGCCAGCATGGTCGCCACCTTGACAATGATATGGTAACTTATTGTGCATGCTACTTTACTACAGTACAGGTTAACTTAAAACGTATCCAAACCCAAACACAAATAAGGAGTGCAGCTACTCTAGGCTGCACTTCTGAATTGGACTACAAACACATCCTACTCTTTTTAAATGTATTACAGAGAGTGGCATTGCTTTGTAGTTCACAAAGTATAGCTGGGTAAGCCTATAACATTATTTGAGATTTCATTTAAGTGGTTACAAACTCACTGGATTTTTGCAATATACAGTATTCAATTTTTTTCTTAGGTTTAAATATACTTCAGACAAAACCTTCCTACCTCCTGTCTACATTACATGTGTCAAGCAGAAAAGGTAGTGGGGACAAAGTCATATAATGGGGACATAGACAGAAAAAAACACAATCTCTAGTAGTGTAAGGAAGGTTTAGAACTTTTGTGTAAAATGTGTGTTTGCACCAAACATCCAGATAAGTTAAAATAACTTTCATATTTCTATTAAGCTAATTATGTATTTAAAGAGAAAACTGTTTCATGGCAGTAAACTTGTTTTATTAGAAAATCAGTGCTTGCTGACAGTGGAGCTTACAATCTATGGTCCTTAACTACGTAAGGACCGAGCTTCTTTCTAAGATTTGTTGTTTACAAGTTAAAAACATTTTTTTTTGCTAGAAAATTACTTAGAACCCCCAAACATTATATATTTTTTTCTAACACCCTAGAGAATAAAATGGCGGTAGTTGCAATACTTTCTGTCACACCGTATTTGTACAGCAGTCTTACAAGTGCATTTTTTTTAGAAAAAAATACACTTTTTTAAATTAAAAAAAAAAAAAGACAACAATAAAGTTAGCCCAATTTTTTTATATTGTGAAAGATAATGTTACACAGAGTAAAATGATAACCGCCGCTCTTCAAAATGGCGCCCGCTCGTGGAATGGCGACAAACTTTTACCCTTAAAAATTTTCATAGGTGACGTTTAAAAAATTCTACAGGCTGCATGTTTTAAGTTACAGAGGAGGTCTAGGGCTAGTATTATTTCTCTCACTCACCGATCGCGGCAATACCTCACATGTGTCGTTTGAACACCATTTTGATATGCGGGTGCTACTCACATATGCGTTCGCTTCTGCACGCGAGCTCGTCAGGACAAGGCGCGTTTTACAAAAAAAAATGTTATTCTTATTTATTTTACCTTTTATTTATTATTTTTATACTTTAAAAAAAAAAAAAAAAAAAGTGTCACTTTTATTCCTATTACAAGGAATGCAAACATCCCTTGTAATAGAAAAAAAGCATGACAGGACCTCTTAAATATGAGATCTGGGGTCAAAAAGACTTCAGATCTCATATTTACATTAAAATGCAATAAAAAAAAAAAAATAAAAATGTTGTCATTTAAAAAAATGAAAAAAAAAAAGGCCCTTCAAGAGCTATGGGCGGAAGTTCCGCCCTGCAATGATATGGAGATGGGTGGCCATCTTCCCCTCATTCATCTCCATGTCAGGCCACAGGAAGGATCCGATTGCCTCCGCCGCTACCGATGGCTCCGGTAAGCAGCGGAGGGCACCGGACCACGGCGGGAGGGGGGCCTCTCTCGCCTCCGATAAAAGTGATCTTGTGGTGAATCCGCCGCAGTGACCACTTTTATCTTGAAACGGACTGCTCACTGAAGAAGAGGATTCCAGGGTTATGGCAGCTAGCTGCTGCCATAACAACAAAACCCTCATTCAAAGTACCAATGTATAACGACGGAGGACAGTCCGGAAGTGGTTAATCTCTACCACAGCCATAAAGATAAACAAGTTGTACTTCTACATACTTGTATTGGCAAAGAAACTGTTTTCATGCTTACAGTTGTTTAGAACGCAAGCATACATTCATATATATTAAATGAACTTAAAAAGCAATGTTTGAAGCATGCATTCAATTAAAAATTAAAAGGAAAGTACGCTTTAATTCGTTGTTGACCAAGTTCCAAGTCTAATGTTTTTTCAGTTTAACTGTGTTGATATTGCCATTGTACAACTGATTAAAAATCAACATTTCAGCAATTAATAAGTCAGCTGAAAAAAGGGAATCTAGCATGGATGACTCAGAAATCCTTACAGATGCAGCAGAAATTATTTTTGCTTCCCTTTTCAATGATTAACAAATCAGTTGCGCCATGAGAGATGATGCTTTCTTTAGAAGGAAAATAAATGGGGGCTTAATTAAATCTCTCATACTATTAGGGGAAAAAAGACTCTCTTTCCAGCCAATAATTTAGGTCTGTTTGAAGTTTCACACTTGGAACATTGAATATTAATTATCATTTTTTTTTACTTTGCGAGGGTTAGATATATCTTGAGACCAACATTATATTTAGCCACTAATAGCTGGGTGATTGTGCTCTACCCATGCCTACAGGGAGGAAAAAAAGGCTTGGGCAGAGCACATTGTAAGATACACTCACAATATTCTTTGATAGCTGGTATAATTTAAAGATCAAAAGGCAGCTCCTATTTTATCAAGTGAAGAGATGAAGGAGCCAATCAAAATTAGCTTTATTGCTGATTTTTGTCGATAGGACTCAGAACAGGCTACATGTGTAAATATCAGTCCTGCAAATTGTTAACTTAAAAGTAGGTGATATTCACTTTTTTGGATGCAGAGTTGTTTGAAGTAGAGATGTTTTTTTTTTTTTTTTGGGGGGGGGGGGTTTGGACATTCTGGACAGAGAGATTGTCCACGCTTGGGATTGCAGATCTTTGTAGGGTGTAGAAATGTATGTAAAAGTCTCTCACCTCAAGCTACTGTCGAATTGCTCATTTGTATAACATTAGCAAAGATTGCTTATGGCAGTGTATATCCACTGAATGGAAAATGTCACACTTTCTAGTTAGGTCATCAAACTTGGAAGCGCTAGAGGTAGGTATGATTATGGTTGAAACGTATAAAGAATACTCTGATTTTTCAGCTTAAACCTGCTAAAAGAATTTCTGGCTAAGCAAGGCATATATGTCGAAGAAGATCCACTGGATGGAGAGTATAGGACTGAAATACCATTCAAGATAAAAATGAATACATGAATGGCTGATTGTGCCTATGCCTGCTGTAAAGGATATAAGGGATTTATCATTATATACTGTAAGCCATTGGAACAGACAGGATTTCCTTAACATAGTTGTGGTTTCAGTGTTAGCACTCGCAGTGACAAGGAATGATGGAGACCGTGGTAGTCCTAAGTGAATCATCCATCTCAACATTTCATCCGATCTCCCACAGACAAAACTGTTTTTCATTTTTCAGGAATACTGCATTCCTTACAACATGATACAGCCTTGTTCAGTAAAGCAAAGACTAAAGGGAACGTGAGGGAGACAAATGTAAATTGCCACTATCCCAATCCTGTCATCCTAATCCTAACCTGAAAGAAGCATGCAGGATATCATTTCAACCTTTCGGACTTCAATGGCTGGCCTATTCTGTTGATGATGTGAAGTGTTGTTTGCTACAGAATGTATACTCCAGCATTTGATCATATAACAAAAGGTTTTACTGTCTAGCAATTTTTTTTTTTTTGAGTTTAGTTTTATTTTAAAGTAGAACTATAGGCAAAACTTTTTTTCATTTTGGATAGAGCAAGGGAGGGTTTTAACCTCTGTCAGATTTTCTTTTGCCATCTGCGTCCCATTGTGGAGATTTCCATTCACTTCCTGTCCCATAATCAAACAGAAAGTGAGAGGAAATCCCTACAAATTTAAGCAGAGTTCCACCCAGAAATAGAACTTCCGCTTATCTGGTTCCTCCCCCCCTCTGGTGTCACATTTGGCACCTTTCAGGGGGGAGCAGATACCTGTCTAATGCAGGTATTTGCTCCCACTTCCGGCAAAAGATCGCTGCAGTATCCGCGGCCATCTAGGCCATGTCCGGCCCCTCCTCCGCCCCCCCCCCACACAGGTCCCAGAAGACAGCAGGGACAAGTGAGAATGCGCAGTTTGACTCGCACATGCACAGTAGGAAAGCAGGCTATGCAGCCGCAAGGCTTCACTTCCTTATTCCCTTATATAAGATGCCGGCGCCTCCACCTGGAGCCGAGGGGATGGGTTGGCTTCGGGTGAGGACATCATGGGTGCCCTGGACAGGTAAGTGTCCTTATTTTAAAAGTCAGCAGCTGCAGTATTTGTAGCTGCTGACTTTATTTATTTTTATGCAGGCAGAACTCCGCTTTAAGGGATTCCTTGGGGACCCCCAACTTGCCAAAACTAATGTCCCTATTGGAAGATTTCCCCTCTATTACTTTTCTAGAGAAAATGCAAAATGTTGGATTTTCTTTACTGTCACTTTCAATGATAATGGTAAACGGGACAAATAGGGAAGTTGTATCTCCTTAACAGAGGCACAGGCAGGAATAAAAGCTGACAGGAGTTCTAATCCCTCTGTACTCCAAAAAAAAAAAAATTGTCTTTAATGTTTTATTCCCCATTTCCTCAATGACATTTTAAACAAATTACCAAGAGTTGAACTAAGCAAATGGAAAATTGATTATATAATATGGGTTTCATTATTTAAACAAAAAAGTAGGAGGGTGGGGAACAAAAGACAAAGTAGTACCCCAAGAGGAATCTGTCATAGTGAAAACTTTAACATTTCCTATAAGCCAAGTCATTACATATAAATGCTCATTGTAGGTATGAATGATATTAATCATCTTTGATCCCTCCATTTATGAGTTGAAATCCTGTAGGTCTATTAAGTAAAGATAAGTACATTTTGAATTTTAAATACAAAATAATCTTGTCCATATTAGATGTTTGCTAAATATAAATCTGGTCATGTATATTATGAATGTGGATATTTCCAAATTAGTTTGCAAGTCTCTAGGCAACAACAGATTTAGTTAAAAAAGAAAAGTAAGAATGTGACCTGTAGCAAACAATCAGATGATTATTTCTAGGTAATATTTGTATTTGCTATGGATATTGCATGTTTCTGTCTTTCATGTTTTTTAAATCAACCCCAGTGTTTAAGCCTACCGTAAAGAGAGGAAGACTAACATGTCCTTACAAGAACTACCAACAGGACATCTGAGGTATAGCTCTCACCACTCATCTTAACAACTTCATCTTAGATATCTTGTAATAACCTGATCCTGTGTAAACACTGTCATAAGCTTTGTTGTTGTAGAAAGACTTGTTTTTTATTAAGTTGATGTTACATTTATTTTATTGGAGGGCAGGTCAGTGACTCACTGCTGTAAAGCTGTTTACATGTTAGATAACCACTAACTAATCACTGTTGTACATATTAGAGAATCACTCAGATCTGAAGAGCTCTATGCTAACCTGTAACTATGTGCTTTGGAACTGCTATGCTAACAGCTATATGTTTATAGTCAAAAACATGTTAATATTCTGAGGTTCGATAATATAGTTTTCAAAGATACTGATGTTCAAACAGTAACAAAATGTATAACCTATGTTTATTACTAATCTAGTGACATGGACACTGTGACTGGTCATTAAAACAGGACACTGACTTTTATTAACAGGAAGCATATGAGAACAAACAGGCTGCTTCTGACCATGGCATTCAGAAAATTTGAGGCAAAAAAAGTTTGTTATGTGGCTTCCTAGACCAGTGGCTCTCAACCCTGGGCTGTGGCCCACAGTCGGGTTACAGCCTCCCTACTGCTAGGCCTAACACTGATGAAACTACTGCCACCACTGTAAAAACGTTTGCTGCAATGATTGAAACCACCAAAGTCGCAGTCCCACAGTTCACAGAGTGTAATATGTAAACACAAGATGAAGATGGAGAGGATGATTGTAAAAAGAGTATACTCTGACTTAAAAGAGAAGTATAGCCAAAGCTCGTTTGGCTATACTTCTCCTACGGATCACAGGAGTGCAGTTTGTTTTTCACTCCTGTGACCCGTTTTCAGCAGAGAGTGCTCTGAAGTCCTCTCTCTGCCGATGTCACAGAGCCAGTCCAGGCTCGGGCGTCATCACGACCATGGAAAAAAAAAGAAAAATCACGACCATGGAATCGGTATCCGCCCAGATCCCTCGACCGTCATCTGGCTCAGCCTCTCGGCGAGCCACTGAGAGCATGAGTCAGCCACTCTGCCCCCTCCACAGCCCAGCGCTCCAGTGAGTGAGGAGGGGGCAGAGCAAAGAGCTGTGACTGACAGACACCAGCTCTCTGCTCAGGGAGCTGTGAGAACCGAGCGATCGGTGGTGTTCAATCGCTTGGTTCTCAGTGTTAGAGTCACGGGGGGGGGGGGGGGGGGGCAGATGCAGCATCAGACAACCTAGGTAAGTATGACTAAAAAAACCCCCCAAAAAACTCATACTTCTCTTTTAAGTGATAGTTTTGAGAGGAAATGGTGATAACATGAGACATGAAAAATCTAAAGAGAAATAACACTAACAGCAAATCTATTGAGGGATGGAGGCAATCACACCCTTTATAAAGGGATAAACGTTCAGAGCAATTTAATGGCTTCAACACCAACCAATACTGATAGAACTGAATGTCGTATGAGAGCGAATATCTAACACTGACAGTGAGTCACATGATCATAGGACATTATTGATAGCAGCTATAGTTCCCCTTACATTTAAAAACTATTTGAAAACATGATTTTGTTTACAACAAATATAAACCTAAAACATGCTGACCTTAGTTTAACACCTGAATCAATGTAAAGTTAATGTGTATATATCCAAGTTACATGAATTACATGAAAACAAACTTAATTCCTCCACTTGAATAGATCCAGCTATCTACAATTCTGCCTATCAATCTCTGGCCTATGGCAACTACCTCCTAGCAGACACCAAATATTTTCACAGAACAATGGTCACCTACCGGCAACTTATATTTCACACCTGTATGAAATATAGCTTTCAGTAGTGTGTTTTGTTTCACAGACACACAAAGGGGGTTATTTACGAAAGGCAAATCCAGTTTGCACTACAAGTGCACTTGGAAGTGCAGTCACTCTAAATCTAAGGGGTAGATCTTAAATGAGTGGAAGCTCTGCTGATTTTATCATCCAATCATGTGCAAGCTAAAATGCTGTTTTTTATTTCCCTTGCATGTCCCCTTCAGATTTACAGCGACTTTACTTCCAAGTGCACTTGCAGTGCAAAGTGGATTTTCCTTTAGTAAATAACCCCCAATGCCTGATAGGTATTACTTTTAACTAAAAGTCAATGTGGAACCTATTGAACGGAAATGCAATTTTGTTACAAACCAGTTAATGATTAGGTTTAACTCAGATATACCCATTATTTGTATTCATGACTGTTATTTTCAGCAAGGGCAGTCAATAAAAGCTAAAAGTAATAATCACATGCCTGAAATCAATTATTCTTACAGCAAATATTACATGAAATATGGTTAATTGAATTGTAACATATGTCAAAAATATGTAGTACAGCCCTGTAAATACATGCACACTTCCCTGTGCTTCACTTTGAAAACCTGCAAGTACAAAAAAAATATTTGTTGATATGCCAGAAATGAACTTAACTCTTAAGCCATGTTGTGGACTGACAATACACAGAATTTTGGGGATTTTTGATAAACTATTCAGACACTTCCACTCTCAACTTTCTACAGAACAAAGACTAATCATTCTGTAGAAGAATATAACAACTAGGAGGGCATAACAGACTCTTTGAAATAACAAAGGAACTATGATGAGGACTCAGGACACCTCTTAATTCCTGACAAAATCAACTAATTTTTTGTCACTTATTAAAGCAGAGTTTCGCCTGGGAATTTTTTTTTTTAAGTCAGCAGCTACAAGTACTGCAGCTGCTGACTTTTAATATAAGGACACTTACATGTTCAGGGAGCCCGCAATGTCCTCACCCACAGCCAACCCTCAGCCCCGGGTGCAGGCGCCGACATCCTTACTAAGGGAAACAGGAAGTGAAGCCTTGCGGCTTCACAGCCTGTTTCCTACTATGCATGCGCGAGTCACACTGCATGATCTGAATGGTCCCTGCTGTCTTCTGGGACCTGTATGTCTCCCAGAAGACAGCAGGGTGGAAGGAGGAGGGGCCGGACATTACCTAGTTTGCCACACAAAGTGTGTCTATGCCCGGAGGTGGGAGCAGATACCTGGATTTGACAGGTATCTGCTCCCCCCTCCCCCCTGAAAGGTGCAAAATGTGGCGATCAGCGGAAGTTCCATTTCTGGGTGGAACTCTGCTTTAAACACATCAAATAAAATGTGTTCAATGGTTTATTAAACAAACCAAAAAAAAAGCAAATGAGAGAAGCTCATTGTTAGGATTTACAATGTATACACATGAAGACTAAAATCAGTAAAGTTGTTCAATTGGTTCACATAACTTTTCACTCAGTGATAGAATTTTTTATCTGACACAAATTGTGTTTGTTTTTCGAGCTATGTAATCATCGGATCATATAAAATCAGCATTGGATTGTTTGCACTCCTCTGCAAATCGCTTCCTCTATGTGTTGTAAATATCCTTGGGCTTTGCTTCAACCCAACTAGCAAATAATAGCAGTTTTCAATAGCTTACAAATTCTACTTGCAAGGTTTAAATAATTATGTTATCATATTTCAAAATTTTAGATAGTAATTTCTTAAAGCCGGGTACACACTACAGTTTTTTTTGTGAAATCCAGCAGGTTGCACGAAAAAAACCTGTCAGCTCCGATCGGACCCGCTGTACTAAACATGCAAGGTTAGTTCAGCGATCTCCCTCGCTGAGCTGTTGTGTTCTGACAGGGGGATGGCCCCCCACTAGAACACTCCAATCAGCGATCTCTGCCATTGGCTGAGAGCGCTGATTAGGAGTAGGTTGGATGCTTGTTTTCCAGCATGCACGTCCAACAGAAGCCGGCCAAACAGCCGCCTTCTGTTTGACAGACCGACATACATACGGGAAGGTATTTTTTGAACCAGTAATGTCTCCTGACATTCTGCCCGTATGTACGGGGCTTAAAAGACAATACTATATTCTATGGAAAAATAGCTGTAGATTTTCATTCAACGTGTACATCTTTTAGCTCAGATAGAAAGATATCCCAAAGAAAACGAATAACTGTTATAGATGTATGCCATAGATAGCGCATACATATCAAAAACATGCAGATAATGGATTTTGCAAGTAAAAATATGTAGTAGGAGCAGTGTATTGATATCACAGTGTATGATATAAAGAATAGTTTTTTTCCTTTGATATTTTTTAACGTCTTACCTGCAGATATTTACTTCAAAACAAAATCAAATAAGCAGGTTTTTAAAGAAATAGTAAATCTTGTCAGTGTTTTCATTGATAGAAGCTATAGTAAAATATCTATGAATGAAGGATGGGGTGGAAAGGGTGGGCCTAGTTGGCACTCTTGATACTCAGTTTCTTATAAAGTTTTTGCATTAAAAAATGCCTGCTGCTTTAGATTGTATTTAAAGTTTACATACAGCTGTTTATCTATTAGTGGACACTGCTGTCTACATGTGAGAGCATGCATCTCATATCGGCCTTTAATGACTGCTATGAAAATAAATTACATGCCCTGCCCTGCTTAAAGTGTATTACATTTTCTAACTTTAGAGTGTGTGTTATGACAGATGATTCAAATCAATAGATTTCCTGGAATTTAATTGACTTTTTAATTCACTTTTATCATACAATAGAGCTTTAGTAATAATGACTTAAATTGCCTAAATTTGAAACAGTTCAAAAATACAAGTGTTGGATTGTATCAGAAACACGATGAAAAAACATGTATACAAAAATCAATAAAAACAAAACAAATTATTTGATTTTAAGATTGCAATTAATTCAACGACGCAATCAGGCACACCACTGACTTATAACGTTACTTAGCAATATGGGCTCACCATATGTAAATACAGCTTACTCCTGTTAAGAAACAGATGGGGAATTGGAAAAAAAAAAAAGTTTTCACAGACAGAACAGTGGTTACTCTAATTTTTTACTTTAACAATTAATTCGTCTATAAAATACTTTATTTACTTTTATATGCTACACAGTTTATATATTATTATCTGCAAAAAGCCACCTCTTCCTCAAAGACTGTGAAGAAGAAGGGTACTGTGTACATTTGTTGGGTCTGAAAGAGTGCGGTCTGTTGACCATAAACATATTGCTTTGGTGTGTCACTGTATAACCCATATGATGTTCTTTCTGAACTAGTGAACTAGATAGTGATACAGTGGTTGCAAGCATAGCTTTTTGTGTCAATAGTGACTATTGTGGCCATGCAGGTGTCATGTATGAGGTTTTTAAAGAAGTAATCTCTTTTTAGTTGGCATTTCTCTAGGAAAGGGTATGAATATGTTGAAAGAAAAATGGATTATAATTTGACATTGCTTTAAGATTGGTCAATGCTGAGGAAACATCAGTTTAACATTTCTAATTAAAAAATAAGGCACTTAGAGAAAAAAGAAAAAAAGTAATCTGGAGTACCAAATTGGGCATACTGTGTTGGCCATAAATACAGTAGAAAATGATTTGGGGGTACTTATTTCAGATGATTACAAAATAAGAAAACAATGTGGCCAGGCAGCAGGGAAAGCAGATAGGATTCTGGGGTGGATCACTAGAGGGATTCCCAGCAGGAGGAAGGAGACCCTGATTCTATTACACATATCTTTAGTTTGATCTACAGTACTGTGAATACTTCTGGAGCCCTTACTTACAAAATGCTATTAATGAGATGCTGAGAAAAGTGTCTAAGGAATAAAAAATATCAAAAGAGACTGCAGGAGCTTAATATGTACAGAAGAAAAAGGTGGGACATGAATAAAACATTTAGACCCCTTTCACACTGAGGCGATTTGCAGGCGTTATAGCGTTAAAAATAGCACCTGCAAAGCGGCCTGAAACAGCGGCTCCATTCACTCCAGTGTGAAAGCCCGAGGGCTTTCACACTGGAGTGCTGCACTGGCAGGGCATCAGAAAAAGTCCTGCCAGCAGCTTCTTTGGAGCACATTAGGAGCGGTGAACTCACCGCTCCTAAAGCGCCCCTGCCCGTTGAAAACAATAGGGCTGCAGCGGCGTTTTTCTGGTGGATTTAACCCCTTTTTGGCCGCTAGCAGGGGTTAAAATCGCCCCACTAGTGGCCGAATAGCGCTGCTAAAATTACGGTAAAGCGGCGCTAAAAATAGCGCCACTTTACCGCTGACGCCTGGGGTGGCTCAGTGTGAAAGGGGTTTAAAATACATCAGGGGTTCGAATAAGGTTCAGAGGAGCAGTATTTTCAATATGAGCATAAGGACAAGACCCCGAACTAACAGAAAAAAGGCCAAAATTAACCCTAGAAAGAATTATTTAACAAAAGAGTAGTTGATGCTTGGAACAGACATCAAGCAGAAGTAGTGAGTCAGTCAACAGTATGCACAAGACAAACATAGATCTGTGATCATACAAAAGTTACAAAAAATAAGGGGCATACTCAATGGACCATTTGGTCTTTTTCTGCTGTTACTCTTCTTTGTTTCTACTGTATGTATCAGGATGCATGCATAGTAATAGTTATTTCTGAAAAATAGCCCATGTATTTCTAATTTCCTATGGACACCAGTTCTCATTATTGTACTGATATCATGCTGAATAATCCTCATACCTCATTGTTATGTTTATGGATATACAGTATATATATATATATATATATATATATATATATATATATATATATATATATATATTACTACTGTAACCATCAGAAACCAATTTAGAAAATAATACAAGCAAGGCTGAAGAAAACTAACAACCTTAAGCATCTCATATTCCTACTGTGACTATGATAAAAGAAGCAGCACATTGATGAGCTCATCTTTCTGTTACTCTGTTATTAGTGTGCTCTTTGCACTGCAACAACACCGATTAATTCCTTGTGCTGCTTCTCCCTCCCCATGTCTAAACTCTGTAGTACAGGAGGCTGATACCAAATCAAAGTCAGGTACTCACACTGCTTGCATTTAAAAAAAGTAAGGATTTAATAATGAATACAGGGTTTTACTGAATTTACTGAATCATATACTTTATATCCTGGATGGAATTCAGCCTAAAACTGTTTACGTTACACTTTTCTGTGACTTGAAAACTCTGAAAATTCCCTTTAATAAAAAACTGGCCAATAATATCAGTATTAGTTAGAGACATGTCAGTGCAAGAACAATTTACGTTTTTTCCAATTAGTCAATAACCACTTAGCAGAGCCATTTCTGAACTAAAATACTGTATATCAAAATATATCAAGATGTGTTTATTTGCCTTATTTTTAGCAGGAGCATTAGGTGTTATACTAAACGCCCTCTTGGGTTTCTCACTGTTAGTTTTCCTCTCAAATAGCCGAAAATAGAAGTTACCTCACCATCAAAAATACAGAGACAATTTAGGTTGCCTTGTACACTTCTTCCCTGCTTGATCTCCATGAGACACTTGATGCATTGGTATGCAATAGGCATCTTTACATTAGAAGATGGAAGCATGACATGGAATAATTTTTTACCAAGAAGAAAAGAATGCCAGCTTTAACACTGGGATCATATGCTATGAGGGGCTTACAAAGCAAAAAATCATGATATTGATTTTATTCCTTCCAATATATGATGACATTCCTTCTGCCCTGGAAAATTAGTAATATTAAAATTGTGCACATGCTCCCCTGACACATTTTTTTTAATTCAGAAACAAGTAGACATTATGGGTTTATGGAATTGCAAAAATATAAGGAGAAAAATGGTTAATCATTAACCCAGACTTTTCATGAACTTGTCCAATTCAACTAGAGCACATGGTAAAAAAAAATCACATCAAAAGTTACCTTCAGTCAAAGATGCATATCAAAGCGATCAGTAGATCTAGAGATAAAGGCAGCTAAAGTAATATTCTAAAGGAAAAATGTTCCTCCAAAACTACTCCCCTTCACTAAAAGCTGAAAAAACATTATGCTTTGAGGAGGCAAAAATGTATTTTGACTAGAGTTTATTTTTGGGTTAGATAGAGTGAAGAAGAATTAGAACCCCTATCAGGTTTTATTGTTGTTCTCCCCATTGGGGAGATAAATCACCCTAAATGCTTTTCTTGGTGAAATATCATGTATTATTAGTAGGACATTTTCACATAGTAATGAAAAATCCCACCATCAACAGGACAGATACTCCATTCTGAATTTTCCCCCTGCCTCTTATTCCAGTGAATATTGTGGAAGTCCAGTGAAATACTGGAATGGAATTGTCAATGTTGGAACTGAATGGGACACTGGAATGGAAAAGTTAACACTAGAATGATGGCATTTACTTCTTGCCCCAGTGACAACTTTAAGGACAGGAAGTGAACATGAAATTCTTCAACAGGCACACTGAAAGCAAGAAAAAATGTAAAAGTTTTTAACCCTTTACTCTAAAACTAGTAAAACATTTCTTAGCTGCAGTTCAATTTTAACAGTTTTAGTGCCTAAATAATTTACTAATACATACTGTACTTGATTCAAGATAACCAATGAGTCAACTCATTCAATATGGGCATCTTAATTACTCATAAATGTGAGCAACCATGGTGATGTCCAGCCCTGATCAAGCCAAACACTTATTACTATATTTAGAGGTAAGAAATAACTACTAATATAATTACCACACAAATGAGCCAATGCAAATTAATTTTCTATGCCAAGTGTTTTAAAAAATAACTAGATAAACGATTCAGGGACCCAGATCCACCAAACATTATACTAAATCTTCCAGAATATTGCAAATGTATTCACTAAAACAGTGTACAGTATGTTGAGCAAAGATTGCCTGTACATGTTTATAGCTATTCTAAATTCCTTTGGTGCATGGTAATATCTTTTTTTCTTTTCATTGATTTTTATTGGTATCACAAAGGTATAAACAAAGTTCAACAAATAATACAGAGAAATTAGGCCCCAAAGGGCTTACATTGAAGTTTGTAATATCTTTTTTTCAAATCAAAATTATATTGATTATATATCAATACAAATGAATACATGTATTAGGACCCCTTGAGTTCAGCAACCTATTATCTCCTGAAGCACTTAGAAACAGGCTGTGAATGTTATGGATGAATGTCATCTCAGTTTTCTGTCATCTCATGTCATCTCATTCATTAAACCTATGAGTCTCATAGGAGATACATAAGAACAGTCTAAACAACTGCTAAAAAGGCTAAAGCAGGAACCAGGTCCAACAAGAAGATGATAAAACAACCAATGGCTGAAACAGCCTACTTGCCTCCAAGTGGAGATGTCAGGGATGAGTCTTTGGCTGTGTCAGAAAGACTGCAGAGGTGGCACTGTGCTAGGCTCTCCTCGATTGCCAGTGGGAGGCTGTGGTGACGGCCACCATTTGCGGCACTGTGATGGAAGCCGACCGTAGAAAACTGCAGTTTTCCTTCGTGGAGGCACCGGGTGAGGGAGCAAGGAGACCAGCGATGACATCACACGCCACGCCAGAAGTGGCCAGACGCAATGCACTGGGGAGGTTGGAAACCTGGAACGCAAGCCTGTGGAAAAGCCTGTCCTCTGCCACTTGTGAGGAAGCAGTGGTTTCATTGTAGAGTTCCAACATGCTCTTTATTGAGTCAGACCTGTAGCTCATAAATCAACAAAGCTCATGCTCACTACTGATTGGAGAGCTTGGATTTAAATCAGTGGAGAGAAGTCAGACCTCTGCAATCAGGTGACTGCTTGTACAGAGAAAGTAAGTTTCCAAATCATGGCCCGCAGGCCAAATCTGGCCCACTGCAAGATTTTATCCAGCCCTCTAATGCAAGAAGGTATTTTGATGGAGACCTTAATGTAAGGGGAGGCTCTGATGAGAACTCTGATGTAACGGTGATTATTGTGTAAGGGCACTCTGATATAAAGGGAATTTTGATGGGGAAATCTGATGGGCTCAAGTTTATTTGTAATTTCTTTGCTTTGTCTTTTTTCTGCTGGTCAAAATCATTTTATATTTATTACAAAAAACAAAACAAAACAAATAAACAAACATATGTATTCATTTACATTTTTAATTTGTTCATTTATACTGGATTTTTTTGGCCCATTAAAATGGCAAAATATATAATGTGGCCCCAGCACTGAAAAAATTGGAGAACTCTGCTCTAAATCGTGCTGACAGGGGACAGGCAGTAAAAGACAGCAATAAAAAAAAATCTTAACAGATCAAACCCTTCCCCACTCTATCTAACATTTTAAAAGTTTTAAAAGAATTGGAATTGGAATTCTACTTAAACCTATAACACAACTTTAATTGAATACTTGACATTTTCACTTGTCCCATCAACCCCTGAAAAATTGAAATCACATGATATTCAGCAAACTCATCACAAAATCCGGTAATTTTAGGCTGGGCGGGACATATGCCAATGAGAAAAATAAATACATTTCGGACAGGAGTGGGTCTTTTATTATAGCCTAAAGAGAAACATTAAAAATCCATAAATCTTTATATAACATCCTTGGGGAATGCTTTAAACCTGCCTATGAAGTGGTGTACTATACAATGGATGTACTTTAACAAAAGTGACATTTCAAAAGAATTTTTTTTTTTTTACAAAACGACAGTTCCAATTTCTAGCGTGCTTTTGTTTGGAAACAAAGCAGTCAGAGTATCCTGGGTGACATAATTGACTATATATGGTCATGGCCCTATATGGTCAATGAAGTTGGCCAGCAAAAAGAAAGGTGCAAGATTACCCCCAACACAATTCCTAAAGCATGTTTTTTTGTGAATGACCCCTGGCTATTCTGTGAATGACCCCTGGCTATTCTCGCAATGTAGTTGCAGCTCATCATAGCTGCAGTAACAGCTAGAGGTCTGCATGGGTTAACAGGCCATTTATGACAATTTGTCTCGCCTGTTCGGCAAACTATCAACAGGTTATGTTCGCTGCGAATCCTGCATCAATGTGAACTTGAACACCATCCCCATCAGCCACACACAACCCTGCCCACTGTTTTTTAAAGATGTGCATGAGGTACAAAGAGGATTTTGTTTACTCAGGGGGAGTAACACCTTTTTTATTCTATGAGGCTTGTCCACTGAATATTAGACCTGTTTAGACGGTCACACTGAAGCATTTATAGTAGATTAAATTAAGTTAATAAAGATGAAAGCTTTTGGAACATGTTAGGTTCTTTTCCAGCATACAACATTTGTAAAACACCTTAGGCAGGAACCTAATGTGTTCCAAAAGTCTTCATCTTTAATAACTTAAGTAAGCCAATAAGGGCATGACTTAATTTATTTCTGAAAAAAAGCTGAACATCTAAAGCACTTGTCAAAAATGATTGCTTTTATATATTTTAAAGCTGTTTTACTAAGTTTTTCCAATGTTAAATAAGAGGAAGCAAGAGCATGGTCCTAAGCATGAAAGAGAAATTCTATTTGTAGTTGTACAGATAAAGTGGTTGACAGAGTCTGTGTAGACATTAGGTTGCAAATATATTAAAGCGGGAGTCCGGCGAAAATTTTTTTTTTAGATGTCAGCAGCTGCAAATACTGCAGCTGCTGACTTTTAAAATAAGGTCACTCACCTGTCCCGTGGTCCAGCGATGTCGGCACCCGAGACCGAACTGTCCCTCGATCCTCAGGTGCTGCCGCCGCCATTCTCAGTGAGGGAATCAGGAAGTGAAGTGTTGCGGCTTCACTTCCCGGTTCCCTACTGCACATGCGTGAGTAGCGCTGCGCGTTCTCAATGGTCCCCGCTGTCTCCTGGGACCTGTGCCTTTCCCAGGAGACAGCGGGGGAGTGCGGGAGGGGGCATAACTCCCGCGGGAGTCTATTCCCGGAAGTGGGTGCAGATACCTGTATTATACGGGTATCTGCACCCCTCTCCCCCCTGAAAGGTGCCAATTGTGACACCGGAGGGGGGGAGGAATCCGATGAGCGGAAGTTCCACTTTTGGGTGGAACTCCGCTTTAAATAGTTCCTGAGATTTAGGTTAATTTGAACAGCTCACAGGATGATGTAAATCCCCCAAAATGTCAGTTTTTGTTTAACTTAGCAGTGTAGTATTAATCTAAGATGATTATTTTTGTAGATGTATTGGTACAATAAACCTGGGTAATTATTGTCAAATAAAAATATACATCATTATAAGGTATTAATGTATTCATCTTAGTTTGCTAAACAGGATTTGATTGTATTAAACTGATTATTAACCCATGCATAAAAAGATTCTTGAGAGTCCACCTATGATCACAAATAATTCAATAAGCTGGCACTAACTTTGACCAACAGATGCCTGAAACATACCAACAACAAAATATGGAGTATTCTGCCATGAAAATACCAATTAATCTACCGTAGTTCTAAGCTCTTACCATCCTTGTATCACATCCTGTATTTAACTTGGTTGTAAACCTTCACATATACCCAATGAAGTGAACAGCCTCAGATGATGCACGGAGATGAAACAAATCCTCCTACATAGGTTTTACTTGTTTATCTACAATCTTTCCCTCTATACACCCCTTCAAAAGGGCAGAAAAGTGTTAAAATCTTTCTTCATCTGTTAGTATTACAGAGGAGGGGATGCAGAGGCTGCAGTAACAGTGTGTGAGAGCTGATTGGAGGAAAGGCACACAACCCTCCTCCACACAGCAGAAGAACTGTGTTCTGAATATACAAGCTGTCTGTTGAGCCCCCCCCCCCCCCCCTCCTCCAGACACAAATGTTTCTTATGTGTTGGGAAAACTCATCAGAAGTGACTCATGCTGATAACAGAGGAACAAAGCACCAGAGAGAAATTACACTTAGGGGTTTGGAGAGAGATAAGTAAACACTAAAGATATATGTGCTTTGCTCAGATTCCATGACTTAGGTTTACAGCCACTTGTAACTTGTCAACTATTGATCCCTATAACAGTGATAAACCAGCAGTGAGGTAGGGGATGTGGGATGGTACAGACAGAAGCCCATCATCATAGTAGCTTGATCACTAATTTTGTAATAGATGCATCCTAGATTTAAGATTTATAACCATCAGACACCTGGAAAAGCCTGCTATGTACAGTATTGTACAGGCACAAGATTGCCTTAAAACTGTCAAAACACCTGTGCAACTTAGACTATTCATATTATGGCAAAAAAGCAAATGCAGAGGCTACCTTCAGTGAAAACAGCATGTAAAAAAAAAATGTCTTGAATAATGTGTGGTTTAGCTTTAGGTTGTAAAAAATAAATGATCCATTCACTCTCATGTACAATTCAGGGAGGAAAGCTGTCTAACTACTTCATCAAATAATGGTTGTAATACATGGACAATCCAGAAACACCAACATAAAGAACTGACAGTAGATGATATGTGATGTAACATACCAGCATCCACCCCACACTGAAGTTTTAGGTTTTCCAGATTTGGCATTTAACAGCACATAAAAAATAACATGACAAAATGATTCTGTTGCAATATGTGTAGCTAGCATTAGGAGGAAAAAGAACAGGGCAGGCAGATGTTATACCACATCTCAGTAATATTATGTGCAGTGATGTGCACCCTGCAACTCAAATAGATCTATCAGTATTCTCTCGTCTCAAATTTATAAATGCACAGCTACAGATTTGGGGAAATCATTTCCATGTGATGAGCTTCAGTTGGTTAAACTGAAATGGACTGCAGCTTTCTCCTGCAAATTAACCTGCCAGTCAACAAATCAAAGATGAAAAGATGAGTGTGTTATTGAAGCATGACCATCCAGTTAAAAGATTTTCATGAATGTAAAATTCCAGCTCATAATCGAATGCTTTTTTGACATGTGATTTAAAAAGAAATAAAGTTTACTTAGCTCTCAGAATTTTAGTAAAATGAATAGAAACTTGTATCTTGCAGATAAAAGGTATTTTTTGTACTTTGGTGAGTTTAAAGACTTTGGATAAACATGATAAAATAGTTTGTTAATCTTCTGGCATGCCAGATTTATTGGCTTGCTACTATGTTAGCACTTATTACGAGTTGAACGTTCAAGAATAAGTTTGCCTTTATGAAAAAAATAATAAATGCACATATTTTTTGCAGGAAAATTATGTGTATTTAATTTTTTTTTCTCAGGAGCCTGCAGAGCATTGCTCCCGCAATCAGTGGATCGCAGGTGCAGTGTCAGGATCCTGCATACTCTTCCTACAACTCTGCCCATACTCTGTCTCTTTTTTAAAGCTGTAGGAAGTGTGAATGGACTTTGTGCATGCTGATCAGCATGCTTGCTGTCCATTTAAACTACACGTCTGTAGTGCGATGGCAGGCGAGCTTTATTATTCACAGCTTCCTGTGAATTAATGACGCGGCTGTGCAGGCAGAGCCCCGCACAGGCACAGCTGCTATTAATCCAAATGTAACAGTGACTGCAGGGGAGAGGAACCCTGCGTTGCTGTCACAGGGAAGGGGGCTAAGGGGGGTTTAGCTTGAACATGTTACATGTTACACCCTAAACATGGGTGTAACATGTTCAAAAGCTAAACCTATGCTTTCATCTTCGAGTACACCCCTCCCATCTTTTCATGTGACAACACTGAAGAAATGATACTTTGCTACAATGTAAAGTAGTGAGTGTACAGCTTGTATAACAGTGTAAATTTGCTGTCCCCTCAAAATAGCTCAACACACAGCCATTAATGTCTAAACCGCTGGCAACAAAAGTGAGTACAGTGAGGACAGTGAAAATGTCCAAATTGGGCCCAAAGTATCAATATTTTGTGTGGCCACCATTATTTTGCAGCACTGCCTTAACCCTCTTGGGCATGGAGTTCACCAGAGCTTCGCAGGTTGCCACTGGAGTCCTCTTCCACTCCTCCATGACAACATCACGGAGCTGGTGGAAGTTAGAAACCGTGCGCTCCTCCACCTTCCGTTTGAGGATGCCCCACAGATGCTCAATAATGTTTAGGTCTGGGGACATGCTTGGCCAGTCCATCACCTTTACCCTCAGCTTCTTTAACAAGGCGGTGGTCGTCTTGGAGGTGTGTTTGAGGTCGTTATCATGTTGGAATACTGCTCTGTGGCCCAGTCTCCGAAGGGAGGGGATCATGCTCTGCTTCAGTATGTCACAGTACATGTTGGCATTCATGGTTCCCTCAATGAACTGTAGCTCCCCAGTGTCGGCAGCACTCATACAGCCCCAGACCATGACACTCCCACCACCATGCTTGACTGTAGGCAATACACACTTGTCTTTGTACTCCTCACCTGGTTGCTGCCACACATGCTTGACACCATCTGAACCAAATAAGTTTATCTTTTCAGACCACAGGACATGGTTCCAGTAATCCATGTCCTTAGTCTGCTTGTCTTCAGCAAACTGTTTGCGGGCTTTCTTGTGCATCATCTTTAGAAGAGGCTTCCTTCTGGGATCACAGCCATGCAGACCAATTTGATGCAGTGTGCAGCGTATGGTCTGAGCACTGACAGGCTGACCCCTCACCCCTTCAATCTCTGCAGCAATGCTGGCAGCACTTATACATCTGTTTCCCAAAGACAACCTCTGGATATAACGCTGAGCACGTGCACTCAACTTGTTTGGTCGACGATGGCGAGGCCTGTTCTGAGTGGAACCTGTCCTGGTAAACCGCTGTTCAGTTTCAGGGTCTTGGCAATCTTCTTATAGACTAGGCCATCTTTATGTAGAGCAACAATTCTTTTTTTCAGATCCTCAGAGAGTTCTTTGCCATGAGGTGCCATGTTGAACTTCCAATGACCGGTTTGAGAGACTGAAAGCAAAAATACGAAATTTAACACACCTGCTCCCCATACACACCTGAGACCTTGTAACATTAACAAGTCACATGACACCGGGGAGGGAAAATGGCTAATTGTGCCCAATTTGGACATTTTCACTTAGGGGTGTACTCACTTTTGTTGCCAGCGGTTTAGACATTAATGGCTGTGTGTTGAGTTATTTTGAGGGAACAGCAAATTTACACTGTTATACAAGCTGTACACTCACTACTTTACATTGTAGCAAAGTGTCATTTCTTCAGTGTTGTCACATGAAAAGGTAGAAGAAAATATTTACAAAAATGTGAGGGGTGTACACACTTTTGTGAGATACTGTATCTATAACCAAAATGTTTGTTTTAGTTTTGTATAATGTAGGGAATAGTTAAAACTGTTGCCATTTTCTATTCTGTTTTTGTTCTGTCACCAGAACAGATTTCCCTATTAGAAGATTTCCGTGCACCTCCTGTTGTGATGAGAACTGTAACATTTTGGATCTCTTATCACCTTCTGGCTCAATGACAATGGTCACCAGGACAAACAGAGAAAATAGGGATGTGAATCTCCCCTACAAGTACACAGACAGTAATAAAATATGAATCCAACCCTTCCCCAATCTATCCAAAAAAATATATATAAAAAAGTTTTTTAATATAGATACACTTTGAGGGCTCTGAGGAAATTATACATTGATTTATCAGTATGCTAAAGCTTTTAACAGATTCCTCAGCACTCACCCCTTCCATCAGCAAACAGAGATCTTATCTGCATACATTTTTAAATATATCTAAAAGCCATATACCATTTCCACAAATATTTGCAAATATATGGATTTAAGACCTAATTTTTATTAAAAAGGTGTGAAGTCTGTTTTAAATAGGTCCACTGTGCTGGTTAGTAGGACTGAGTCCTAGGAGATCTGTCAATTTGTGCACTCACAGTGATTACTTCTTCCACCCTCCCTTATTAGTTAATAAAAAATGATAGGTTGTCTACTCTTTCCTTTTTCAGTATGCAAATAAAAATGAAACCTCTCATTTTATAGAGAAGTCAAAAACCAAACAATGATCAAGTGTTCTTTCAATTTTGTAGTGTAGCTGCCATTATTATGTTTTATAGTGTATTTGGGAGACCTGCTGTGTGATTATATTCTTCAATATTCAGCTGCTGATTTCCCATGAAAAAGCTTGTCAAGAGCCAACACCTGCAACAGAGAAAATCTCTGTTCTTTCCTTCACAAGACAAAACTAAACTCATATAATCTGTCCTAATTATTTCTAAAGTTGTGGTATGCTGGTCACATCCTACAGCACTCCTGTTTACCCCTTACCTGTGCTAAAAAAACTCCATTTCAATAATGGTGACTTTACCGGAGCAGGCCAGTCAATCTAGCAGTGGTTCATTAGGGCTGTACTTTCCTTTAATGAGAACTATATTCAAAATGTCCTCAAGGTATAAGAGAAATCCCAAATGGCCACACTCCAAACTTAATCCTCTTTATTAGCATATCAAAAATCCAAGGCAGTGCACCATAGAGTGGGTAAAAAAGGCAAGATTGACGTGTTTTAGCTTATGAATAGGCCCTAACGTGCCAAACACATCAACCTTGCATTTTTCCCCACTGCATGGTCTTGGATTTTTTTATATGCTGATAAAGAGTATTACGTTTGGAGTGCGGTTGTTCTGGATTTCTCTTCTCCCTTGTGTATAGCATGCAAGGTGGGTGAGCACTCTTTCCGGCAGGTGTGTGAGGTGTTGCAGCGTGGACTGACAGGGAGCAGCGGTATTTCTTGTTGCAATATTCAAAATGTCACTGTCAAAATAAAATGTAGTATAAACCACTTGATTTCAATCAAGTGAGCTGTGTTGAGCAGTGTTACCTAGTCAATATATCTATTAGATAATCAAATCCATATATAAAAATGACTATAATATTTAAAACAGTTGCGTTAATAATGTAAATATTGTGAATTTATGTTTTTTGACCTCTTCCCATTAAGTATAGGCATATATACGGCCTCACAGAAGTGGGTCCTTATCTGTGGGAGTGCATATATGCACCATTATGTTTTTTCTGAGAGTGTGCTGCACAGCATGTTCCCAGCATAAAGATCGAACTCTCGCGGAGAGGTCTGGATCTAGTTCTAAACAGATCCACCATTGCACAGCCCACCACTGTGTTGTACTCTCCTTTTGAATGGAGAAAAAGATACATATAATATTTTTCTCTTTGCTAGTGGAGAAAAATCTAAACAAAGAAAGTGTGTGTATGTGGTATTGCTGTGATTGGTTGTTGTTTGATGGTAGGTTATGGTAATAGCAAGAAATATACTGCAATATTTTAAAGAAATACATTTTTAAATAATAATAATAATAAAAAAAATCAGGAGATATCAATACCATTTACTACCAAATGAAAGACCAATTCATCCTGAAAAAAACAAGGTATAATTAATCTGGATAAACTAAGTAGTTGTGATGATATGTACAGTTTTACAAACACATGTCAAAGTAATAAAAATATGTGTAGGTAATAAAATTTACGTTACACTCCATTATGAAGGGATTAAGCATCTATAATATATTTAGTTATATGAAGGGCCATTATATATTACTTGATACTATGTTTATGCATCTAACTAATGATACCTAAGGCTCTTTGCTTAAATTAGTGTGCACCTACTGTCTGTAGTCCCTGTTTAACATGCTGGATTTGACCATCAATCTATGGAATGTACTAATACAGAGCAATATAATTTGTATATTCCATGTTCTAACAACAGAATGTTATATGTATTTTGCAACGCTGAAGCTGGAAAATGAAAAGCGAGTTGCTAGCAGGCTACACAAATTCTAAAAATTAGAAAGAGTTACGTTGCTGTCCTCATTAGAGGAACCATTTTGGTGGAGCTAATTACACAGTGTTTGGTGACCTTAATATGCATAGATCAATCAGTGGTTCGGTCTTTTTACAGATTCATGCGTGCTAATATTAGCGTGTTCTCCTGCAGGTTTGCAGACTGTTGTCTCTGGAGACAAACATGTCTCCTGTAAGAATTTTTTTTTCTGAGATGTTTTGTTCTGCATGACATTTTTATAAATCTGACAACGCTGAATGGATGACTGGCTCTTTTAAACTTTGCATAAAGAAATTATGTTTTATGTCAAGTCCCGACACAACAAAATTAGAGATGCCTGCATTAAATGGCACAGTACAGTATATTTGTATCCTAAAGAACCATCCCAAAGAAAAATAATTAGGCATGTCCTAGTGACCCAAGATCACTTTAAAGGCATGGTCTGTCAGCCCTGCAAACAGCTCTGGCAGTAGACTACACATGGTTGCTTGGTAACAAGCCCATATGGATCAGAAGATCTAGAAGATGTGACACAAAGGAGAAGTCAGCTACACTTATGTAGTACAAAAGTGTAAAAGGGAACACCGTGTGACATATACACTTTTAAGTAATCTCTTTTGTGGATTAGGATCACAATTCCAGAATTGTATTAATTCTCACCATTGTCACTGATTAATTCATTTTTAATACCAGGAGCTGCAGATGATTTATTTGTGCCAAACTACTAAAGTATTAAATTTATACGATTAAAGTTAAAGCACCAGTGATAAACCCTGACTCTTGTAATTCTGTATAAATATAATACACCTTTAGACTGCCTATCATTTAACAGGTATGTTTATGTAAACATCAGAAAGGTCAAACCAGAACCCACTTCCTATGAATTAATAAATAAGAATTTAAGTCTATATATTTTTTCATTCAAAATACATTCAATGTGTTTTTATTAATAATAATTTAGTAACCTGAGATGTATCTTTACGCTTAATTTCTATTTTTCCCCTATTTAGCAGAAACCAATCTTGGAATGAGTGTGACATTCCATATAAACCTCTTGTCGTCTGCGCTATAGCCGAATGATGGCAACAGCGCGGACCTGAATTTCCGGGAGGCCGTCATATGATGACCTCCCCTGTGCACGCGCCCCCTACAGGGCGTGCGCTGTGATCACCGAGTCATCGAGACTCGGGTTATCACAGATCCGAGTAAGGGGCTGGTCCCGGCCCCTTACCACGTGATCAGCTGAAAGCAAATGACAGCTGATCACATGATCTAAACAAAAGCTCGGTAATCTTTTTTTTTCTCCTCACGCTGACAGCGTGAGGAGAAAAAAAAGCCGATCACCAGCTTATCTGCAAGGGACATTGGTCCTGAAGAGGAAGAGGAAATTCTGCCTCATCTGTGCCACCAGTACCCCCTGCCAGTGCCACCTACCACTGCCACCTGCCAGTGCCCACCAGTGACACCTATCAATGCCCATGAGTGCAACCTATAAATGCCCACAAGTGCCACCTATCAATGCCCACCAGTGGTGCCAATCAGTGCCACCTAGCAGTGCTTGCCTATCAGTGTAACCAACCAGTGCCGATCAGTGCCCATTATTGCCACCCATCAGTGCCCATCACTGCCACCCATCAGTGTCCATCACTGCCACCTATCGGTGTACATCACTGCCGCCTCATCAGCGTACATCAATGAAGGAGAAAAATTACCTGTTTGCAAAATTTTATAAAAAAAATATAAAAAAATATAATTTTTTTTAATTTAAATTCTGTCTTTTTAAATTTTTTTAACAAGAAATAAAAATCGCAGAGGTGATCAAATACCACCAAAAGAAAGCTCTATTTGTAGGGAAAAAAATGATAAAAATTTAATTTGGGTACAGTGTTGTATGACCGCACAATTGTCATTCAAATTGCATCAGCGCTGAAAGTTGAAAATTGGTCTGGACAGGAGGGGGTTTAAGCGCCCAGTAAGCAAGTGGTTAATATGTTTCAGAGAGTGAGGGCTGTATTGCTAGGAAGCTTACAGAAAGGGGGTAATCGGGTTATTGTCTAGTGACTTGGTATAGAAGGGGAGTTGACCAAAGAACCCTACAGCTATAGGTTCTGAAACATCTTTATATAGTGTAGCAAGGATGAATGCCAAGGGTGACTGAACCACATAATCTATAGATAATCTACAAAAATTGCAGAGGTATCACAGTCTTTATAGAAGGACCAGCTATGTGTGGGAGAACATGTCTGTACATGGAAATCTTCATGAAACTGAGAGCAACCATACTGTTTACTAGAACGTGTATTTACGTGATAGTTACATAGTAGGTGAGGTTATAAAAAGACACAAGTTCATCAAGTCCAACCTGTGTGTGCACTTTTATGTCAGTATTACATTGTATATCCCTGTATGTTGTGGTCATTCAGGTGCCTATCTGCTCCCTGCCGAAACCACTGCCTGTGAAAGAGAATTGCACATCCTTACCGCTCTTACAGTAAAGAACCCTCCACGCAGTTTGAGGTTAAACTGCTTCTCTTCTAATTTTAGTGAATAGCCACGTGTCTTTTTAAATTCCCTTTCGTGGAAAAAGTTTTATCCCTATTGTGGGGTCACCAGTACAGTATTTGTAGATATAGAACAAATAAGACAGATCTGGAGAAACCTAAATCTTCACATATTTGCTTAAAATTTGTTTCCACTTGTCAGGGGAATTGTATGCACAGTCGTGCACAAAGATATGCACATAATAGAACTCACATGAAAACTAGACATGCCCTAACTGCTGCACGTGGCATAACTTAAAAAAAAAATTGAAAACAGCAGCTTACTTTTTTTGGATTCTTTTTTCTGGACCCTCCAGCAAGCCTAGGTTTTTTCTTGTTTAGGAGGGGACTGGGCAGCTGTGTTTGCCATAATTAACCCTGTCTGTGCTGTGCAGGCATATCCTCATTATAAATTGTAACTAGATTTGAACACTCTCTGTCCTAACAAATGGTTGGGTTAGGTTAGGGTGTAGGTACTGGGCTCCTTGCACTGTATGTTAATGAGGACAGACCTAGGACAGGCTCACTCTAACATTATTCAAAAATCCTTGCAGTCAGCACATGAGAAATATGCAAGGTAAGAAATATTTTTGAAAAATGTAGGCAAGCTGTATGAATGGGAACACATAACAAACATAGCGGGGATTTCCTAAATGTGATGACAAAAGTGGAAATACATTTTAAGGAGTAAGTTGAAATTAGTAGTAATGGCTAATAAGTGCAAACAATATGCAAAAACCAAAAACAACCTGCTTATTGACCAGCATATCACAAGTGTGTAAAATGACTGTAAAAAGTATTTCAGGACCAGGATTACAGTATGAAAACTAAAATTAACAGAAATCAAAAGAAATGGGCTCTCTGACTGTTGGATCACTACACAGAGATGGCACTTAAACACTGTTTGAATCAGTATCACTGTAAAATGTGCAGCCAGTGACTGCAATGATCAAATCAGGAGACTAAACAAACTGAAAATGGTAATTTAAGTCTGAATACTTGCATACATTTTTTCTGAACTACAAAGCAAAAATCACACAATTCAGGAATCCAGGCAATAATAATGTATTGACTGTATGATTATCTGCACACTGGACATATCTGTGTGCATATATTCAGAGCACTTGCATTTGCTAATTGCATAATACTGTATGTCAATCAAGTTGCTCAAAACTAATACCAACTACATTTATTTATTTTATTATTTATTTCAGGTACTTATATAGCGCTGTCAATTTACGCAGCTCTTTACATATACATTGTACATTCACATCAGTCCCTGCCCTCAAGGAGCTTACAATCTAAGGTCCCTAACTCACATCCATACATACTAGGGGCAATTTAGACAGGATTCAATTAACCTACCAGCATGTCTTTGGAGTGTGGGAGGAAACCGGAGTACCCGGAGGAAACCCATGCAGGCACAGGGAGAACACGCAAACTCCAGGCAGGTAGTGTCATGGTTGGGATTCGAACCAGCAACCCTTCTTACTGTTGGTGAAAGTGCTATCCACTACACCACATTTAGGTAAGCCCATGAAAATGTAACCTATTACCACAATGTTAGTGCGATATGGTGATGTTATATATGAGATATATATCATGTTGTGATATATATCTCAGAGCACTTTAACTACAGTTTCATTGTCAATACTATCTCAATACTTTCATTGTCAATACTATCTCTGTTTAAACAGAATCCACATCCTCCAGAGAATCCATACACTGTGTACATGCAGTCTTTACAGAAAGCCAAGAACGGGGTGACAAAACAGTAGTAGCATTTATTTCCACATATCTGAAACAGTATGTTAGGCTCATTGAAAACAATTAATATCATTTGCACATTCTCCTACCTTCCTGTGAATGGTAATGTGTAAAAATTTGCCATCCTTCCATAAAAATCACTGAACAGAAAATTGCATTACAGTGTACTACAAAGGCAACAAAGCATCCAGAAGTTTAGGCCACTTAATTATACTGATTCTTATAAATAATACTATAAACATTTAAATTGATTCCAGTTTATGGTTATTTTCTGTCCAGAGCATACTCAATGAGATTATTTTATAATTAAGAGGAATAAAATAATAGAAAGGTTCTATGTGGCAGGTTTAAATTGCCTTATTAATTGCAATTATATGTTCCAATTGTGGTTCTGTGATGTTTCTGAAAAAACAGAAAGATGCTGCCTGCCAACGAGATATTGTACGTGTGAAAGAAAATGATCAATTGTTCTTGGGTGCTGTGATACAAGTGTAGCACCCTACTAGGTAGGTTGTAGGATGTATATAGTTAGTTAACAGGAGACTGGAGGTAAAATATAGCAGTTTTCCTCCTAACAAGAAGGCTAAATTGGTGCAGCTAGGGAGTTCTGTGTGTTTAACAAGTGTTATTGTATCTGCATTGACTCATCTGTATCCAAGCAGTTTTGGAAATTGTTGGATGGACAGGAGTGACTCATGCAAATCAGTAGCATGAGTATGAATGCCATGCCAGCCAATTACAGGCATAGGGGCCCCTGTGCATGCTGGGAAGGGGTATTTATATTCAGTGAGACACACAGGAAGGGGTCTTTGCCCAGAGAGGAATGTTCAGCTGAGGAGGGGGTGCTTTGCCCTGCTCAGCAACTACTGCCATGCGGCCTCAGGCTGGAGGCCTGGAAGCTGGAGAGCTGACCCATGTGTTCTGAAGAGCTGACTGAGGGGAGTCATACCAAAGAGGATCTGTTTGAGACTCCTGTGAGTACAGACTAAAGATCTTGGGGCCTGCCTACCCCTCTGCTAGGAAAGTTAGCTACAGGGTTCAGCAGAAAGGGAATACTGGCTAGTGTTGTGTAGGGCAACAGTCCATCCTTCTCACAGAGGACTTGCTCAAGAGTGTATGTTGCATCAAGTAGGAATTCCACAGTCGAATTAAAGAAGTTGTCCTCCATGTAATTAATCTGGAGTATCCCAGGAGTTTAGTCAAAGGTACTATTAACCTTCCTATGGCATGCTTCTTATCCCTGTCTAAGTTTTTTTTGCATTCCTATGTAATTATAGGGAGAAAAATGTGGTTCTGACAAATGTGAAGTGTCCACAAATCCTAATACATATAGCTCATTGTAATAGAAATCATTTTGTTTTCCTTCCAGCTTTATTATTGGTAGTGTTTGGACATCAGACCTTTCACAGATGGCTTCAATGTTTTGGCTGGTAATGGCTGAAGAGAAGTGCAGAGAGAAGCCATGTGTTATATATGCACAGTTGATATGTAAAACATCAGGATCACAGTATGCTATTTATAATACAGTATAGTGGCCAGCATTTCAAGAATTGGAAGCAATACTCACTTTTATATGTCATTGTTATAGGGACTATAGGGCAGCACATTCTGTGATCACATGCATAAGGGTAAGACTATCTTTAAAAATATCCAGAATCTTTACGGAATAAGTAATTTTGAAAAGGGGAAAAGATTGCCTAAAGTCTAAGTGTACTTTTCAAATACATGAACTCTTTTAATATGTGTAAAAATTCAAATTAAAATGCACTTCTGTGTTATGTCACGTTAAACCCAGGGTAGTGTAAATATTGCTCTGTTTGTAACCCCATGCTAGAAGTGAGTACCAGAAAGGTATCAGCTCCGCATATCTAATAAATTCAATATATTCCCTGACAGATGTTAACTTTTATTTCTACACTACAGTGCACTCATGCAAGCAGTAAATATAAGAATATACTTGCTGAATGCAGGTAGCCCCGTATGAGTCAAGCAAGAAAGGAGGACGCCATCGGAGCTTACACAAGGCTGAGGACTCTCTCTCTCTACTCATTTAACAATGTTGGGTGCCAGAAGCACCAACGTTGTCATTTGGTAGAAAGGGGACTGAGTCACATGCAACTGTGCAGGCCCATAAAAAAGTGAACCTGTTGCTTTGCCCTGCATTGAATGAATCGCAGATTTACTTTTACAACCTTATGCAGATAGAATGTGTGAAATTTTTCTTTGCCACATTATTTTGTATTTTGGAGGGGATGCTAACCTGCTAGGTACAATACTTTATCAAACTTTTTTTTTCTGTTTGAGTAGTGAAAAACATGCTGATTTATCCTTTGTGAAGTTCAGTGACAGATTGGGCAACACACAGACATCTCTGACATCTATGTATCTATGGGAATTTGGTTGGCAATTCCACAAATAGGTACCTACACTAAACTGCAAATTCTGGTTTGGGTAGGAATTACCTTTAAATACACTTTAGGCTTACTATGTTCCAATCAAAATAAAAACATAGAGTGCTTAAAATTATTTGCATTGGCATTTAAAACAAAAATTGACATGTACTTGCAATTGGTAGTAATGTTACATTGACATACTATTTACTACACTTATATAGTAAATTATTATTATACTGTATATGTATTATATAAATAAAATTTATAACACATTTACTGTAGGTTGTGAGAAGTTCTGTTTTGGAGAAAAATCCCACTATTCACAAAAGCTATATTCTGAGAAATGGTGTCATCGATGTACTAAAGTTAGTCTTACTAAATTAATGGGTCTCAATTTTCAGTCTGTGTTCTAGACACTCACAGGTCAGTATTTATCAAGGGATTTGGAAACTCCCAGACCAAATCCTGTTTTATGGAGTCTATTTATTAATTGGAAAAATGTTCTTTGTGACATTCACTAGAGAATTGTTATGCAGCTTGATGAAAGTAGGTCATGTGATTACTAATTATATAAGATCAGTAATTAGAATCATTTATTGTCTTCTTTCAAAAAAGTGGTTTAAACCTTTTCACCTTTCACTTTCTTGTAACAATAAAACATTTTTATCAGTATATAAAACGTTACATTTCCTTTTCATGTGCTCACTATATTACAGATGTATTAAATGTTTTTTCAGGTTAAGTTAAAAAAAGTGATTACATAAAAAAATAATATCATTACAAACAGCAGCACATTAAACCTATGACAGAACACAATATATAAAATGAATTTTGGAAAGGACTACCCAGACCCAAGCTTAGGCTGTCAATGATTTAGATGTGTGACAGGCAGACTCTGTTGGACTTATACAATAAAGAGTGTTAATTCTTAATTACAGTACACATAGCAGCTAAATTGAATTAAACCTGTGCCAATCTAACTTTAGTAAAATCTATTTTGATTGGTATAAAGTCCAATCAGGACTCAATGTCTCTGCCCTTTTTTGCTGCTCCTACTGCCTAAATGTTATGTTTTTTGTTTTTTATTTACTTAAAGTGCTTCTAAAGCCTAAATGTATTTTACCTTAAAGTTTATGTAAACCTGATTCAGGAAATTTGACCTAAGCACATACTGTATATCTGCTTCAAGTTCTCTGTCAACCAAGCTAAAACCAACCTGAGATTTGTGTAGGAAGGTTGCTATAAATAAATGAGCTGAGAGCTTAACTTGTTACAGCACAGCTATGCAAGTCTCTGCCTATGTGAATGGAGGGGGGGGGTGCCTTTCCTCCAATCAGCTGTCTTGACTGTATGCCAAGAATCCACTCCCAGTGGTGAACAGGAAGAGAAAATCTCTAACACGATGTGCACTTTCTAAATAATATAGCAAGCTGAAGACAGCAGATATACATGTAAGACTTATTTAGGTAGATTTGTTTAAACTCTGTCTATCATCTGAGGCCTGGTCAATTCACTGGGTATATGTGAGGGTTTACATCCACTTTAAGGAATTCCTTGTATTACGGTAAAAGATGTTTAGGTAGCAGTATGCCTCCTCACTTACCTGAGTCCCCACTCAATCCAGAGCCGTGCCCATCTGAAGTGGCTCTCCCCGCTCTCACAGGCTTTGCTGTGGCAGTGGGAGCAATTGGAAGATGTTACCCCTTTCATGTCCAGAGCATTTTTTACTATTTGGCATTGCGCTACTTTAACTGGCAATTGGGCAGTCATGCAACACTGTATATATATATGTATATAATTTGTTTCATACAAATAGAGCTTTCTTTTGGTGTAATTTGATTACCACTGGGTTTTACATTTTTTATTATATAAACAAAAAATAGTGAAAATTAAAAAAAAAAAAAACATATCCAATTGAAAAAAAAAATCAAATTTCTTCATAAATTTAGACCAAAATAAATTCTGCTACATATCTTTGGTAAAAAAAAAAACAACTTCCAATAAGTGTATATGCGAAAGATATAGCTTCTACAAACTATGGTATACATGCTGGAATTTTTATTATTTATTATTACTAGTAATGATGGTGATCAGTGACTTATAGTGGGACTATGATAGTGTGGCATACAATCGGATACTAACTGACACTGGGGGGAAATAACTGCCACTGACCTCACCAGTGACACTATGATAAGTTCTAATACTATACACTGTCACTGTACTAATGCCACTGGCTGGGAGGGGTGAACATCTAGGGGCAATGAAAGGGTTAACCGTGTGTCTAACAAGTGTAATGTGTGCTCCTTTTACTAAAAGATGTAGCTGATTTTTCTCCCTGCTTTGAAGGGCAAAAGAAACAGTCACATCATTGCTCTCTGTACAGAGCCCTGTGTTGTTAGTACACACAGGGCTCTGTGCTGTGATTCACTGAGCCAATCAGCAGGTCCTGGCCATAAATGACCCCTGAAATTTGCATTACTTACTACCGACCTTTGTAGGAGATGATGTGGGATCCTCCGCTCAAAGAGGGGCTTAAACCAGAGTGCTTGTGTCTCATTACCTCCAGGAAGAGCCCCAGGTGCTGGCTAAATGCTGATACACGTAGATGAGAACAAGAAGACCTGGACAGCCGCACACCGGAATGGATAAATCCATCTTTTTATTCAAAATACAGGATCATGGGGTACACAACACGACTGTGGGGTGGTACAAAAATATTTGACGCGTTTCGCACTTACACCAAGTGCTTACTCATGAGTAAGCACTTGGTGTAAGTGCAAAACGCATCAGTATATTTGTACAAGAGAAGAAAATATTACAGCGCACACATGCAAAAAAGACATTTACCTCCAGCAAGGCTAGTTTAAAACACCTAAACATTTTCAAAAAAACATTATAAAAAAATATGGGGATTTGGTCACACAATATTGCTATATGGTGCTAAGCCCACTTACTGCAACAAAGTACCCCATGATTAGTGGGTCCTACACTATCCATAGATTGGGAGATCCTGCTTCTCTAAACCATGAGAGCAATACACTCTTCTAAAATGGGAGAATCTTGAGGTCTCCACCCATGACACAATTGGACACTAATGAGAGGTACTTGTTTAGCTATTTTTGTACCACCCCACAGTCGTGTTGTGTACCCCATGATCCTGTATTTTTAATAAAAAGACGGCTTTATCCATTCCGGTGTGCGGCTGTCCAGGTCTTCTTGTTCTCTTCTACTGACCTTTGTACTCTGCATTACTATCTACTGACTCTTGAACTCTGTGTTATTCACTACTGACCCTTGTAGTCTATCACATTACTGTAGTGCTATTCCCGCAGGGGTTGCTGATTTTTACTGGTTCCTAAGCAGTAGAGAGGCCTTCCAGTCACCCAAGCAACATTTATTCTGACTCCATTAGTCTAGAGGTTTGTCTTTTTTGTAATTTATTGCTTGCAGAACTTGTAACAGGAGACAGATTAGAGCAAGGGACGCTCGGAAACAGTTAGTACTTAGCAATTAGAGGACAGTCTTCTCCTTAAGCAACGGTGAACACTGAACTGGTTGGCTGGGAATGCTTCTTTCTGGGGAAATACAGCCTCTTCTGGGCTTCAGACTATTTATCAGCGGCCCAACTGCCATCTGGGCACACCATCCTAGGGATTTGCTAGGCCCTTATCAATATTCAGGCTGGTAATTTGATTTCTCCTTCCCTAAGCTTTAGAAGCTTCTTCTAGAGGCAGAGGAAAGCAATCAAACCCCCCGGCTTGAGAAACCATGAACAAACCAGACCAAACAATCACTTCCCTACAGAAGGAGCCAAAAACTATATTTACCTAGCATCCTATGCTAGGAGGCTGCTACACTGCTGACCTCTGCACTTTACATTACTTACTACATACTACTATAAGCACTACGTAAACTGTTGGCGCTATATAAATCCTGTATAATAATAATAATAATACTGACCCCTGAAATATGTGTTATTTACTACTGACTTCCACGCTCTGCCTCATTTACTACTGACCCTTGCTAACTGACTATTAACCTCTAAACTCTGCATTACTTACTACTAACCCCTATACTTTGTAACATTTACTGCTGACCCTCAAACTATCCATTACTTACCACTGTCCTTTGAACTCTCAGTTACTTTCTATGGACCCTTGAACTCTGTCTTACTTAGTAATGACTCCAGTACTGTGCCAAAATGCCAAGATTCTATTTAAAGCTACAGCAAAGCCGAGTACTGGTCTTGATACTTTTCATTTGCACTAACAGTACTTGGACTCAGAAAAAGGGAACATTCTGAAAGCTTTACCTGAAAACGTAACTGTTAGTGCAAATAAAAAAAAATTATTACACACAATATTCAACTGCAAATAATCTAATATGATTACAGTCACATTTAAGCATTGCTAAAACTAAAATAGGTAGGACAAGTGTATATTTGTACAGTGACATCAACCTTAATGTTGGGGGTTATTTTCCCCCTACACTACAAGCCATGCACCATAAAATGACACCCACCATATTGACCATGCTGCCAGGTGTTTTCTTTTTGACGTGGCATCCTTCCTAACTATAAATACATACCTTGGTACCTCTTATTTGATGTGATTGTTTTGTATTTATATCGTGAATGCCTACCTCTTCCTCCAAAAGTCTGTGACTAATTGGTTCAGGGCATAGGGGCATGATTTTGTCAATGTGGCTCCAAATGGAGGTGTGATTTGTGGGTGTGGTCTGTAGGGTGTCCAAAAATGTAATTTTGAAAACCTGGGAACTTTACCTTAGCATTCTCAGTCTTTGGGGTTGAGTTAAAAAGAGCATCATTTAACCAGAAAGACTGAGGTCTGTAGCCCAGAAGAGTTACTGCAAAAGACAACTTTGGTAGAAAGGTGAGTAGTGTAGCCAGAACATGTTTTTGTTTTCACAGCATCTAGGGGATACTTATAAGTTTAGCCTGGAGCTGGCTTTTAAGAATTACAACTGAAAGGAAAACTATGTTGTATGAAGTATTGAGGTTGCTAATGCTGACCTCTAGTTTTGAAAATGCTAGCTCTTTGGCTGTAATGCCGATCTAATGGCTTAAATACTGTATCATTGACTTGAAACATGTATATAAATCAGAGTTCTTACTTTACTCCTACTTTGCTTGCTGCATTCTTGCTCTGGGTCAGTGACCCAGAAAGCACCAAAGATAGAGAACAAGCATTTTTATTGAGTTAAGGTGTGTATAATATTACTTATTGCTCTTTAAGTAACACATTTTTTGATCAACTTGGGCTTCTTCTTTATCCTAATCAGGGGGATTAGTGTAGGGGAAATAACAGACCAAACCAGGTTGCAGTATCAGTGCTGATAGGGGTTGCCTACTGGGTTTAACCCCTTCCAGACCAGCCGCCGCAGTTGTACTGCAGCAGGTTGGCTCCCCTGGGTGAAACAACGTTACCTTACATCGCTTCGCCTTTTGATCACTAGGGGGGCGTGTGCATCCGCGGCTCACTGTCGGAGCCGATGCGTGTGCCCAGCAGGTGCGAAGACCGCTGGGCACCTTCGACCGCTCGTAACAGAGCGAGAACCGGGATCTGTGTGTGTAAACACACAGATCCCGGTTCTCTCAGGGGAGAGGAGACAGATTGTGTGTTCATACTAAGTATGAACACTGATCTCTCTCTCTTCTCCTAGTCAGTTCCCCACAGTTAGAACACACCTAGGGAACACAGTTAACCCCTTGATCACTCCTGCCAGTGACATTTATACAGTAATCAGTGCATTTTTATAGCACTGATTGCTGTATAATTGTCAATGGTCCCAAAAATGTGCCAAAAGTGTGCGATGTGTCCCCCATAATGTCGCAGTCCCGATAAAAATTGCTGATCACTGCCATTACTAGTAAAAAAATAATAATAAAAAAAAATGCCATAAATCTATCCCCTATTTTGTAGACACTATAACTTTTGTGCAAAACAATCAATATACGCTTATTGTGATTTTTTTTACCAAAAATATGTAGAAGAATACATATCGGCCTAAACTGAGGAAACATTTTTTTTTGTTTTTTTAAATTTGGGATAATTATTATAACAAAAAGTAAAAGATAATGTGTTTTTTTCAAAATTGTTGCTCTACTTTTGTTTATAGCGCAAAAAATAAAAAACGGCAGAGGTGATCAAATACCACCAAAAGAAAGCTCTATTTGTGGGAAAAAAAAGGACATCAATTTTGTTTGGGTACAACGTCGCACGCAATTGTCAGTTAAAACAACGCTGTGCCGTATAGCAAAAAATGGCCTGGTTATTGAGCAGCCAAATCTTCTGGGGCTGAAGTGGTTAAATTAGCTCATATATTTGGTAAATTAACTCTTTTGGCCCTCAGGCATCAATACATGCTTAATGCAGGCATGTCAAATGCCAATGAAACATTGGACCAAACTGAGTGGAATTAATCTTCTACGGGCCATGTTATGTCTGCTACGGGCCACATGTAGTTAATTTTAAAAAAAATTGTACTGCTTTGGTAATTAACATCATCAAATTAATTGTAACTTCCAGCAGTTTATTCCAGAAAAGGGGTCCATAAAACGTTTTCTGAAGTATTCAGCTGCAAAATGCCTTTATCAAGCAAGTGTAGTCTTTATCAATTAGAGGACAGCTGGAGTCTCATTCAGTTTAAATCCGTAAAACAGCTGAGGGTTGCCGAGAAGGAGCGAGGGGGCTGCGTGCCACCAAATAACATCAGACTGACATGCTTAATTGGTTTTAGGTAAAGTGCAATGGATATAAGTTTTATACCTATACCTTTCATGGTTCTTAGGGTATACCAATAAAGCTGACCCTTGAGTGCTGTATATTCAGATACACAACGGTAAAATTCTTCCAGTATTTACGTGTAACATATTTGCATTACATTAAATGATTTGTAGTCATAGAGGCATATGTAATTTTCATTGTCCAGGCAACGATTTTACTTGCATTGCTCAGTGTGCTTCTGATCTATCTTAACCATTGTTCATTCTGTTATGGAGTATAACATATCTATACAATGTCACTCTTGCTCAATCCACAAATACATTCCACAAGGACTTGTTCAATCGAGGCCTGAATGCACAAAGCTCTAGTAAACCGTATTACAGCTTAACCCCATTTAGATACTATTGTCTTCAGTTAGTTTTAATGGTCTTGTTGAACCCTGGATCTGCTGTTACTTTCATGAATATACATTTACATTACAAATCAGTTCCTGTTATACAATGTTAATATGAATGTATGTATGAGGTGCTTTATATAAATTGCTTTGTGTTCAATTAGTACAAAAGTGAAAAGGTTACAAAACCTGCCTATTCTAATTAGCGAAAGGCTATGTAGTATCAGGACGAATGGATAAAAACTTAGGGTTAAAGCATATGCAGCTTACTGAAGTAATAATAATTATAATCCCCTTTCCACGCCCCGTTCTAATTTACGGCTTGCAGTAAAAAAAAAATAAAAATAAAAAAACTTGTTTTAACCACTTGACAACTGGGCACTTAAACCCCCCTCGTGACCAGACCAATTTTCAGCTTTCAGCGCTCTCACACTTTGAATGACAATTACTCAGTCATGTAATACTGTACCCAAATGAATTTTTTGTCCTTTTTTCATACAAATAGAGCTTTATTTTGGTGGTATTTGATCACCTCTGGGTTTTTTATTTTTTGCGCTATAAATGAAAAAAGACCGAAAATTTTGAAAAAAAAAACGCATTTTTCTTTGTTTCTGTGATAAAATTTTGCAAATTAGTAATTTTTCTTCATAAATTTTGGCCACAATTTATACTGCTACATATCTTTGGTAAAAATAACCCAAATTAGTGGATATTATTTGGTCTTTGTGAAAGTTAGAGAGTCTACAAGTTATGGTGCAAATCATAAAAAATTGATCACATCTGAAGTACTGGTGGCCTATCTCATTTCAAAGTAGACATTCCAAGGTATTTAGTAAGATGTATGGTGAGGTTTTTGATGGTGTCATTTTTTCCCACAATTCTTTGCAAAATGAAGATTTTTTTTTTTTTCCCCACAAAATTGTCATTGTAATAGGTTATTTCTCTCACATGGCATGTGTATACCACAAATGACACCCCAAAATACATTCTGCTACTCCTCCTGAGTATGGGGATACCACATGTGTGAGACTTTTTCACAGCCTGGCCACATAGAGAGGCCCAACATGCAGGGAGCGCCATCACGTGTTCTAGGAGCATAAATTACACATCTGACTTGTTGACTACCTATTACACTTTTGAAGGCCCTGGAGAACCAGGACAATGACATGTGACACTGACGTGGCACTGATGACAAATGGCACTGATACGTGGCACTGATGTGGCACTGATGACAGATGGCACTGATACGTGGCACTGACACTGATGTGGCACTGATGACAGATGGCACTAATACATGGCACTGATGACAGATGGCACTAATACGTGACACTGATGACAGATGGCACTAATACGTGGCACTGACAGATGGCACTAATACGTGGCACTGATGACAGATGGCACTAATACGTGGCACTGATGACACTGATGCCCATTCTACTTATCTAAAGCCATGATCACATGATCCTTCAGTCCCAAGTCTTCTCTTTTCCTTTGTTCATATCAGACCTAGTCCTTCTTCAGGTTCTAACCTCACTTCCTGCATGATCTGGACACTTCCTATTGGCTGTCCATCAGCAGGGTCCTCTCATAATGCAGAAGAGGTGAGAGACCTCATTGCAAGTAGGGTGGTAGGTGATCGGCCAGTGAAGATCCACCTTTTCCAGGTGCAGTTTAATGCCAGCGAGGGGCAAGGTGAGTGTAAGCTGTTTCACAAGGTAAGAAAAAATAAAGACCCTACATAATGGGTTAGAGGGGAATACCAAGAAGCGATAGGGGTCTTATTTGGCTTATTGTTCTTATTTGGCTTATTGGTCTTATGGGATGTGCTTAACCACCCCCTACTAGCTATGGTAGTAAAATGAACGCTAGAGGGAGCAGTCCTTTCTAATGTATGTTTATAAACATCCTTTTTGTGTATATTGGTACGTGCATCTTCACACCTCTGCCAAAACTATGGACACTATACTGTTAACATATTCCTAAAAGCAACAAAATACGTATAAAACAATAGATATCTGACCTCTGATTTCAATGTAAAGTTAATAATTCTCAAAAATTTCAACAAAGACTCTAAAGTTAGGGTTCAGTTGGTTTCTAACAGTTTAAAAACACCTGCTTTGTGTTTACATGGGCTGGCAACCTGCCAAGAAAAAAGTCAAGTGTTGTGTATTTTTAAGCTGATTTTCTCCACAATGCTTAAAGTGGATGTAAACCCTCACATATACCCAGTGAAGTGAACAGCCTCAGATGATACACAAAGATGAAACAAATCTTTCTACATTAGTTTTACTTGTATATGTGCTAAAACAGTGTTCTACTTTCTAGGCTGTTTAGAAAGTGCACATCGTGTTAGAATTTTCTCTTCCTGTTTCACCACTGGGTGCAGATTCTTGGCATACACTGTGTGCCAACTGATTGGAGGAAAGGCACACACCCCTTCTCCACATAGGCAGAGGAAGGAAGGGATGTGCAGAGCTGTGCTGTGAAAAGATCAGCTGTCTGCTAATCTATTTCTATGCACCATTCCGGACACAAATTTCAGGCTGGTTTTATCTCGGTTGTCGGAGAGTTTGTCAGAAGTTATCATGCTGATAACAGAAGAACCAAGCAGCAGAAAGACAGAGGACTTAGGGCTTTGGAGAGAGATAAGCAAACACTACAGATATATGTGCCCAGGTCAAATTTCATGAATAGGGTTTACATCCACTTACATACAGAGATGCTTTAAAGAGCCTTGGGACTCCTCAGCAAACATCCCTCTAACCTTCTTCCTCTGACAGTTTTCTTTCTGAAATCAAGTTTACTGCCAGGTATGTTTCTCTGTATGATCTAGGGTAATATTATAACTGTGATATGTTTAAAGTATTAACAGCTTAATGCCAAACATCCTAATTTTTTGGGGAAATTAAGTAGTTCCTCTTATTGTACATAACTGTTCCCAAAGAGGAAGAGAAGGAGCTATCATAATTGTCCACCTCACAGCTATTGCTTTCATGGCTCTGAAGAGTTCCACTTCAAGGGACTTTAGACTAATAAGGTCAATGTTTCCTATATAAAATGCCAAACAGGCATCACTCTGGGTTGTGAGGTACATTATTCTCTATCAGAAAGTGTGTAACTTGCCTCCAGAAACTGGTAATGGGGGGCTTTCCCAAACCATATGTTTAAATTCAATCTGTGAATCCAGATATCTCAGGCAATCTGCATCTGACAGACAGTAAAACTGGTCACAGATGCAGGGGCATAGATAAGGGGGGGTCAGTGGTGTTCAAACCCCCCCAGAGCATCCTGGCAAAATGCCCAGACAGTGTCCCTGCTCTTTAGCCTCAGCATCAGCACAGTAGAAGCAATCAGAGTATCAGAGTGCAGCAGCGAGCCCTCTTCTATTGTGCCCCATCCCCTCAGTTTAATAAGGTGTCCCCCTGAAAAGCATGAAATTACTGCGAGGTCTCAGATGCCGGCAATTGACAGTGCACAGTTGAGGGAACTCCTATACTCCTCCTCGATGTATCATATGACACAGCTGAAGGGAGACAGGGGATGCAGAAGTTTTCCTACTTCTGTGCCATGCTGAATCTGAGGTCTGGTAAGTGGGGAGGCATCAATTTTCTGTTTTAGGAAGGAGGAAACAAGAATTCCAGTCTGGGGGAGTTTCTTTTGGTGGGGGGGGGGTTCAGGAAAGGGGGGGGTTTGCTTTTGGAGAAGGGGGGGTTCTTTTAGAGAATTTTACGGGGGGTGGTTAATGGCAGGGATTTGCTTCTGGGAGGGAGTTTGATTGGATGAAGGGAGATTTTCTTCATAATTAGAAATCTTTGCTGTGGGAGAGGGTATTGACTGAGGGAGATATTTTTGCTTTGGTGGGTCGGTTTAGAGACAGGGGGGTTTAATTTTTGGGGAGATATTTGAGGGAGGGAGATATTTTACAATGGGAATCTTTACTTGGGGAGAGAGGGTTCTTAGGAGGGAAAGGGGGATTTTTTTTCCTTTAAAAGTGATATTTGTTTTTTTAATTATACTTACCTAGGTGGATGGAGTATCGATCCAATGTTGCATCTGTCCCCAGCTGCTTCTAAGCCCAACAACAGAGCGATCAAAGACCGCTGATTACTCAGTTCTCAGCCTTCAGTGAGCAAGGAGTGGTGACTGTCAGTCCCTGGCTCTGCCCACCTCCCCCAAGCTCACTGGAATGCCAATCTGTGGAGGGGGCAGGAGTGGCTGGCTCAAGGGCTCTGCGGTTCACTGAGAGGCTGAGTGAGCTGCTGGGTGAATCCTGACTTTAAAGTTAGGATCTTTCCACAGCCTGGACCTGCTGAGCGATGTCAGCTGACAGTGGGCTATAGCTGACTGTTGGCTAAAAATGGGTCATAAAAGTGCAGAACGAACTGCACTCCTCCCCAGGAGAAGCACAGACAAGCAGTATGCTGTCCCTTCAGAGCCCATGCACCAGTGACATCACCGGCTGCTTTCCATGTGAGTATCTCCTAAACACCACAAGTTTAGAAGATATTCACTATACCTACAGATAAGCATTATTAGAGGCTTACTTGAAGGTACAAGTTCAAAAGCTGGGTTTGCTACAGTTTAAGACTGAATAAAAGCAAACCATATTGACCAGGTGCAAAGGGCACCATCCTGTGGTAGGCAGTGCACAATATTTTTTATTTTTTCATCTCTTAAAACATTTCATAAAATTTCTTAGGACACATTTTTTTAAGATTTAAATAAATCACTGAATTTACTGCCCACCACAATATGTTGCCCCTTGCATCTGCTCAACTTGCACAGTAAGGTTAGCTAAAATCCAGTCTTGGGTCTCATTCATATATCCTACATGACCATGGTGCAGCAAGTATACTGCAAATACCTTCACCCGGGATCAGATGTTCTAATATCTGCTCAGCCTGTACACCTGAGTGATGGGCTGAAAAGAGCCAAGGCTGTCTGCTGCTGTAAACATGTATCCACCTGTATCTGCACATCCAGTGGTTACCTGCAGGTAGGGATACATTTTTGCCATTGGATAAAATTTCTCTTCATCCAGGGTCAGAAATTTGTCCCTAACAGCAGGTAACCACTGTGACCCACAGTTTGTTAGTGTGTCTCTCAGGCTTAATCAATGTGGGGAGTAATGTAGATGATACCGAATGTGCTGCAGATGTGCCGGTGAGGGATGGAGCTCATCCCAGCTCCTGTAGTCACTGAAGGGAAGAGAGAGAAAAAAATCCCTGGTGCCACACATCTACGGAGTCCTATGTTAATGTAGTAGTGATGGGAGAGACCTCAGCCTGGGTTCCCACCAGGCCACACTCCAATGTGTTTTGCTTTGTCCCCTGGAGCTTAAACATGGGGACCACTGGATGTGCAGATACATGTTAACAGCAGTGGATCTTTTCAGCCCATCGCTCAGGTGAACAGGCTGAGCAGCTGACAAAAATTGGAACATCTGGGATCCTGACTGTAGGTATGCATGGTATATTTGCCATTCCATGGCCAATTAGAGCATATGAATGAGATCTAAAGCCTGGTTCACACGGTAAGGTTTTTTTTAGTTCAACCCAGCAGGCTGAAAGAAAAAAAAAAACTAGGGAGCTTAGGAAGAGCTCGCTGTACTAATGAGTACACTACTGCACCACAACTGGGTGCATTGCGTTCTATTCAGTTGAATGGGGATCATTTTTGCTGCACTACATTGCAAAATCTCATGGCCCCACTCTGCTTTCACATGTTTTTACCATACCTCCCCCAACATAAAAGTGTAAATGATGCCTTTAAGTTTGAAAGACCTGAACCCCCAGGAAAAAAATTATCTACGGCCCTGCACAGATGGGTTGTTTTTTTCATAGAACCAGCGGAATTAATGAAAAAAACTGACTCAATTCTCCCATCCATATATTTGAGGTGGAAGTGGGAATCCTCCCCGCTGTGTCTTTGTATTCTGACATTCTGACATAGGGAGACTTCCCCACAGTCAGAATACATAGTTCAGCACTGCAGAAAATATCCAAAAGGGCAGTTGTACGGATGTCGATTGACTTTTGTACAGCTACCCTGTCCATACATGGTTTGAAATTCAGCTTGCTGAACCAGTGGATTTTTGATCTATGTATGGCTGACTTTATACTCACCTTGACTAAGCACCTTGTTTCTGCAGCACCTCAGATAGCAAGGATAACTTGCCACAAATTTGTTGCACTGTTGTATTGTAAGTCTTGTTAACTTGTTGAACATTTTCACTGGCAGATGTACACTTGAAGAGCACTTGAAGCACAAGTTCTAGTTGACACTTTTCCAATTTGTAGCAAATTTGCGTGGCAAATCTCTAGCAAGAGCAAAGTTGCAGTGGTGAGTCTACAGCAAGAGCTCTGCAAGTCAAAATGTCCCCTGTGGTGGAATGATTATTGCACAATATAACTGAACCAGAGCTTGCAGCAGACTCGCAGAATGTTTGCAAATAAAGTTGATCTGGAGTCATGCAATGTAGACTTGCTGCAATTGTGCAACAAACTTGTCAAGCCTGACAAGTCTTAGCAAGTAATTTTCCAATGTGCAGCTCAACTGCTTGCTATCTAGGCAGTTGGCGACACTATCCAACACTTCTAAGTAAAAGAGAGCAAGCATGTAACCTTCTTTCCTGTTACAGTGCTTGGGCCTAGCAGATAATCAATAGGCCTGAGTACTGTCACATGACAGAGGAAGTGACATCGTGCCTTGCCTATTACAAAAATGGAATTTTGGGGAATAGTGGTCTTGCCTTCAGAGGTGCAGAAAATTTAGTACATCATTTACCTTGTATGTGTAACTTAAGAATTGAACTTACTAGATGTATAATCCATGTCACTCTAGGTCAGAGGTTTGACTGAGATTTAGCTAGTGTGTCAGGATGGGCATGCCAGTAGAAAGGATGGCTCTTCTGGGCAGACTTCTGGGCAGACTTCTGTGCAGCTTCACAGGCTAATCCACATTTCTTCTCATAGACATAGGAATTTTGCACATGCTAATATTTAAGCGCATGCAAATATTTGTGCACGCGCGAATGCGTACTTCCAATGCGCATTCACGTGTATGTCAGCATGCTCACGTGCACCTGTGACAGATAGAGGCACCAAATGGGTTAGTTAAATTGAGCCAGTGCTCTGGTTCAGTGCTGCTTTGTCTTCAGCCTACTGTGTTCTGAGAACCTGTGATCCTGTAATCTGTTTCCAGTTACTGACCCTGCTTGTCTGACTGCTCCCTAAACTCTGTATCAACCTTGACTTGTCTTCTGACCACCGTTTCTGCCTGCTCCATTTGCTACTGTTCCATTGATCAGCTCCTGACCTGGTCTGTACCTTGACCACGCTCCTGCTTGTGCCCTGTACCTGATCTGTCTTACCAGTGTATGACCTGGCTTGCCTGACTCTGCTATTCCTTCTGCTGTTGCCAGGACAGACCTGTCTACCAGCTGTGCCTGCTTACCCACTGTCTGTTACCAGTATACACATTGCCTTGCCAGTACCAGTCTGCTTCTGCCTGCTGCTCACCAGCTGCCACCCTGCCTGCTTCACTGAAGACCTCTGGTGATCACACTGCCTGTCGTGGACACCTGCTCTGCTAGCAAGACTTACAGGCACTCGTGCCACTCTGCACTCTTGTGCCTTCTGTTTACACTATTAGGGGCTCTGAGTCAAAGGTTTACGAGAGGCCTTCCTTGTTATATCAGGCTCTGCTACCAGGTATTGGGACATAGTGATTCAGGGGTGGTTTTGTAAGCATTATCAAAGTTAAGGTGCCAAATATGAACCCCAATTATCGTCAATGTGAGCAGAATGTTAGGAATCTGTAATTGCCATTTTCTAGGCTAATAGGCAAATAAATGGCATGGGGGGGCTGGGCACTGCCCTGGGCAACATGTACCACAGCAAAAAAAAAACAATTCTGTTTGGCGGGAAGCAGCAATTTTAATAACGCTTAACCACTTCAATACAGGGCACTTTCACCCCCTTCCTGCCCAGGCCAATTATTCAGCTTTCAGCCCTGTTAAATTTTGAATGACAATTGTGCAGTCATGCAACACTGTACTAATTCAAAATTTTTATCATTTTTTTTCCACAAATAGAGCTTTATTTGGTGATATTTTATCACCACTGGGTTTTTTATTTTTTGCGCTACAAATAAAAAATACAGAGCATTGTGATAAAAAATATGTTTTTCTTCCTTTCTATTATAAAACTTTGTAAATAAGTAATTTTTCTCCTTCACTGATGAGCACTAATGAGGCTGCACTGACAGGCACTGATGAGACGGTACAGATGGGCACTGATGAGGTGGCACTGATAAGCACCACTGATGGGCAATGATATGCAGCACTGATGGGTGGGCACTGATAGGTGGCACTGATGGGCACTTTTAGGTAACACTGATAGGCAGCACTGATGGGCACTTATAGGTGGCACTCATGGGCACTGACAGGCACTGATGGATGGCACTGATGGGCACTACTGATGGGCACTGATAGATGGCACTGATAGGCAGCACTGGTTAGGAGGCACTGACAGGCAATCACTGATGGGAATAGATTGGCGTTTCTAATGGGCACTGATTGGCATCCCTTGTGGGCTCTAGTGGGCATGCCTGGTGGGCTCTAATGGGTATTCCTGGTGGGATCTAGTGGGCATCCTTGGTGGGCTCTAGTGGGCACCCTCGATGGGTCTGCACTAAGAATCAATGCGCTCTCCCCTGTCAGGAGAGCAGCTGATCGGCTTTCCTCTACTCGTGCCTTGTCAGCAACAGTAGAGGAAAAGCCGATAAATGGCACTTCCTGGTTAACATGTGATGAGCTGTGATTGGACATGGCTGATCACATGGTAAAGAGCCTACATCATAGGCTCTTTACAGGGATTGGAGATGCGATGTGCCAGACTGACATACCACACTACAGATCGCCGCAGTGCGTGCCTCCAGTCGCGTGCTAGCGACTTATCCTGCTGGACATCATATGACACCCAGTCGGGTTAATTCAACCACTTTCCGGCTGTCATTCTGCTTTATGGTGGGCGGGAAGTGGTTAACTAAAACATTAACAATGCTAAATTAATTTAAACAACATGCCTGGGGGATGCCCTTAACCTGTCAGTGAAATATGATGTATAGAATCTACTACAGCAAAACTAACATTTACAAAGGAAATAATGCTGTTTAAATTGCCAGTAAATGACAGCTCCTGGCTGCTTTGGTATCTGTAAATGAGGGAGACACAAAAAAATAAAAACAAACCAGTGTGGGGTTCTCCATAAAACATATTACTTATCCTTTTATCCTTAATGAAGGTCTGTTATGGATGTTAAAGGGGACCATATGCATTAAAAAAGGTAGGGTCCCATGCAACTCCATACCAGACCCTTCAGGTCTGGCATAGATTTTAGAGTGAACTCTATGCAAAAAACAAGCAAAAAGTGTAGGGTCACCCTGAAAATCCATACCAGATCCTTATCCAAGCATGCAAACTTGATGGACAGGAAAGGATAGGAGTTTATGCTCATCTTCCCTCTCCTGAACCATACCAGTGCACACACCCTGAACATTGGGAGGGCAACTTGTTGGGAGTCACCCCCTAGCAAATCACCTTGTCCCCATGTTAAAGAAAACAAGGGCCTCTTCCCCACAACCCTGCTCAGTGGCTGTGGGGGTCTGTGGATGGAGGGCCTCCCAGAATCTGGAAACACCCTTACATATAAGGGGGAGGACTATATGCTGCCCCCCCCCCTAAGGTAATGAGTACCCCTACTCATTCACACAAAAAATATAAACAGTAAATAAAGACACACACATTTTGACAAGTATTTTATTAAAATTAAAAAAACAAAAATGTCCCATGATGTTAATTTATCATTAATTATATTGCCCAGTGATTCAGATCCTTGTCAATCACAATGAACAACACATCCAATCGTTTTTCCCACTAGTCATTAAGGACAGCTTCTGGGCCCTTCCACTAAATGTAAACAAAGGGGAAGGGATCTCCTAGGGGACATCATTGACCAAATATGGACTTGACCATTTTTGGTCAATGACATCATAGGGAATCTCCCATGTATTTAACCAACTTGTCAAAAGTGTGTCTTTATTTACTATTTATATATTCTTGTGATTAGGTACCCCTTACTCATTCACACGAGGAGGCAGTATCTGAAAATCTAGATTTTGCTAAGCCCTCACCTGCAGACCCCCCATAACCACTGGTCCAGAGTGGTCAGCGGGCACTGGCACCCTAACAGCTATGAGCCCAGAGCAGAGAGCGGTCACATTTAGCAGTGGTAGTTCCCCTGCTAGTTTCACTTTCCGCTGCAGCCGGAGGTTTACCCATTAAGTTGGGCTATTTGCTAAACCTCTGAACAAGCAAAAATTGGTTCAGACATGGGTTTTGATCAAACTGGCTGCTCATCCTGCGTTCAGCATGCTACTCAGTCTACAAATCTTGTAGTATGGCTAGATAGGCTGTACCCAAGGACAAACTCTAAGTAGTCTAAATTAAAGGTCCTCTTGAAGAATGCCAGGGAGAGACTTATGAATGAACTTCTAAAGGCACTTCTCACAAGAAAGTTAGTACCTAGTACCTGTTCTGCTTTCATTTTAAAACATAATTCCTGGTAATTTAATTGCTCCCCAACACCCAATCCTTTACTAAAGCTTAAGCTTTGGCAGCTGGAAACATGGATGTGAATGTGCATAAATAAATGAAAGACAAAATTTCTCATAATCATAATCTCATAATCTCATAAAATGGTAAATTACATGAATGATTATAGTGTATTTATTTCTTTTACAGAAATATTTCAATATATTTCTTGCAAACTCTGAAATGTTGAGATGCAACATCTTGTGCCCTCCAGCCTTATCAGAGATTACACAAAATATTTATTTTTCAACGGAATAGCCGATTATACATTCTAAATGCGTTGAAGTTCCATCCACCACAAACAAAGGCTAATTACAATTGATGGACTCTCTCCCACCAATTGTACACATAGATCATCTCAGCTGAATCTATCAAGGTGCATTCACTGTTTTACACATGGCAGAGAAAATGCAATGAAACCAAGTCAAGAAAATTGCTGTTGATTCAGTGAGAAACACTTAATATGACTGCATTCATTATAGACCCATTCTTTTTCTAAGAAAACGAACATTTTGTGTCACAAGTTTGATTGCAGCCAGTTGTTTATGCAAATTATATCTTACAAAGCAGCAAGAGTGATGGAGCTAGGAGTATGAATGAGCGAACAGCAATACAGTAAATGGAACAGGGAGTTTTTGTAGCAGAGTGCACCTTTTAAATAAATAGAGTTATTAACATAAAATAGACCACTTACATATTGTATGTATTTTTCAGATCTGTAAATATGAAGAAATAAATGTAAAGTGAAATCTATATACCCATAGAGTATGTTTTTTTTGAGGGTATAGTATAAATAAACATGAATAGTGGTAAACTCCAGAGTAGGTAGGCAATCTGCTTATCCACTTGCAAATGTGGTATTGAAAATACAATACATCAGTACAGCAAAACTGTAATGATGGCACAGACTACTAGGGATGCAAGTTGTAAGATGTAAGTTCAACTCGAGCATCGGGTGATCAGTTGTTCTAAAACAAACCGAACATATGGGGCGTTCGCGGAAAATTAGAGCGTTGCGGAAAATCCCATAATGCACTGCAAGATCGCAGTGCATTGCTGTATGATGATTGGCCAAAGCATGCACCTGACCTGCATGCTTTGGCCAATCACAGCTGAGAGAGCTATGATTGGCCAAAGGCAGATAGCCTTTGGCCAATCATGGCTCAGGAGGACTAAGTCCACGCCCCACACTATATAAGGCTGCTTACATGAGTGAGCATAGAGTGGCCGTGTGTAGTGTTGTTGGCGTGGACAGCTTGAGTTAGATTAAGCAGGCAGGTTATTCAGTTAGTGGCAGTGTATTTGATATATATATATATATATATATATATATATATATATATACAGTGGGGACGGAAAGTATTCAGACCCCCTTATTTGTTATACTGCAGCCATTCGCTAAAATCATTTAAGTTCATTTTTTTTCCTCATTAATGTACACAAAGCACCCCATATTGACAGAAAAACACAGAATTGTTGACATTTTTGTAGATTTATTAAAAAAGAAAAACTGAAATATCACATGGTCCTAAGTATTCAGACCCTTTGCTCAGTATTTTGTAGAAGCACCCTTTTGATCTAATACTGCCATGAGTCTTTTTGGGAAAGATGCAACAAGTTTTTCACACCTGGATTTGGGGATGCTTTGCCATTCCTCCTTGCAGATCCTCTCCAGTTCTGTCAGGTTGGATGGTAAACGTTGTTGGACAGCCATTTTTAGGTCTCTCCAGAGATGCTCAATTGGGTTTAAGTCAGGGTTCTGGCTGGGCCATTCAAGAACAGTCACGTGAAGCCACTCCTTCGTTATTTTAGCTGTGTGCTTAGGGTCATTGTCTTGTTGGAAAGTAAGCCTTTGGCCCAGTCTGAGATCCTGAGCACTCTGGAGAAGGTTTTCATCCAGGATATGTACTCATCTTTCCCTCGATTACAACCAGTCGCCCTGTCCCTGAAGCTGAAAAACACCCCCACAGCATGATGCTGCCATCACCATGCTTCACTGTTGGGACTGTAATGGACAGGTGATGAGCAGTGCCTGGTTTTCTCCACACATACTACTTAGAATTAAGGCCAAAAAGTTCTATCTTGGTCTCATCAGACCAGAGAATTTTATTTCTCACCATCTTGGAGTTCTTCAGGTGTTTTTTTAGCAAACTCCATGTGGGCTTTCATGTATCTTGCACTGAGGAGAGGCTTCCGTCAGGCCACTCTGCCATAAAGCCCTGACTGATGGAGGGCTGTAGTGATTGTTGACTTTCTACAACTTTCTCCCATCTCCCGACTGCATCTCTGGAGCTCAACCACAGTGATCTTTGGGTTCTTCTTTACCTCTCTCACCAAGGCTCTTCTCCCCCGATAGCTCAGTTTGGCCGGATGGCCAGCTCTAGGAAGGGTTCTGGTCATCCCAAACGTCTTCTATTTAAGGATTATGGAGGCCACTGTGCTCTTAGGAACCTTAAGTGCAGCAGAAATTTTTTTGTAACCTTGGCCAGATCTGTGCCTTGCCACAATTCTGTCTCTGAGCTCTTCAGGCAGTTTTCATTGACCTCATGATTCTCATTTGCTCTGACATGCACTGTGAGCTGTAAGGTCTTATATAGACAGGTGTGTGGCTTTCCTAATCAAGTCTAATCAGTATAATCAAACACAGCTGGACTCAAATGAAGGTGTAGAACCATCTCAAGGATGATCAGAAGAAATGGACAGCACCTGAGTTAAATATATGAGTGTCACAGCAAAGGGTCTGAATACTTAGGACCATGTGATATTTCAGTTTTTCTTTTTTAATAAATCTGCAAAAAAGTCAACAATCCTGTGTTTCTGTCAATATGGGGTGCTGTGTGTATATTAATGAGGAAAAAAAATGAACTTAAATGATTTTAGAAAATGGCTGCAATATAACAAAGAGTGAAAAATTTAAGGGGGTCTGAACACTTTCCATCCCCACTGTGTATATATATATATATATATATATATATATATATATATATATATATATATATATATATATATATATATATATATATATATATATATATACTCTATATCCAGTGTAGCCTATATCTACAGTGCAATCTGTGGTGTACTGTTTCTAATGTTTCTAATACACTTCAGGCGTTGTATTAATATAAATAAATAAATATAAATATATATATATATATATATATATATATATATATATATACTCTGCATTCAGTGTAGCTTATATCTGCATTGCATTCCGTGGTGTACAGTTGCTAATACACTTCAGGCGGTGTACACAGTATCTAATACAGTGTGTACAGTTTCCACTACACTTCTGGCAGTGTACACAGTATATAATACAGTGCAGCCATTGTACAGTTGCTAATACAGTGCAGGCGGTGTACACAGTATTTAATACAGTGTGTACAGTTTCTAATAGACGTCAGACCGTATATTAATATATATTAATATATATGTAATTACAACTTTTGATGTAATATTTCACAGCAGGGCCCGTTCCAGCACCCAACATGAGTATCTGTGAGGGGTTACAGTGTTGTTGCACCACCACCTAAGGCCCAATTTTTCTGCCCCTGTTTAGAAGGGGCATGTAATTACAATTCTTGATATAATATTTCACAGCAGGGCCCGTTCCTGCACCCAACAAGAGTAACTGTGAGGGCTTAGTGTTCTGGTACAATCAACACCTAAGGCCTAATTTCTTGCAGGGTATACAGGGCAGACCGTATAGTATTTATATTGCTGTTCAGAGTATATAGTGCCTGGGGGCCTGAGGGATCCACATGCCATTTTTTTTTAAATTTGGGTGTGGGGTTCCCTTTAATATCCATACCAGACCTGAAGGGCCTGGTATGGATTTTGGGGGGGACATCCCCGCCATTTTTTTTGGTATTTTTATCTATATTATATTATCTATATTGCCGGGATCCGACAATACATTACAGCGAGCAGTTTTAAACAACATTTTTTCTTTAGAAATGTCATTTTGCTGTGGCACTGTTATAAACATGGGAAAGATGCGCTACTTTACAAACATACTAAGGACACCCCCCAGGCACAATATTTAAAGGAATATTTCAATTTTATTGTTTCACTTTAAGCATTATTAGACCCCTTTCACACTGAGGCATTTTTCAGGCGCTTTTGGGATAACAATAGCACCTGTAAAGCACCTGAAAAACACCTCCCCTGCAGTCTCAGTGTGAAAACCGGAGGCGATGTGCTGGCAGGACGTTAAAAAGACTCCTGCAAGCAACATCTTTGGAGCGATGAAAGAGTGGTGTACTGCTCTTAAACCGCTTCTGCCCATTAGACTGAATGGGCACCGCTGCCAAACCACCTCTGCAGAGGCGCTTTGCAGGTCGTTTTACCCCTTTTTTCGGCCGCTAGCGGAGGTTAAAAGCGGCCTTAAAATCACTGCTCCCAAAAAAGCGACCGTTTTGCATTGATACATGTCCCCTGGGGCAGGAACCGGGTCCCCAAACACTTTTTATGGTAATAACTTGCATATAAGCCTTTAAAATTAGCACTTTTGATTTTTCACGCTTGTAGACTTTAATGGTGTTCATGTGTTCAAACTAATTTTTTGCCTGTTCGCATGTTCTGCTGCGAACCGAACCAGGGGGTGTTCAGCTCATCCCTACAGACTACCAATGCACTGTTTAATTGGGCAACTATGTGGCAAAAGAGGTTAAGCCCTGGTTCACATTGCAGTGATTTGGCATGCGATTTGACATGTCAAATCGCACCTCATGGCAAATAACTCTCTGAGGATCTGAAAAAAGAATTGTTGCTCCACATAAAGATGTCCTAGGCTATAAGAAGATTGCCAAGACCCTGATGCGGAGCTGCAGCACAGTGGCCAAGACCATACAGCAGTTTAACAGGACAAGTTCCACTGAGAACAGGCCTCATCATGATCGACCAAAGCAGTTGAGTGCACATGCTCAGCGTCATATCCAGAGGTTGTCTTTTGGAAATAGACGTATGAGTATTGCCAGTATTGCTGCAGAAGTTGAAGGGGTGGGCAGCCTGTCAGTGCTCAGACCATATGCCGCACACTACATCAAATTGGTCTGCATGGCTGTCGTCCCAGAAGGAAACATCTTCTAAAGATGATGCACAAGAGAGCCTGCAAACAGTTTGCTGAAGACAAGCAGACTAAGGACATGGATTACTGGAACCATGTCCTGTGGTCTAATGAGACTAAGATAAACTTATTTGGCTCAGATGGCATCAAGCGTGTGTGGCGGCAACTAGGTGAGAGTACAAAGACAAGTGTGTCTTGCTTACAGTCAAGTATGGTGGTGAGAGTGTCACGGTCTGGGGCTGCATGAGCGCTGCAGGCACTGGGGAGCTACAGTTCATTGAGGGAACCATGGATGCAAACATGTACTGTGACAAACTGAAGCAGAGCATGATCCCCCCTTCAGAGACTGGGCCGCAGAGCAGTATTCCAACATGATAGCTACCCTAAACACACCTCCAAGACGACCACTGCCTTGCTAAAGAAGCTGAGGGTAAAGGTGATGGACTGGCCAAGCATGTCTCCAGACCTAAACCCTATTGAGTATCTGTGGGGCACCCTCAAATGGAAGGTGGAGGAGTGCAAGGTCTCTAACATCCACCAGCTCCATGATGTCGTCATGGAGGAGTGGAAGAGGACTCCAGTGGCAACCTGTGAAGCTCTGGTGAACTCCATGCCCAAGAGGGTTAAGGCAGTGGAGGAAAATAATGGTGGCCACACAAAATATTGACACTGGGCCCAATTTGGACATTTTCACTTAGGGGTGTACTCACTTTTGTTGCTAGCGGTTTAGACATTAATGGCTGTGTGTTGAGTTATTTTGAGGGGGCAGCAAATGTACACTGTTATACAAGCTGTACACTCACTACTTTACATTGTAGCAAAGTGTAATTTCTTCAGTGTTGTCACATGAAAAGATAGAATAAAATATTTACAAAAATGTGAGGGGTGTACTCACTTTTGTGAGATACTGTAAATGGTCCATATAGTGAACTTGGTGTTGAGTTATTCACTTTAAGGTCATCACAGAAGACATCGGGGGCACTCTTTACGTCTGGAGAAAAAGAGATTTGATCTCCAAATATGGAAAGTTTTCTTCACAGTAAGAGCTGTGAAATAGACTCCCTCCAGAGGTGGTTCTGGTCAGCTCAATAGCTTGCTTTGAAAAAGGACTGGATTATTTCCTAAATGTACATAATAAAACTGGATACTAATATTTATAGGTAAGTTAATCCAGGGGATATCTCAAGGGATCAGGAAGGAATTTTTTCCCTTGCTGGAGCAAATTGGGCCATGCTTTGCTGGGTTTTTTGCTTTCCTCTGGATCAACTGTGGGTATAGGATTGTGTATATGGGATTATATGATACATATTTTTTTCCCTTTTATAGGTTGCGCTAGATGGACTTGTGTCTTTTTTCAACCTGACTATATAACTACTTCTTGTGGCCATAAACGTATGGTTTGTGTCATTACTATGATCTCATGTGGAATTAAGACAGTAGACAGTGTAGTTTAGATACACTAGTGGCATGTCCAGGCGGATTCAGTATTTTAAAGCGACAGTCCACTAAAAAATGATTTATATTAGTTTTTTGGCAGGAATGAATCAGACTAAAATTTGTTATGTCTGTTGGAGACTCCACTAGTGAAATTCCTGCACCTGGAACAAGCATGCAGGGCAGAAGATTATACCTATCAAAAATGAGCTACTCAACAGGTAGTGAACCAAAATGAGGATAACAGCCCTAGAGCATGCATCATTAAAGCATATTAGCAATAGCAGCTGTCCTAATTTTGTACTTAAATGGTTCAATTATTGAAAATGTTTGAGTTCAGCTAACCTTTTAAAGTGTCCAGTGGTCCACAGAGCAAGAACTTCCAGGTGACCAATGGAATACAGTGGCTACTATGGGTACTATAAAGGTCTGTTCGCATCTGTTCATTTATTTATAGTGTAGGTCTCATTTGTATGAATGGTAGATGCAATCATATAAACTAATGTATATATGGGTTGTTCAGGTCACTATGCTGCATTGCAATGATATTGAAAAAAAGAACCTACACTTAGACATTTTCAAGGGATGATCAGGAATGAAATGGGGCACAAGAAATTTCAGGTCACAGATGAAAGAAGCTTTTTTTTTTTTAAGGGCGATTTCAGGAGGCTCATGGGTTGGAATTGTCTATAACAGTTTTCTGTAAAAGCTATTTGGCTTTATGACTCACTCTATTTAAAGAGAAAAAGACATTCCAACTTAATAAAAACTTGCAAATCTGAGTAGGAGGATTTAAATTTGCAAATATCAGAATTTAGTAATGACTTTGCTACCCTGTGCTGAGTCCTGAATTCAAGAAGCACAAGGAGTTGCAATAACTGAATGACCATTGAAGCTCCTTTTTTTACCTGAGCCGAAAATAAATAACAGCCTGAAATGACAGCTTCAACTATTGTTTTACTATGGTTTAGTTCTGTAGGTTAAAATTGATCACCTCCAATCTGCACCACTGAATGCAAATGTGAATAGTAATAAAAATTGATAATACATTTGTAGTAAAATGATTAAGCAATGAAGAGCTTTAAAATTATACAGTTCTACTGACTTATGACAGAAGGTGGCAGTGAAATAGTTTCAAAGAATTTGCCTGCTAAATCTAGTTCACAGAAGAGACCACTCTTATTTTTGGGGAACAATAGGCTGTTCAAAAACCAAAATACCTATGCTATGTGCTAAAATGATATAACATGCCTATTGGGGAGGCTTCAAGTGATGTCACTTCTGGCTCATGGAGCTCACGCTGGAGCGGCACTTCCAAATCTGGATACAAGGACTTCTTTATGTGCGTGTAATGGTAAATAGCAGTTTTTATAATAAAAGTTACTACACTATGGCGGTTCTTTTTTTTTATCTTCATGATTGCCTGAGTATTGAGTTCCAAAACCAAGTGATACTGATCTATGTGGGGGGTAAAGAAAGGTGCAGGATTGTGATAACAGAGGAGTGCCGGAGTATCTAGAAGATCCTAGGAGGGAAGATATCCAAATAACCTGACAGACTCTTATGCTAATAGCAGAGGCTTAAAAACCTCTGGTGAGTGCGGGCCCACTTAAGGGGGTGGAGGGGGGTCATGGATTGTATACAAGAGGCACTCTGGATTAGTAACTGAGAGACTTTAATGATTGAACCATATATGATGAACATTTTGTTATTTTAGGTTTCCCCTTTATATTATCTATAATACTTTTTACACAAGTGGACTTGAAAATCAGCTACAGCTGTGAAAGAGTATTTATTTAACAAAAGGCTATTGCCAGCCCTCAAGATCACCAATGCACAACAAGGGTATCTGCTGAGGTATGCGGTGGTCACAAACATCACTATGATCACCTAATAGTGAAAGAGTTGACAGAACTCAATGACAATCATTTTATTACTTATTTGACCTTTATATATAGTTTTACAGAGTTTTCACTACAGATATCTTAATATATCGTAACAATTTCATGTCCTGTACACTAATAACATTTACATAAAAATATACATCAGAATCATAACTGTCAGAATAGCCCCCTTACCTCTTTCAGTATCATACAGGTAAACAAATCTCTGCCAGTCGTATTCATTAAGAAGTGTTAGGATAGGTCCTTTAAGTGCTGGTCTCATCTGAATGACAAACTGAACATCTGCATCTGTTGGGAAGCTGGGAGTGATGAATGAAGTGTGGAGGGCACCGCAAAAAGACGTCAAGGTGTTCATGGACATTTGATCATAGAACCCAAAGATGGCGTACACACCACGGGAAAACTGAGAGCAAACTGGAATAAAAATGGTAAAATATAAGTAAGAAGGTAAAAAGTATCAAACTAAAGCAGTAATGCAGTCTAATAATACACTTTGAAACGATTTAACTAATTCAATCTCAAAATTTCCCACGCTTAGGACAATGTTTTAAAGGAGAACTGCAGCCCCCCAAAATAAATAGAAAAAACCACCGAGGTGGAATCCAAAAAATTAAGAAATCTCTGGTGGGGAATGTGACGCTGTTCAAAAATGTATGTGATAGGATACTAATATCCTACAAAGTGATGGTAGTATATAAAAACTACTGTGAAAAAATCATAAACAAACAACATATCAGGTGTATGTGTCACAGGTGTCAAACAACACATAATAAAATATATGATTGAAAAATCAAGAGCAAATGCGGTGTAGATAATCCTAAAGGAAATACGTGCACTCAAAAAAAGACAACAAAAATTATGGTACTAGTCTGCAAAATCGCAAAGGAAAAAGCATTAAAGATACCCAAAAAATTATATATCCAAAATGTGTACAGATATGAACAATAGTATGATAAATAGTGTAGTGATGTAGCAGAAAAAATCACCATCCAAAAGATATAAGTGTCCAAGCAGATTTAAAGTTCTATATATGTAAAAAAGAAAAAAACTCTGTGAGAAGTGACTTTGCTTCCAAACGAATCCCGTGTAAATAATTGTGATCGTTGTATAATCTCCTTCTCTGGAACCCCCAATTGTGTCCCCACTCGCCGGAAAGCCCAACCCCTGCAGGGGTAATGGGCAAATGAAAGTAAATCCACCAGCAGGAAATCGATCGATATCCCCCTCTGTGTTTCCGTGATCTTCTTCCTGGTTGGGCTGTCAATGGTCTGAATTAGTGATTCAGTTCATTGGATGGTGCATGCAACATGAGAAGTGGGAACACCTCATTGTGGGCAGTTACAGAGCAGGAAATTATTGTAAGGTGATGACACTACAAGAGACATAAGCCAGTGTCTCTTGTTTATGTCTCTTGTAGTGTCATCACCTTACAATAATTTCCTGCTCTGTAACTGCCCACAATGAGGTGTTCCCACCTCTCATGTTGCATGCACCATCCAATGAACTGAATCACTAATCCAGACCATTGACAGCCCAACCAGGAAGAAGATCACGGAAACACAGAGGGGGATATTGATCGATTTCCTGCTGGTGGATTTACTTTCATTTGCCCATTACCCCTGCAGGGGTTGGGCTTTCCGGTGAGTGGGGACACAATTGGGGGTTCCAGAGAAGGAGATTATACAATGATCACAATTACTGTATTTACACGGGATTCGTTTGGAAGCAAAGTCACTTCTCACAGAGTTTTTTTCTTTTTCTTTTTTACATATATAGAACTTTAAATCTGCTTGGACACTTATATCTTTTGGATGGTGATTTTTTTCTGCTACATCACTACACTATTTATCATACTATTGTTCATATCTGTACACATTTTGGATATATAATTTTTTGGGTATCTTTTATGCTTTTTCCTTTGCGATTTTGCAGACTAGTACCATTATTTTTGTTGTCTTTTTTTGAGTGCACGTATTTCCTTTAGGATTATCTACACCGCATTTGCTCTTGATTTTTCAATCATATATTTTATTATGTGTTGTTTGACACCTGTGACACATACAGCTGATATGTTGTTTGTTTATGATTTTTTCACAGTAGTTTTTATATACTACCATCACTTTGTAGGATTTAACTAATTGGCTCCTGGATGGTAAGATCACACAGAACTAGCAAAGAATATTAGACGTCTGCTTTTAAATGTTAAAAAAAGATTAAAAACTGTTAAGGGTATAATAACAAGAAAGTATTAAGACTGTACAAATCAGTGTAAATTGTAAAAATCAGTGTAAAAAATATTGGTGGCAAATATGGCATATTGTCAAATTAACCAATGCATACTAAGGCTGCTATATTTGCTCTAGGCATGTAGGCTTCATTGGCCTTTGGTCATTAAGGGGTTTTACATTTGAAATGCAAGAGAAAAGCAACTATTGTTCTATGATGTATTTCAAAACATCCATTTGAGAAAAAGCCGACTTTCTGTCTACAGTATAGTTACTTTCACTGGCAGCTGTACAAATGTCTCCTCTTATTAATATTATTATTGTTTTATTATTATTATTTTTATTATTAGCCATGTCATTATTATTATATGTCATATTAGTCATAATAAATATATATTATGTGTCGATTTACATGTCTCGACAAGAGCTATTACATATATGTTTCATTAAAAAATCTCTGCTAAAGGGGAGGATCAGCCAGTCTAAACTCTGATGATCTCTTCAATGGAGATCACATGACTTAGTGCTTAGGCTTTAGATTGTTACCATTGCTTTGCGTAAGGCTCCATCTTTGCATTAAATTGGAACTAAATTGTATCTGAGCACCACATACTGAAAACGCTATTTAGTTAATTTTTAATATGCTAAGCAAACTAACCCATACATAAGTGTCTTCATGCATTCTTTTGTTATTCAAATCACTTTTAACCCCCCCCCCCAGGTTTTCTAGCGGTGGCCATCTTAAGTAAGGGCAGATGATTTATGTAGCATTTACTTGCAATCCATCTGTCCTTAGCTTAGGCATGCAGACAGAAGGGAGTGCTTAGATGAGAAAACCTCTTCTCCTCTCCTCAAGGTGAAAGAAAAAAAAAAGCCTATGATGACTCATGGGATGTATGACATCATTTTAGCCTAGGCAGGAAAGCAGGAAGTAACTGAAATATTAAAAAAAAAAGTTTAAAACAAGAAAATAAAATATACCTTCTTATCTATTTGCAAAAGCTAGCCGCATGAGGATTAACAATAGTTATTTTGATTGAGAGAGTTTAGTTTTACTTTAAGCTACCAAGTGTAAGGCAAGCTAGATGACAGTTTCAGATTTAGCAACAATCAAGCCCCGCATGGCCTTAAGATATGCAGGCATATAGACAGAGGTACAAATAAAAACCACACAGCCTTGTTGAACTGTAACTTTGACCCCATCATGTGGCACATAAATCTTTTAACTATGTTTTTCAGCTCTTGTGAGGTTATTTTTTTTAATAAAACTAGGCAAGATTCTATCTTTTTTTCTTTCACTTATTTTTTTATTCAAAATAATATGTTCACAAATTTGACCTCATGGTCCCTGAAATATAATAATATAGTTAAACAAAGAGAATCATACAGCAAGATCACATTATGTGGACCCCATCTTCACAGGTAAAATTTAAGACACTGGTATTGCCGAAAAATGGAAAGTAAATACTACACAATGGCCCTGATGTACTAAAGGAATAGAGCATGTTCACTCTGCAAAGTGAAACTTCATATCCCAGGGGAATTTTCACTTAGCTTAGTAAATGTGGTTAGAATCGCTTTTGGAAAAAATACCCAACCACTTGCAAAGAAATCAGCACAGCTTTCCCCATTCACTAAGCTAAGTGAAAATTCTCTTGCAACGTGAACATCAAAATGTATTTAGTAGGTCAGGGTCAATGCTTTGTTTTCTGTAAAGAAAGCAATCTGAGTTCACAGTTACTAATTAGGAGAAATAACAGTTTTGGCTGGTCCACCTGATCTCATGGATACAGGACCAGTATTCCTTTCTGAATCATTTGCAGTTATTTCCCAGCTCATGCATATTTAGCTTGAAAACTCAAAGGAACCATTATCTCATGTGAACAAAGCCCTATTTACCAAAAGATTCAACCAAGAGATGATTCCCAACTTTTTGCTAAATGGGAGCATCTAAAGAGGTGTGACAAAGCCAGCATCCCAAAATAGCTGTCTAATAATGATGGTTTCAGTTGATGACCACAGAGCCAGATTTCAAATATATGCCCTGCAAGTTAATTCTACTTGCCTTCACCATGAAAACCTCTTTGTGGCTTCACCTTTCCACATATCTTGTATGAAAATGGTAAGGTCATCACTCAGTAAACTATTGATTCCTTATATTTTCATTGGTAGAATCTTACATTCTAAAGAAATGAGATTGGATGATGAAACAAGGACAAGCTTCTGCCAGCTCTAAGCCTATATTAAGCCTCTGTAATTTTATGCAAGGTCAATCATTCAATACCTATATACGTAAAATTCTTGTACTGGGTGAAATTGTGATGTGTAATGACATTTAAGTAAAACCTTTAGTCACCTATGTTACTAGTTCATCTACAGTGCTTCTTAAGGTTAATGGTTGCTGACTGTAGACAGTAGAAACCCTTTTTTCTTGTTCAATATGTTTATTGAATTTACAATAAAAAGAAGAATATAACATTATCTTGACATGTACATAAGATTTGGAAATTAAGAAACATTGTCATACAATTGATGATACCATCTCATTTAGATAATACAAGAAAGAGCTTAAATATATGTAAAAGAAGTTGAAAAAGAATCAAGAACAAATGCATACCTAATATTAGAGAGTATAATACCCTAAGAAGTATAAAAATAAAAATTAAGAAAAAAAAATAAAATTCCCTCAGTTATCTGCACATCAGTTGAGTCATGCCTCCAGACCACCCGACCACCCCAAGAAACCCTTTTTTCTAAACAAATTTTGGTTAGCATGTAAACCATTTTAAAGATAAACTCCAGGCAAATATAAAATACACTATTTATTGTAGCTTTGTATCAGTTAATAAATCATGTTATTAATGTAGCTCATGTAAGTACCTGCATTTAACTTGGTATCAGCCTCTTGCAATCACCTACGCAGCATTATTCAAACTAAGAGGTAGGCACAGGATTGGGAGCAAATCAGATGTGGTGCATGCAAATGTGCTGACACAGAACATGTTGATAGGGGGACAGAGCAGCATTAGCAGTGGCACAACTTTGCTAGCCTTCTGCTTTTCATTCCCTTTCCAGTCAGCAGGCTGAGGACACACTTAAAGTGTATATATGGGCACAAAGAGAACATATGCAGTTTTATCACTTGTTTATCAAGTGCAGTACACCTACTAATTCTGTCAGAAATCCAGTAAAATCCTCCAAACAGTGCTGTTAGCCCTTCCCTGTTGGACAGCAGTGCTGCTACCTTGACTCCCAAGAGACTGCCCTTGCTGGGGGTTGAACTACCAAAGACAAATAGGCTGTTCAGTTCGCAAGTAAATTTTCCCCAGAGCTTAGTGAATGTGGTAAATTTTTACTTTGCAAAGAATATCCATTCATGTCCAAGGAAAATAAAAAAACAAAACAAAACAGCATCTTTGCTTCCACATTATTGAATGATGGAAGTCAGCAGCTCTTATTTACTAAGCTCTGGGGCAAGTTCCCTTGCAAAGTTGCACTTTTTGAGGAAACTAAAGCTTAGTGAATAAGGCAAACTGCTGACTTCCATCATCCAATCATCCAACATTTTGCTTGCACGTGATTGAGTGATGGAAGTCAGTAGTTCACCTTATTCACTAAGCTCTGGAGTTAATTCCCTTAAAAGGAGCAATTTTGCAAGGGAACTTGTTCCAAAGCTTTATGAATATAGTGAACAGCTGCTGACTTCCATCATTCAATAACGTGCAAGCAAAATGTAGCTTTTTTTTTTTTTTCCTTGTACTTTGTACTTGATTGGGTATTCTTTGCAATGTGAAACTTCACCACATTTACTAAGCACTTGGGCAAATTCCTTTGCAAAGTTAACAGCCTATTTGCCTTTATTAAATAAAACCCACTGTTTGTAGGGAGATGACTTTGGAAGATGTAGTTTTGGGAGGCATATCTATACCAACAGGAACTGATGTAGGACACTCTGCTTATCCCTCCTCACAGTAACTTTCCCTGCAAGAAATATACAAACATGGCAGTGACAGCACATGGAGTGAAAATAAATATATAATGCGGGGACATGCTCTAGAGGGGGAGAAGGAGAATTGGGGGCAAATTTGGATCTTGCCCGAAGATATACTTTAAACCCACAAATGCTACTGTTTTATTCTATTTATTTAACTGTTACTAGCAGTCAATAAGAAATAAAAATCACGTCTGACCTAGTAAAAGTTTGTTTAAAACATTTTTTTCCCCCTGCAGATATCCTCTTTAAAGATTAAAGAGGATTAAGAAGAGTTCTTGACATCTTTCTTACAAAAAGAAGGACAAATTGTACATACGCATCATAGAGACACATGTACTGACTGGTTTAGTCTTGAGATGTAATTGAATGACCAAAGCAGGTCTCTGTGTTTGGCCTCAAGGTCACCTAGGCAATTTGAAGCAAACACTGTCTGACTTATCTGATAAATTCCGTCATGCTTTGTCCCAAAAGCAATAAATGTTAAGCATTTTACTCCTGTGATTAAGAAAATAAATGACAAAAATGAAATTCTATTAACGCACAGTAATGATATGGACTATAGAACTGTACAATCATGCAATAAAATTGTTTGGTAACAAGAAGGTAATGATTAAAGATAGAAGTTTTAATTTATTAAACTAATACATTGTTTGTGCAAGTATCATTAGTGAAGGTATATTCCACAATAATATATATATATATATATATTTTTCATCAGGCATAATATGCAGCGCAATAGCTAATGGCAACACAGGGATTTTCCTTAAGACCTTTTTTTTTACATTTGAATCAAACTGTGCTTAAACACTACTTTCTGTTTCTGTAAAATTTCTGTCATCATATGTCTGCAACATTTGTTAGTGTCATTGAAAAATTCACAAGTCCTGGATTTTTGGGTTTCAGAGTTTCTCAGCCAATCTCTGTTTGTGAAGATGAAGTGTCTGCATAATGCTTTAACATGTATGTTTGGACAATACAGGCATGCATGCTGATGCATCCTTCTTTAAAGTGATTGTAAACAATCACCTTGTAAAACAACTCATTCAGTTTAAAACAGAGATGAAAGGCAAAATATTTGTGTATAGATATAAAATACATTATAAATACCTTTTCCCCTTTTTGATAAGTGATTACATACCCTCTGTTTTCAGCTGCATAAGAGCTGGGGGAGGAGAAGCAACAGAACACTGAGCTTCCCAGTGAATGACTGTGCAGGGGAGGGGGGGAGTGTCAGGACAAGTCTGATTATTGGAGGAGAGCAGACTGAGTTCCCAGCATAGGCGGAGAACTGACCACACTTTGCTCTCCTGTTAAGTGTAGTCAGTTTTTACTAGGAAAGCAGAGGGACTGCCTGGAACACCAGGGGTTTCACACAAAGGAAACAATACAAAGAGAACAGGATACTTCTTTTATACAAGTACATGGTGCAGCAGGCACATATTAGGAATATGAAATATTGGGTGTAGAAAACTTGTTGTTCATGCTTCATGATATTCATTGTATACTGTAGAAGCGAGAGACTCACCAAGAAATACAACCCAATTACTAATTTTAAAGTGAGAATACTGTCAATCCTACCTTTGAATTGATTACTTATTAATGTATGTATATAATAATAGCTCTGTCATTTGATGTATGTTTCCTTTAACAGGAATACGTTATATTTTTTGCATTGTAACTACATTAGAATAAAGTGTTTATAATAAATGAGGCTCCTCTCCTTTGATCATTTATCATTGCTGATGTTATAAAGCCACCAGTGATGGAATACTGAGCAGCAATATGGAACAATAGTTCCAACAGGCTTGAGGCATGTACTTTGGTGGCTCTTGAAAATAAATGATGGCTATCAAATGGGCTTGCGGGGCACATACTCCAGAATATCCCTGAAGGATTTATGAATTGATAAAAACTGCAGCTACATGTATACACATTCAAAATTGAGTAATTTCTGTTACAATGCTTTTCAGAGTGTGCCTGGGGAGTTCTCTTATGGTGATCATTCATGGCTAATCAGTCCAGCATATCAGAGGAAGCAGAACTATTGAATTCCACTCCAATATACTAGCCTAATCCTTGTTTATTATGTAGTTGTGTTGAAAATTATTCAAGGTTTATGATATTCCAAAACATTAACAATCATAATTTGGACATGTGAATACTGGTGATCACACGGCCTTGTTGGAGAACCAAGGGCTAGGGTTAGTGATTGGGTTGGCATTAGGGTAATTTGAGGTGAAATTAAAAATTTCCTGCAATATCAAGTTTGCCTATATCACCCATCCTGACTGATATAAAGTAATCCATAGCAACTATTCAAAAAACCCAGTGACAGTGTTTCTTTATGTATGTTTTAAGCTAGCTTATTAAAGATATTATATTGTTATGGTTATTGCAGTTTTACAACTCAGGCTAAATAAGAAAGCTAGAAAACCAATAATAGAGCAAATAGTAATTCAAAACCTAACCAATTTCTTTGAATAGATATTAAATCACAACAAGAAAATTGTAAGGAGATAATTATTTCAACTGATATTCTTAAACTCTTTTGAAATTGCAAGCTGCAGGCAGACTTTGGTATCCTGCAAGATGTGGGAGGCACCATTCCACTCTTCATGAAATGTAGTAGCATTGGAGAAAGGTCATGTCTAGTTGGTATTACACCCCAGTAAAAACTGAAAAATACCTCCCTACAGACCCTGCTCAATGCTTTCATGGATGTTCAGTTTTTGGTGATATGAAGCATATATGGCGGACATGTCCTAAGGTCAAACACCCATGGATCTGAGTTTATGCCCTGGTCAATACGTTTTTGCAGTCAAACAAATGTAAAGATCCATTGGGAGCTTTGCTTTACAAGCCTATACTGGGACTGATGAGAAGGGAGTGTGTACAAGCAACCCATATTTTTACAAAACAAAACAGATAATTGCGAAGGCGTGGAAAAAGCCTCTCCTCTCATTTGAGGAGATAAAACGACAGGTGCACAGAAAATTAGAAAATGAAAAACACATGGCGATACTCACAGATACTCAGGACAAATTTCTTACATACATGGCAGCCCTAGTTACACGAGTTCACATCGATGAGCCCGCCCACGAACTTTTTAGATTTGTAGAACATTTATCACACTCAGCTATACTAGCCATTGACTCACTATTGCACTCCTCCCCACCCTCCCCCTCCCCCTCTTTCCTTCTATTCCTATTTCACACTTCTTTTTTCTCTTTTTGGTATGCCACATTTTGCTGGACATCGTCCATCACCCTCAGGCCGGGCCAACCCATCACCTCTTGATTCTCTAGAGGTACAAATTTTGCTTACGCTATTTGCTTTACCCTTGGGGGGGTTTACCACTGAATATTTTACAGGAGGGTTCTTGCAATAGCTCAGTTGAACTTTGGCTTGGCCTTAAGGCCTATGCTATTGTCAGGGCGCTGACAGCAGGAGAAGGTCTCTAGGACCCAGCATCTGTCATTCACCAACAACAGGAGAAGGGCTCTAGGAGCCAGTGTCTCTAGCAGCATGTCACATTATTATTATTATTATTATACAGGATTTATATAGCGCCAACAGTTTACGCAGCGCTTTACAATATAAAAGGGAGACAATACAGTTATAATACAATAAGATAGAGGATTAAGAGGGCCCTGCTCAGAAGAGCTTACAATCTAAAAGGGTGAGGCAGGTGGTACAAAAGGTTGTAACTGTGGGGAATGAGCTGATAAAAGTGGTAAAAGATTAGTTAGAGACGTTATAGGCTTTCCTGAAGAGATGAGTTTTCAGGGATTGCCTGAAGGTAGCAAGAGTAGGGGATAGCTGGACAGGTGGAGGTAGCGAGTTCCAGAGGATGTGAGAGGCTCTGGAGAAATCCTGGAGAAGAGCATGAGAGGAGGAGACGAGAGAGCTTGAGAGTAGGAGGTCTTGAGAAGAGCGAAGAGGACTATTTGTGTGATATTTGGAGACAAGATTGGTGATGAACCTGTCTGCAGTCCCATCTCACGGATACCCTCTGCCTGCTTCTCGTGTTTGACCCCGGCTTTTACCTAACTTTGTCTGCTCTGCTTCCCACCTGGTTCTGATCTTGGCTTGTTTTGACTACTCTACTATCTCAGTGATTCTACAGACCTGTCACACCTCACATGTGCCACCTGCCTGCAGACTCTGTTCATCACAGCAGCAGTATTCCTGAGTCTTCTGCAAGCAAATCCACAGGCGACCTGTGCTACTTTGTGCCGACTCCTCCTGTCTCACCTTCAGGGGAGTCTGGAACTTAGCTGCAAAGGAAGTTCTCTCTCCATTGGCCTCCAGCACCTGGTATGTGATAGCTATGCATACATGTCAACCTCTGGTACTGTTTTGGACACAATTTTTGCTAATTTTTATAACCCTTTGGGTTTTGTAGTGCCTATTTTCTGGGTATTTACTGACTTTCCAGATAGCAAGAAAACTTGCCACAAATTTGTGGCAGTGTTAAATTGTAAGTCTGTTAACTTGCTGCACATTTGCACTGGCATGTTGTTCTAGTTGACACTTTTCCAATTTGTGGAAAATTTGCATGGCAAGTCTCTAGCAAGAGCAAAGTTGCAGTGGTGAGTTTACAGCAAGAGCTCTGCAAGTCTACAGCATGGAAATTCAGCCACAGTGACCCCTGTGGTGGTATGACTATTGCATAACATAACTGACTCAGAACTTGCAGGGGACTTGCAGAATGTTTGCAAAGAAAGTTGATCTGGAGTCATACAGTGCGGACTTGCTGCAATTGTGCAACAAACTTGTGAAGCCTGGCAAGTCTAGCAATAGCTTAGCAAGTCGTTTTCAAACGTGCAGCTCAATTCCTTGCTATCTGGGTTAGAGTAGTATCTCTATTCACCTCCATAGTGAAGCATACTGTCCTATTGGCACTCTGCTTCTGTTACTGTTTGAAGATTATGGTCTATATAAGGCCCATGTGATTGTGGTGTTTTCAGAAGAGGATCAAGTTGGTAGCATATGCAGTTCTTTCATATCAGATTCCCTTTTACTTGGCTGATTTTGCATCAGTCTTTATCAGTATATGTACCAAAACTTATATGATGATTAACAGCAATCACAGTGAGCTGTAAAAGTATTAGTCTTTTCTTTATTTCATTACTAATATTTCTAGCCACACATTCAGTGCATTTGTGGCATCACAGCAGCTCCCAGCATCATTAAAGGGAGTAGGATACAAAACAAACACTATTTAAGCAATTTCCTTTAATACTTCAGAATGACTTATTATCTACTCTAAGCACACTGCAGGATGCCAATTTGATTTTATTGTCCCGTTTAAAGGGCAAATAAACGTTTGATTTTTTTAAAGGGGGAGATAAAAGAACTAATTATCTTAGCTCCAATTTTCTCATTTACTTTTCAAATCTGCAGCTCTATTAATATTCTACAGCTTTCGTTCTGCAAGGTCCAGTAAAAATGTCACTCGTGTAAATAAATAACTGACTTCCCAAGCTTTGTAAAGTTTAACATCTGATAAATTAAAGACGGCAGTAAGTAATAACAAATGATCAATTTTAGAGTGCATGCCAAAAGTCTAAAGTAACATTAATAACTTTAATTGCTCAGAATAGTATGTTTAGTTTATAAGCTTAGCATGGAATCATCACGATTCTCTGTTTCTATAAATGCCCTAATTCAATGACAGTGAATGTTCCTGGAACTGTAATTGAATAATTAGGTTGATTGTTTTGGCTACACTTTAGTTAATTTTAGTCAGACACTAATTCAATATTTTATTTGTTTAAAACAGTATTTCTCCACCTTTTTTCAGCTGTGGTACTTTTTAAAATCCTGCACAATCTCAAAGCACCCATTCTAAAATGTAAAAAGCTAAATTAATAGTTTTACATAATGCAGCAAAATCCACACATGTAGGACACCCAATATCTTTGCACACTGGTGCTGACTAGTATTCCAGGATTTCTCTTCTCCCACAGTTTTTCTTCCTCACTCAACTAACATAACCCCAGTGCTGAGTGTGATGCGCAGGGGAGAGGCAAACAAGGCGCACCCTATGTGCTCTTTATCAACCGATGATGTCATCAGTTGTTAAGACACTGGAGACTGGTTGTAATGCTGCACAATAAAAATCTGTGGCTTTCTGTAACAAATAGGCTTGATCCATTTGCTGGCTTGTGAACAAGTTCTGGGCAAATTGGGGCAATATTTATGCATTTTGCCAAGACACCCCTGAAGAATCCAGAAGGTACCCCAAGGGGCCATGGCACCCTGGTTGAAAAGGGTGGTTTAGAAAGACACTCTAGTATCAGAGGCAGACATATTCTCACAAGGTTTTTATGTAGATAAACTACCTGCACCCCTTTAGTGTCCATCAATGTTGCCTCATGTGCATGACCTGTGAGGATGCCACCACTTTCCACCATTAAATTGTTTCCATACCCTTTTGTTTAAAACACCATTGTTAACACATAACTCTGACAGACGTTATCTTGGTCCCTTGTTCTGTTGAGCTCTGGCTGTGCATAGAAAAACATTCTTACTGGTATCCATGCCAAATAAACTGGCAACTGGACATTTACATGAACCACTTTTCGGTCACCCATAATACTTCAAAACATTTATTACAAGCTAGTAAACGTTATAAGAACTTGGAGAGTAAAGCTGGCCATACACGGGTAGTTTTTTCTTTAGTTCATCCAAAGCGCTAAATCGGGGACACGACTCCCCTGTCCACTTATTTGAGGTGGATGGGGCAATCCACGCCACCATGTCATTTTATTATGACATTGGGGAGACTTCAGAATACACTGATCAGAACTGCAGTCTATTGCCTGTGGCACTGATTAAGTGGCTAAAATCTGACAGGGTGGTTGAACCAAAGTCGATCGGTAGGTCGATTCTGTTCAACCACAGTTGCCACACATGGATCAACATTTGACCAGTAAAGTAATAAATAAGCACATTAAGTAATATACACAATTTTTTTATGACAGAAAAAATAGGAAGCAGTTGGACTGTTTGTATTGATTCTAAAAGCAAATATAAACAGACACTAGTTACAGTATATCACAAAAGTGAATACACTCCTCACTTTTTTGTAAATATTTTATTTTATCTTTTCATGTGACAACACTGAAGAAATGACACTTCGCTACAATGTAAAGTAGTGAGAGTACAGCTTGTATAACAGTGTAAATTTGCTGTCCCCTCAAAATAATCCAGCAAACAGCCACTAATGTTTAAACCGCTGGCAACAAAAGTGAGTACACCCCTAACTGAAAATGTCCAAATTGGGCCCAATTAGCCATTTTCCCTGCACGGTGTCATGTGACTCATTAGTGTTACAAGGTCTCAGGTGTGAATGGAGAGCAGATGTGTTAAGTTTGGTGTTATCACTCTTACTCTCTCATACTGGTCACTGGTAGTTCAACATGGCACCTCATGGGAAAAAACTCTCTGAGGATCTGAAAAAAATAACTGTTGCTCTACATAATGATGGCCTAGGCTATAAGAGGATTGCCAAGACCCTCAAACTGAGCTGCAGCACGGTGGCCAAAACCATACAGCGGTTTAACAGGACAGGTTCCACTCAGAGCAGGCCTCGTCATGGTCGACCAAAGAAGTTGAGTGCAGGTGCTCAGCTTCATATCCAGAGGTTGTCTTTGGGAAATAGTCATATGAGTGTTTCCAGCATTGCTGCAGAGGTTGAAGGGGTAGGGGTTCAGCCTGTCAGTCCTCAGACCATATGCTGCAAACTGCATCAAATTGGTCTGCACGGCTGTCATCCCAGAAGGAAGCCTCTTCTAAAGATGATGCACAAGAAAGCTGGCAAACAGTTTGCTGAAGACAAGCAAACTAAGGACTACATGGATTACTGGAACCATGTCCTGTGCTCCGATGAGACCAAGATAAATGTATTTGGTTCAGATGGTGTTAAGCGTGTGTGGCGGCAACCAGGTGAGGAGTTCAAAGACAAGTGTGTCTTGCCTACAGTCAAGCATGGTGGTGGGAGTGTCATGGTCTGGGGATGCATGAGTGCTGCTACAGTTTATTGAGGGAACCATGAATGCCAACATGTACTGTGACATACTAAAGCAGAGCAATATCCCCTCCCTTTGGAGACTGGGCCGCAGGGCAGTAGTCCAACATGATAATTTTCCCCAATCACAACTCCAAGACGACCACTGCCTTGCTAAAGATGTTGAGGGTAAAGGTGATGGATTGGCCAAGCATGTCTCCAGACCTAAACCCTATTGAGCATCTGTGGGGCATCCTCAAACGGAAGGTGGAGGAGTGCAATGTCTCCAATATCCACCAGCTCTGTGATGTCATCATGGAGGAGTGGAAGAGGACTCCAGTGGCAACCTGTGAAGCTCTGGTGAACTCCATGCCTAAGAGGGTTAAGGCCGTGCTGGATAATAATGGTGGCCACACAAAATATTGACTCTTTGGGCCCAATTTGGACATTTTCACTTAGGGGTGTATTTGCCAGCGGTTTAAACATTAATGGCTGTGTGTTGAGTTATTTTAAGGGGACAGCAAATTTACACTGTTATACAAGCTGTACACTCACTACTTTTCATTGTAGCAAAGTGTCATTTCTTCAGTGTTGTCACATGAAAGGTATAATAAAATATTTACACAAATGTGAGGGGTGTACTCACTTTTGTGAGATACTGTAGTTGCTTTTCTAGTTAATTCTAGTTAATATTTAAAATACTGAACCCTGATTTGCTAATCTAGGGCAAGCAGATATTCATTTTGCAAAGTGAAGCTTTGGAGACCTTACTAGCGCATGTGTATACTTACCAGTCAATGTGTACACTATTTACAAGAAGTCTATGTTAGGAATATACTAAAATTCTTCAATAGGGCAATGAATAATTGAGTACAATAATTATTATATAGGTATGTTATATCACACATGACAGAGGTTCTTGTCTTGTAAAACCTTGCATCATCTGTCCCTAAATATATTTTAGATCCTAAATGGATCTCAAGCATGAACTCAGAGAGGAAAACCTTTGGCCTGGGATAGAGCACGTTGTTTGTGAATGAATTAGCAAGAGATTCAATTGACCACTTTATTACTTCACTCAATACTGGGTGGAATGCAAAAATCTTCCATTTCTGCTAATGCCCCGTACACACGGTCGGACTTTGTTCGGACATTCCGACAACAAAATCCTAGGATTTTTTTCCGACGGATGTTGGCTCAAACTTGTTTTGCTTACACACGGTCGCACAAAGTTGTCGGAATTTCCGATCGACAACCACGCGGTCACGTACACCACGTACGACGAGACTAGAAAAGGCCGGTTCAGAACCAAGCGCGGCACCCTTTGGGCTCCTTTTGCTAATCTCGTGTTAGTAAAAGTTTGGTGAGAGACGATTCACGCTTTTTCAGACTCGTGGCTTTCAGATCGTTTTCTGCTGTTCAGTTTGTGCCTGTGGGTTTGTATCTGCTCTTCAGTGCGTGCAGTCAGTTCGTATCAGAGTTTTCTGTGTGATCTTGCCTGCTCGTTGCTGTTTTTCAGGTCGCTCTTCACAGGCCTTGCTGTTCTTCAGTGCGTTCTGTTACTTCGTTCTGAGCAGCCGACCGTTTTCTAGCCATGTTTCGTATGCGTACTCCTTGTGCAGTTCGTGCTGTGCGGGGGCTTGGTGTTGGGGTCCTGACCTTGACACAAGTCCAGTCCATGAACAGGGTGGGGAGGAGTTCATGGACCAAGAATTGGTTGCTTCAGCGTGACCAGTTCTCTCATATGCCTTTGCTCCGTGAGATCCGTGAGAATAATCCTGATGATTTCAGGAACTTTCTCAGGATGACGGACCCCGTGTTTCACCGTTTGTTGGCTTTGCTGACCCCTTATATTAGCAGGCAGGATACCTGCATGAGGCAAGCCATCACTCCGGAGCAGAGGTTGGTCGCTACCCTGAGGTATTTGGCCACAGGGAGAAGCCTGCAGGACCTCAAGTTCTCGACAGGCATCTCCCCCCAGGCTCTTCTTTGCGGACATTTACTGCTTGTGTTTGTTTGAGCTGACCCTGACAGAAATGTGTGGAGTGCAGAAAATGTCGTGATTGTGTAACCTTATACAAAGCACTGTTGGCTGTTATTTACTAAATGCAAAGACACTTTTCACTACAAGTGCACTTGCAACTGCACTGAAACTGCACTTGTAGTGCAAAGTGGATTTCCCCTTAGGAAATAACCCCCATTTTCTCATAAAACAACAATTACATCACCCCAAAAGTGTTGTAGCGTGAGACAATAATCCACACATTCTTGATGAACAATCTTTTTAATACCTGCACAATCACATGTGCATTTACCCAAGGTTTTTCTGACAAACCAACATGTTTGTTGTATAACAATTTTTGTGGTGTCATTATCCAAAATCAAAATGTGCATTTTATAGAAAACAGGCCTGTGTAAAACCCACAAGAAAGACACAAATCTTGATCTTACAAAGTTCACATTTGGTAGAACTGGAAGGCAATATCAGACATGAGTATTTAGGAACTGTGTTTGATATTGCGTTCAGATGGGGGGAAATCACCCCTGGAAAAGCCAAATTTGGAAGATGCACACAAATTTCCCAATGTCAACATGTGCTAGCTGCCATCACGGGGGATCAAGGGATGTGTTTTGGGGGAGAAAGCCCTTCCTCACCGCTACTTTATTATTGAGGAAGGGGTTGCACCCCCAAAACGCGTCAATTGATCTCCCGTGATGGCAGATAGCACATGTTGACACACTGTGTGCATCCTCCAAATTTGGCTTTGGGAAAAATCACAAAAACATTTCGCACATTGTAGCAGGCAAAAGAAGAAAGTGATTTGGAGGGGTTTTAAACTCGCCCCAAAACATCAATGATGTTTTTATATTTTGGAATAACATCATTGATGTTTTGCTTGATGTTTTCCAATTGTAAATTACACCCCATGATCTCCCCGATCAGGATCTGGGCACTTTCGGATGTGAAAGGATCTGGATCCACAACCTCACGATCACCTAAAAAGAGAGGAAACCCAAAATAAATTAGGTTTCAAAAAAATGCCGCAATCCATCTCTTATCTGAGCCTGTGGTCGCAGACACTCACCTGTTGTGGTAACTACTTCCACCACGTCTTCATCCTCCTGCTCAGATTGTGTTGGGGGGATTTCCCCTTCTTCCAGAGGGGGGGGGGCTCTGGTCTCCTCGGATGAGGGGTGTCCTCCGAGTCTTTTCTCCCCTATGTAAAACAAAAATGGTATAATTAGCACACAGATATTTAATGTCAGAACTATAAAGATGAAACATTGCTTGGAAGTGGGGTACAATTGTCTATTTTAGCCGAGTTCCAAGATGTAGCTTTTTTATTGCCCTTTGTCAAGCTGCAATATTTTACCTGTTTGGTAAAAGCTTCACAGATGTAGCCCCCCCTATAGTATACACTGGGGCACCTGTGTGGCTCCCCTAATAAAAATGGTGTTCTTGTGTCCCACACTAGTGCTCCAGTGTCCAGATGTGAAAACAGCTGCTGAGTGTCCTCTCCTTACACACAATCTAGTTTGCATTTCATTCTAGTAACAAAGCCATCTACACAACCCAATTCTTTGAAGACAAGTATAGGGCGTCAAAATGGTGGCCAAATGCATATGGCCTAAACAATGGTATTTTATCGTCCGAAATAACAATGTGTGATCCGAACGAATAATGTGCCCATGAACATGAAAGTTGCCATTTTAAACTGTACAACAGTTCCTAAAAGCACATGGAGCAGCACGAACGTAATAAACATAAAGAATAGGAACACAGCACAACTACTTACTTTTTTGCAGCACTCTCCGGATCTTTCTGTACTGCTCGTGTTCTCGTAATTTCAGGTCCGACCACCGCTTCCTGAGCTGATCTTTCGATCGTCGTACCCCGAATTTCCGGTGCAGACTCCTGACCACTTTCGCCATGATCTTGGCCTTTCTGACATTGGGGTTGGGGTAAGGCCCATACTTTCCATCATAGTCGGCCTTCTTCAGGATGTCCACCATCTCCAACATCTCCCCAAAGGACATATTTGAGTCCTTTAATCTCCTTCTGGATCGGGACGTTTCAGGCTCCAGCCTTTCCTCCTCCTCCTCCTCGTTGCTACAATTAGCACGATCCTGCTGTCTATCCGCCATGTGCTCTTCCCCCACTGCGCCGAACGAAAAGGGGCGGGGAATAGACTAGAAAGAACGTCAGGGGCGGGCGGAGTTATACGCATGCGCAGTGTGTATAAATCGTAACGCGCGCGTCTTACGTACGATCTGTGATCGGAGGAAGGAGCATCGGAGACGCCGATCGTGCTAACGAAGGTAGGATCTAAACTTGGGCCTATACTGCTTCGAAATGGAAGCCTATATTGTAACAAGATTAGGGGAGTTTGGCCTGACATTAGGCTTTGTCTTGTGTTGTGTCTTACAGAGAAAATGGATGGGTTCAACGACCACAATTTCCTGCCCCTGTTCATAGACAAGTACAGGGTGCTGCACTGTCTGTGGCAAGTGAGACACCCCCACTATAATCACAAACAGAAGAGGCAGGCAGCGCTGGAGAAACTGCTGGAGTTGGTGAAGCCGGTGGTCCCCACAGCAACCATCCCTTATTTGAAAGCTAAAATTGGTGGCCTGAGGAGCACTTATCTTAGGGAGCGCAAGAAGGTCACAGATTCAGAGAGGTCCGGAGCTGCAGCAGATGACGTTTATGTCCCCAGGCTGTGGTACTATGAGAGACTGCGATTTCTGTCAGACCACACTGAAGTCAGGGAATCCCTCTCTACTCTTCCTTCCACGCTTCCTTCCACCCCAGCTGAGGCTTCCGATGTCCAACCTGGGCCTTCCAGCCAGGAAGAAATGGAGGAGCCCAGCTGGAGTCAGGTATAGCATTCTTCAACAGATTTCTGGGCAATAAAGAAATTATGTTTACTAGATGTTATTATTGATCACTAATTGCTGATTGAAAGTGTTTTACATATCAATAGACAGTAGTGGGCACCCAAAATTGGGAAAAGAATGAAAACTGCTGGGCTCAGAAGGATAGTCTGTTATATTTGTTAACATTCAATTTGCAGCAGTCAGGAGGTGAAAATTGTGTGTGATTGATGAATAAAAAACTAAAACTATGTCCCTTTTTCATACACAGGAAGACCTCAGCCAGGAGGAGGCTGTGGAATGTGGCAGTCAGGAGGAGGCAGGGATTATTAGTGTCAGCCAGGAGGAGGCGGGGATTAGTGGCAGCCAGGAGGAGGCGGAGCTAAGTGGCAGCCAAGAGAAGCCTGGGACAAGTCGCAGCCTGACTGAGTCTCAGGTCCCTCCCCTCCGCCTGCCATATAAACGAGCCAGGAAGGCCACTCCGAGTCCCGTGCAGGATTCAGCGTACAGGCTGATCCAGGAGGCTTCTGCGTCCCTCAGAGCCTTCCCCAGTCCTGAAGAGGCCTTTGCCTGCATGGCTGCCACAAAATTGCAGGGCATGCAGGAGGGTCAACGCAAGATCTCTGAGGACCTGATTTATAAAGTCCCTCGTAAGGGGGAGAGTGGGGAACTGACACACAAGACGGATGTCATTGAGAGGGACGATCCTCCTCCTCCTCCTCCTCCTCCTGCTGCCACAACTCCACCACCACAGCCAAAGCCTGTAAGGAAGCGTGGAAGGAAGACCTGAGAGTGATGACCCTGGGTTCAGTCTGGTCTGACAGAAGATGCAGTCTCTCGTATGACCACAGCCTGGGGACACAGATGTCATCTGCTGCTTTCCGGATCTCTGGGACTTCTGGACCAGACTGCCCTCCCTTATGATATGGACTCCTCAGGCCACCAATTTTGCTTTTAAATAATTGATGTCTGCCCTGGGGGTCCCAGGCTTCACCCACTTCTGCAGTTTCTCCAGCGTTGCCTCCCTCTTTGTTTAGTTGTGAGCCCTTACTAAAATTTTTTTGGGTAAATTCTACTCTCCTGTGTGTGTTTTCATCCAAAAAGGACAGTTTGTTGGTGACGATTCAGGTACATTTCTAAAGTACAATGTGAAATTAACAAGGGACAATAACACCAAACAATCTCCTACAGATTAAATAGAACAACATATTAGTGGTGTTGTGGGAACTTGTCACCAAAAACACACACAAACATTTTCGGGAATACAAATCAAAATCACCAAAAAAAATAAAAAAATAAAAAAGAGAAACACAAAAAAAGAATCTACATTAAAGTCCAAAAAAAACAAAAAATTTTGTTGTCAGATGTGAGAAATCAAAATATATTGAGGGAATCCCGATAAATAGTAACGAAATAAGTTTGTGAGAAGTGTGTGTGAATATGAGCAGCAAAACTACTTAATTCTTGTCACATTATAAAGAAGAAGAGAGTGCGCTGTATTAAACCATTTTGAACATTGCAGCGTGACGAAAGTGCTGTATCCATTCCGAACGCTACATTTACCAGAACGAGCTGTCCAGTGTCGGAATTTCTTCTGAGCATGCGTGGCACTTTGTGCGTCGGAACAGGCCACACACGGTCGGAATTGACGCGATCGGATTTTGTTGTCGGAAAATTTTATCTCCTGCTGTCCAACTTTGTGTGTCGGAAAATCAGATGGAAAATGTCCGATGGCGCCCACACACGGTCGGAATTTCCGACAACACGCTCCGATCGGACATTGTCCATCGGAAAATCCGACCGTGTGTACGGGGCATAAGACAAACTGCCTGAGGACTTTTTTTTGAGATTCACTTATCAGAGGTTAACATAATTCATTCTGTTACCAATCATCAATCACATACGGTAAATACTTTATCAAGCTACTTCATTCAGACATAAAACTAATTATCTACTAGCCATGATAGCTATATAATATGCTAAAAAAATTAAAATCAACTTTAATTAAAAGATAATTGAAATAAAGGGTCGGTTAACTTCATAAAAGTATAGTTACTGGTATATGATGGTGAGCAAAATCACTCATTAACTCCTTATATCTACTGAAAACTCCAGCAATGAGACCTCCTCAGCACAGTGGAGTAGTGGTTAGCACTCTAACCTAGCAGCAATAGGGTTGCTGGTTCACATCCCAACCATGACACCATCTGCCTGGACTTTGCATATTCTCCCTGTTCTCCTGCGTTTCCTCTGGGTACTCTGGTTTCCTCCCACACTCCAAAGACATGCTGGTAGGTTAATCAGATCCTGTCTATATATTGGCCCTAGTATGTGTATGTGTTTGTAAGCACGGCGGGACCCTACGGGTAAAGGACCATGCAACTAAACTCAACTCACACAGGGGTTGATTTACTAGAGGCAAATAGGTTTCTCACTTTGAAAGGGAATTTGCCCAATAGCTTAGTTAATGTAGTGAAGGTTTACTTTGCAAAGAAAACCCAATTATATAAAAAAAAAGAAACATGATTGGATGATGGAAGTCAGCAGTTCACCTTATTCACTAAATGGGGCTAATTCCCTTGAAAAGTGCAATTTCCCTTGCAGGGTGAACAACCTATTTGCCTTTTGTAAGTCAACCCCAGTGGGCTGAGGAGGTCACCACACTGGAGTTTTCAACAGATAAGTCAATGGGTGATTCAGCTTACCATTATACACCAGTCACTAAAATATATTTTTGAAGGTAAATCGACCCCACTGAGTCTTATTTCTCTTCCTCAGAAAGAGAAGTCTCAATGCTTCTGCTATAGCTGTGAAAAAAAATCAAGCAGGGAACATAAGTATTGGATCTAGTCCCTCAAAAGCAGAGATCTTGGTAATGACATCTCTATCAATTTTGGATTAATTGAACCTTCTGTTTTGCAGTTATCAAATTCAGGGCCCGCAAAATCCATACTTTCAAGCTTTTAAGCTATTTTCGATAACCTAACAAAATGTTTATGCACGGTATATCTAAAATAACCATAATCATTACAATCGGTTCAATTTCCTTTAGATCTACTAACATCTATGTAGAACAAGGCCTGTTTGATCGGATACAAATGGAAAAATTTGTTAGATAGGCTCTCACATTTTTACACAGTCTTGTTAAAATGAAAATAATTGTACCGACACTGTACAGGTTGTAACATGTATGGCCAGCTTTAGATACTAAAATGTAACAGTCACATTCACATATTGCAACATTTGCAATATTGTGTTAGTTCACTTGTTTTTCACAGAATACATTTTCCTAAAATAAATTGCATAAGTAGAAAAAGTATAATTTTCCTATTTATGTGTCTCCTGGTAAATTAATAATTCCCATCTTTAAGATCAATAGTCACAAATAAAGCCATTGTAATTTTAAATCAGCATTAGCTTTAGAGCGGTTGTTGATAAGTGGTTATGGGCATACTAAGCAAGGAAAATTGATGCTTTAAGTCTCAGTGGGGCATCCCCCATTAATCTATTGATTCACTTATCTCTTCAATTCCTTCTGTTTTTGCCACATCTTCTCAATTGCTTTTTCCCGCAGTCATTGTGGCTTGCTGCTGTGAAAGCTCTAATATTATTCTTCTATTTCCATGATTGTTCCTGAATTATTTTTTCTGGCAAAATGATATAAGTGTATATCAAATTTAGTGAATGCATATTATAGCTATATACTGTTTATGTTTATGTCTGTGCCAGACGGTGCCTCAAGGAAATTGCAAAAAAAAAAAAAATCACTTAAAGCAATGCTCTTAGAGCTCTTTTAAGCTCTTAAAGTATTTCTATCTTGTACAAGTTTGATCTCTGGATTGCTGTGCTCTTCAGTGAAGCATTTAAAGAATAGATGGCAAATGTTTCAACAGGGCAGATAAGCATTTGACTTCAATCACTTAATCTCACCATAGAACTAAGATGACAGTTGGGTATTTAATAACAGTCTGATCTCCAATAGTATTTCCATCCACAGGTATACATATAAGCATGTACGTTAGTCAACTATAGGCATGAACATCTATACATGCACCCTGACTTTGTTCTTAGGAACAATAGTACTCAATCCAGCAGATTTTCTCTCCAAAGCAATTAATCAGCTGTTAGTGTATGCTAAATCTGAGGGCACCAATTAACATCTCAGTCAGCATGCCTATCTATTAAATTCAGCAATATTTGGAGCTTTTACAAAATATATATTAGTACTACACATTAACTCTTTATCCTTGCTCTGAAGACCCAAATCAATGCCGTCTTTTATCACTGATTCAAATTCTTAACAGGTAAGTGATAGAAAAACAAAAAAAATTGGGGAGGTGGTAAAATTGATCGTTAAGACATTTTTCCTTTAGAATTATGTAGCAATCAAAACAATAGAATAGAACTGGAGTGTAGAATCTGTAAATTCAACCTTAGAGAGTGTTTTTTAATCAAGAGAAGACAAATTCTAGGAAATGTATAGATAGAAGACCCCCAAGATTTAAATTACCAAATTAGGGATCTATTTACAAATTTAGAGCATTTGAATCTGGCAAAGACAATCATGAAAGAGGGTATAAGGTGATTTGATTTCAGTTGTGTTAGTGAAATAAATGAATTTCTGATTTGCTGATTTGTAAGGTCCCATTCAAAACATGAGGTAATGTGCACATTACTGCAACACACAGTAACACATATTACATGCATTGTAGAGCTTTGGTGCCATTTATTTTAGTTTCAATAGTTTTTTACAAACATTTTCATGGAAAGGTACAAAAGGATAAGAACACATTGATACCTTCTGTTATACATTGGAACTTACAACAGAGAATTGCTTATTTGAATACAATGAAAAAACATCAGTCATATTTAAACTTTAACAGTAAATGCTATGCTCCCTGGCGGTTTTCCCGAGTGTGGCTCAGGGTTTAATTTCAGCACCATTAGCAGTAACCCTGAGCCACACTCGGGACTGCATTGCAGGATCCTTGTGTGGTATCCTTACCTTGTCCCCAGGATCCTGCGATGTCCTCCCCCGCTGTGTCTGCGGGCTCCGTCCTCTGCCCGAGGCCTCTGTGTGCAGGGCTCTGTTCCCTGCGAGCGTCGCGACGCATTGGGGTGGAGCCCGGCGGCAAATTAAAAAAAGTGAAAAATCAGAATACATACAGTAAACTGTAATCTTACAGATTACATTACTGTATGAAATTATTTCACATCCCTTTTGTCCCCAGTGCTTTGTCCCATGCCCTGCATGCAGTTTTATATGATATATACTGTTCTTTCTGCCTGGAAACTTGAGATTGTCCATAGCAACCAAAAAGTGTCCCTTTACATCAAAAGTGGTTTTAGACCAGCTAGAAAACAACGATAGTAAATTAGAACACTTGCAGAATTGAGCGATAGTGATATGTGGGGAAATTAATTTTATTACTATTATATTATTATTTTTTATAATTATTTATATTTATTTATTATATTATAATTTATGATTTTGTGTTTCAAACATCATCATACCCAGGATATCTACTAGACTCTTGGTGGACAGATTTAAGTGTGTTGTTGCTAAGAATTACAGGCCTACAATATAAAACGCCAAATTTCTGTGCAAAATAATTGTACCGCTTTGAGACGCAAAAATCTGACATAATCATACCGCCAGGGAGGCTAACGTAATACTAAAACAAATGTAACGTAATACTAAAACAAACATATTAGGTATGTAAGACAGAAAAAGTTAACTGTAGTTGAGCAACCAAGCATGTACGTCACAGTCCAAAAGAGATTTGCAATGGTTTATATGGAAGAAAGTGATGGCTTGTATGTCACGTAACTGAGTAGAATCTATATATGGCTCTAGATCTACTGTACCAGTATTCCCATGGTTCCCATAGTTTATATGTTCTGTGAAAGTTGCCATTGGCTGAGGCACGCATTATTTCATAGGTAGAGTGGTGGCATCCAACTTACCCTCACATATGTGTTGCCATGCAATGTACAACAACAAACAGGATTTGTGCTATTTGGTGTGAACAAATGCAATCTGCAAAATTTTCCCTGCAGGGAGTGCATTGCAGTGACAACATGCCTGTAATTATGAACATATTTCATTTAGCTTGTATCTATGTAGAGCGTACAACATAGCTTCACAGAAGTGTCAGACAGACAATTTGGTGCCTAAGCTTGTGTATCAAACAATGGGACCCAAACCTCATTGTTCTACACATACTCACTTCAAAGGATCCCATGTTTGAATATGCCATGGCCAGTCTGCCATGTATACTTAATTTCCCTGAAAATGTAATCTACTTACAAGGTTAAGTTTCCTGCTCAAAATAGTCTGGGACAAGGATTTGCAATAAAGGGGGCTGACTAATGCAAAGTATAGGAATTGGAGATGTAGCCAGTCCTGAACCAGGAATAGGGAAGCCCACCAATCAGACCCACGCCATGACAACCAATGAGGCATCAGCCTGTAATGATATACACAGACTAGATGGGAGGGAAACACACACTATGGCAGAGCAGTCACATGAATGGAACCTCTATGGGAAATCTCCCTTGTACTTGTATCTAAATATGTTGGTCTTATGTATTTTCTGTCCTACTGTTTGTAGAATAATGTTTTAAGGAATATATTCTGTATTCCTTCATGTACTCCATGATTTTTACCCTTTTCCTGTACAGTTAGGTAGATTGCTGTGTATTAGTCTAGGCCTACTTTACTATATACCAATACATTTTTGTTATTGTGTTAAAGCTTTCACTCACGGTCAAAGAACTCTCATTTAACCCAAATCATATCTGAGAGATATTAAATCTCAAATATAGTATACGGGTAACACCTGAATACACAAAATCTGTGCATTACAGCACACCATGTTCTAGTATGCTTGAGCCCTAAAAAAAGCAGCTCGTCTATGAGCAAAAAAATAAGTTATGCGTCGAATGACTCTTAAAAACTTCAGATGTAATTTTATACATTTTTTTATAGTTCTGCAATTAAATGGTTAAAGGTTTCAATAATCTATTTAAGTGCCATCATTCTAGGCTTGTCGGGAGATCTGCCACCCTGGGTGGATGTCATATAACATCCTCATAGGGCCACACTCCAGTGCGATCTGTCACCCGCTGTGTCCACCAACAAATCAGTGTACCAGGCCACTGCTGGTGTCATGTGATTACTGTGACCAATCATAGCAGATCCCTTTGAATGGCTTCTATTCATACCATTCATTGTGTACTATTGTGATGATCTCTGTGATTGGCCAGTGATCAAATGGTACAGACAGGGCCAATCATAGTGCATTTATACCATGTGATAATATAACTGTGACCAACAGCACACACTGGATGAATGCATGCCAATCCTAAAAAAAATGGTAGCTTATAACAGTTATTATCACTGTTATAAGCAATCATGGTGTGAAACATAAAAAAACTCCTCATCACCTCTCCAGAGTAGTAGAGTGTCACTATGGTAACACTGAATTGCTCTTGTCAAGGTATGTAAAAAAAAATCATTAAAAAAAAGAAAAAATGTGTAATAAAAAAATGTTTAAACATAACATTTTTTTTTTTTTTTTTTTTTACATACTGTCACTAGTCAGTGTCCTTAATCACTGCCACGCCAGTTATATGATGATGCTATACTGCACTGGTGACAGTATGGAAAAAAAAAAACTACGATAAAAAAATGAAATGTCTTTATTTTCCACAAAATTGTGACAAAAAAGTACAACGTCAAAAAACTCACCCTGCCTCTTACTAAATACCTTTGACTATTAACTTTCAAAAAAGGGGTGAATTGGGGGGTATTTGTACTGTCCTGGCATTTTCAGGCCTCAAGAAACGGGATGGGCCGTCAGTACATCAGAATGGATCAAATTTCAAACATACTGTATATACCACAGTTTGTGGACTCTATAACTTTCCTACAGGCTAAATAATATACAGTGATTTGGGTCATTTTTACCAAATAAATGTAGCAGTATACATTTTGGTTATGAAGAAAAATTATTTATTTGCAAAATGTTATAAGAGAATGAAAAGAAACGTGTTTGTTTTCAAAATTTATGGATTTTTTATTATTTATTTAGCAAAAAATAAATAAACTCAGTGGTGATTAAATATCACCAAAAGAAAGCTCTATTTGTGTGAAAAAAAATGATAAAAATTTGTCACTCAGGGTGAAAGTGTCCGGTATTAAAGTGGTTAAAAAAGAGGATTGTTTGTAAATGATTGACTTCACTTTTATATACCATTTGAAGGTAGCGATCTACAACTCCCTTGGGTTAGACAATAGCCAGTTTCTGTAGTAGGGATTTTAAACTGTCATCACCTTTAATTCTGTGGCACTTAACATTAAACTTCATTACTTCTAAGGGCGTGTCCGGACCTGCTGCTGGAAGGACGTGTGTGATCAGAGCTCCTCTTGGATCTACAACCATCCGTGGCCTTATGCTGTGCCCCCGCAGTCATAGGCCATATATTATTGATCCCAGACCCCTGCTGAGCTATCCTGGACTAATATTTAGGACCCCGGCGGGTCTGATCTTGTTCTGCAGCTGAACTCTCTCCCTGACACCGGAGCTTTCCGCCGCCATCTTGGGGCCTACAGACGGACCGGCGGCGCTCTCTCTCTCTCTCCCTATCTTAACCTGTGGGCTTACGGATTGAGGAGTGACTGTTCGGGACCTGCCCTGACTGGACCGATCGGCTTGTGGATCCGGGGAGGCCGCGAAGAACTATCCGGCGCCCGGATTCGTGCATTGCGGCCTAGCTATCTGACGCGGCCTGCGGGCTAAATTTCAGGCATTCCGGAACGCAGTGAGTAAATCCGCCCACTACCGGGTCCCTGGGGGGAGTCAGATCACCCAAATCATCCCTTTCTCTACCCCCGTGGATGCCCCAGTGACTGCAAACGGCCGTGTCTCCCGATCCGGCGGCCTTTAACTAGGATAGACTGAGGCTTCGGCCTACTTCTGGAGCCCGGCGGCCATCTTGGGACTCTCACATACACCCAGAAGCCACCCTCTGTCCCCTCAGCTGCATAGCTACTTGCAAGGGGCTGGGGACTGCAGGAACTGCTTTTCTCACCCCAGACTCTCAGGAGGGGGAGGCAGAGATGTAATTAGGGAGTTGTGAGGATCTAGGTGGAGCACAATAACACCCTGAGAGAGATGCTGCCTAAATAAACCCTGGGCGCCTGCCTGCTCACCAAGACCTCCATACAGCAATATTAGCAAACATAAAACATTGGAGGTAAGCCTGCATGTTTGATCACTAAAACCTCTGTGTACCTCATGGGCAAAATTGGCCAACAGCAACGAAACTACAAACCACTAATTGTGTCACGAGAAGAACCAACAATGGAGCGTTATGTTACCAGACCACAGTCAGCCTCCTCTAATTCCTCCGCGAATCCTTTCGCCTTACTGGACCCCTCCCTGGACTCAGAAGATACCGCAAACTCCCCCCTGACTAGTTCGCAAAACCCTGCAACTACTCCTCCACCCCTGAATATGACCCTCACCCCTGACATCCTGGACTCCAAGCTGCAACTTTTACTTCAACAGATTACGTCTAATGTTTCGGCTGAGGTGAGCAAACTAGCTGCTGAATTGAGAGGGGAAATAACCCAAATTGGAGATCGCACAGACACTCTGGAGAATAAATTCGACGAAATGGTAAATTATGTACAAGCAATTGAGGAGGAAAACCATAACTTACGCCTATCTGTATCTCAGCTCCAATTACAGCAAGAAGACTTGGAGAACAGAGAAAGACGACAAAATCTACGATTCAGAGGGATTCCGGAAACAGTGTGTGACTCTGAACTCCGACCTTACCTTTTGAGCCTTTTTAACAACTTGGCTCCCTCAGTTGTGGACATAGATTGGCGATTGGACAGGGCCCATAGATCCCTGGGCCCTAAACCACCGACTGGAGCCAGACCCAGGGATGTTGTGGTACGGTTTCACTACTTCGAAAGTAAAGAGGCACTAACCCTGGCAACCCGCAATAAATCCCAAATTACACATAAAGGCGCTAAGCAGCAGATCTTTAGCGACCTTTCCCCCATCACTCTCGCTAAACGGAGGAATCTGCGCCCCCTCACCTCACATTTACAACAACACAAGATACCATATTACTGGGGATTCCCTTTCCATCTAGCTGTATCCAAAGATGGAGCCCAATATTCTTTGCGTGATTTGCAAGAAGCAGAAGCCTTCCTGAAAAGTTTGGGTCTCCCCCCTTACCAGAAGAAGATAATAACCTTCCTAACACACAGGCCCGACTGCCTCCAACTACACCTACTCGCATCTGGACTCCTGTTCGGGGCAAATCAAAGAAGCACCTTTCTACTCTTCAACACCTGAGATCTTCTAAGCAACCCCCTTGAGCACCCCCCCTGATCACTCTTATTCTTGGTTCTATTTCTCCCTGCCTTTAGCATTACCGTTTCTTCTCAGAGCTTCGGACAAATTTTTTCTTTTTTCTAGACGAAACGACATTGCTGTCTTGGCCCCTTCAGTTTTTGTATCTGCCTCGACCCTTTTTTTCGGGGCAGAATATTTCTCATCCCTTGAGATACATTTACTAAAGGTTTTTTGGAATTTCTTAAGTGTCAAGCATACCTGTTATATTTGTTATCCTCTTCAAAAAATTTTTCTTTTGTTCTATTTTTTGTCTTTTCCGCTTACATGTGCATAAGGTGAGCGGCGGCCCCTCTCTCATCTCCTCAAGCAGAATTGCCAGATGGAGGTCCGCCCACGTCCCCACCAGGCCCTGGTCTACGCCCAGGGCTCCCTGAGAAACTGTTTTCTCTCAGGTCTACAGAATTTTGAACTTTTTTTCTTGATTTCTCTTTTTTGTTTTTTCTTTTTTTTACAGTTTTTGTGCATATCTAATGATGTGTTCCATAGTTTGAAAACCCACGGTCACTATCACTTTACTCTAAAGGAAAAAGAATTTGGAGTGTGTTTTTCAATGATTAGAGTTGGACAAACGTTTATTATCATGATTAATTGTAAACTGCAATGTGTTTTTTCCTATTTTCATGCTACTTTCAGGTTTATAGTACTAGATGTATTTACACTAGCATTCCTAGATAGATCACAGTCATGGCCCTAAAAATGATGTCCTATAATGTAAAAGGCCTGGGCTCCATTGGTAAACGCTGGATGGCCCTGAAAGATTTCAGGGCCTCGGGCGCAGACATAGTGATGATCCAGGAGACCCATTTCCGGGCAGGAGGATCATTAAAATTTGCCTCCAGGTTTTTTCCCATCTCCTATCTTGCCTCTGATTCCACGGGCAAGGCAGGAGTGGCTATCTTGATCAGGAAAGCATGTCCTGTCAAAGTTCGGAGATCACATGTAGATCCTCATGGGAGATTTCTTATCCTAGATTGTGAATACATGTCTACCTCTTTTACACTGGTTAATTTATACGCCCCAAACACGGGCCAGATTGAGTTCCTCAACAAACTCTTTGATTCCCCCCAATACCACTCACAACCTTTTATGGTGGTGGGTGGAGACTTCAATCTGGTCATGTCTCCCAATAGGGACAGACAAACGCTTTTTAGTACCACCCCACCTAAAAGAGTATTGTCTCAAGCCAATGCATTCCGCAAATGTATTAGATCATACAGATTATTCGACTCATGGAGGATAAAACATCCCTCTGACAAACAATTTACGTTTTACTCACCAGCTCATAAAATGTACTCCCGTCTTGATCATTTTTTTATCTCGGCTCCACTTGTCCCCTATGTAGTTGAATCAGACATCTCCCCTATTACATGGTCGGATCACGCACCCATTACACTAGAACTTATGTTATCCCAGACTTATACTAAATCCTGTCACTGGCGTCTTAATGACCATCTCTTGCAGTCTGAAGTATCTCGTTCTATCCTAGCAAATAGCTTGAAAGACTACTTTACACTCAACTCCGGATCGGTATCTCAGGTTTCTACGCTGTGGGAGGCACATAAGGCTGTTTTCCGAGGTGCATGTATAGCTGAGGGCTCTCGACTGAAGAGAGATAGAAACAGTTTATTGCAGTCCTTAACGTCTGCTCTAGTAATTGCTGAACGGAGGCTTTTGGGTGGTCCCACGGTGCAGAAACTACGTAAAGTCACTCACCTTAGAGAACAAATTAAATCAACAAAACTTGACAAAACAGCTAGGTCCATGCTGTGGACGAAACAGAAATTCTACGAATTCTCAAATAAGCCCCACAGGATGTTAGTCAATAAGTTATGCCCTCGTCCGTTCAACTCCCTGCCTGATTTCCTACTGCAGACAGATGGATCTAGAACACATTGCCCTCGTGAAATGTCAAAAATTTTTGGTAGCTTTTATAACAAACTGTATAATTGCCTGACTCCGGAGAACCATTTTAATTTTACGCAGGTAAATTTTGAGTCCTTTTTCTCCAATATAAAATTACCAAAATTATCTAAAACAGACCTGGAGTGTTTAAATGCAACAGTGTCAGCTGAGGAATTACTGGCTATAATTAAAAAACTACCATCACACAAATCCCCTGGCCCAGATGGATTGCCCTACTCCTACTACAAATCTTTTTTTGACATTTTATCTCCTCATATGCTAGCCTTATATGATTCCCTTCTTAAGGGAACTCCTCCACATTCCCAGTTTTCCCACTCGTTCATTTTGGTTATCCCTAAACCTGGAAAGGATCCCTCTATCCCGGACAACTATAGACCCATAGCCCTCCTAAATTCGGATTATAAGATATTTACTAAAATACTCGCTACCCGACTTTCCGCATTTATTCCCAAATTGATACACAGGGATCAAGTGGGATTTGTTCTTGGAAGACACGCAGGAGATAACACCCGTCGTACAATAGACCTAATAGACCTTTTAGATAGAACCTCACGTTCGGCATTGATCTTGAGCCTAGATGCGCAGAAAGCTTTTGACAGGCTAAGTTGGCCCTACATGTTTGCCACTTTAAAAGTATATGGCTTTGATGGTTCTTTTTTAAAAGCCTTGGAAGCCTTGTATTCAAATGTTTCAGCGCAAGTGCAAATGTCATCCTTCATGTCTCCTAGTTTCCCCATGACAAATGGAACTCGCCAGGGCTGCCCCCTATCACCGCTGCTTTTCATTTTATGCCTAGAACCCCTAGCCGAGTCTATTCGTGTAAATCCAGATATTCGTGGGGTGGTGATGAGACAGGGGGAGTATAAACTATCATTATTTGCAGACGACATTCTGTTAACTATCACCAACCCGCTGATATCTCTTCCCTCATTACATAAATTATTGACTTCTTTTAGTGCTATTTCCGGGTACAAAGTTAACAACTCTATAACCGAAGCCCTTCCTATACACATTCCAAGACTATTATTATCCCAACTTAAAGAATCATACCCTTATAAATGGTGTAGTAACTCTCTTAAATATTTGGGTATCCTACTCACCCCTCACTATTCCTCCCTTTATAGTACCAACTTCCCTCCTCTTATATTGGATATAAATAAGTCCCTGTCGTCCTGGACCAAGCATCCCTTGTCTTTACTGGGCAGAGTCAATGTATTAAAAATGTCTATCTTACCCAAGCTACTTTATTACTTCGAAACTCTCCCAGTAGCTGTATCCGCCTCACAATTAAAAACACTTCAAAGATCCTTTTTACAATTTATATGGAATGGCGGTGCTCACCGCATAGCAAGTTCCGTGATGTTTTCCATTAGGTCCAGAGGAGGTCTGGGAGCCCCGGACATCACTAAATACTATCACGCAACACACTTAAGGGCCATCATCTCTTGGACTTCCTTAAATGCACCTAACCAATGGTCCGCCATTGAGAAGGGGGTACTTTATCCGGTCCATCCGAGCTCCTTGGTTTGGGGCGCTCCCCCTGTTTTAGACCCTATCTATAAACGTCAGTGTACTGGCCCAATGACACTAACTTTAACCATTTGGCGCAATTGCCTCAAACGTTATCCTCTCATGTCCCCCTGCTCCCCTCTTGTAAATGTACTACTTAATCCCCTCATTCCAGATAGTATGTCCCTGGGTAGGATCTTTTCATGGATAAATGTGCATCTTTTCCAGCTGCGGAACCTAGTTCATTCCATAACAAGGAAGCTACATCCCTTTGACGTTTTAAGAGAGAAATTTGATCTACCACCACACTCTTTTCACTTCTATTTACAGGTTAGACATTTTTTTCATTCTAAATCGCCAACCCTGACCCTGGATAAACCAACTACCTTTGAACACCTGTGTGCTCAAGGCCCCAATCAATTACACCTAATTTCATGTATCTATCGTATCCTCCATGAGCCAACCCCAATTTCGGAAACATTACATCATTACATGCGCAAGTGGTCTCAGTTGGTGGGCCGTCCTGTCACGGTGCAGATGTGGGATAGGATCTGGTCCTCTACCTTTAAATCATCTAAATGTGTCACTCAGAGGGAGACAAACATTAAGATTCTCATTTTTTGGTACAGAACTCCCGATGTAATCCATAAGTATGATCCTTCAGTTTCACAGCTCTGTTGGCGGTGTGGATCTGACATAGGCTCACTATTCCATATCTTCTGGCAATGTTCCTTGATACAACCTTTTTGGAATGATGTTCATTTGCTTATACAAAAGGTAACTGGGGTGTCCCTTCCGTTGGATCCTTTGAACTACCTTTTGGGCCTCCCCCCCTCAGGGGTAACAAAAAAGACAAACAAACTGATATCCTATATAATGCTGGCTGCCAGGAGGATTATCCCATTGTTCTGGCTATCCAATACACCTCCCCCATGGTCCGGATATCTACATTTAGTGACTGAGATTCGGACAATGGAGTTCTTGACAGCTTCGGTACATGACTGCATCCCCCAATTCAATAAAATATGGGAACCATGGGATCTTTCGGAATTTGGGACCCCCATACTACCAAATATGCCCTATTCTTAACACAATTTAATTCTATATTTCCTGTGTGGGTGCTCTGAGCTACCCACGGGATATTGGTTACTTTCCTGCAGTATGCTTATCGCATTCATCATAAAGATTTAATTGAATACATATATGTGCCTTATGTATGTGAACACTCTTTTATCACTTACATCTGATTGTATTTTGTTCTTGTTTTCATTATGTTTGTTTATAATGCACTTTTGTTGATAGTGCAATGTACACCCTGATACAATTTTTGTACCTATTCTTGGATACTTAAATAAAAATACAATTTAAAAAAAAAAAAAAACTTCATTACTTCTGTTTTAAGATGTGTTATATTGGCTCATGATAGCTATTCCATAGTAATATAAAGACCAATAAAGAATTACCGTACATCTATGCATTTCTTGATAGTTATATATTTTAGCCACTTGAGCTCCGGAAGAGTTTACTCCCTTCATGACCAGGCTGTTCTTTGCTATTTGGCACTGTGCTACTTTAACTGGTAGTTGTGCAGTCATGCAACACTGTACCCAAACAAAATTTATATAGTTTTTTCGCACAAATAAAGCTTTCTTTTGGTGGTATTTGATCACCGCTGGGTTTTTTATTTTTTGTGATATAAACAAAAAAAAGCCAAAAATGTTTAATAAAGTCAATCACTTTTACTTTGTGCTACAAAACATATCTAATAAAAAAATATAAACAAAATCAAATGTCTTCATAAATTTTGGCCAAAATGTATTTTGCTACATGTCTTTGATTAAAAAAAAAACCCAATAAGTGTATATTGATTGGTTTGCCTAAAAGTTATAGCACCCACAGACTATGGTACATATACTGGAATTTAAAAAAAAATCTTTATACTAATGGTGGTGATCAGTGACACAGTTTTTAACAATTTCTTTATTAAAAATAAAAATAAATTGTTCCACGGTGTAGATTTAATGTCAATCACAATGCCCGCCGCCACCGCCGACCCAAAAAAGGAAACAAAAAAGCTCTGCTTGTGTTGAAGGCTCCTGCCGTCTGCCTGCTCCACTGTGTGACAGTTCTTAAATAGCTAAGGGGCAGGGCCACCTGGCGACATCAAGTACCCCCCTGCCCCAAAGCACCCCCCATGTTGAGGGCATGTGGCCTAGTATGGTTCAGGAAGTCCCCCCCTTTCCTGGCCTGCCAGGCTGCATGCTCGGATAAGGGTCTGGTATGGATTTCGGTGGGACCTCGCACCATTTTTTTTCTTTAATTGGTGTGGGGTTCCCTTTAAAATCCATACAAGACCCAAAAGGGCCTATTATGGATTGGAGGGATCCCCATGCTGGATGTTTTTTTTGGATCTAAGTCATGTTCACAATTGACCTGATTCAGATGCATTCCCATAGAAGGAAATGAGCCTGGAATTTGCATCTGAACTGCACTACAGTGCTAAAAGAATGCACAGGACTCTTTAAATCTGAAGCAAATTTGCACTGCCACTGCACCGCACATATGTAAACCGGCTCTATAGAAAGTCATGCGAATTGGATGCGGTTCAAAACGCATCCAATTTGCATATATGGGAACGGAGCCTAAAGTAGTTCATAAAGATTCTAAAACATGTGAAAAGAAGTATAGAGCGCTACAAGCTGAATTAAATTGTAAATTTGAATAGGTATCTATTTATGAACGCTAAAAAAGGAATCATTAGAGATGGTAAATTGTGACAAATCTCCTTCTGTCTGGAAGTGTAAATATAAAGTAAAAAATGTCAAATGTAAAACAAGTAAATCATTCATTTTACCATTGATTTTCTATAGGCAGTGACTCACTACAGACAAAGATAACATTTGCCCCACATTCATTGATCAGTTGCTGCAATGAAGGATTCTAGCCAATAATATGCATATTGTCCCCTGCAGATGTTGCCAGAAAATCATATAATTCCTATGAATGGCTGGACATATGTACAGTAGGTAAAATCTTGGCGAATATGATTAAATCCAGGCATGCAAGTATGCTTGTACTGAACCAAGTTTTCTAAGTTTTCTGTGTTCCATAGTTCCTATGTTGTTGATGGGTTACAGAAATGGCCCATTTACTAAGATAAATGAGTCAATCAGTGGTGGCTGGTGGGTTCTTCTTTTGGGGGGGGGGTGGCAAACAAACAACACCCCCCCACAGCACGGTGGCAATGAAGTTGAACAATTATATGATAAATGATGGTGTTTCTTTTATTCATTGTAAAAATATTTTAGGGAGCTCTTTTACATTTTCTGTCTAAATCAATACAGTGGAAACGTGTCCAAATTAACTGGTACTGTTCCTTTTTTGCTAGATGTCAATAGTAGATACAACACTTCTTTTAATATTATTGCAGTATTGTGCGTCTTTTTGCAGATCAATCCTGGAACATCTGTGGGTGGGCACTAATATAACAAGGAAGCATCAGCTGCATCATCTTAAGGGATAAATGAGAAGCTCTAAGAACAGGGCAATGTCTCATAGAAATAGCCCCATTTAAAAGCAGTCTTGTCCTTTTTTGTAAAAAGGCATTTTTACCGTTCCTAAATTAAAATTCTATGTAGTATTTGCTTTTTTTAAATATAGCCTTCAATAGAGGTGATACAAATAAAAATAAGGCAGTATATGCATATGTGTATTACTTATTTTAAAAAAATAGTGATTTTTTTCTAATTTCATGGAAAACATCAGCTTATCAATTCATAGAAGTATAACCGATTTTCTTTTACAAAATATTTCACTTTTTTTTGCTTCATATACATTTGTTCCCTTACTATTTAAAGCTTCATATCTTGCACAGAAAAGAGAAAAATAAGGGCATAACTACAAATCATGGGGTCCATGTCTAAACTGTTATTTGGGCTGATACCTCTTTAAAATGAACCTGTGTCTAGACCAGTGGTTCTCAACTCCTGTCCTCAGGGCCCACTAACAGGCCAGGTTTGCAAGATAACTGAAATATGTCACAGGTGATATCATTTGCTGCTCAATGATTGCAGTATTCTAGTCTGCATCTCCCCAAGGTAATACTTAAAATCTGGCCTGTTGGTCGGTCCTGAGGACTGGAGTTGAGAACCACTGGTCTAGACTATGCACATTAAAGTATTAGGGTACTCTGAACAAGCAACAAAAAAACATTAAAATAGGTTCTCAATAACCTTTGTAATTGTATGCACAGTGGAGAAATGCATTTGAAAATTTCACAACAGAGGCTCTGACATCTGAGCTTGTTTCCCCTTTACATTCTGTAGGGAGCAGAAACTTGGCAGCCTGTCAGCCCTCTAATGTAAAGATACAGCAGGGGTTCCTAAGTTGGTAGAACTGAAACCTGACTGCAGAGTTTTTGTTGAGATCTTTGAGGATCTTTCAGGATGAATTACTTCACAGTGCATGCAGCTAGAAAGTTGTTTGTTAAAATGTAACAGTGAGAAAAGTCCTGTATGTATCAGAACAAGATATTTGAATACTGATGCACATGCTCATGATTCTATTATTAGAGCACAAACATATTGGCTTGCATGCTAATCAGCATGTGCACATGCACACACACGGTCAGCACTAACGCTGGCACCAAATGGCCTATTTAAGCTGGATTGTGACATGATCAGATTACTGACTGGTGTTCAGCTAGTTACTGCTATATTTGCCTTCCCCCGCATGACCCAGTTTGCTTCTGACCTGTCTTTGAAATCCTACTTCCCAGTTGTGACCTTGGCTTGTACCCTGACTACACTTTTGCTTCATGTTCCTGTACCTTGCTGCCTGGCTGTGAACTGACCCTGGTTTGTATCCCAACTCTGCCTCTGCCTGATTTTCCTATACCTTGCTGACCAGCTGTCAATGACCTTTTGGCTTGCGTCCTGGCATTCCTCCTGTCTGCTAATCAGCTGTCACCATGTTCCAGTCTCTGGTCACTGTCTGGTGTTTCAGGGTCATCTGTATCCTGCAACCAACAGCTGGCATGGAGCATATCAAAATGTTCACTCTCTTACGCTGTGTGGTAAGTCCCAACATGTTATCAGACTCTTATCTTGACATGTCAGTATATGTGGCTAATGCACACCTCGCTGCCTTCCAAAGACTGGGGGAGTCCAAACGAACTGAAAGCATAGAAGAGCACAGAGGGCGCATAGGCCTATTGCATTATCCTCAATACATGGTTTATTAAATAAAAATTGAGGTGAATATACTCACAAACCAGTATTTGTGTCATAGCATTATCATAAAATCATCTGCTTAAATCCATTTGTGAATATCCACAACACTTGTAGTCACATTGGCTAATATGTTTCAAGGTTTCCCTCTTCTTCAGAGCCTTGTTTAGATTTCTCTTTTTTCAGTCAGGATCAGTGCTTTCTCTGTTTAGTGCTGCTAGCTTCCTTGTTCCTCGAACAATATATACAGCACCACTAAACAGAGAAAGCACTGATCCTGACTGAAAAGTTTCTGGTCAACACTAATGCCGTGTACACGCGGGTGGACTTTTCGGCATCAGAGGTCCGACGGTCTTTCCGATGGACTGTCGACAAACTTTTGACGGACTTCCAATGGACTTTCGAACGAACGGACTTGGCTACACGTGATCACACCAAAGTCTGACGGATTCGTACGTGATGACGTACGACTGGACTAAAATAAGGAAGTTCATAGCCAGTAGCCAATAGCTGCCCTAGCGTCTGTTTTCGTCTGTCGGACTAGCATACAGACGAGTGGATTTCTCGATAGGAACTGGGTCCGGCGGAGTTCCGGTGGAAAGATTTGAAACATTCCAAATCTAAAGTCCATCTGATTTTCGATCGAAAAAGTCCGCTGCAGGTCCGATGAAGCCCACACACGGTCGGATTGTCTGACGGATTCGTTCCGTCGGACCAGTCTGGTCGAAAAGTCCGCCCATGTGTACGCGGTATAAGAGACATCTAAACAAGGCTCTGAAGAAGAGGGAAACCTTGAAACATGTTAGCCAATGTGACTACAAGTGTTGTGGATTTTCGCATATGGATTTAAGCGGATGATTTTATGATAATGCTATGACAAAAGTACTGGTTTGTAAGTATATTCACCTCCACTTTTATTAAATAAAACATGTATTGAGGATAATGAGCTAGGCCTATGTGCCCTCAGTGTTCTATGCTTTCAACAGCTGGCACGGCCTGCTACATTGCCACTCTGTCCTCACACCTCCTGTCACCACACCTCACACCTCCTGGACAAGGGGTGCAGGAGAAGACCCCTCTCCAGCTTGAGTTCCGTCAGGTACATGACAGTAACTATAGTCAAAATTTAAAATCATTTCCATATTAGATTTAAATTTATAGCCTGTTCATAATGATCTTAATGATCTTGAAGTTTGAAAACTTACACATAGAAGAATCGGACAAATTTACTTCCTTGAATTATGTGACAGGTATTAACTATGTCCTGTGAATTTGCATTGCTTGTGTCACACATTTCACAGGGCCTGCTGTCTTAAGTGTTGAGAAAAGGAGTTTTAAGGGGTGGAGTCAGTACAGGAATCACTACATGCTAGCAACATGGTACCATGCAATATATAGTCCTTGGAAAATGATGATAAACCAAATGAATGGTCAGAGGGTACACAGTAAATAATGCAGGGAATCCAGATAGGTGTTAAAGAAATAGCTAGCAGATAAGCAGCAACCGCACCATGAAAGGAGATTTTTCAATTAAGCTTATATTGGATTGTCAAAAAATGAAAGTTAATGCTGTGACTATAGATCACTTTTAAGAATATGTCTGGGTATTGGTGTGTCTTAACCACTTGACATCCACACTCTGTATATAAATGGCAGAGATTTCAAGTGGTTAAAGTAAACTCACTGCAGTGCCACTGCCTGGTGTTTCCTGGGCCCTCCCATTCCTTTATAGACCCCAGGACTATGGTAACTATACTCAGGATCAAAAGTAAAAGAAGCTTGGGGAACATTTATTCCACATTTTCCTCTGCATTGAATGAACATGGATGTAACAAGGATTTTGCCACTTCCATTTCAATTTGGTCTTTACCTGGCTACAGTGACTAGGTAAGTAACTAATCAAGTATGATCTATGATAGCCAGGGTATCTCAAAGAGCTTAATTTTGCTTGAAATATCTCAACATGACTTTTTATAAATGGTGTGCAATGGTAATTTGAAAAACTAAATTTGTTTCTAATTTCATAGAAAATTACCAGTTTTTACAAAATAATATATAAATATATATTTTAAAAACAGCATCTTTTATAATTTAAAAGCTATTCTTGAGGTTCAGTCGAGTAACTTTGCCTCAGCTAAAATGAATCAGTAATCAATCTGCTGAACAGAAGAAAACATTTTCTTGTTCTCTACCATCAGTGCTCAGACTCCAACAGTGTTACAGTATTATCTGATGTGAGGCCCACATTCCAGCTCTCCTCCCTGCCACGTTTACTGCCCCCACCCCTTTAGACCATCCTTTTACCCTCATTTTTTAAGAAAAAATTATGTATGCATACTCTTTTTCCTGGAGTTTTCTGGCACAGTGGCAGTTCCTAATTATTGCAAAGAGATGGCACATAACAATGTATCACTGCTCTATTCTGCATCTCTATATGAGTCCAGGCAGAGGATCTTTGATGATTACAGACAGTGCCAACTTGCAGGGGACAGTGTCAGAGATAGGTGAATATTAAAGCCCTTTTTTGTTTTCACATTTCTCAAAATTATTTTTAAATATATATTTTTAAGCTGGAGCTTGGTGGAAGTTTTGACTTAAATATTGGAGGGGTTACTAAAACGAAGGCATACAAAATCTGGTGCCAATCAGCTTCCAGGTTTTATTGTCAAAGCCTAATTGAACAAGCTGAAGTTAGAAGCTGATTGGTTACCATGCACAACCCCACCACATTCCCAGTGCTCCAGTTTCAGTACATCTCCCTCATTGTGTCACTTTGAGCATCAAGCACAAGTGCATTTGGTTTATAATGTGTAAGACCCCTTTCACACTGCCGAAGCCCGGGCGTCAGCAGTAAAGCAGCGCTATTTTTAGCTCCGCATTACCGTCGTTTTAGCGGCGCTATTCGGCTGCTAGTGGGGCAGTTTTAACCCAACGCTAGCAGCCGAAAAGGGGTTAAATTCGCCTGCAAAACACTGCCGCAGCGCTGCCCCATTGATTTCAATGGGGAGCAGCGTTAGAGGAGCGATGAGTTCACCGCTTCTTCACCGCTCCAAAGAAGCTGCTGGCAAGACTTTTTCTGAAGCCTTGCCAGTGCACCGCTCCAGTGTGAAAGCCCTCGGGCTTTTGCACTGGAGTGAATGGAGCAGCTGTTTTGAGGCAGTTTGCAGGCGCTATTTTTAACGCTATAGCGCCTGCAAAACACTCCAGTGTGAAAGGGGTCTTAAAATCAAAATTAGAACAAGCTTTGGTTATTTAAACACTTCAATACCGGGCACTTATACACCTTCCTGCCCAGACCAATTTTCAGCTTTCAGCTCTGTTGCACTTTGAATGACAATTGCACATTCATACAACACTGTACCCAAACTAAATTTTTATAATTTTGTTCCCACAAATAGAGCTTTCTTTTGGTGGTATCTGATCACCTATAGGATTTTAATTTTCTGCTAAACAAACAAAAAAAAGACTGAGAAGAAGATTTTGAAAAAAAAAAAAATGTTTGTTTCTGTTACAAAGCTTTGTAAATAAGTAAGTTTTCTCTTTCACTGATGGGCTTCACTGACAGGCACTGATAAGATGGCACTGATGGGCACTGATGAGGTGGCACCAATGAGGTGGCACTGATAAGCTGGCACTGATGGGCACTGATGATGGGCACTAATATGCGGCACTTATGGGGCACTGATAGGCGGCACTGATGGGCACTGATATGCAGCACTGATGGGTACACATAGGTGGCGCTGATGGGCACTGAAAGGCAGCACTGATGGACACTGATAGGTGGCACAGATGGGCACTGATAGGTGACATGGATTGGCACTGACAGGTGGCACAGATGGGCATTGATAGGCGGCACAGATGGGCACTGATAGGTGGCATGGATGGGCACTGATAGACACTGAAGTACACTTATTGATGGTATGGATGGATGCCAATCAGTGCCAAACAATAATGCCTGCCAATCAGTGATGCCCATTGTGAGCACTGATTGGCATCCATTGTGGGCACTGATTGGCATCCATTGTGGGCACAGATTGGCATCCCTGGTCGTCTAGGGTGGCATAACTGGTGGTGACATCCCTGGTGGTCCTAGTGGCGTCCCTGGTGGTCCAGTGTGGGCATCCTCGGGGGGCTGCACTGATAATCAATCAGCACAGACCCCCCTTGTCAGAGGAGCAGCCAATCGGCTCTCCTCTACTCGCGTCTGACAGACTCGAGGGAGGAAAAGCCGATCAATGGCTCTTCCTGTTTGCACTGTGATCAGCCGTGATTGGACACGGCTGATCACGTGGTAAAGAGTCTCCATCAGAGACTCTTAACCTAGATCAGTGTTGAAACACCGCAACAATGATCACCATGATACGTGCCCCTGGGGGGCTTGATATCCTGCTGGACGTCATATGATGCCCGGTCAGGATATTGAAACCACTTTGCTGCCGTCATTTTGCTATATGATGGAAGGCAAGTGGTTAATATTAAAAGAAAACTTAATTCAATAGAATCATTTCCTTAGTTTGAGGCTTATGTTACTGTTTTTTTTACCTTCTCAGTTACTAATTTTAGTTACTATTCTCTCTGGTGCTACTGACTATAAAACTTCTGTGAGTGTCAATCACCCTGCAGCTGAGCTGTACTGAAATTCATTTGCCCTTCATCTGAACTCACTGCTGTTTAGTTAAAACAAGATGTCAATAATTCTTGTGTTGATTGATTTTTCCACCTACACTAAATCAAGCATTTACCTTTAATGCCCACAATTTTAAAGAGGTGCACAAAAAAAACATCAATACCTTTTTACATTGTTTTATGACTCTTTTAATGCTCTTATTCAGGCCTGGTCAAGTTTTGGCTAGGTCTGCCTAATAGCAGTGATATGTTCCAAAGTGCTCATAGAAGTGGGGGAAATGTGTATTCGTTAGTATTGTTTAGGTCAACCATCCACTGCTCTAATACTTTAAAATTAAATTGTTTGTAAATCTTTGCACAGATCCAGCTGAATAATGGAAAAAATAGACCTTATTTACATGGACGTACTATAGTATATGCCTGTGAAAGGACTGTGTTTGCCTGCACTGGGATGCACAGGTGTTCTATGCATTCCAATGCAGGCAGTCCTATTCATTGCAATTGGGACACAATGGCAATGGACGCAGCTACAAGTGTGGGCATGTTTCCCCAAATGCGGATAGTGTACGTTCAGGGCAATCTACCCGCACCCACATGGCTGTTAAATTCCCAGCAGCTGTGTCTGTATTATTCAGGGACTGCCGGAGCAAACACGACCCTTGCACAGGTTTACACTATGGCAGCCCGTGTGAACAAGGCCTAAAACTGAGCATAAAAAAGAATCAGCTCAGCCAATGAGAAGACTTGTACAGAATTATTTAGTCCATCTCTGTTTTATTTATTTATTTCATGTATTCAATTATTATCATTTATTCCGTTTTAAGAATCAAATATTTATTTTCTCTGTGTTTTTATATTTGTCCTGAAGCAAAAGCATTGTATATCATCATTGTGCATATTAATATGCAATTTTGTTTCAGAACCAATTATTGTGTTGTCTTGGTAAGCATTAGAAAATCCTCATATTTATGCGAAATGATCAACCGTGCAAAACACAAATCTCATTTTTATTTGTCATTTGGATATACGCCATTTGGAGATGGGAAAAAGCAAAATGGCAATTGGAAAAACAGAAATATAGTTCATCGCCTCAAACCTGGAATAGAGTATCACAATTAGCCAACAATTACACCTAATAAGTTAATTAGCAAAGTATACTAAAGCAAATTTGGTAACCCAGAAAGCAGCACATCAGGATATCACTTATGCCGCGTACACACGAGCGGTTTTGCTGCCGGAATAAACTCTGAGGGTTTCTCCAACGGAATTCCAATGGAATTCCGCTCAAGCTGTCTTGCATACACACGGTCACACCAAAGTCCGACCGTCAAGAACGCGGTGACGTACAACACGTACGATGGGACTAGAAAAAGGAAGTGCAATAGCCAGTGCGCCACCCTTTGGGCTCCCTCTGCTAATCTCGTCGGAACAGCATACAGACGAGTGGTTTTTCCATCGGTAATTTGTTCCATCGGAAAAATATAGAACATGTTCTCTATCTAAGTCCGTCTGAATTTTTTATGGAAAAAGTCATACACACAGTCGGAATATACGATGAAAAGCTCCCATCGGACTTTTTCTGATTGAAATTCCGCTTGTGTGTATGCGGCACAAGGCTGCTTTCACACTGGAGGCGCTTTACAGGCGATATAGCGCTAAAAATAGCACCTGTATAGCACCTGTAAAGATCCTCTCTTCTCACTCCAGGGTGAAAGCTAGAGTGCTTTCACACTGGAGCAGTGCACTTGCAGGACGGTAAAAAAAGTCCTGCAAGCAGTATCTTTGCAGTGCTACGGGAGCAGTGTACACACCGCTCCTAAATCGCCCCTGCCCATTGAAATCAATGGGCAGCGCCGCCGAAACCGCCGGCAAGGCGGCGCAGCAGCACCGCTTTGCAGGCAGTTTTAACCCTTTTTTGGCCGCTAGCGGGGGGTTAAAATCGCCCGCTAGTGACCGAATAGCGCTGCTAAAATGACGGTGAACCGCTGCTTTACTGCCGACGCCCACCCCAGTGTGAAAGTAGCCTTAAGTTGAAAGATGTGTTTACCAATTAGCAGACTGAAGGACGAATTAAATATATTGAACACCTTAAATTCATGTAATTTAAATAATATAAAACACCTGACCTAAAAGAAAATGTTCTGCCAACTTTCTAAAAGGCTATTTCAATGATTATCTCATAGTATCATGCATCAATTCCGTTTATAATCAGTATTCCTGACTGCTGCTGTGTACACAGCAATTGGATAATGGTTTAAAAGCACCATGTGTCAAATTCATTTACAATACCACCTTCTGAGCGTGTTCCACTGTTACCTCACAGAGAGCTGCAAAGTGATGCCTTGAAAACATAACTGCAATTTGATTTAAAAGATATTACATATACAAGAGAAAAAAGTTAAATAAAAGAACTAGCTCATCAATTAATGTATCTAGCTATGTATCTATTGTTGTATCTAGCTATGTATTTTGTGGGGTTGATTTACTAGACAGATAGATAGGCTGTTCACTTTGCAATGTCAGTTGCACTTTGAAAGGGAATTTTCCCCAGGATACACCATTTTTGCTTGCACTTTATTGGATGGTGTAAGTTAGCAGAGCTTCACCTCAATCATTAAACTTTGGGGAAAATTCCCTTGGAAAGTGAAAAGTGTATTTTCCCCAGGAAATCTATCTACAGTATCCATCCAATCTATCTATCTATCTATCTATCTATCTATCTATCTATCTATCTATCTATCTATCTATCTATCTATCTATCTATCTATCTATCATACTGCCCATGAACGTGAGGTGTGAAATGGTGACTGCTGGGCAATCTTTCCTTAGGAGAACTGGTGCAAAGTATGTACAAGTTATGTGATGGTACCCTGATAAGCAAACTCTGGCTGCTATTACCTGTATGCTCCTCCAAGCTGTCTAGTAAGAGGAATTCAATGCATATGAAAGAATCGTTGCATCTTGTATAAGTTTGTCAGAAAAGTCAGTAATATAATTATTGCAGTGACACTGGAATTAACCTGAAGATAAAGAAAAAATGGTTTTAATTGGCTCTAAACTTTTATTACAAAATGTATTCCCTGACCGTAGACAGGCAGGGACTTAAATCTGATCTGTTTTTAGTGAAGTTTAAATAGTTTGTTTGGACCAAGCTGGGTAAACTGTATGTAGCCCTAGCTATATACAGTATATAGTGCTGTGTCCATCCCACTTCCGGAACACAATTGAGTCGGGCTGAGCGCTGCTATGAATAAATACAAATGCTTCCTCTGAATGGTTGAGCTGGAGATTGTGCTGAGACTACATACAAAGTATACAGCGCACACAGCAGGCACATCTAGTAGCTTGATCCAAACAGACTATTTAATAGACCCTAAAGACTGGGGATTACTACAAATTCTTTTGCAAGCATTTTCAAGCTGTAAAATCTCTTCTCCTGAGAAACACTGAAAAAGTATTCTGATAGGAAACCATACTGTATTTCAACAAAATCCTATTCAGAAAAATATGTAACTAAAACTTTGCATTTTTTTTTATTCAGCTGGGCATGTTAAATATATACCTTAAAGTAGATCTAAACCCTAAGAAATCGCATCGGTATGTTAAACAATTTTTTAGAAAAAATACTGTTTACACATTTATCACCCTTTTTGGAATCTTAACACTACAATCTCCTTCAGCCTAGGTTCACACTGTAGCTATGCGGGAACAGCGCGATTCCAGCGCCAGTTCCCGCATCTCATCTCTCCCACAGGCAGTTCACGCTGCCTTCTGCGAACTGCTGCGGGTGTCAATACAATGTTAATAACACCCCCAGATCGGTTCACAGATCACAGTGCGAACTGTGGATTCAGAAAGGAATCAGATCGCATGGGTGGGAACACCCATGCAAGCCGATTTCAGTGCGGGGAAAAAAAAAGTCCCTGCATCTTTTTTTATGTGAATCCAATGCGAGTTCAGCCATACACAAACATTTAAAAATAAATAAACAATTATCTTAATTTGCAAATAAGGATCATCTCTTCCTCAGAGAACAGTGAGCAGGGCATGGTGGTGGGAAGAAATTAGCAGCAGTACAAGCAACTTCCCGTAGGGGCATGATGTCATTCCTGTGTGCTGGCCACCGCTTCAGGGAACCAGATATGTGCCATGGGTACATACCTTCACGCACACAGCAGTTGTGCATTTAGATGCATTTGGCACATCTAGCTGCAGGAACCCAATTTTTATGGAATTTGGGGGGACCCCCATGCATTTTTTTTTTAATTTTGGTTTGGGGTTCCCCTTAATATTCATACCAGACCCAAAGGGCTTGGTAATGCACTGTGGGGGAACCCCAAACCTTTTTTTCAATGACTTTTATGAGTATTGCAGAGACCCAACAATTCATTATAACTGCTGGCGCTACCGCTAGTACTTTTAAATGACTTTTTTTCCTTTAGAAATGTCGAACTGTTGTAAACACGGGAAAGATACACCACTTTACAGGCATACTATAGACACCCCCAGGTACGAAATTTAAAGGAATATTTCACTTTTATTGTTTCACTTTAAGCATTATTAAAATCACTGCTCCCGAAAAAACGTCCGTTTTTAAAACTTTTTTTGCATTGATACATGTCCCCTGGGGCAGGACCCAGGTCCCCAAACACTTTTTATGACAATACCTTGCATATTAACCCTTAAAATTAGCACTTTTGATTTTTACACGTTCGCGTCCCATAGACTTTAACGGTGTTCAAACTAATTTTTTGCCTGTTCGCACGTTCTGGGGGGTGTTCAGCCCATCCCTACTTGACACACACACACACACTCTTGCCTCTTTTCAGGGCAAGGTAAAGAATGCTATCTGCAAGTTTATATAACATAGGTTTGTGTGCTAATGAGGCAATTGAAAACACATGCACAGTCCATGAAACACACAGAATGCAAGTTCACCCATTGTAGAGACAGAACTTCAAAGTGGGTACACCTGTTAAGGATGTCCTTAAATTACTAATTAAAAAAACACACTCTCTGAGCCTGCCCAGAAAAATCCAAGTGCTGTTCACACACAAAAAGCACAAAAAAAAAGTCCCTGAGCCCCAAATTCAGCTCGCACAAAATAAGCCACACCCCTGTCCAAAATTAAGCACATCATCCAGCATGCTACAAAATTACAGATGGGACAAACACCCCTGGTCCGGGGGGCAAACAATGAGCCTAACATGGGCAAAAGTTATACAACAAATACCATTGCAGTTTATGGGAACTGACTTGTTAATTTTGCTAGTCCCCACTTGGTAGGCTTATATTCTAGTTATTGGCCTTAACCACTTGCCAACCGCCGCACACACATATACTTAGGCAGAATGGCACAGGCAGGCAAATGGGCGTACCTGTACGTCCCTTTGAGTTTGGCCACCTATCAGGCACGCGCAGGCCGGCCACGCGCTGCAGGTGTGTGCCCTCGGGTCCTACAAACTCCATGTTTGCCAGTGGCCTACGTTTGCGGCAAGGAGAGGCAGAACGGGGAGATGCCTATGTAAACAAGGCATTTCCCTGTTCTGCCTAGCAACATGACAGGGATCTACCGCTCCCTGTCATTGAGAGCAGTGATCTCTGTCATGTTGTAGTGAGCCCACCCCCCCACAGTTAGAATCACTCCCTAGGACACACTTAACCCCTTGATTGCCCCCTAGTGTTTAACCCCTTCCCTGCCAGTGTCATTTATACAGTAATCAGTGGCTATTTGTAGCTCTGATCGCTGTATAAATGACAATGGTCCCAAAATAGTGTCAAATGTGTCCGATGTGACGGCCATAATGTCGCAGTCCCGATTGCCGCCATTACTAGTAAAAAGAAAATAATAATAAAAATGCCATAAATCTATCCCCTATTTTGTAGACGCTATAACTTTTGCGCAAACCAATCAATATACACTTTATTGTGATTTTTTTACCAAAAATATATAGAAGAATACATATCGGCCTAAACTTGTTTTTTTATATATTTTGTTTATAGTGCAAAAAAATGCAGAGGTGATCAAATACCACCAAAAGAAAACTCTATTTGTGGGAAAAAAAGTACGTCAATTTTGTTTGGGTACAATGTTGCACGACCACGCAATTGTCAGCTAAAGCGATGCAGTACAGAATCACAAAAAAATGCTCTGGTCAGGAAGGGGGTAAATCCTTCTGGGGCTGAAGTGGTTAAAATGGGTATGGGGGCCCAGGTCCCACCCTGAGGGACATATATCAATGTCACCAATTTGGACAACCCCAAAAACAAAAAAAGGAGAAGTGCCTTTAAAAATGCAAAATTGCTTAAAAGCTAGTAACTTAGCGGGGGGGGGTTTACTCTGCCTGTAAAGTCGTGCATCTGTAGCATGTATCCAAAATGCTGCTTCAAAGATGTACGGCTTTAGAGAAAACTTACAAATCTGCAAAATTTTAACCCAAAACAAAAAATAGCTTGCCCCCCCATACATACAAGGCCATTTGGGTCTGTTAAGGCTTAAAATGAGAACTCCCACGTGAAAAATGAAACCCCAAACTAAAAAAAATATTGTGCCTCTCCCACACACTAGCATCAGCGGGTATCAGCGGGGAGATCCCTAGCATAAAAAAGCAATCAGCAAAGAAAACCAAAGTGAACTTAACTCTCTTGATCTGCATATGGATTCTGGGGCTCAATGTGACAGGAAAACAACTAACATTTTCAGATTGGCAAAATCCATATTTCATTCATCACAGGTTCCCTAAAAGCATCAGTTTACTTGAGTGCTAGTTCCCACCAGATGATCTTTGTTCAGTTTTATGACCCAGATAAAGATTTGTTCACATCTTCATATTACCCTTTACAATACAATTGTAGGCAGTGTAACATTTAAATATTTCAGCCATGACTTACTGTGACTTTAATTATCTGTTAGCTACAAAACGTTATCCAAAAAAAAAAGTCTTCCACATCTAAAATTAAATGTGTTTCTCTTTCATTATATTTCCTGGCATGAAGACTTTTTAAGATTTCTATATATAATTTTCACTCTTTGGTTGTTATGGGGGAGATATCCATAAAAATAATAATTTCATCTACAATTTAGCTTTAAAGTTATGGAAAAATTTTTTTTTTTTGCTCAGGATTCATGCAATAAGCTATTTGCAAAGTGTATTTGGTCATGCTGGAGGTGACCGTATTAAGTGAAACCATCCATAGTCTAAAAAAAAAAAAAAAAATGGAAAAGATTTCAGCTAAATTTGCAACCGCTTTGTGAAAATTCAAAAGGAAATATGCTGAAAATGGTTCAAACTAATTGCCTGCCATACACTGCTGTTCCGCATTATCCACCACTAAATAAATGGTTTTCAACATTTACTGTGGCTGTAAAAAAGGATTTATTCTCAAACAGCAGAACATTTCAAGTGTACATTAGCTTTTACTATTTGGGAAAGTAACATAACTATATTTAATGCAGAATGTTGATTTGTTTGATCTTTTTTCCTTTCTGTTTGATTATTTATAAACTAACACTGTGCAGGGTGCTAGAAAGCTACTCCTTAAAGGGAAGCTTTAGTGCATTTTCAGTTAGCAAAATACTGTAATGCGTACCTCAAAGAGTTAACATCTAGGAGTAAACAAATTCATTTAAGTGAGAAATCAATTTCCTGCTAAAGTGGGTTTGTTGGTTGGCTCAACAAACTTGTAGAGTGGCTAAAGGGCTACTTACCAATTCACTGCTAGCTAAGCAGTGTGAACAGCAGGCTTCCAAACCAGGAAGTCAATCTCAATTCACAGAATGACCACCCATCATGGATAGGAGCAAATTGGGTTTTTGGTTTTTTTTACTGCCGAATGTTTTGGTGCAAGAATCTCTATCCCTTGCAACATCATTTGCTAATAGGAAAGTAGTATACCTCCTTAAAGAGGTTGTAAACCCCTTTTTAGAACTTGTACCTATAGGTAAGCCTAGAATAAGGCTTATCTATAGATACTGTAAATATCTCCTAAACGTGCACCGTTTAGGAGATATTTATCTTGTAGTGCGCCCATGATGTCATCGGCACATGCGCTGTGAAGAAACGGCCCTCTGTGCCACACAGCTCCGGCCAGTCACACAGCAGGAGTCAATGGCCCCGGAAGGAAGAAGGGTGAAGATGGATGTGGCATGCAGCGGGGACGCACAATGCACACTAGCCCATTATGCTTTTACGTTGCAGGGTTTGCAGGGAACAAAAGAGGAAGTAAAACCCATCCGGGTTTACTTCCTCTTTAATGGGTGCTATCCTAATGTTAGCCAGTAATGTCACAAAAGGGGAAATTCCCTGCAAGATTAAAAATGAATTTATATATATAATATAAAGAAAAAAACTGCACTGTTAATCTACCACAAAAGCTGCAACTCAAAGTGAAATACACACAAATACAATAAATAAACATAAGGAGCTGCGCTCACAAACCATATATCTAAATATAAAAAATATTTTATATTGAATTATATATAATATATAATAATTAGATATTATACATCAGGACCTTTTATTTATTAGATATTATACATCATTCAATATAAAATATTTTTTATTGTTTTATGTTTTGGACTTTTTTGTCACATTTATTCACTTGCACTTTTTTGGTTTCATATGCCAATTTGAAAAAAATTTAAAATGTAATCTTTCTTGACCACCACCACCCACAAGAAGACTAAAGACCACCTGAGAGAAAGAGTCTTTGCTAATAACATATACAAATTGTATATTCCCAAATCAACAATCACTGAGATAAAATACAAGTACATAATAATATCATTTTAAGTCAGTCTTACACTAAGCAAAGGGAAGAATGGTACTTTACAACCACTTTGCAGCATTCTTACCAGGAAACAGAATCTGCATCTTAAATGAGCAAATATGGCTACCCCGAGGAGTCTGCTTCTCAAGCCTCAGCAAATTTGAGGAGCATGGGCAACCTCATGCAAGGAGAAGGATAATTACTGGTTGTTAACTCTCCTTGACCACCGTTATAAGGGAAAGGTCTCAGAACTCATCCTGTCCCCACAGAGAGTGCAGAAGATAAAATCTCTTGAGGACACGTTAAAGAGGATTTTATTGAATGTTTTTCCTGACTCCAGTAGGTTAGAGTGTCATGGAAAATGTAGTTTTGGGTCTTCTTTTGGTCAAGAGAGGAGCATTAGAGAAGGCATCTGCTTAAGTGTGGCATTTCTGATTTTTTTTTATCCTCGCTGCCCAGGGCTGTCAGCTTCCACATCCCATCGGCAGCGTCTGCATCACATGGTGGATGATTACCTCGGGGCCAAAACAGAGATGGAGAGCTTTCCAGCAGACGATCCACTGACTTACTGGGTCATGAGAATAGACCATTGGCCAGAACTTGCCCAGTATGCTATTGAGTTGTTTGGCTGCCCTGCATCCAGCATGCTTTTAGAACGGCATTCAGTGCTGCAGGAGGTTTCGTTATTGATCATAGAACGTGTCTGTCCACAGACTCCATGGACCGTATGACTTAAAAATGAATCAGTCCTGGATTACCAGCTATGAAGCCCCTGATGCCGATGTCACTGATTAAGTCTTTTTGGGATGTGGAATCTCTGCAGGACTTTGAGGGTGTTCAATCATTTCATCTGGAAGAATGTTTTTGGTATAGGTATCATGGGCACAATTAATACCCAAAGACCAATTTGACAGGTGCATATAATTTCTTTTTTTGCCTTCATCAAGAGCATCTCTATAGGGTTATGATGGGAAGGCTCCCCCGACACCCAAAGAGTAATTTTTCTGCACCTGTTTGACAGGTGCATATCATTGCAATTTTTTACAGCAAGGCCAATTCTTGCTTTCATCAAGAGTACCTCTATAGGGTTATGGTGAGAAGGCGCCACCAATGCTTAAAGACCAATTTTTACGGCCCCCCTCTACTTCTATACAAAGTCAAAGTGACACCAGAATGTATCCAAAAAATCTCTAATCTTCTTCCCAGTGTACTACATTATGGCCTCATCATACACACTGGCTCCCCAGCTGTTGCAAAATAAAGGCAGCTTGCAGGGAAAATGTCATTTTTGTTGGGCTTTACAAATGCAATTATTGCTGCAGCAGATTCTAGACATGGTACAGATCTGCCACTTTACAGGTAGACTAAGGGGACCCCCCCCCCAGGCACCATATTGGAAGGAATTTTCCAAATTTATGCTTTCACTTCAAAAATCAAAAAAGCACTGCTTGTTTAAAAATGAAGTTTTTCACAAACTTTTTTTTTTTTTTTATTGATACATGTCACCCAGGGCAGGACCTGGACCCCTATAACCATTGTATGCCCAATTACTTGCATATAAGCCTTCAAAATGGGCACTTTTGATTTTTGACACTCGGGTTCCATTGACTTTAATAGGGTTCAATATTCAGGTCCGAACTTTCGCGGTGTTCAAAAGTTCTGGTGCAAACCGAACAGGGGTCAGTTTGGCCCATCCCTAATTATGACACACTTTTCAGATTTCACTGGCTGCATGCTTGCTCTAGATAAGGGATTTACAAGTTGGTGAATAAAGAATAAAGATGACAGCCTTGGAATCTGTACCTTTAAAAATAAATCAGCAATGGCAGCTCCATTTTTCTATCCTCACATGTTATAAGGCCATGTGTTAATGGAGTACTGGTGCTCTGGATACAAAAGTAAACTGAAAAGGGTTTCAAAGGACAGTTAATTTCAAGTGCAGACAGTTCTTCAAATATTTGGTCCTGCAAAACAAGTTTCAGTTTGAAATGCAGTGGATTGCTAGTACTGTCACTCATTAATTTACTCTGCTTTATTTTTGTTCAGGGGTATGATCCCCCACCCTATTAAAAAAATCGTAAAGTGGTTGTAAACCTAGTTACACCACTTGTACATACAGGTAAGCCTATAATAAGGCTTACCTTTAGGTACTGGAAATATCTCTTAAACCTGCATGGTTTAGGAGATATCTACCATATTTGCTTGCGCCGTCATCGGCGAATGCGCTGTGAAGAAACGGCCCTCCATGGCGTTTATTCACTAGCAAGTGCCGTGATTGATGGCTCCCGCGCGCATGCCAGTCACAGAGCCGGAGTCTGCAGCCCCGGAAAGGAAGAGATGCGAAGATGGATGCGGCCACCTCTTTAAGGAAGGAAAACTCACTTTTGCAAAACATTTTATATTATTATTATTATTATACAGGATTTATATCGCACTAACAGTTTGCGCAGCGCTTTACAACATGAGGGCAGACAGTACACTTACAATACAAATCAATACAGGAGGGATCAGAGGGCCCCGCTCGTTAGAGCTTACAACATATATGGTTACTACATAAACCATTTTATAGATTTAAGATTGAATGAAGGCATTGTTTTTTTCTTAGTATGTGTGGGGAAACATTCACATTTCTGTAAAGCTTTTATTTCTGTCTGTGACCCCATTGACGGGATGAGGAGGTTTTTCTTTGATTACTGTCCTTGTGATGCCGCTGTACAAAAAATCTGAGAGTTTGGTTGTAACCAGAGTAAAAAGGCATAGGAAGGTATAGACTGGAGTTGAAACTTGTCATAAGTTCTAACTCGTCCCAACTTTGCTTTTTTTAGTTGGAAATATTTCTCACTACTTGTTGTCTAGACAGTAAGTGAAAAAAAAATATTCCAAACAGGGACCCTGAGAGGAAAAAAAACATCATGCCCTCTGCTGTTTGCAAAACAAAGTAAAATGTTGTGGCTGAAGTATTAATACACCCTGTTCCAAATTATTATGCAAATTCTATTTCAGTGTCACAAAGATTAAATATTTTGTTTTTCAGTTTAACTCATGGATGACATTGTGTCTCGGGGCTCTTTTGATCACTGAAAACAATCACACATGTGATAATTAGTTTGCCAGGTGAGCCCAATTAAAGGAAAAACTACTAAAGGAGGGTGTTCCACATTATTAAGCAAAGCACCATTTTCAAGCAATATGGGGAAGAAAAAGGATCTCTCTGCTGCCGAAAAGAGTGAAATAGTTCAATGCCTTGGATGAGGTGTGAAAACATTAGATATTTCACAAAAACGTAAGCGTGATCATCGCACTATTTAGAGATTTGTGGCTGATTCAGAGCACAGACGGGTTTCGTGCAGATAAAGGCACATTGAGGAAGATTTCTGCCAGATCCATGCATCGGATCAAGAGAGCAGCTGCTAAAACACCATTACATAGCAGCAAACAGATATTTGAAGCTGCTGGTGCCTCTGGAGTCCCACAGACATCAAGGTGTAGAGTCCTCCAGAGTCTTGCAACTGTGCAAAAACCTTCCATTTGGCCACCGTTAACCAATGCTCACAAGCAGAAACGGCTGCATTGGGCAGAAAAATACATGAAGACTAATTTTCAAACAGTCCTGTTTACTGATGAGTGCCGTGCAACCCTGGATGGTCCAGATGGATGGAGTAGTGGGTGGTTGGTGGACAGCCACACTATTCCAACAAGGCTGCGACGTCAGCAAGGCGGTGGTGGAGTCATGTTTTGGGCCAGAATCATGGGAAGAGAGCTGGTCGGCCCCTTTAGGGTCCCCGAAAGTGTAAAGATGACCTCTGCAAAGTATGTGGAGTTCCTGACTGACCACTTCCTTCCCTGGTACAGAAGGAAGAACTATGCTTTCCGTAATAAATAAAATCATCTTCATGCATGACAATGCACCATCTCATGCTGCAAAGAATACCTCTGCATCAATGGCTGCTATGGGGATAAAAGGAGAGAAAGTCATGGTGTGGCCTCCATCCTCCCCTGATCTCAGCCCTATTGAGAACCTTTGGAGCATCCTCAAGAAAAAGATCTATGAGGGTGTGAGGCAGTTTACATCCAAACAGCAGCTCTGGGAGGCTATTCTGACATCTTACAAACAAATTAAAGCAGAAATTGTCCAAAAACTCACAAGTTCAATGGATGCATAACTGCTATCAAATAAGGGGTCCTATGTTAAAATGTAACGTGACCTGTTAAAATGTTTAAAAAGTTAAAATGTTGTTCAAAGTTTGATTGAAATAGCTTTTGATTTCAGTAAATATGCTGCAAACACAGCAAATGGCAATTTTCAGTTCTTTACAACCTATAAAGTGTTTTGAAACTTACTGTGCATAATAATTTGGAACAGTGCATTGTAAGTTTTTTATTTTGAAAAAAAAAAACTGTTATCATTAGGAGGTTTGTTCAAAAAAATTTGAATTGTATTCTTAATAGTTGATAACATGAGAATTATACTGACTGTTGTTTACATCAATTATTTAGGTAAATGAGAAAAATACCACTGGCATAATAATTTGGAACAGGGTTTAAGTATGGTACTTGTTTATTATGTTCCTATTTTAATCTGCAGAAGATTTACCCCCCTTCATGACCAGGCCATTTTTTGCAAAACAGCACTGCGTTACTTTAACTGACAATGACGCAGTCATGCAACACTGTACCCAAATAACATTTGAGTATTTTTTCCCCACAAATAGAACTCTCTTTTAGTGGTATTTGATCACCACTGAATTTTTTATTGTTTGTGCTATAAACGAAAAAAAAAAAGCGACACTTTTGAAAAGAAAAAAAAACTATTTTTTACTTTCTGCTGTAAAACATATCCAATACATTTTTTTTTTTAAATCTCATTTTTAAACACATTTAGGCAAAATTTTTTTTATATACTAGTGATGGCAGTGATCAGCGACTTATAGCAGGACTACGATATTGCGGTGGACAATCGGACACTAACTGACACTTTTGACACTTTGTGGGAACCAGTGACACTAATACAGTGATCAGTGCTAAAAAATATGCACTGTCACTGTACTAATGACGCTGGCTGGGAAAGGGTTAAACATCTAGGGCGATCAAAGGATTAAATGTGTAACTAGCCAGTGTATTTGTGTACTGCGTGAGGTGTTTTTTACTAAGGGATGTGATGGATTTTCATTCCTTTGCAGAGCTCCGTCCTGTGTGTCTTCTTAACAATCAGCAGATGCCGGTGGACATCCACTGACCAGCACCCGCTGATCGGCTTCTGCTGTGACAAATCACAGCAGAAGTGGCAAACATGCACACCCCCTACCCGGATGTGCTGACCACCCTATACCAGATTTTCTACTACAGGGCAGCCAGGCTGTGCAGAATCACATATATATACATGATTCTGCACAGCGTGGTCACCCTGTAGCAGTAAATCTGCTATAGGGTGGTTGGCAAGTGGTCAAAGGTGCCAATCATTAACACACTGATAAAAACGTTTAGCAGTTTTATTTAAATACATATTATTTAAAAACAATCCAAATTAATATTCTAAAAATCTTTTCATACAATATAATTTTTACTAACAGCATGCATGTTTAACCACTTGCCTACCAGGCACTTACACCCCCAGAGCTGAAAGCCATTTTTCAGCTTTCAGCGCTGTCACACTTTGAATGACAATTGCGCGGTCATGCTACACTGTACCCAAACACATTTTTTAGCATTTTCTTCACACAAATAGAGCTTTCTTTTGGTGGTATTTAATCACTGCTGGGTTTTTTTATTTTTTACAAAAAAAAAAAAGACCAAACATTTTGAAAAAAAATGTTTTTTACTTTTTTTCTGTCAGTAAATTTTGTAACTTAGTAATTTTTCACCTTCACTGATGTGCGCTGATGAGGCGGCACTGATAGGCTGAACTGGTGGCACTTATGGGCACTGATTAGGTGGCACTGATGAGGAGGCACATATGGGCACGGACAGGTGGCACTGATATGTGGCACTGATGAGCACTGATAGGTGGCACTGATGGGCACTGTTAGGTGGCACTGGTGGGCACTAATAGGCACTGATAGACAGCACTTGTGGGCACTGATAGGTGGCACTGGTGGGCACTGATAGGCGGCACAGATAGGCGGTACTGATGGGCACTGATGGGCATTGATGGGTGGCACTGATGGGCATTGATTGACAGCAGTGATGGGCATTGATGGGCAGCACTGATAGGTGGCACTGATTGCCAGCACTGACTGGCATCACTAATGGGCACTGATTGGTGGCACTTGTGGGCAGTGGTGGGCACTGATTGGTGACACTTTTTTCTTTACTGTAATCAGGGCACTGATGATCAGTGCCCTGATTACATTTCTACATATCCTCCTATGAGGAGATGCCACTGATTGGACACATCCGATCACATGGTTAAAGAGCCACGGACGCTGTGCTTTACAGAGATCGGGGTCGCGCTGTGTCCTAGCAACACGGCGCGGTGCGATCGCTGCGCTGCGAGGCCGTTCTGGGACGCCATACAGACGAGTGGTTTTTACGATAGTAATTTGTTCCGTCTGAAAAATATAGAACATGTTCTCTGTCTAAGTCCGTCTGAATTTTTGACGGAAAAAGTACGATGGGGCATACACATGGTCGGAATATACGATGAAAAGCTCCCATCGGACTTTTTATGACGGAAATTCCGACTGTGTGTACGCGGCATAACATCGCCATAATGCTTTTACGAATACCACAATGGGGCAGCAACAACCCAGTTCTGGGGGAGATAAGTGGGAGCATCTGGTATATTCTGAGGAAGACTGTGATCAGTGAGCACATCTGTGGGGTTTCATCGTAATCACTGATCTGTGCAATTTTTTTTTATCTGTTCATACATTAGATGGCCAGTGATCCAAGAGAAATAATACATTTCTGTGGGCACTAGAGTCTCAGTAAAATGAAAAAAAATAGCCCCTAGAGCTGGTCTTAGACCACAGACCTCCTAGGAAAAGACTCGCCACAGTCTCCTGATGACAATTCTAATATTACCAAACATTCTAAAATGGTGTCAATGGCATCCTTGGGTATACACTATGCACAAACAATATCCCAGAAATCTGTGTGATTCAATACATTACATTTACATTACATTATATTTCTGTTTGTTGTGATTCAATATATTATTTTCCCAGTAACCTGCACAGTTTAGACATTCCTGGCAATAGGAATTCCTTTTTGGTAAGGTACTTTTAAGCTTTTTTTTATGCCTAGCCTCTTTTACTCCTCTATCAGTAACGCAGTTCTTATTACTGGTACAGATTTTGTGATGGTAGGTCCTCCCACTTAGCAGCCATTTTGACAAAAGTGCTGACTAGGATTACATAAATATCTGCAAGATACAAAACGATAAGAAGTGGCCTAAGAGGTTGCTAAATTTCCTGCAATGTAAGTAGTTCACCTTAATTTTCTCAACAAAAATTGTATTTTATTTTAAAGTCTATAAGCACCTTGCTTTATATTAGAAAAAAACATACTTCTATGAAAAATGTGTTCACCTGTTGGAAAATGGCACCATGGCAATTCTAGATGGAACTGAATATGAGAAATGTGCTCAGGGGTTGATTTACTAAAGGCAAATAAACTGTGCACTTTGCAAGTGCAGTTGCACTTATTTAGCCCAGAGCTTAGTGAATGTGGCGAAGCTTCACTTTTTTAAAGAATACCCAATCAGGTGCAAGGAAAAAACAAAAAAAACAAAAAAAAACCCAGCATTTTTGCATGCACATATTTGGAAGATGGAAATCAGCAGAGTTTCCCCACATTCACTAAAGTCTTGGGAAAATAAGCGCAACTGCACTCGCAAAATGCATAGTCTATTTAGCAAATCAAACCCTATGTGTCCCATTGGGCAGTTGTGTCCTGTTACTCAACTGCACTCCTTTGAGTACCAAATATGCATAGCTTCCTTCTTATACCATACCATTTTCACATGCCTTTCAACATTTGGGTGGCAACCCCTCCTCCGTATTTGCAGGGTACCTTGTCAAATGTTAAGAGCCAAGGACCTCCTCCCTATACCCTCAACCAAAAAAAAGATGTGGAGGTTTGTGGGTGACTTATAGGAATCTCAAAGGCTAATTTATAATAAGGGGGGGTCCTGTATATCCACTCCCTACCAGGGAAATGAGCACAGGTAACATTATTAACCTTTATTACCCTTGAAAATTAAATAACATGTTTAAAGAAAAAGGACTTGGACTTTACTGGTACAGAGAGGACCCACACATTTAAATTATAAAAATATCAAAAAAATGTATTACAAATCTTTGTTAAAACAGCATATGGATAAAAGTATACATAACCAGGTCCCTGCAAGAAATTGGAACCTGCAAAACAAGCCAGCCTGAGCTACTCCTGTATAGTTCATAGGTGCACCAAGAGACCAAAAGGTTCATGCGTTAAGCAGTTTTTGCTTCTTCAGGACCTACTCTTGGGCATAACGACAAGCAGCATGTGGCTGCTGGATGGAAGTAAAAAGCAGCAGGTGGGCAATGGGAGTACCTATGAGAAGGGCCCTATCAGAGCACTGAAGTCTATCCATTCCAAAAGACAAGATTTTTTTCTCCCATGCTAGATGTTCTGTGAATGCTGAATGTTTTTCTCAGCAGGATAGATTATATCAAGAGACCTCCTGGGGGTAGAAACCAGGATATAAGGTGTGTCCCCTCCTTGGGATCTATCTGTGGATATCAATGGCCAGCCATATGTTTGATAATATAAGGTGTCCCAAGGGTACACAAGTATCCAGAGAGATCCCAATAATCTCAGGATACCAGCCAATAAAAAATAGAAACAAAAAACATAAATAATGCCCTCCCAATGTAAACTCATCAATCATTTCATCCAGTGATGTTAATCCATTATCAATCATGATGATCAAGCACCCAATGATGTTTCCACACTGCCTCAATGACAAGTTGCGATATCAATGACCAAATATTGTCGTGACCATACATGGTCAATGACGTCACTCAGGATTTCCTGCACTGTGTTTACATTACCCCAGCACTGGGGATATGTAAATTTCTGTGGAAGCACAGCAGGAAAAATTTTCAAATAGGTTGGGAGTGCAGCAGCAAAAAATTTCAAACAGGATAGACCCATGTTCAACCCCAACCCGAATCTTATCCCTAGTCATAAACTGTAACGATGGCATGACACACCTTCACTGCACATTTGGTTAAGGGATTACTGCTAAAGCAGAGGATCATCTATTCAAACCTTTGATGCTTTTTTAGCATCTAAACTAACTAAAAGTGACAAAATGAAATTGCATAATGAGCATCCTAGTTTCGGATCTTGCTTACAGCCATATTTGTATCAACTTTGCACGACATAAATACATAGTTACATAGTTAGTCAGGTTGGAAAAAGTCACAGGTCCATCTAGTTCAACCAAAAAAAAAAAAAACTACAATCCCATATACACCATCCTTCATCCACAGTTGATCCAGAGGAAGGCGAAAAACCCCAGAAAAGCATGCTCCAATTTGCTACAGCAGGGGAAAAAATTCCTTCCTGATCCCCCAAGAGGCAATCCGATTTTCCCTGGATCAACTTTACTTATAAATGTCAGTACCCTGTTATATTATGTACATTTAGGAAAGAATCCAGTCCTTTTTTTTAGTTTCAATAATTTTTATTGAGTTTTATAATAACAGGTAAAACAAAAGAAGAGAACGATCATAAAGGTAGTAACCGTATACATAGAAATTTGCTATTATTGTTCCATTGTAAAAACTTTCACATCAATAACAACTTAGTTGAAATTATATATACATATAAGGTAGCACGACAGGATTAACTTTGGTATAATGCTAAGTGTGCACCTCATCCACCCGGTACCCCCAATGGGAACTCTCTGTGCCTCGGTAGACGAGCGCACCCTCTATTAATATCCTCCTATCTCTATTACTTCCACGTAGGCTTAGTTGTGTATTTCAGATGTACCTGTACCAAGGTAATGTTATGCTTCAACTCTATATAGAACAATAGTTATATAAAGGGGTGTTAAATAAGCAGTTTTACTTAAAGAGAAAAAAGGGTGAAAGGATATCTAGTATAGGTATATAAGGCAAACACAACTCCCTCTCTCACTTGGTGCAAAATGTCTGATACCAATCTATCCATGGTTTCCAAACCAGACTTTTGGATGTGTAAGCGCCTTGAGAGGCGGCAAACATAAGTTCGTATGAAATGTGGAGATTAGTGGTTCTGATCAAGTCATTAAGAGTTGGTGTTTCAGCTTTTAACCATCTTCTCGTCAACTCAAGACGAGCACTGGTGAGGATCTGAGTGACTATATGTCTCATAGATTGAGATACCATATCTATTCCTAAGGATAGGATAGCCATGTTGGGGGTATGATATATTTGGGCTTTGGTAATCTGCTCTATTAGATGGAAGATATCGGACCAGTAGATTCTCAATCTTGGGCATGACCAAAATATATGTATGATGGAACCTCTTTGGCCGCACTTCCTCCAGCATAGTGCAGATATATGGGAGTTGAATCCTGCTAGTCGTGTAGGGGTTAAGTACCATCTTAAGAGTATTTTTTTGTATAGTTCCCACAAGTTAACACTTCTGGTGGCCTTGTATATGGACGAGATTGCTTGCTTCCATTGCTCTGGAGTGTAGGATATATTGAAATCAATTTCCCAAGTCCTCATAGTAGGTGTCTTGCTGAAAATTGATTTCTGGTGCAAAAGGTTATAGAATAAGGAGATGCCTTTGATGGAGGTTGTAGGGTTCGTAAAATATAGATAAACCTTCCATAAAATATTTATGTTAGTATCCTTGACAGAGGACAGTAAATGTGATATTTGTAAGTACGCATAATATTCTTTAGAATCTAAGTTATGTTCCAGTTGAATTGCTCTAAAAGTCTTTATTGTAGGGCCTATGTAGAGATCTTCAACTGTTTTAAGGCCTTTGGATTCCCAATGTTTAATATTTATATTTGGTATTAATAGTTGTAAATTGGTGATAGGAAGGGGAAAGGATTTCAGAGGATTATCAGTGACAGGAGTGTTTAGGAATGTTTTCCATGAATTAATAGATGCTTCCATTGTGGGTGAGAGTTTGGGGGGAGATTGTGGCATCATTCTGCATGCCAATATTAGGTCATATAAGCTATGATTAGGAGATTGGAAAGATTCCAATTCTTGCCATCTTGATATATGATTTCCAGGAAACCAGTATTTTAGTTGGGCCAAAATTGCCGCAAGATAGTAGTCCTTCAATAGGACATGTCCTACTCCTACTGTTCTTCTAGATTTAATAAGTTTATGGAATGCACATTTAGCTTTTTTTTCCCTGCCAAAGGAATCCATTAACCATGGATTGCTCTCTGATAAAGAAACTATCTGGGATTGGTATTGGAAGGGCTCTGAATAAATAAATAAATTGGGGGAGTATCATCATTTTAAAGGCCGCAAGACGGCCTGACCATGTGAATTCTGCTCTATTTATTGTTTGCAGTTTTTGGTTTAGGTTTAGTAAAAAATGAGTATAGTTTGTTTCTACTATTTTTTTAGTATCAGCTGTTAGTGTTATTCCTAAATATTTTATCCCTTCTGTAGACCATTTGTACGGAAATTGTGATTTAAGCTTGTTGCTAGTAGTACTGTCTATTCCCAAACCTAAAATATACGATTTATTTTCATTGACTTTATAATATGAGATTTTGTTGAATAGATTTAGTGCCTTATGTGCCGCCGTAAGGGAAGAGCCCACCTCTGTCAATATCATGATAATGTCATCTGCGAATAAACTTTTAGAGTGAGTATCATTACCAACAGGAAATCCTTTTATATTTGGATGACTTCTAATATATGGCCAGGGGTTCCATTAATAAATTAAAGATTAGAGGGCACAACGAGCATCCCTGCCTTGTACCATTTGATATGCTAAAAGGTTTTGAGATAGTTCCAGATATATAGACCTTGGCAGATGGGCTAGAGTATAGAGCCATAATGGCAGAGAGGATAGGTCCCGCAAAACCAAATGATTCTAATACTTTGGTTAGATATAGCCAATGTATTCGGTCAAAGGCCTTCTTTGCATCCAACGCCAGGAGCAGAGAAGGCCTCTGGTGCACCTTCGCCATATGAATGATATTAATCATGCGTCTAGCCGCATCCGAAGTTTGTCTATATTTTGTAAAGCCTGTTTGATCAGGGTGGATAAGGTTTGGCAGAATGTCGACTAGACGTAGTGCTATGATCTTGGCATACAATTTAAGATCAATGTTCAGTAACGATATTGGCCTAAAATTTGCTGGAGAGGTGGACTCCTTCCCCGGCTTTGGCAAAGCCACAACCAAAGCTTCTAGCATTTCTGGGGGGAAAGAGGCAGAGGCAGCTGCTGAACTAAATATATGAGTCAAGAAGAGGGTCAGTAGGGTCTTAAATTCTCTATAGTATTCTCCACAAAAACCGTCCGGTCCTGGTGATTTATTCATAGGGAGTGAATCAATAACTTTATGTATTTCTGCATCGGTAAATGGTTGGTTAAGAGCTTGGATCTGGTGTATAGTTAGTTTCGGTATGGATAACTTACTTAAAAAGTCATTAATTGCTTCAGGGGTGGGTTGAATGGTGGATGGGTCGTCTTTTAGATTGTAAAGAGATCTATAATAGTGGCTGAAAGCATCAGCAATTTTTTGTGGGTGATATACTTTTTGATTGGTGGATGGATGTATTATAAATGGTATTCTCGATTTATACCTATGACCCTGAATATTCTGTGCTAAAAGTTTTCCTGCCTTATTTCCGTTCACATAATAAGTCATTTTAAGTCTCTTAGTGGCTTTCTCAAAATTCTCTAATAGGTATATTCTCAATTCGGATCTTAGTTGTGCCAATTTTTGGGAAGAATTTTGGGAGTAATTTTGTTTGTTTTGGGTTTCTAATTCAGAGATATGTTTTAACAATTCAGTCAGTCGTTGCTGCCTCTGCCTTTTCACCCTTGCACTCAATTGTATAAAAACTCCTCTTATGAACGCTTTGTGGGCATTCCATAATGTAAAAGGGCTTTGTACTGAACCCATATTTTCAGCAAAAAAATTAGTTAAGTGGCTATTAATCTGTTCCTTAAAGTCTTGTTGCTGTAGTAAGTAGGTGTTAATTCTCCAAATCGGGCTGGGTCCGGGAGAAGCAGAATCCGATAGCGTCAGTACTATAGACGCGTGGTCCGACCACATTATAGAGTTAATAGATACTGCTTTAGTTCCTAATAAAACAGGTTGGTCCACTATGAAGAGATCAATTCTCGTATAAACTTTATGCGCTGCAAAAAAAAAATTTTCGTTGGCGTGAAAGCAACGCCAGGCTTCGTATAGATTATACTTGTGAAAGGAAGTTGATAGAATAGGATTGTAGCATATGGATTTAGATGTAGAGTCTATTGATGGATCCGGGGTAGCATTAAAATCACCACACAATATAAGCGGACCTCTTTGACACTTTCTGATTTTCCTCATTAATTCGTTAAAGAAGTGTACTTGATGCTTATTAGGGGAGTAAGCAGTTACTAGGGTGTATGTTGAAGAATTCAGTTCGCATATCAGAATTAGGTATCTGCCCAGAGGATCTCGGATTTCCAGATGTAGAGTGAATGCTACAGAGTCTCTTATAGCTATTAATACTCCTTTCGTTTTAGAATCCGCATTGGCAGTGAAAACATGCGGGAAGCTTTTGTGGGTACATTTCGGTGGTGCTTGGTTGCAAAAGTGAGTTTCTTGAGCACATAATATATCTCCATGATGTGACAATGCTTCTTGCCATAGTGATTTGCGTTTCACAGGGTGATTGAGCCCCTTAGCATTAATGGAGATTATGTTAATAGGCATTGGTTTTATATGAGGTAAGCTTTAAAATTAAGACCATCATCCCAATTTCAGTGCTTAGTCCACATATGCTTGGTGCAATTAGGACTCTATGTGTTAGGGTAGACTTACTTGTATAGGTCATAAGGCAGGTTATCTTCTGGCATAATAGAGGTTGTTCAGCCTTGGAGGTCAAATTGGAAGCCGATTCCCATAATAGAAGCTTCTGTTGTCTTTCCTGTGTGGAAGAGGTGGGAGTGTGGGTGAAGCGATGCTGCCTACATCTCAAAAGCAATAATAAGAACCTAGAAAAAATATAAAGTGTAACCAAAAAGAAAAACAAAAGATTTTTAACTTTCAACTTTGGTACATCGCAAATGATGCAACTTATATGGGGGGTAAAAAATACCCAAGGACAGCAGTTTGCTGTTACATGTAACTGGGGGATAAGTTCAATTTTGAGGACTTCATTAGTCAGGGACTAATAGAAATGAATATAGACCATCCTTATCTGTTCAAGAATGAGAGGTGGCATTTTTTGCTGTAACCATTTTCCATTCCTGTGATAAGTGGCGCGGAGTGCTAGTGGCCGCAGTTTCTTCCGGAGGGTCAGGGAGGATACCCCACTCTTTTAGAAGGTTGATGCCCTTCTCCAGGGATGTCACTGTGTAAGTGCGGTTGCCCTTAGTGATATTTATCTTTGTGGGATACCCCCATCTGTACACAATTTTATGGTTGCGTTGTACTTTTGTCACTGTGTTCAGGTTTTTACGTTTTTGCAGGGTGTACTGTGACAAGTCTGCAAAAAATTGTAGATTGTGATACTGTGGCGGAATCTGCTCTTGTTTTCTCATTGTGGTCATCAGTTGTTCTTTTACATGAAAGAAATCAGCCTAAGTATTACGTCTCTAGGTATCAGGCCTGGCAAGTGGGATGGCTTAGGCAGTCGGTGAATTCGGTCAATGGTAATGTCTAAATCCGTAAGACTTGGTATAAGAGATTTGAACAAAGTGGCAGCATATGAGCCCAGATCCTGTTGTTGTACAGATTCAGGGATCCCCCTAATTTTTAAATTGTTTCTTCTGGATCTGTCCTCCATGTCTGCCAGCTTTGCCTTGATCCATTCGTGGTCTGCTTCAGTTTCCTCCTGAGCGTCGACCAGGTCATTAATAGTGGAAGCATATTCCCCCATTTTTGTCTCTATATGATCCACTCTGTTCCCCACATCCTGTATGTCTTTATTCATACGGTGCATATATCCTGCCATGTCAGATTGTAAGGTGCTTCTCAAAGATAGCAGCATCTCTTTTAATACTGTGTCTAGTACTGGTTGGTTTTGTGTGGGGAAAGATTCGATCGATTCTGGGAGTTCTCTGGTGTCCTCCCCAAAGTCATAGGCCGGGCTCCCTGCGTTATGGAATCCGTCATCATCCAGCCTAGGTTTTGTTTTGGCTGGACTGCGGGGGGATGGGGTGGATGGATTCTGCATCTTATCCTTTGGGGAGCTTTTATTTTGGGAATGATTACCTGCTTGAGATGATCGCTGTTGTGCTGGAGCCGTTGAGTAGGCCTTGGCGCCATCTTGCCCATCTGCTCTGCCGTTTGGGGGATAAAAGTCCGTGAGACGCTGGACTTTTCTGTCCTTTCTCCACTTCCCGGACATAGTTGTGGGGTCTTCCAGCCTTGCCACCGCCTGACCTTATGAGTTTCCGCTTCGGATGGCCGTTGTGTGCCACTACTGTCCCCTATCTTGCCGGAGCTCCGGTCTCACACGTCCATCCGACTCGCGCGCTAGGCCACGCTCCCTAGAATCCAGTCCTTTTTTTAAGCAATCTACTGAGCTGGCCAGAACCACCTCTGGAGGGAGTCTATTCCACATGTTCACAGCTCTATTCCACATGTTCACAGCTCTTACTGTGAAGAAACCTTTCGGTATTTGGAGATTAAATCTTTTTTACTCTAGACGTAAAGAGTGCCCACTTGTACTCTATGATAACCTTAAAGTGAATAACTCAATACCATGTTCACTATATGGACCACTTATGTATTTGTACATGTTGATCATATCCCCCTTAATCTCCTCTTCTCAAGAAAGAATAAATTCAGTTCCTCTAATCTTTTCTCATAGCTGAGCTCCTCCATGCCTCTTATCAGTTTGGTTGCCCTTCTCTGCACTTTCTCCAGTTCCCCAATATCCTTCTGGAGAACTGGTGCCCAAAACTGAACTGCATATTCCAGATGAGGTCTTTCTAATGATTTGAACAGGGGTAAAATTATAGCTCTCTCTGGAGTCCATACCTTTCTTAATACAAGAAAGGACTTTGCTCGCTTTGGAAACCGCAGCTTGGCATTGCATGCTTTTATTGAGCTTATGATCTACCAAAACTCCCAGGTCCTTCTCCACTATGGATTCCCCCAGTTGTACTCCCCCTAGTATATATGATGCATGCATATTCTTAGCCCCCAAGTGCATAACTTTACATTTATCAACATTAAACCTCATTTGCCACTATCTGAAGAAGTCCTCTGATTGGAGGACAAAACGTGTCAATCAAGTTATGTCATCACATTATTCAATCCAGCAATGGAACCAACACGCAAGCTGCAAGATCTCAGAAAAGGGACTTTAAGATAGGCCGGCTGGCTTGCCCTATCTCTGGCTTCATAGAGCAACACCGGGCACTGACAAAAGGACTGTAACCATTATTACCTAGAAAAACCTCTTTTACAGCAACTTTATATGATAATAATTTTGAAGGATTGAAATACAGCTCCGTGGCCATCATCCAACAGATCCAATCATTGATTTATTGAACCCCAGCTTCATTGAAACAGCGTAACAGTGAGTACTTTCTCTGGCAATTAGCTATGCATACTGTTTCAAATAATGCTGAATTGCTGAGATTTGACTGGAAAAACGATGATATATTACTCTAGCCACTGTAAAGTTGATACATCTACAGATATTGTGACTTGTATCTATTAAAACAAAGAAATCTGCTGTCTTGAAAATTAAGATTTCACATCAGCTGTTCTTAATCCTTTCTAATTAGGGATCTAGCATCTACTGCTACCTTCACTGTGAAATCCATAATGAATGTTTTTTCCTACATAACTGCAACATTCTTTGATCAACATTCATCGCGGTTTGCCACAACCATTCTTTATCTATATTGAGGAAATATTTGTTGCTTTAAATCAATGATCAATTACAATACACATGATTATAAGGAGATATTACTCTGTTATACACAGAAAGTTACCTCCATCAAGAACTGTTATAATCAGTGTCTAGTTTGGACTCCACTTTTTGGCCTTTTATGAGCTTGATCTTGGTGATTATATATATCATATTGTCTTCAATACAATTTTGGCAATTGCTACTTCTGCTCAGTGTGCACTTTATTACAAACGGAAATTCCCATAAGTTTTTTGATATCTGAGATAATTATCTTTATCATAGAATTTCCAGCATGTGGGTTGATAATCTGGATTGTCTTTTTAACAATGTTTTGTACATGTTATATATTTTATGCTTTCTAGTATAAAGGTGTCTTATTTAGGAAGTCTGTAATTGATACAGATTTCAGTTAATAAATTATTTGAATCAAACTGCTTGGTTTATGGTGCCTTTCTTTTTGATAGTGTGGTTTCACTACCTCAATTTAATTTATACGCCACTGATAGATAACCTTAGACCATTCAGAGTAAGAATCATTAACCACAACTCTCTGAATTTGTTTTTTTAGCCAGTTTTCTATCCATTTACAAATTGATCTTTACAAGCATGTAGACTTTACCTTACACATTGTGTCAAACGCTTTTGTAAAATCCAAGTATACCACATCCACAGCCACCCCCTCTATCCAAGGTTTTACTTACCTCCTCATAAAAAGAAATCAGGTTTGTTTGACAACTTCTGTCTTTCATGAATCCATGTTGTCTGTTGCTTAAAATATTTTTTTCCAGCAAGAACTCATCTATGTGGTCTTTTATTAAACTCTCCAGTATCTTCCCGACTATAGAAACTAAACTAGCAGGGCTATAGTTACTTGGTAAAGACTTCCATCCCTTTTTAAATATAGGCACCACAGTGGCCCTACACCAATCCAGTGGTACCATTCCAGTCATTAACGAGTCCCTAAAAATTAGAAACAATGGCTTTGAAATGACAGAGCTCAATTATTTTAGGATCCGTGGGTACATTTATTCTAACAGGCTACTACTACTTTAGCAGAATTTCACATCTCTTGTGAATATGATTGCATTCTATTTCCTCATTAACAAGTTGTCCAAATGAAAGTCTTCAGGATTGCCTTCTAATCCAAACTTTATCCTTCTCTGCCCCAGACATTTCTTACTGGCACGCTCATTTGTTGCTCTATAGTAGTTCCAGTTTCAGCAAACTCCTCTTTCATTCTGCTGTTCATCACATAGCTCTTTGCAACCTGTCATACTGACATACTGCCCTGAGAGAAGCAGAAAACAGGTCTGCTACCCAGAGTGACCAAAATTAATCTAATCTGAAGACTTCATAGGCTCCTGACAACCCCACCTGGCAGCTATGAAAAGCAGAAAACATAGCCCAAATACATAATGATCAAATATGGCTATCCCCATGTACAATGTACATACATTAAATATCTTATACATAGGAAAAAGATCAACACATATTGATAAGATTATTCACTTAAAGCTGATCTCTTTTACACCCATATCTGAAAAAATTGAAAAGACTACCCATGCCATTGTTGGATGCATTTATAATCACCATAGATGATCCTCCTTAATGGATCTGCAGCAGATACTGATAAACTCACAGCTGCGCTAGTTATTGTGAGAACTGAGTTCGAAGTTTTACAAAATAATTCATACTCTACATAGAGTTTACTAATGTTCAGTGAGTCTGCAATTACATTGCACTGAACAATAGCAGTGTCATATAAAGTGCATAGTAACATTTCATTATGATGTTCATTGACTTGTTTGTCTAGACCAAAATCCATTTGCCATGATAAACTAATTTACAAGAGGAATATATGGCATAAATTACCAATGACATATATTTACTTAATTAAAAATAATGCATAATAAGTTCCTGTAATAATATTCAATTCAGTGGCATTGTGATTTGTCCTTTTTAATGTGGAAAATGACCAAATCGAGCCTGAGGCAGTTATTAATGTTGCTTTTCTAACATGCAGAGAAAGATACAAAGCAAACAGAGACATTTTACACACTTGAACCGCCTAGGGAGGTATATAATAGTTTCAAACCACTTCTCTGAGTTAATTTACTTCTGCTGATTTAAGAAGGAAAATTAAAAAAGTATTTTGATAAAGCAGCAGTTGATAAAAGTTTCTAAAGCAAATACTTTTAGACAGAGCACTAACACCAATGCTGGCGGTTAATACTGTGGTCAATGACACCAATACAGGGGGTTATTATTATGTCCACTGACAAAATGCTGGGGGTTATTACTGTGGTCAATGGCACCAACACAGGGGGTTATTATTGTGTCCACTCACACTAATGCAGGGGGCTATTACTGTGGTCAATGGCATCAACACAGGGGGTTATTATTGTGTCCACTGACACTAATGCTGGGGGTTATTACTGTGGCAACTGACATAAATGCTGGGGGTTATTATTGCAGTCATTGACACCATTGTTTTTGATTTTTGTTTTTGCATTCACTGACACCAATGCCAGGGTCTATTACTGTATCCACTGACACCAATGCTTGGGTTAATATCGTGGCTACTGACACCAATGCAGGGAGTTACTACTACTGACTCTAGCAATGGGATTTATTTCATTTCCCACCTCCACTTCAGTGTGCATAAAAATAAAACAGAATCAAAATTTTCAGGTGTTAAAGCGTTTGTTGACCCAAAACGTCAAATTCCTGATATGTGCCTGCTGTATCATGTACTTGTATAAGAAAGTATCCTGTTTTCTTTGTATTGCTTTCTTTATGTGAAATCTCTGGTGTTTCTGCTAGTCACCTTGCTTTCCTGATAAAAACTGACAACACTAAGCAGAAGAGCAAACCGTGGTCAGTTCTCTAGCTATGCTGGGAGCTCGGTGTGCTGTCATCCAATGATCAGACTTGTCCTGACACGCCCCCCCTGCTTCACTGGGAAGCTCGGTGTGCTGCTACTTCATCTCCCCCAGCTCTTATGCAGCTGAGAACAGAGGAAATGTGATCACTTATAAAAAAAGGGAAAAAAGGTATTTATAATGTATTTATAGCTATACAAAAAAATGTTGCCTTTCATTTCTATTTTAAACTGAATGGGTTGTTTTAAAAGGTGGTAGTTTACAATCACTTTAACCAGTTGCCGACCGGGCCATAGCTGAATGACGGCTACAGCATGGTCAGATAACTCTGTGAGGCCGTCATATGACATGCCCCCAGAATTGCGCTCCCATGCGCCCCCTGTGTTGCGCACCTTGGAATGTCCGTCTCCCAGACCCAGCGTGTCACGGATCGGGGTAAAAGGCTAATGACAGTGGCCCTTTACCATGTGATCATGCCTTCCAATGACGGCTTGATCACTTGTAAATAAACTGCAGCAAGTCCAGTTCGGCTCCTCCCCTCTCCTCACGCCGATCGGTACAGTATGTGAGGAGAGGGGGGAGCCGGGTGCAGCAGAGCTGTGGGCTGGACATGAAGTTTCCACTGCACTGATCTGTGCCCATCCCTGGCTCATCCATCCATCCACGGTTCATACATGCTTGATCCATGTTACATCTATGGTTCATCCATGCTCCATCCATGGCTCATCCATCCATGGCTCATCCATGTTATATCCATGCTCCGTCCATGACTCATCCATCCATCCGTGACTCATCCATGCTCCATCCATGTTACATCCATGGCTCATCCATACTCCATCCATGGCTCATCCATTCATCCATGGCTCATTCATGCTCCATGCATGGCTCATCCATGCCACATCAGTGATCTTCCGTGCACATCCATGCCACATCAGTGCTCATCCATTCCACACCAATACCACACCAGTGCTCATCCATGCCACATCAGTGATCATCCTTGCCACAACCATGCCACATCAGTGATTATCTGTGTCACATCACTGATCATCTGTACCACATCCATGCCACATCAGTGCTCATCCGTGTCACATCCATGCCACATCAGTGCTCATCCATGCCACATCAGTGATCCATGTCACATCCATGCCACATCAGTGCTCATCTATGCCACATCCATGCCACATCAGTGCTCATCCATGCCACATCAGTGATCATCCGTGCCACATCCATGCCACATCACTGATCATCCGTGCCACATCACTGATCATCCATACCCCATCCATATCACATTAGTGCTCATCTGTGCCATATCAGTGCTCATCTGTGCCACATCCATGCTCCATCTGCTCATCTGTGCCACATCAGCTCATCCATGCCACATCCATACTCATCCATGCCACATCAGTGCTCATCCGTGCCACATCCATGCCACATCTGTGCTCATCCATGCCACATTAGTGCTCATCCGTGCCACATCAGAGCCACATCCCTGCCACATCAGTTCTCATCTGTGCAAAATCCATGCCACATCCATGCCACATCAGTACTCATCCATGCCACATCCATGCCACATCAGTGCTCATCCATGCCACATCCATGCCACATCAGTGCTCATCCATGCCACAGCCATGCCACATCAGTTCTCCTCTGTGCCAAATCCACAACACATCCATGCCACATCAGTGCTCATCCATGCCACATCCATGCCACATCAGTTCTCATCCGTGCAAAATCCATTGTCCTTGTCCTCCAAGACCTTCAAAAGTGTAAGAGGTAGTCTAGAAATTATATGTGTAATTTATGCTCCTCGAATGCCTGAAGGTGCCTGAAGGTGCTCCCTGCATGTTGGGCCTCTGTTTGTGGCCAGGCTGTGTAAAAGTCTCACACATGTGGTATCGCCATACTCAGGATGAGTAGCAGAATGTGTTTGGGGTGTAATTTGTGGTATGCATATGCTGGGTGTGAGAAAGAACCTGTTAATATGACAATTTTGCAAAAAAAAAAAAAAAATCTTCATTTAGCAAAGAATTGTGGTAAAAAATTACAACAAACTCACCATGCCTCTTGCTAAATACCTTGGACTGTCTACTTTCTAAAAAGGTGTCATTTGGGGGTATTTGTACTGTCCTGGCTTGTTAGGCCCCTGTAACATGATAGACCCATTCCGATCCGCCTGTCTATTTTTCAGGCGGATCCGAGTGGGCAACCCATTGACTTGTATGGGCAGGCGAATATCAGCGGAGATGTGTCATCCGATCCAATGAGATTTGCCCAAAACAGACGGATGGCGATACTTTCGTCTTTCCACCCAGCAGATCGGAGGGGATCAGATGAAAACGGACATGCTGTCTGTTTTCATCCGATCTGCCCATAGAGATCAGCGGGGCTCTGAAAGGTCCATCGCAGTACAGTGAGCGATCAACGGATCGATCTCCTGCTGAGGTAGTGGAGTCCGCTGAGCCAATCCGCCCCATGTGAAAGGGGCCTTAGGGTCTCAAGAAATGAGATAGGCCTTCAGTACATAATGTGTACATCATCAGTACATCATGTGTGATCAATTTTCAATGACTGGCAGCATAGCTTGTACTTTATAACTTTCACAAAGACCAAATAATATACACTGATTTGGGTTATTTTTACCAAAGATATGTAGCAGTATAAATTTTGGCCAAAAATCATGAAGAAAAATTACTAATTTGCAAAATTTTATAACAAACGAAAAAATGCTTTTTTAAACAAAATTTTCTGTCTTTTTTCATTTATAGCGCAAAAAATAAAAGCCCAGAGGTGATCAAATACCACCAAAAAGAAGCTCTATTTGTGTGAAAAAAGGAAAAAAATTTCATAAGAGTACAGTGTTGCATGATTGAGTACACACGAGCGGAATGTCTGACAGAAAAAGTCCAACGGAAGGTTTTCATCGTCTATTCCGATCATGTGTGGCGAAAATTCTGATGGACCTAGAAATATAACATGTTCTAAATATTTCCAACGGAACCAATTCCTACCGGGAAAACCGCTCGTTTGTATGCTGTTCCGACGGACCAAAAACGACGCTTGCTCTGGAGCAAGTACGAGACGTTGGCCATTGGCTACTAGCTATTGAACTTCCTTTTTCTAGTCACATCATACGTGCTGTTCATCACCGTGTTCTGGACGGTCAGACTTTGGTCGTACTTTGGGTTGACCGTGTGTAGGCAAGACCGCTTGAATGGAATTCCGTCAGAGTTCCGTCAGAGGAACCTTCGGAGTTTATTCCGACGGTAAAATATGAGAGCATGGAAAGCTGAAAATTGGTCTGGTTAGGAAGAGGGTTTAAGTGCCCTGTGGGCAAATGGTTAAGGTGTGCTACAGCCCATTTATACTTAATGTCTTGGATAATCCAACAGCAAGTTCCCACTGCAAAAATTCCTTATATACTCATCTTGGAGCTTTGAGTGTTCCCAACCACTTTTCAGTATTAAAGCACCTCCTTTTGCACTCTCAATATATAAAATAGGCAAATAATCTGAAAAAATTGTGACCCATGTATTAAGGCCAGCAGGTGTACAGGCCCAGTAGCTCAAAAAAGCAGAAATTGGTGGGTTTAAGTCTCCAGTATCTACCAAAAACAAAAATGTAAGCTTTAGCTTGTCTGTCCCTTTAAATGTAATCATATCTTACAATATAATTTTATCCAGTAAAAATTCAGAGTAAACGTACACAATGACATGTTATCTCCAATTAACACTTAATGGAAGCTTCAAATGTCTATTTAGGTAAGTGGACATGGATGCTGGATGTAAATGTATATTCGTTGGCAATGCTGTTTCTGTGAATGCTCCAAAACCCTCCTTGGTAAGATAACAGTTAAATTGGTGTGCTATGTCTTTCAAGACCAGATGCTCCAGTGTGTGTTTATCTTAAATGCTAGAGGAATGTAAAAAAAAACATGCAGATGTCTAGAGTTTCATTGTATTGAAACATTTAGCTCAATGCAGTTCTAAAAGAAAAGTGTTGTGGTCATTCATTTATGGTAAAAAGCCTTAGCCTTAGTATCCATGGACACTAGATTCAGAAGGCCATCCAGTGACTCCTGGAATACTGAATGTGGGCAGAATATTTAAAGCTAAATCTTTTTTTTCGGAAATGGTAAAACTTCTGGCAGTTTTTTCTTTGCCATCTGTGTTCTTGTAGGGGAGATTTTACCTTATGTCTTATCCTGTAGAAATAGTATAAATAGAGGGGCTCGACATGGCAGACGCTTCTTTGTAGAGCTCCGCACTCCCCGCTGCATATTCCGGACCTGAACAGACAAATGAACCGTCTCTTCAGCCCCTTTTTTCCAGGGATCGCCTCCCCGAACACAAGTGTACCCTCCGGTATGGTTCTAACGGGTCAAAGAAGCACTAGCCTGCGCCTCCTCCAAGATGGCGGCGAAGGCCCGAGCCCTGGCTGAGAAAACTGCACCCTCTCCCGCTCAGTCTGACATAGCAGACAGCAATGACGAAAACAACATGGAATCTAACCCTGGTGGTTTCCCTCTCCTCCCACAGTCAGGTATGTCTCAATCTGACTTTCTTAGACTCATGGAGACAATGCTCCATAAGGCCCTAAAGACAACCTCAGACCAGATCACTAACAGTCTGACACGTGAAATCCATGAGCTGGGTCAGTGCATGGCAGATCTAGAAACTAGGGTTGACGATATGGAACTAACTTTACAGGAACAGGCTCAAGAGCAAATAGCCCTCCGTGAGGAGAACTCCATGCTACTTTCTCGCCTGGAAGACGCAGAAAATCGCTCTCGCAGATCCAACCTACGCCTCTGTGGTATACCGGAGACGATTGATGATCTACAATCATTTACCACTGCATTGTTCCAGGAACTAGCACCCTCCATACCTGTCGAACGCCTTGAGTTTGATAGGATCCACAGGGCGCTCACCCGTCGCCAGGTGGACGGACCACCACGCCAGATTGCACCACGGCTGTTGGAATCGCTTCACCTAACCCCTCCGCTCCATCAGTCGGAGACATCGCTTCCAAGCACACCGGCCCGGTCAGCCTCCCACCCGTACACCACGACCCCGAAACGAGGCTATCCTGACCCTACTTAAATCCGGAAAGGAACTCTGGCTCGATCACCTGGAAACAGTCATCTCAGCCCGAAATCTCAAGCTCTTCGTTGAGCATACAAAAGCTGTCTTATTCTTATTCCCTTCCTTGCATACAGGTTCTCGGCTGCACCCACAGAAACTGACTTTTAATTGCACCAGGAGGACTTTCCCTCGACCGAGACCTGTTAAACAGCTATAGCTGGTTCTGTTCTCTCTACGCCCGGGATGTTAATCTTCAGGGCCCCTAGGCCCCTTTGGGCCCTCTCAGGTTCAGTTGTTTTATTGTTTTATTGTTTTGTAAACTCATATATACAATTTTAAGTTGTATACTTTTACTCAAATTTATGCAGGTCCTTATTTAGCAGGCCTGACTAACCCCGCTACCTTGCCATTCCCACCTTTAGCCTTTAGCAGTATAGTATTATTACTGTTTATATCTTTAGGCTCGATACTCATTCAGACCCAGTATAACTCACTAAATCCCTTCCCATTATCCTCCCCTCCATTCCCTTCACACCTCTCCTCCTCCCTTCACCCCTCCCCCTTTCCCCTCCCCTCCCTCCTTCCCCTCCCTCTCCAATTACCCACCTTCTCCCCTTCCCCCTCCTACCCTCCTTTCCACTCCCTATACGTTCTATAAACGTAATTTTACTCAATTTTATGCTGTTATTCGATACTCCTTTGATATTTGTAGAGTTAACCGTATTAATTTGATCTTATTATCTCCATTTGCAGCGGGGAGTAGTCACTGCTCCCCCCCTCTACGGTACACCCACTCTCTGACTAGCTAGCTGGTCGCAGAGTTGGTGCGCTACTTGGTCGGGCATTACTGACCCATTGATTCCCCACTATGAAGATGTCTCAGTACTTTGCCCTACACTTCTTGTTCTCCCTTCCCCCCTTCTTCTCACATTTCTTCCTCTTACTCTATACTATTACTTTTTTTTTTCTCCCTGGTCGGTTGGCTCACATGGGCCTCGGGCCCCCTAATAACATCTCCCCTTACACCCATAAATGGCCCCGTTGAATATATTAACTTTAAACGTTAAGGAGCTTAACTCTCCACATAAACGGGTGAAGGCCTTTCAAACGTTTGCATCTCTAAAGGCCAGTGTAGTAGCCCTCCAGGAAACCCATTTCTCCACGCGTAGCACCCCAAGCTTTTTTAGCTCTAGATACCCACAGGTATTTACCGCTTCTGCGGGAATAAAACATAGAGGGGTTTTGCTGGCCTTCCATCATACCATGCTATTCACCCTATCATCTGAAATAAAAGACCCAGAAGGTCGGTACCTAATTCTAGTGGGATTGTTGTTGCAGGATGTGGCAACAACTTTTGTCTCCTATGATGCTCCCAATACAAATCCAAACCCCTTTTTTTCACACTTATTACAGGTAGTAAAGACACATTGTAAGGGAACCTTGTTCCTGTGTGGCGACTCCAACTCGGTACTTCAGCCTCACATGGATAAGTCACCCTATACTCCAGAACATTTCTCCCCCTCTATGCAATTTTGCAGACAATTACAAAAGCCCTCCCTCCTAGATACATGGAGAGAATGCAACCCCACAAAGAAAAATTATACATTTTACTCACACCCCCATAATTCCCACTCCTACTTCATTCCAATATCCAACCAATTACATGGACAGATCACTGTGCTGTGGTCACCACGGTATCATCCTTGATACCACAAGCCACCAATAGATCATGGTGCATGAACGACACACTTTTAACCAACCAGTCGTACTGTCTTGATATCCAAATCGCCCTCAAAGACTATCTTACACACAATGCTACCCCGGACATCTCCCCCACCTTGCTTTGGGAGACGCATAAACCAGTGATAAGAGGCACATGTATCCCAGTTGCATCACACCTCAAGAGAGACAGAATCCTTAAGCTGCAGCAGCTGGAATCAGACTTCCACAATAGCTTTCTCCAGTTTCAATCCTCTCCTATCGAAGAACATAAAATAATTTTAGAAAAAACTAAACTAGAACTAGAAATGCTACTGGCCGAATCGGCTGATAAAGCTATTCGTAGATCCAGTCACACGATCTACACTAAAGTTAATAAACCAGATACCTTCCTAGCTTTACGCCTTCGTAGGCCGGACCGTGTTCGTGTTCCCATTAGACTCAGATTGGCTAAAGATACGGTTACTAGTAACCCGATCAAAGTACTCTCAGAGTTCGAACCTATATGAGGCAAAGGCCACATTTCCTTTGCGTCAGGCAGAGAAGCTTTTTCGTAATCTGCCAATCCCTACACTATAAGATGCCATTCGTGAGTCTATGGAAAGTACGATCACAGTCGAGGAAGTTATTTCAGCCATCAAGACTCTTAAACCCCACAAACTCCCCAGTCTCTATTATAAAAAGTTTACAACCGAGCTAGCCCCCCTTCTCACTAATTCTTTTAATGCTTTGCTCAGACAACACTCCTTTGGTCGAGACACATTGATGGCGCTCATATCTATGATCCCGAAACCAAATACTGATAATACATTATGGTCTAATTATAGACCAATATCTCTTTTAAATGTGGACATAAAGATCCTGGCCAAAATTTTAGCTTTACGCCTTAATCTGATTATTGGAAGATTGATTCATAAAGATCAAGTAGGTTTTATACCTAAACAGCAAGCCAGTGATAATGTTAGACGTGTCGTCCTTCTGCAACACTTAGCCCGTTCTCGTAAAATACCAGTGCATCTCCTTTCCCTAGATATAAGGAAGGCTTTCGACACAGTCTCCTGGCCCTACCTGTTTTACATCCTCCAACGCTGGGGTTTCGGCCCGCATTTTCTTGGTTGGATCAGTGCCTTATATACCCGCCCACAAGCATATGTACAATACTCAGGGTTTCGCTCAGAACCCTTTCCCATCTCACGAGGAACAAGATAAGGCTGCCCCCTATCCCCCCTACTTTTTGCTCTCGTGATCGAACCCTTAGCGGCCCTTATCAGAGCGAACCCTGATATCTGAGGTTTAGAGCTAGCTTCAACCACACACAAATTGTGTCTCTTTGCCGATGACGCACTATTGTTTGTTACGTCACCCCACACTACCCTACCTAACCTCATGAATATCTTAGATAAATTTGCTTTGGTCTCCAGGTTGGAAGTTAACGAAATCCAAGCCCTCAATGTGTCTCTTCCACAGACTGATCTCGAGCTGCTTCACAAAAACTTCCCATTTCATTGGTCCTCCTCATCAATACCCTACCTGGGAATTAAATTGACTAGCGATCCATCTAGCCTGTTTCAATCTAATTATCTCCCAATGCTAACCCAACTATCTTCTCTACTTAACTCTTGGCAGCCCTTATGTGTCTCCTGGCTCTGACTTGTTGCAGCTGTGAAAATGTCTTTATTGCCAAAACTACTGTATCTATATAGAGTTCTCCCGATAGCGATTCCTCCTTACTACCATAGGGTCATACAAAGTCGAGTCTTTAAGTAAATCCTGTAAATACTACCATGTGGCCCGACTGGCCCAGTCCATACTATATCATTCTAAGTCCGAAACACCTCTTTGGGTTAGTCTTGAAGCCATTGATCTTCACCCAATCACAGTAACCAACTTGCTATGGCTGCCCCCTGTGGCACGTGGCCCAATAATCAACCCAGTAACGCAATGCACCCTTAAACTCTGGGACAAGCTGAGGATCCCCTTCAAATTGATCTCTCCACACTCTCCACTCCTATCCTTTCCCGGTCACCCTCTTTTCTACCCAGCGTACACAGAACCAGCCTCATTCCAAGCCTGGGCCCAGGTGGGTCTGACTCGCATATGTGACTTAGTTAGTGGCGATACTTTAAAATCATTCCCAGCTATTCAATTGCAAGCACATTTACCACACAAAGAGTGCTTCCGTTACCTTCAAATTGCACACTTCGCTCAAACGACTATAAGATATAGCTCTGGACTAGATAATCTAACCGAATTTGAGGATATGTGCGACTCAGACCCGCATGCTCCAGGCATTATTTCTCGCCTTTATACTCATCTCACGTCGCCCCCTTCTACCCTCCCCACCTATGCTCAACGATGGTCTAGAGACTTAAATATTGATCTAGAGGCGGAAGACTGGACAACTATTTGGGCTAACACAAAAAACTCATCCCAAAATGTTGTAGCCTCAGAAGCAAACTATAAAGTGCTAATGCAATGGTATCTAGTCTCAACCAGTATTGCTAAATTTCTGCCCGAGTATCCTCCAAATTGTTTTAGGGGTTGCAAGGACAGAGGCACGCACATGCACATCTGGTGGACATGCCCAATTGTGCAATGTTTCTGGGCGACAATATTTCAAATGGTCTCTACTCTCCACCAAATTACCTTGGACCCAAACCCAACCATAGCCCTGCTTAATTTTCTGCAAGACTACACCAGAGCACATCTACGTCTCCTCCTTCACTTATTCACCGCGGCCAAGCAAACGATTGCTAAGGCCTGGAAGACACCCACACTCAATATAGCTGAACTGAAAAATAGGATCACCCAGGCAATGATACATAGCAAGATTGAAGCAACAATCCTAGATAAGGTCCCTCAGCACTTTAAAATCTGGCAAACTTGGATAGAGCATTTTTTGCCCACTGATATAGACAAACGCCTTTTAGAACCCTGAGACCATTATAAACACCATCAACAATTTTTGAAGTTGCATCTGTGCCCGTGTAGCCCGACCGACCTATCCCCCCTTTCAACTATCCCTCACGTTTTCCTTTCTGATCTCCTATACCCTGCCCTCCTTTCTCCTCCTCTATCTTCCCCTTCTCTCCTTCAATAACCATTGGTATTGTACTCTGTTTCTGGAGATGGTCTCGGCTGCTTTTGTGCCCGACTCCAAAAGAATAGCCTCCAGCAGCCCTCTATAGCTAAATTAGGGACCATGCTCCCTCTTAATGTGTACATTATCGGCTAAAACTGGACCCTGTGTTAACTGACAAAGTGCTCATTTATTGAAACCCTAATTGTATTATACCAGCGTTATATTGTTTTGTCGAGATACACATTGTTTTATGTACACGCATTACCTTACATTGAAATGCTTGTAACAGATGCTTGTTAATTACCAATAAAATATTTGAAAAGAAATAGTATAAATAGTATGAGGAGATATCACTCTAAATCGAGGGGCATTCCCTCTTAGGCTACTGTCACCATAACAATTGTCCCCAGTGGAAGAGTTAACCTCCTGTGAAAAAGTGTGGGAACTCACCCAAGATCTCCCCCACTTCAAAAATAAAAAAGTATTCCCATGCATTCCTGCAGGACTCGAGCCCTGCCCCCACAGCACCGTCCTTCTCTGCCCCCTTAACCCCCTCAGTAATGTACTCCTCTGCCCCTTCACCGCCCATAGTAATGTCTACCTCTGTCCTTCACCTCCCCCCCAGTAATGTCCACCTCTGCCCCCTTCACCCCCCAGTAATGTCCACCTCTGTCCCCTTCACCCCCCCCAGTAACATCCTCTGTCCCCTTTACCCCCCCAAAGTAATGTCCTCCTCTGCCCCATTTATCTCCCCCCCACAGTAATGTCCTCATCTGCCCCTTCATCTCCCCCCCACAGTAATGTCCTCCGCTGCCCCCTTCACCCCCCAGTAATGTCCATATCTGTCCCCTTCACACACCCCCAGTAATGTCCACCTCTGCCCCTTCACCTTCCCCCCATAGTAATGTCCTCCTCTGCCCTCTTCACCTTCCCCCCTCCCACAGTAATGTCCTCCTCTGCCCCCTTCACCCCCCCAGTAATGTCCATCTCTGTCCCCTTCACTCCCTACTCCCAGCAATGTCCTCCTCTGCCCCCTTCTCCCCCCACAGTAATATCCTTCTCTGCTCCCTTCACTCCCCCCAGTAATGCCTCCTCTGCCCCCTCACATCAGTGTCCGCCTCTCTGCTGCAGTAAGGCACCGCCACCGAGATACTCACATTAGTGTACTGCTACTGTCCTCCTGCTCTCTGCTGTGGTGAGGCATTGCGGCCACCGAGACCCGAGACAGAGTGTTACTGCCTTCCATTCAAAGATGGAGCTAGGCGGCACCATTACACCACTGCGCATTCGCCCGCCCGGCCAAAAAATGGGCGATCATATACAAACTTTGCGGGCTTCAGAACGGTGCAAGCACGGTTGTGCTGTTGGCCCTACAGGACGTGGCTGCTAGTGGGAACGGCATTCCTTCTGGAAAAAGTACAGGAACACCGTTCCCATGCGTTCCTACAGGACTCAAGCCCTGGAATTATAGTACACCACAATTCAAATATCAAATCTAAATGGGCCATTCATAAAATAAGGTTAGGTTCACACATGTCCGGTGTAAATTTTTTCACTGCAAATTTCCAAACCAGCTATTCAGCTGCGATTTCCACATAAGGTTCAGATGCAAATTTCCAGAGCTGGTGGCTGGTTGTTAAGGAACTTTCTTCTGGGAAGCAGCCCACACGTGCTTAACCACTGATGACTGAATGTAAACAAAGAATTGCCGGCAATGAAAAAAAAAAAAAACAGCATGGGGTCCCCCCAATCTATAACAGGCCCTTCGTGTCTGGTATCAATTTTAAGGGGAACTACATTCCAAAAAAAAAAATGGCATGGGTTCCCCCCAGATCCATACCAGACCCTTAACCAAACGTGCAGCCTGGCAGGCCAGGAAAGGGGAGATGAGCGAGCATCCTTTCCTCCTGAACCATACCAGGCCACATTCCCTCAACATTGGATGGGTGCTTTGGGGCAGGGGGCTCTACCCTCCCAAAGCACCTTGTCCCCATGTTGTTGAGGACAAGGGCCTCTTCCCTACAACCCTGGTCGGTGGTTTTGGGGGTCTGCGGGCAGGGAATCTAAGCCCGAGATCCTGGCCCTCCCCTTATGTGAATGACTATGGTATGTACCCCTCCTCATTCACCAAAAAAGTGTAAAAAGAAAATAAAAACATAAGTTTTTGACAATCCCTTTATTAAGAAATCAAAAATCAAAAAAAGTCTCCCACTGTAGATCTATCACCAATCGCGATGCCCGCCACCACCGCCGACCCCCCAAAAAAAACCCTAGGTCCGCGCCCGTTGCTGGCTCCCACCATCTGCCCACTCTGCTGTCTGACAGTTCTCAAATAACTCAGGGGTGATAATCGGGTGACCCTGCCACCTTGTGACATCATCTACCCATCAATGATGTCACAAGGGGTGGGGCCACCCAGAAATGATTAGCTATTTAAGAACTGGCAGATGGCGAAGCTGGCAGATGGCTGGAGCAATTTTTTTTCAACTGTAGCGATCATCGTGTTTGACGTGGCCTGGTGTGGTTTAGGAGGGGGTCACCCCTCCTTTTCCCGGCCTGCCAGGTTGCATGCTCGCATAAGGGTCTGGTGTGGATTTTGGGGGAACCCATGCCATTTTTTTTTTTTTTTTTTACAAACACATTGAGGTTCCCCTCAAAACCCATACCAGACTGATTTGGGAGAACCCCACACCATTTTAAGAAATAAAAATTGGTGTGAGGTTTCCCCTAAAATCCATACCAGACGCTAAGGGCCTGGTATGATTTTTTTAAATCAATTTGTGTTCAAAACTGAGCACATGTGCGATTCAGATGCATTCTCATAGAAGGCCTGGCATTCGCATCTCAATGGCACCGCAGTGCTCAGAAAACGCACAGGACTCTTCAAATTTCCATTGAAATCGCAATGCCGTTGCACTGCAGATATGTGAACCAGGTCCATAGAAAGCCGATTTGGTTCACATGCAATATATTGCATATATGTGAGCGGAGCCTAAGAGCTCAGTGTGCATTTGCACACAACTTGGGAAAAAGCTTTATAGCTGAATTTTTATCTTAGAATTATTTTACTATCATTATCAGATGTGTGTTGCTACATATGAATAAAACACTTGGTCTCTGAGCAACTGGAGGGACAATTTTATATATATATATTTTTGCCTCTGCCTATCCAGAATGATTTTACCTAAAGTCTAAATGTCAGGTCAAATCTGTATTTGCCTACACTTATATATCATCAGCTTAATTTTAAGCTGTTTTGAAATGGCATTGTTCTGTGCGGATATAATACATTTTATAGCGCTCCATAAACAGTGACATATGTTACCGTCTCACTTATTTGATGATGTACTGTTCTTTAAATTGGATTTTAAAGTTTTACAGTTCTGCTATGGTGATGAACTTCTGAAGATTAACAAAATGTTCCCTGGGATTGTTTCATGTATCTGTCACCTGGAAAGGGTTTGCTGCAGGGAAGCCATTTTTAACAGCATCTAATTTATTTCTAGGGAAGGGAATTTAACCATTAGTGTTATTTCTTCATACCATTCCACTACATCAGAAAATAAACAATATGATCCAGATAGATAAATGCAGCATCTTCTATTACATGTTTGCTATATACAGTATAAAGTATAGGCAAATATAAAAGATACTTTATAGTAACTGTGAGTTCTGAAAATGATAGCACCTATTTATGATAGCTGGAATGGTTTAATATTATAAACTTACTTAAAGCAGCATTCAACCCCCCCCCCCCCCCCCTTATTCTTCTTGTAATGCTGCATTCTTCTCAAAAAACATAATCACCAGAACAATAAATTCACCCTTGCTGGATCTGCTGTGATCCCAGTGATATACACCAGGTCCCACATGACCATCTTGGTCCTCTTTAGCTGGCTGCCTTTTCCAGGTGAACCCAGCCAGCTACCAATAATGTGCTGGACCCACCCTCCAGTTGCTCTATGTGCCCGATCCTTCAGATCTTCTTGTAGATGTGATATAAGTATTCTAGATGTTTATGTATCACAGGAGTCTGCAGGACCAGTTACACACCATTCTGGTGACAGGGGGCATAGACAAGGAAAGATACGTCAGATAAGTTTCCACCCTTTTGCCATCCATATTGGTATGATATACTTGGGTTAGGTTATTAAATGTGTTCTCTGTATGGTCCATTTTCTCATTGAAGATACTTTTCAAGTGTTATATTGAAGGCAGAGTTCTACATTACCAGGGGATGTCAAATTGTCCCTGTTTGTTTTATCTTAACCTCCTTGGCGGTATTCCCGAGTGTGGCTCGGGGTGAAATTTCAGTACCATCAGAGGTAACCCTGAGCCAGGGATTGCATCACTGAATCCTTTTTTGGACAAAAAAAATTCTGTGTTTTTGATTTGATTATATTGTTGACTAAAATGTATTGAATACAATGTATTATTATAATATTATTATTTGTTATTATTTATAGTTATTTCTTATATTATAATTTATGATTTTGTGTTTCAAACTTTATCACACCCGGGATGTCTACTAGACTCTTGTTTGGACAGATTTAAGTGAGTTATTCCTAAGAATTACAGGCCTACCATATAAAATGCCAAATTTCCATGCAAAACAATTGTACCTCTTTCAGCATGAAAAAATCTGACATAATCATACTGCCAGGGAGGTTAAGAGGATTGAGGACAATCCAAACAGCAATATTTCACTGAGCAGGAAAGTTTTAGAGACCTTGACAGAGTACAACTTTGGACTACTTTACTTACTCTAGTAAAAAAGATATGAACTGGGTGAAATGGGCATGGATAACTTTGTAGCACTGGCAGAGCTTTTAAATAGGGATAGATGTCCAATATTTTAGAATAATAATATTTATTTATTAATTACAGGTACTTATAATAATATTCATTTACCCTCATAAGAATTCAGGGGGAAGATTATTCAGCGTTAAACTTGTACTGTGCATACATATGCTAAATCAAAGAGTGAAGTGGACATTTACGTTGCGTTTGTTTTGGCGACCCAGTCTGAAGACTCTTTTGCAAAGTGAATAATGATGCCTGTATTCCAACGTCAAAAAAACAACAAAGTTGTTTTATTTTTATAAGGTCCAACTACTTATGTAGTTCCTTCAAGAGTTAACCTTGATGTTTATTTTCGGCAAACATGGTTATTATTTAAGAAACGAGCAGGGTATATTTTTCCTTTAAGATAAAGTTAAACATGTACTTGTAGAGTTATATGCCTTTATTTTTCCTGACAACTGTCATCTATAGTTTGTCCAAAATTCAAGTACATTTAAATCTTCCAACTGGCAGTAGCAGAAGCAATATGTGAACGGCTTTACAAGTCAATAGACTGAATGATGCATATGAACCAGGAGGAACTAAATCACTATTACATAGCTTTTATGCCTAGTGACAATAAACCTCTATCCCACAAGATGTGTAATTTCACAGAAAAATATATCTATATAAGCAATCATATACTTCAAAGCATCCCCAAGTACTATTCTGGTATTGTGTTTTTTTTATCAGATTGATCAGTTAATAAAAAAAAGCTAAATATTTAAATGATTTGTGATATAACTCAAGCTAGCTTTTTAAAAGGGACTCTTTTTAATTTATGTCATTTATTTGGTGCTTGAGATGCACATAAAATGTAAAAATACAGGTATTTAAGAAAAAAAAACAGGAAGCTATAAATACATATGGATAGATAAATGTTTGCATAATTGATACATATCCAGCAGATGCAGATCAATCAAAATATCAACTTTATGTATTTGCATTTGCTTTGTGTATGCTTGATCCTTTAGCTGTGTACATTTTATGCATATAAAGTATATTAAGTGTACATTTCAGTAAGCTGACAAAGTCCAGTCAACAGGTAGTGATGGTAATGAAAGAAAACCTCCCACGTTTACTAGGAACAGGATTTTCTCAATGAACACTCCAAAAACAATAAATCTGTATTGCAGACCACCTTTAAAGTATATCTATATGCATTTGTTTTTCATTAAAATGGATTAGGGGAGGGTAAAAGTGTCTCACAGTTATATGTTTCCATCTGTGTCTTAATAGGGAGATTTGCCTTCAATTCCTGTCCTGTAGACGTAACAGGAAGTGAGTTGATATATTTGTAATATGAGGGAAGTCTCCCCTTAGACAGTTGCCATGGAAACATTTCTATTTCTGTTCTGGGGTCAGCTCAAAATTGTTGGATTTACCCTTACTTCATTCCTACTGACATTGGTGATCATGGCAATTAGAGAGAGTGAATATAGTTAACAGGGAGACAGACAGCAATAATAACCCAACAATGGTTGTCTTTAGTTGCTTTAAATCATGCTTCAATTTCTGTTATAGGCTGAAAGATTCTGCCTTAGCTGATACAAAAATTACACTGCACATGCGCAACCCCCTCCCAGCTGTTAGGAAGCAAATTAGTGGCTATGCAATTTTTACAGACAACTGAATTTTAACAATAACTCAGTCATATGGAGGAGAGAAGTAAAAATTGGATTTTAATGGTGCTGACAAATGATAATGAAAACCAATGAAAAAATATAACATTTATAATACTTGAATGAGACTATAGTTTAAAGTATTTTACAAATATTGATATGTCTGTATTCAAGATAATTCATGTTATGTTACTCTGTATCTAATTGTATTTCCTTTCTTGTTTATTTTCTTGTACAGTTTTATATGCTTTCTTGATTCCTATATCCACTGATGAAGCGAAATGCGAAACATGTCGGGTTAATATACAAATAAGCTATTTCTGTCAAAACTGAATACTCGCCTCTGACCACCTGTATCACCAATTGTTGATCCTCTATGACCCAAGTGGTTTTGTGTATATATATTTTTAACTATATTCTCATTAAAGTATTATAAATGTTATATTTTTTCATTGGTTTTCATTATCATTTGTCAGCACCGTTAAAATCCAGTTTTTCCTCCTCTCCTCCATATGACTAAACTATTTGGGACAAGGTGCTAATTCTTTGGGTGTTCTACCTCAAGCCGGACATACCCCATAAAATAAATACTGCAATTGCATTAGCAATTTGTTATGTGGATGAAAAAAACATATCCCTAAACACTACTACTAAAACATATCAACTGTATATGGGAAAAACGTTTTGAATGCTTCATCTTAAATACCTTAAAATGTCTGTTAACCCCCCAAAAAATTGATCCTGTTTCTTTAAAGCGTTTTTTAACAGCACAGTACTTGTGCTGTGTAATTCGGCCCCCTGTAACACCTGTAATACCTGGTTGATCCTGCCAGTTTCTCCCCTCCCCCATGTAAACTGACCACAGTGTATCATGGCTGCTGAGCCCTGACATCGTGGTCAGTTTACACGCCTCCGTCATCTGCTGCCTGCTATATGCAGGTTTCCTTTCTGCTCCTGTGTCCTCCTCCCCCCTCCCCTCTCTGCCTGTCATCAATGTGTGTGAGCTGCCCCTCCCCTCCTCTCCCCCTCTATCACTGTTTCGAGCAGCACACACATTACTGTTCCCAATCACTGGCAGCCCCTCTGCTAGGATTATATGATGTATATACTATATGCCATTTTCTAAAATTCTTCTTATAAATACCATTTTTCTTATTCCCGATCAGCGGTCATGTGACCACCCGGCGCTGTCTTTCTCCGCTGTTTGTATTCCAGAGGGAGGGGCTGAGCTTTCCGACGTCTGCCGGGCGGTCACATGACCTCCCTCTGTAATACAAACATTGGAGGAAGATAGCACCGGGCGGTCACGTGACCGCCGGCGGACATCAGAGGAAGAGCTCAGCCCCTCCCTCTGTAATACATACAGCGGAGAAAGTCCGCTCGGAGATAAGAAAATGGTATTTATAAGAAGAATTTTAGAAAATGCCATATTGTATATACATCATATAATCCTAGCAGAGGGGCTGGCAGTGGCTGTGTGCACTGCCTTAACAACCACTTTAAGTATCAAAAAGCCATTTCTGAAACATTTCTCTAAACATTTTTCCTGTTTTTTTTTTTTTAAATCAAACAGCCTTATGTCTTGTTTTGTTTTGGTTATATCATATAAAAAATAACCAGATTTTACCAAATACACCAATATAACTTGACCTATACCCATAAGGCCGTCCTCACTTGTGCAAATGATATGTATTACATATTTTTTATTATGATCAGCTATAGCTTAAGATACCTGTTTTTCAGAAGCATTAAATGCCTGTGGTTGTTGCTTTAAATTATGAGATTTGGGCCATTTCATCTATCAAAGTCTTTTTAATGAAAACATTCAAGGAGCACAGAAATTCTTTCCATAAGGAATTCAGCATCTATAGGCCCATAAAAGTATTGGAGAATTGAGGTCAATAGCCTATTAGTTAATTCCATTCATATCTCTGCCGTAAATGCATTTAAAAGAATTGAGCTGTCAGTGTTTACATCAAACAACCTCAGACTAAGCTAACTGATGAACTCCAAAAAGCTTAATCAGCTTTATGTGTAGTCCTATTAAAAGGACTTTCTCTAGCAGGAAATCCAAAGATATAGATTGCCTTTTTGCTGTTCATAAAGAAGTCAAAGAGAGTGATGGAAGGATTGGGTTTAGAAATTGGAGAAACAAGATAATGATACAATGTAGCATCAAGAAAATATAAGCGCTTTATAGGTTTTACAGAACAATTGATACGTTAATGCTTAATCTTTTATGCCATTGGGACTATAGATATAATCACAAGAAAAAGATGTAAAGCAAGCTAGACATCTGGCACTAACGTTACAGACCCAATAAAATAAGAGTAAAGCAACAATCCCGAAATTAAAATCAGATGTGCTAATAGAGGCATTTCATAAGCACACATTTAATTAATTTACTATGATGTCTCAAGCAAAGCACACTATTAAAATTGCTAAGAAAGTAAAGACGCACAGATTTGTGTACATGCTTGAGCTCTCCCACACACACCAAAACGTGTAGGTAGACATTGCAGTAGCAGAAGTCAGTTTCTGAACATACAGTATCTCACAAAAGTGAGTACACCCCTCACATTTTTGTAAATATTTTATTATATCTTTTCATGTGACAAAACTGAAGAAATGACACTCTGCTACAATGTAAAGTAATGAGTGTACAGCTTGTATAACAGTGTAAATTTGCTGACCCCTCAAAATAACTCAACACATAGCCATTAATGTCTAAACCGCTGGCAACAAAAGTGAGTACACCCCTAAGTCAAAATGTCCAAATTGTGCCCAAAGTGTCAATATTTTGTGTGGACATCATTATTTTCCAGCACTGCCTGAACCCTCTTGGGCATGGAGTTCACCGGAGCTTCACAGGTTGCCGCTGGAGTCCTCTTCCACTCCTCCATGACGACATCACGGATCTGGTGGATGTTAGAGACCTTGCGCTCCTCCACCTTCCTTTTTAGGATGCCCCACAGATGCTCAATAGGGTTTAGGTCTGGAGACATGATTGGCCAGTCCACCACCTTTACCCTCAGCTTTTTTAGCAAGGCAGTGGTCATCTTGGAGGTGTGTTTGGGGTTGTTATGTTGGAATATCGCCCTGCGGCCCAGTCTCCGAAGGGAGGGGATCATGCTCTGCTTCAGTATGTCACAGTACATGTTGGCATTCATGGTTCTCTCAATGAAGTGTAGCTTATACAAGCTGTACACTTACTACTACATTGTAACATGTGCCATTTCTTCAGTGTTGTCACATGAAAAGATATAATAAAATATTTACAAAAATGTGAGGGGTGTACTCACTTTTGTGAGATACTGTATATGTCTTGTGGATAGAGCAATGTCAAATTTAAACATATTGGCTACTGCAAATATATTGGTAATGCTGTTATATCCAGATTAAAGTGATACTAAAGTCTTGTTTGTTTTAGTTAAAAATAACAAACATCTTATACTTACCTGTTCTGTGCAGTGGATTTACACAGAGCAGCCTGGATCCTCCTCTTCTCTGGACTTTCTTTGGTGCTCCCGGCTCCTCCCTCCTGTTGAGTACCCCCACAGCAAGCAGCTTGCTATGGGGGCACCCAAGCCAAGCTGCAGCTGTGTGTCCATTCAGACATGGAGCCGCAGCCAGGCCCCACCCCCTTCCTCTCTTCATTGGCTGACTGACTTTGATTGAGAGCAGTGGAAGCCAATGGTGCTACGTTGCTGTCTTAGCCTACAACATTGCTGGATCTAGATGGGGTTCAGGTAATTATTAGAGTGGCAGAGGGGGGCTGCTTTATACAGATAAAAAAAAACTTCTGCCTTTACAATCACTTTAAGGAATGATTAAAGGAAATGTGAAGCCTATGATAACTAAATATAAAAAGTGTATTAGAGGTATAAAACAATAAAAATTTGTCCTAAATAAAGGCTGTACGTAGGAAGAACCTTCAGTTGCTCAGAATCTGGTCAGGGACAGCAGCCCAGTATTTCTCCTGACTGTTTCACTAAGGCAAGAAGCCTGTTGTTGCTGCTGCACTGTCTACCTGCCTGCCTGATCTGTAAGCTACTTGGGTGCAATGAGTCTGCTGTTCCTGAAAGGCGAGGAGAGCCAGAGGACTAAGGGACTGGAAGATGATTGTGTACACTGGGATGTCTATGGATGCAATATCTTCTGTTCAACTAAGGGTTTATGTCAGCAACAGGAATTTCCAGCACCAGGAATGCTAAGGAGAATATTTCCTTGCTTCTAAGGCATTGCATTCTTGCTAGCCTAAACTGCAGGATCTCACTCACCAACAATGGAGCACTACTTTACCATTTCAATAAAATAGGAATAACATTGCCAATAGGCAGGAGCCAGTTCCACTCTCAAAATACAATGTCCCAGTGGGGGGTGGGGTTTGGGGAATTCCCACATCCACCTCCGGCTGAAAAAAAACAGCTAAACTCAGTTGCATTGTTCATTAGCTTGCAGACTTAGCTGGCCATACATGGATGGAATTTGCAGAACTGGCTGAATTCAGAAAGTGTGGCCACTGCAGTTAAACAGTAGTTGATCTACTGACCGACTTCTAAACAACAACCCTGTCTGAATTTAGCTGCTCATTCAGCACTACAGGCAGTAGCCTACAGAGCTGATCAGGGGACGTATCCTTGGTGTTAGAATACACTAGCGCAGCGGGGAGAATTCCCCTATCCACCTTGTGTGGCTGGGGGAATTGGGTCAGTTTCTTCGTTCAACCTGCTGGTTGAACAGAAAAAAGGTGACCTATGTATGGCCAGCTTTAGTACAAATGACAAGAACCAAACCAGAGTTGGTAATATATATTTTTTCTATGTATAAACAAACATTTTGCCTTTCATTTCTATTGTAAGCTGAATGGGTTGTTTTACAAGGTAACGGTTCACATATACTTTAGCGTCTTCTGTTTATGAGCAATTCTATATGTTTCAGCGCAGCTCACTTGAATCCATTTTATGTAAGAGATTTTGTCCACGTGTTTATGAAGAACAGGTAGTCTGGTGTGTGTAGTGTGCAGCACCCAAAGCAACCACTGGGAAAGCCAACAGAAGGTAGCTGACATAGTAGACATAGTAAAAATATATATACATTGAAACTAAGCCCTGCCTGCTTGAACAACCAAACAGCCATATGATTGGTTTCTGGATGTTTTCTTGGTTTCAGTGGTTAAGGACCACAAATTATACATGCTTTCCAGTTCTTTTTATCATATCATCAGTAACAGCATTAGCCTATGTGCTTCTTATATAATGTACTAACTATACAATTGTGCCTCTGTGGAATTGTGTGAAACAAACACCCTGAGGTTTAATGGAAATGTGTATTTTTTTATTCATATATGTATTAATTTGTTTATTTATTATTTTTGCCAGCATAAAATACCTCTACTGTTCTATTCTATCATGGGAGGCCTGATAATGATAGTATAAAATGAAAATAAAAAAACAGAATACTTATATGTCAGCTGACTGTATTACAGTAATCAATATAAAAGGTTTGATTGGGCTTTAAGGACCACACTAACAGCAACTCAGCACTGTCTTAGCCCTCCATATTAGCACAATTTATTTTTCTGCCATCACGATGCAATGTATGAAAATTAAAATCACACTATTCTCTATGGTGCCCGTTCATATTAATGCAACATAGCTTGGTGCAATATTTTAAAAAAGTGCATATGCTTCTTTTGGTGCTACATTTTTGCATTTTTGGCCTAATAGACATCAATGGCAGCCCATGAAAAATGAATGTACCAGCATTGGGACAGGCACCTTCCACTGTCAGCAGTGTACGAGCTCGCCGCTCGTCTGGTTACATTTTATCCTCTGCCTTTTCACTGTGTGAGTACCCCTGTTCGTTATTTGTGAATAAAGCCCTAAAGTTTTAAATACTACACTATATGGCATCCTTGTCTCTCCTTTGGCCGTTATGCCCCCTGTGGACCTGAGGTATATTTAAAGACAGTCCAGGACCCAGGACCTACCCCCACAGGAGATACCACAAGCGCTGACTACCTTATGCTGTAACCTCAGTGTAATGAGATAGGGGGCCATTACCTATCAGTGTAGGATTGCTGCATGAAGAGGACTGGTTTATAGACTTTACACTCTCCACTCATTTAAGCAAGTGATGCTGGAATCCAGTTGCAGCCTGCACTATTTCACTGTTTGGCACGTTTGATGAAGCATTGGAGTTGTTTGCTGTTGCATAAGCCACTTTATCTTGAACTTTAGTATTGTCTTCGTACAATTGCGAGCACCTATTGTTGGCACTGGACACTTTATTGCATCTGTCACAGACATTGTGATCTCTTCGGACATCCATTGTAACATTGCACTTTTGCGGTTTAGTTTGTATGTGATCAATGCTTCAGATATTTATTTATTTATTTCTTGCACTACATGTGAAGTTTTGACACTGCATATTTATAACACTCATGTTGATGTTTTTATATATTACAATTTATGTGTAGTCCGGCTATTCCCACTTACTTATTCATTTATATATTTTCTTTGATTGAGCACAGCACATTTATACCTTTACTGTCTGCTTTAGTTTAATATATATTGTATACCGAGTGCAATCGATTAGTTATCAACTCAGCAATACCCCAAGGCGATTGCACCTATGCATCAGTGCTTATATATGGATTAGCGCAGCACCATTCCCACCTGTGAGCTTACGTCCATATCAGGGTCAAGGCTGGACCCCATTTGGTGCAAGCTGCTTCCCCCCCACCATTCTAATTACCGCATGGTAGCGCAGGAATAACATACTTTACAATGTACCTGCATTCTTTTTGCTTAAAATCCAATCTCTTCCTTCTAGCAACAATGATGTCACAGTAGATTTTGCTAGTCAAAACAAAAATGCATGAAACATAAAAACACATTAAGACTAATGAAAACATGCCACAAAAACATGCATAAATGCACTACAAAGATGTATAATTATGCAGTGGCACTAGTGAGAACCTTGGCTAAGACATGTTCTGAAGCCTTTTATTCAATTTAGGACTTTGGGTAAGTAAAGAAAAAATACAATATTGTTTGTTAGCTTCTGTACTAAACATTGCAACCAAAAAGTGCAGATGCAGGAAAGCACCTGTTTTTATGATTTCCCAAATCTGATATTTTTGCCTGAAGGTCTCTTTTAGCTCTTCCTAGTACTACAGTTAAGAAATGCTGGCTTAGACCATCAATGAAATATCATCTTTAGGACAATAATTTTTCCACAACCTCAGTCTTAAAAGTCAGGATGAGCATCTGTCCAAACGAAAGTGCCAGCAAAGCAACACTTTTTATAGAATTATACATCACAAATTGATGGATGAATAGATTTTGCATAATCAAGGTCATACTAACTAACATTTATAGGTAAAGTTGATCCAGGGAATATCTGATTGCCTCTTGGGGGAACAGGAAGGATTGTTTTCCACTGCTGGAGCAAATTGGATCATGCTTTGCTGTTTTTTTGGGTTTTTTTTTTGCTTTCCTCTTGATCAACTGTGGGTATAGAATTGTGTATATAGGATTGTAAGATTGTTTTCCCTTTTATTGGTTGAACTAGATGGACATGTGTCTTTTTTCAACCAGACTAACTATGTAACTATGTTACTATGAGAAATTTGTAAGCTACCATTGCTGAACTATCTTTTTGAAATTGCTAGTTGTCTGACTATCAATAATGACAGATCAGAAGTTTTGAGTTTTCTTAGACTTTCTTGGTCTGTATATCGGTTCCAGGTAGTTGCTTTTAAAGTCTCGTATTCACTATACTAATCTTAACTGCTTAGCTGAAAAAAAACACAAGCAGATTCTGATAGGCCTGATAGGCAACCCTATTGCCAAATGAAGGGACACACACAGCAGGCAACACTGCTGCTATTAGTGGGACAGCAGCTTAGCCTTGTTAGCCTGCAACAGGAAGTTATATTACTGGCAGGATCTCTAAGTAAGAAACCTTGCAAAAAAATTAGAAAAAGTTTGCTTACAAAAACTGTACATTCATGATGCAAAATAAACTAAAAAATAGATATTAGGGTTCTATACATAGTTACATAGTGGTGAGGCCGAAAAAAGACACAAGTCCATCAAGTCCAACCTATGTGTGTGATTATATGTCAGTATTGCATTGTATATCCCTGTATGTTGCGGTATGCGGTTTACAAAATGAGCACAATACATTTTACAGTTAGGCATTTTACCAGTAAAAGGCTTCCCTCTGCCAAGGGCTGTTCTCACAAGTCAGACCAGAGAGTAGAAAGCTGTCACAGATTCCAGGCTCTGCTCTGATTGAGTGTGAATGGCGGAATATCTCAATTTAGAACCACCAGCCCAATATATATTTTTTGTATTGACCCAGGGTGCAAATGCTTATCTCCCTCCCTGCCTGCTTTATTCATAGGGGGTCAAATAGAGAGTCAAAAACCCTTTTTTTTCACTTTTCAGCATATAAGAAAACAGAGAAGGGTTTGTAGTAGGGTTAATGTAGTGCGCTGAATAAAACCATATATGTCCCTAAAACATATATAAAATATTTAGGTATGCAAATTAGTCAGAGTTATGTTAGCCAATCATGCCAACCAAGCATGCTAAAGCTGGTTAACTTGGGTTCGGCATCTAGGCATCAACGACATTTGATCATTCCTGATAATAAAAAGATATAAAATATTGATTTATAAACTGCCATTCTAAAAAAAAAAAGTAAAGCAATATAGTAGTAATAAAACTAATATAGCTGTAGTAAGCATAGCTTTCCTTAAGGCTATAAGCTTACTTGCCATCACTACTTGCTATCACATATGATGATATTATTATATTAAAGGTTTGGTGGAGATATCTTTGAGGAGCACTTAATTTTAACCAGATACCACCTCATAAGATGTGGATATTTATATAGTGGTGTTGTTGGCATGCAGATATATTTATCTTTGGAAAGCAAGTATGGCCCCAGTATAGTTAAAAACAATTCAGTACTGTATGTATAAATAGGTCAGTAACGTTTTTATTTCCTTCAAATATTGGAAAAAATCTAAAATGTATTCTAAATTTCACCATTTGAGAAAAAGCACATTGCAGTCATTGTGAAGGGTGAAATTAAAGGAAATCTATGATCAAAGAATACATATATTATTTTTATAACATCAGCATTGTAATAGCAATACAAACAATAGTTATTTTTGACAATCCAATATAAGCGTATATCTCCTTTCATTGTTCAGTTTTATCTGTCTGCTGGCCATCTCTTTCATTGGTTCCCTGCATGTTTTTTCAGCTCTGCTATTTACTTTTAATTTCTAAGGACTACACATACCATGGTACCTTGCTGCCTGCAAGCAATGATTGCTGTACTGACTCCGCCTTCTGAAACTCCTCCTCTCAGCACCTCTGTAGTTCAGAAAGCAGGCTCTGTGAAATGTGTGACACAGCAGTTCAATGAGCTTTAAATAGTTTATGAGAGTTACATAAGCTCCTTTTAACTATTTTTGTGAATGCAGAGCTATGGAGCTGCTGGCCTTTTAGGATGTAGTACTGGCTGGATCTCACACGAAAAGATGGCTTCATTGGAGCCTACAAGGGTGTGGATACACCCCTGGACAATAATGTAGAAAGAGAATCTGAAAAGGCTAACTATGAAGAATGACTGGCTATGAACAAAATGCCCACAAAAAGAAATGTAAGCGCCTATGTATGCCCGCTACATATGTTGTTCCACACAGAGGGTTTAATAACACTTTGAGAGAAAGTTTAGAATCATGTAGTCAACAATATGTTTGTCCAGTTGGAATGGCTATCTTATGGAGAATCCCAGTGGACATATATTATTTGAATCTGCATTTTTCAGTGTTTATACAAGCACAGCTCACCCCTTAGGGATTACTAGATTGTTTTCCTATTTAATTGTATTCTCACCTTGTCAGGGCAGAAGTATCAGCGTTTGTCAGGCATCTTTTCTGTCTGAGCTCAGTACTTTTAACAGACACTCAGAAAGCTGCCATCTAAAAATTTCTGTTAAGATTACATGAAAGAAAACAAAGGGTTTTTTTAAACTAATGTCTGGTACACACTATTCGTTTTTTTCGTTCAACCCAAAAAAAATGATAGCTCCTGTCGGAGCCGCTGTACTAATGATCCAACATTAGTACAGCAATCTCCCCTACAGAGCCATTGTGTTCTGATAGGAGGACAGCCCCCCTGCCAGAACACTCCAATCAACGCTCTCCACCATTGGCGGAGAGCACTGATCAGGAGCCGGTCAGCTGCTGGTATTCCAGCATGCTCATTCAACAGAAGCCGGGCCAAATGGTGCTTTACACACGGGACAAATTTTTATTGAACCGGCCGATGTCTCGGCCCATGTACAGGGATCAAGAGTTCTCTTCTATGCTCCTTCAGCAGCCTGTGCCAGTTCATCTCTGAGCTCAGAAAGGAGACAGGTCAGTCCTTCTGAGGGCTTTGCAGACAGAACACACACACCTATTGTTGGTAGGAATTGCTGCATTATTAGACCTCATGCGCACTGGATGGTTTTACAGCTGCTGTTTTTGGCTTCAGACATTTTTTTCTGCAGCCAGTAAACTCCCCAGCATGTTATCCTACATAGACTGTTATCAGCGTTTTTTGGCATGGGCATTTGATGCCAGAACTAGTGGGTTTTGAGAGGAGTTTTTCAGCTGTAAAAACGCTTTAACTCTGATAAAAGCTGAAAAACTCTAAAAAACGCTGAAAAACATGGCATTTGTGCGAGTATAGTTTTGCTAAAAAGAGCTACAGCTAAAAAAAAAAAAAACGTTAAAAATCGCAGAAAACCGCTACTGCAAAAACACTGCAAAACTCATTCTACAGCTATAGTTTTCTACAGCTAACTCTACTGATGTTTTTATAATGTCCAGTGTGCATTAGGCCTTAAAAGCATGGAGATTAGGATTATTGCAAATGTTCGCTTCTGTTTTTGTTTTTTTATTACAGTTTTGTTGAGTAAACAATCCACCTTCAGTTTGGCAATCTTGTTAGGATGATACTTATACAAATGCACTTATATGTATGTATACCTGCTTTTGTAGATGTTACTGAAAATATAGCAAGGATTCTAAATTGTTGCTCTCAAGACTATGCATATTTTGTGCTCATTTTCTCACCTATTTTTAAATCAGCCCCACAGAAACTGCATACATCCTTCTGAATCTGATGATTTACAAAGTTTCAAGATTTATAAATGTGCATATCAAATGTCCTTTTTCTCTCTTTGTCTTTTGACCTCCTCTTATCTGTATTTCTTCCCAGACGAGGCTGCCTTATCTGCTTATTTTTCATACCGTCATTAAATATAAGACTGAACATTGGTTAAGAGATTAAATAAAATAAAAGTAAATACAAAAATATTAGGCTATATGGAAAACTATTTTCTACCCTTAAACCAGGCATGAGCATTTGATCAAAATGCTTTAACATCACAGATATCTATGAGGTTGTTGCCACTTCAGGTCCATTAGGGTACAGTGTTGCATGACCGCGCAATTGTCATTCAAAGTGCGACAGCGCTGAAAACTGAAAATTAGCCTGTGCAGGAAGGGGGTGAAAATGCCCTGTATTGAAGTGGTTAATCATAGACGTCAATTATTTTTATTTTACCAATTGCCATGTAAGAGGCTGCATAGGTTTTTGAAATACCCCATATAAATTTGCTATTTGCGCACTGAGACTAAATAACAGGTTATCAGCAGGTATACAGTAACATACTGTAACATATTATAAAGGGTTACACCAAGTAAAGTAGGTGCATTTAAAAAAAAAAACACTAAATAGTTTTACAATCTTATACTACAGTCATTTATGAAATTAAGTGTAACCCTTGGAAAATGATGACTTATTCAACCTATTTGAACAGGCAAACATTAGATATTTATTCAAATAGTGCCTACACATATACTGTAGGTTATATGCTTGACTAGGAACACAGAAAAAAACTATTTTTCAACCATTTATTCAAGAAAAGTAACAATGCATATAATGGTGTACTGTAGAAAACTTAAGTACACCTTTGGCATCAAGAGCTGGATTGCCTCCAGTAGCAGAAATTACTTCTTGTAGGCATTCTGTCACTGCCACTACTCTCTCACATACATTTAGTGACATTTTTGACGACTTCTTCATGCAAAATTCCTATAGTTGCAAGATGTTTGTGGGTTTCCTTGCATGAATTGCCCATTTCAAAATCCCCCTTCAAAATGTCAATAGGAATCAAGTCAGAGCATTGACTGGGGTAGTCCTTAACCCTATATTTCTTCTTTTTCAACCATTCCTTGTTGGATCTGCTGCTGTGTTTAAATCATTATTCTCATTTCTGGGTCAGCTTCAGCTTTTGGATGGTTGGCCTTGCATTCCCATCAACTGATATGATGAAGAATGTACAGTGGATATAAAACGTCTACACATCCCTGTTAAATTGTCAGGATTCTGTGATGTAAAAAAATTAGACAAGCATAAATCATTTCAGAACTTTTTCCATTAACTTTTTCCCTTAATGTAACCTATAAACTGTACAACGCAGTTGAGCAACAAACTGAAATCTTTTAGGTGGAGGGAAGTAAACATAAAAAAATAAAATAATGTGGTTGCATAAGTGTGCACACCCTCTTATAACTGGATATGTAGCTGTGTTCAGAATTAAGCAATCACATTCAAACTCATGTTAAATAGGAGGCAACACATACCTGGCATCATTTAAAGTGCCTCTGATTAATCCCAAATAAAGTTCAGCTGTAGGTCTTTCATGACATTTTCTTAGTTGCATCCTACAGCAAAAGCCATGGTCCACAGAGAGCTTCCAAATCATCAAAGGGATCACGTTGTTAAAAGGTATCAGTCAGGAGAAGGTACAAGAGAATTTCCAATGCATTAGATATACCATGGGGCACAGTGAAGACAGTCATCATCAAGTGAAGAAAATATGGCACAACAGTGACATTACCAAGAACTGGACGTCCCTCCAAAATTGATGAAAAGACGAGAAGAAAACTGGTCAGGGAGGCTGCTAGGAGGCCTACAGCAACATTAAAGGAGCTGCAGGAATATCTGGCAAGTACCAGCTGTGTGGTACATGTGACAACAATCTCCTATATTCTTCATATGTCTGGGCTATAGGGTAGAGTGGCAAGATGAAAGCCTTTTCTTACCAAGAAAAACATCCCAGCCTGGCTAAATTTTGCACAAACACATCTGAAGTCTCTCAAAAACATGTGGGAAAATGTGTTATGGTCTGATGAAACCAAGGTTGCATTTTTTGACCATAATTCCAAAAGATATGTTTGGTGCAAAAACAAAACTGCACATCACCAAAAGAACACTATACCCACCGTGAAGCATGGTGGTGGCAGCATCATGCTTTGGGGGTGTTTTTCTTCAGCTGGAACAGGGTTCTTAGTCAAGGTAGAGGGAATTATGAACAGTTCCAAGTACCAGTCAATATTGGCACAAAACCTTCAGGTTTCTGCTAGAAAGCTGAACATGAAGAGGAACTTCATCTTTCACCATGACAATGACTCAAAGCATACATCCAAATCAACAAAGAAAAGGTGTGGCCTTCCTGTTAGCTGTGAAACTTGAACCACATTTACAAAAAGTTGTAACAGAAAGTACATCTGTAATTGTATTGATTATACAACTTGAGAAGCACAGATCAGTCATGATGCATGTGTAAATACTTAATATATCATCAAATAAGAAAAGGTTAAATCAACATATTATCTTATATGAAAAACCTTGAAAGACTTTATCAATCGTAAAGATAGGCAGGTAGTTGTTAAGGGATGATTTCCATGGGTGCTCCGATTTGAAGTGATAGTATGGATGTATATATGGGCTCTATGGAAGCATAAAAATAAACAGGAATGGAAGAATATTGATTTTGCCAAAAAGTAAAAGTTTGTTTTAAAAAACACACACAAAAGCATTCATGGGAAAATTAACTACAGCTGGATGGATGACCACAGGAATGGGGAAAACAACATTGCCATCAAGAAAAGGCACAGCAGGGGGAGGAACCACGCATGATTTTACCCGTGGCCATCTTCTCGGTTTGTCATGTACTTGGTACAAGTGCCCAATTTGTAAGTCTTATTTCAATATTAAAAAAAAGGTTGCATAGCAGAGAGCACTATATCCTCTTCATTTGTCTTTATATACCGGTTCTGCCACCATCACGGAGGGACCATTCTGCCTAGAGCTACACTGGTTTAAGGAGATTTGAGACCCTGATAGGGGCACGATCCTGTCGGATCAGGGTTCATATATGTCAGGTGAGCGGCCACACACATCTATGGTGGAGATGCTGCACGGATTTAAACACCTGTTCATTTGCCTTGATGCACCTCTTTGCACCATCTGGGATCCTCACTTCTTTTACCTATGAACTTTTATTCATTTCTATATATGCATTTAGTAGTTAATATATGAATTTTATAGTCGATACACTGCCAGATTACATGTCAGTAATAGGCAGGACCTAAGATGAACAGAACAAAGAGAAAACTAAGGACTTGAAGGGGCAACAGGAAGTGAGTAAAATATGTTGGGAATAGAAACAGTTTGCATAACTAGTGAATCAACAATAAACAGAGTGCAAAACAGCTTCCAGGTTTTTTTTGAACAAGCTGAAGTTAGAGGCTGATTTGCAACTAATGGATCACTGAGGAAATTCATGCTCTGATGAATGAAAAGAAATGAGAAACAGACCAAAGTAAGATTAGAGAAGTTCTTAGGCAGGCCATAGACGGTGTGAATTTCTTTCCCGCAACTACGATTCCCCCAACAACACAGACAGTGCTAATAGGGGAATCCCTCCTGCTTAGACATTGTATTCCCCGATGGCGGGACAGGGATCCCCACCAGGAGAAGACATTAATTATATAGCTGCTAGCAATAATCACAAGTAAATCTGGCAGGCTGGTTGTACCCAAGTTGATGGATCAATCGATCAGCCTGCCCATACATGGTACGAATCTCAGCCAGTTTCTGCTGAACCATCTATGGCCGGTCTTACAACAATTAAAAGGATGTGCCAACAAGTGAAACAGAAACAAATAAAAGATAGACATGATAAAATACACACGAGACATTAGAAGAGAGTGATGAAAAAAAACAAAAATGTACTTGGAAGTAAGAAACTAGCACCAAAACCAACATTTAACAATAAAAATGGAATTCAAAATAAAAAAGAAAGCTATTAACTAAAGAGTGTGAGATACACAGCAGATTGAAATAATGCATGAAAAAACTACATGGAAGTGGAAAACTGAAGATGGATTTTCCACAACCTGAGGTTGTAGAGATAACGAATTATGAGATAATGAAAGTAATACAAAACCTGGGTAGCAACCATATCACTGGCATTTATGAAATACCAATTGAAAGGCTACAGAGTATTTTCATTGCAATCCTAAATCAAAATAAAACTGCAAAATTTGAAGAGTATACAACAATAGCCCTGATACCTCATGGAATGAAGGTTTTGTCAAAAGTTATCTACATCTACATACGTTTAAAACTCCAAGACAAAATCTATCCGCCAGGGCTTCCAGCCAAAAGTGTCATCAAATTAATCACCCTGCTAGCAAATCAGATCAATAAGCAACAAGAAACATATGTGTGTTTCATTGTGGCTGATTTACTAAGGGTGCAAAGAATGTTCACTTTGCGATAAAATTTCATCAAAGCAAAATCTTTTTTTTTGCATTTTCTTTGCACAAGATTGAGTAGTGTTTGCAAAGTAAATTTTCACCATATTATAAGTGAGTAAAAAGTGTCAAAGTGAACATGCCCTATTCCTTTACTAAATCAGCATTGTTGGCATTCTTAAGGCATTTGTTTAAGATGAGCATGACATACTCAAGGAAACACTATTAACAAAAAGGGGGGGGGTGTAAAAACGATCAGTCTCATAGCCACTAATTATAACAAACAGCAAGGGTTGTTGAAATGGAAACCAAACAAGAAAATGCAATACCAGAGCAAAGATACTTGCGCCAAGAATGTGTTTTTTCTCCACTCCTGTTCAAAAACTATACACATAAAGCTTTTCAAGTTATTTGTAAAGATGTAGGAATTTGAATTACAGCATATAATTCCAATATCATGCAGAAAATAAGTTATGTAGATGATACGGTTTTGCTTTAAGAATCTGAGAAAAAAAACAGCTGCTTACTTAATAGAACAGCAGAAATGGCCAAGGAGATTCCATCTAATAAACACTTAAATGACAAAAAGTATGGTTGTGACCAACAAAGGATACAAGGAAGTAAAATTAACACTTGAAAATGAAAGAACAAGGCAAGCAACCAATTTCCAACATCTTGCATTATGTATCACTAAAAATCTGATGAAACGATGGTCATGTTAAAGGTATAGCAATGTTTCTAGAGACACAAAGAGTTGATGAAGAAGAATCTTCCTCCAAGAAAAGACTGCTACAAATGTACATCTGGTCTGTTCTCAGGTATGGCACATAAATGTTTTCCCTCGCAATTTGGTTGATTTACTAAAGGCAAATAGTCTGTTCTCTTTGCAAGGGAATTTTCCTTTTAGCTTAGTAAATATGGTGAAAAATCACTGTTCAAAACATAGTCAATCACAAAGAACCAAAAAACAGGTAAAAGAAATATATATATATACATGTGGTGGACTGGACAGTGTCAGTAGAGCAGCAAACAGTGTCATTAGAGCAGTGGATGGTGTCAATAGAGCAGTGGACGGTGTCAGTAGAGCAGTGGACAAGTCAGTAAGGCAGAGGTTGGTGTCAGTCAGTAGAGCAGCGGGTGGTGTCATTAGGGCAGTGAACGTTGTCAGTAGGGCAGAGGATGGGGTCAGTAGAGCAATGGACATGTCATGTCATTAGGGCAGAGATTGGTGTTGGTAGGGCAGTGGACAGTGTCAGTAGAGTTTTTTTTTTAATATTATTTTTTACCATTTTTTTTTAAATACTATTTTTTACCCTTGGGGTGGGGCTTTGGTGAAATCTCAGGGGTCTAAACAGACACTTTTGAGAGAGATAAAGGGACTGAGGACAAAAATTCCCCAGTCTCAAATTCTCTGCAGCCTCAGCTGCACTTGACAGTGAGTAAATGAGAAGTGCTCTGTGCTGAGTGACATCCTGTTCATTCACAAACTGAAGCATAGTTAACACAGTTTACTATGCTTCAGTTATAAATAAACACAGTGAGTGATTGATACCAATTACTCACTGTGTTCATTCAGAAAAGGAAGGGGCCAGTAAATTACATTTATCAGCCCCTTCCCCACTCTCCATCCTGAAACAATCCCCCACAGCAGCAGGCGGGAGAGGAGAAGAGGGGAAACCAGCAAGCTGTAGGGTGAGAAGGGTAGGGACCAGGGGAGCACACAGAGGGGCCCAGGCGGTAGAAAACAAAGAACAGTGACAGGAAGAGCGGTGGGTGTGGCATTTACTGGTACCAATCCCCTGTATTTTCCTCCTGTGGCAGCTGAATGCCAGTGGGAGGGAGAGGAGGAGAAACCTACTTTTAGCTACTGCAAGGGGAAAATACAGATTGGTTCCAGTAAATGCCACCTCTCCTGTCCAGGTTCTGTCAAGGAAGGATTGTGGTCTAGCTGCCACCTGTCTGCAATTGACGGGTAGATTAGGGTGTGCCCACACCCGGCAAACTCTATGCTCACTTCTATAGTGGTAATCTTTAAATGGTGGAATCAATTAATCTGAGTCTTCCATTACTGTATATGTTCTTCTCTTGAAACACAATTGGCAGTGCATTCAAATGGGCAGCCACTAGCCAGATATTTCACATGGCTTAGTTATTGGACATCAATATACTTTTTAATACCACTAACAACAAACTGCCCTATTTATAACACTGCAAGGAATATTCAATGGAATTTACTTTGAAAAGGAGAAGAGAGGCACTTGGGACAGTATGTTCACTTCAAATGCCAAATCATGTGCAGGGAAATTGAAAGAAAAACAGGAATTTTCATTGTATGCGATTGGTGCTTGAATAATATGCATATACATCTTTACTGGGCTAAGTGAACATTCTGTAACAATCCATTGAACAGTAGCAAAACCTTTAGCAAAATTTGTGGAAGCATTTGGCATTCAGGGAAATATTTGATGCTTGAGTGTAAATTGTTTTCCACGGTAACAAACATGGACAGAGCTTCAAACATAACTGTGCATGGATAAAATACTGCTTTCCAACAATGCCTTTACCTCTTTTTCTAGATGAATACGAATCAATAAACAAATTGAAGATAACTTTATTAAATGCAGTATTTTATAAATTCTACAAATACAACTCAAAATGAGTTCATACTATCTCTGAAAGATGTATTAGCTGTAAAGTGAGAGCAACAATATTTTCCATAATATACATTTAATATTATATAAACTTTCACCTTCAGAGGCAGAGATGGTGCTTGGAATACTTTGACCCTATTGACTAATCTAGGTCAGCAGTCACATTGTTTTAGTGAAAATCAATAAGCAGGATTAGAGAAAAGATCTTCATTCGTAGCTACTGCCATTGTGTGTGTGTGTGTTGCTTCTTATTGTGCCATTATGTTGTTTCAATGGCAATGCAGTAAAATGGTGGACATGTTAAATGGCTTGAACATCTCTAGACTGCAGTCAGGTAATAAGTTCCTTTCAAGGAGAAAATAACGTTCCCATGGTTGGTTTTGAGTGTATTCAATACTGTACTTCAGTACAACAACTAATTAACCCTTTTCTTTTCTGAGGAAACAAATGATAGGCTGCGGCAGCATACATGTGGCTATCGATTTGCTATCATTATTCCTTAATGCCTGGCAGACAGAAAAAAAGCTGACTTCAGAACTGATAATTCAGATTTCTATTAATTTTTATCTGCAATTGAAAATTGTATTCCCCATAAAAAATGAAAAGCATTAGCGATTTATAATTGGAAATTTACTGCAGTGACAAGTATTTTTCACGCCTTTTTTTAAAAAGGTATGATTCGTATATTAATGAAAATTGAGAGTTAATCCTGTTATGTGCACTAGATTGAGCATAATTGTAGTACTGTTATTATAATCTATAGAGGCAAAGGTACTGGAAAAAGGAAATTAAAAATAAAAACAGGGTTTTTGCCTATAACAACCAGTTTCTGTTTCAGTTTTTTTTCCCCATAAAATAAGGGTGAGTCCTGATTGGCTGGTTTCAGCAAAAACTCCACATTTGTCTTTTTTTCTTTCCTCATCTTTTAATGAACCAGCTTTAAAGATAAACTCCAGGCAAAAAATAAATAACAAGATGAAATACATATAAAGGAGTTTTGTTTTACCTGCCAATGATGTGGGAAGTATTAGGCCCCTTTCAATCAGGCGGCTAGAATTCAGCTTTTAGGTGTGGATAGATCAAGTTATCTACCGCAGCTAAACTCACATAATGCTTTCCTATGGCCACATTCACACACGGTTTCGTTACATGGGGCTTGGTGCGGTTAGAAAAAATAAATTTGACTGCGTCCAGGACCGATTTATCGCAGCTATCTGCATATAACTGCAGGTAATCATAGTGTACTATTTCACTTGCAGATAGCAGCAGCAACAAGGAAAGAAAAACAACATCAGAAATGGCAAGAATGTTCCAAAGCAGCTAAACGCAGCCGTAAATAAACGCACGTAAATGCAGCTAATCGCAATGTACAACTGCAAGTGAATGCTGTGCCAGGATTCTATTTTGAATTTCAAAATAACATAACATGATTTTAAAAGTGGCAGAACAGCCGCCCGTGTGAAAGGGGCCTTAGACTAGCAGATCTCGATGGACTTGACTAACAGACTGAAGCTGAACTTCAACTAACACTTTGGCAGCAGTTAAAGCAGTTTTTTTCCCTTAGGGGTAAATGTTTTACATAAATAAAAGCGGGCCATTTTAATCACCTCAGTCAGTATTAAACAGTTTGTCTCAACCCTCTATCTGCTACTTTGTCTAGCCAGCTTGGTCAGTTAAAGTAAGCTTCAAAATTAGAGACTTCCTGGCTGGATCACCAGGTGATAATAAAGGAATAAAGCCTAAAGATCTAAAACTAATGCAGCCACCACATGTAAGAATTGGTGAACTGCAATTTAACACATTTTTGTTTTTGGGTTTAATACTGCTCTAATGTCAACCTACAAAACTGACTGCAGAGAAGTTATTGAGGTCTGTACACGCTGTCTTGCGATACTGGGAAAATGGGTTTGTTTCTTATTTGTGCATGAAGATTAAATGCTCTGATTTAAAAAATGTACTTTTTTCTGTGTCTGTAGTAGGGCAAATTGCAAACCACTGATAGGATATAGACTGCTATACACATTGCATCATGTTCTAAAACATGCTCTGTAAGATGTTACTGGTTCTAATAGGAATTATACATTTATATGCATGTATAAACTACAAGGCTTAGGCTATAACAGAAGATCAGAAGGCTGTACTTTGGTTCTATACATATTATGGATTTATTCCTCCTAACTCTGTTAATACCCCTATCTGGTTCGAGTAATTGTTATAACATTTGTCTACATTTTCTAAAAAATGTGGCTCTGTGCTCCATGGAACAGGAAGTGACATCATGCTATGATGTCACTTTATTCCTGTCAATTGATTACAGTCCTACACAGTTTTATAAAGGAACTACTGTATATCACTGCTTCTGCTGTTATCTTTTAATTATATCAGAATTACAGCACATGAATCATCGCAGAAAAGATGTAGGTGGTGTGATAGTAAGAAATGTTCTAAAGACATCTTTGACAATAACAGAATAGTTTTACTGTATGAACTCACAGTTAAACAAGTCAATTACTTTTCACAACGATAAAAAAGATACACAATATTAGCAACTTGTTTTAATATTAGAGAACGTACAATTTTATGCCCCATATTACAGCATATCTAAGGCCATATAAGGCCATTATCATACATGACCAGGTTCTAAGTAACAGTGCTTTATAAATATGCAGGTAGTGAATAATAATATATGCAAAGGTAAGATGTCCAAACCATCATGAAACAACAATGGTAAAAAAATGTGATGGTCCACAACATTAATATTATTATTATTATTATTATTATACAGGATTTTATATAGCTCCAACAGTTTGCTCCAACAGCTTTACAACACAACTTCACATGTTTTGTTGAGGCAGCTGTCAACCTCTTCAGAAAGAATAATGGAGGTAAGTATTAAAATAAATAACATGCCTTATCTTCAAGTATAACTAAAGATAAAACTCCCTCCTTGGTCCCGGACAGAGCAGAGAGGGGCCAGAACCCTTACCAGGTCACCACTGCTGTCCGTGTCCCTAGTAGGGAGATCCATCCTCTGGGCGTGTAAGCAGGTGCTTCCAAGAGGGTTCTAAAGGGTTAACCATTTTCTTTTGCTGTGTTCATGCCCTAAGGCTAACTAGATCAACAATGTTAAAAATTGGTACAATGTATACATTTTGCACTGTGTCCTCTGAACTGGTGATGTCTTAGAAGGAAGGGTTAATGCTACTGGCCAGGTTTTCCCACTCTTTTTACAAAGTTACTGCCCCCTGCCGGTCATACCATATCAATAGGGGCTCATTAGTATCCTGGGAGGTTGGTTTTGGAAAGTCTGCCAAAATATAGCTGTTACTCTGCCGGAGTGGACCACCCCTCTTTGGGAGTGGGGGGGGCGCCCAGTCTAATGAGCAGAATGCTGTCTAGAGGATGCTAGAGTGCTGTTTCTAATGACTATCATATTTGTGTCACTTGCTAAAGCAGCCAAGAAATGGGTGACACAGCAAAGGTGATGGTTACTCTGGTAGTGAAGAGGTGTTATGCTTTTCCCCTTCACTAGTGGCCAGTTCCCCATTTACTGGGACTGACCCCATGGCACAAAGTACCTAGGAACCCAGCTTGGAGTCATGGGAGAAATAAAGATATAGAGAGGGCCCTGGTAAGGAGAATGAGCATGGAGTTATGTAGAAGTGTGTTTCCTGTACCCAGAAGTAACATATGGAACATTGTTACTGGGAATGAGGTCACAGGGTTGCTGAGTTGGTGGAGACCAGTACAAGCTTTGCGGTACCAGCTCAGAAATGCTGCATACCGGAAGGGAAAGGCGTTCTGTAACAGAAGTTGTGTCTGACATGCTTATTGTTAAGAGTGTGAGAAGTATGGCCATGGATTACAAGGAGTTAACTGTGCAAGTGTACCGCTCACTTCTAAGTTTGGAGTTCAGCCTTAATGTTGTTCTCACATGACCGCAACTCCTGCCTCAGGTTTAGGCATAAGCAAGTGCAGTTCCATAGTGTCCCCGCTAAGGCACCTTAGGCCCCACCCACTCAGATTTTGCATCCACCATCATCGCTGAAAGTGAAGGTAAAAAAAAGCAGAGAGAGGGGGACTTGAATAGGAATCCAAATGGAATAACTCTAAAAAAGTCATGAGTCTCCATATAGACTAGATGACCAGACCAGGCAGCCACCCCCACAGAAAAAGAAGATGACCCATTCAAATGCATACCCACAATTAAGGGCTGATTTCAATAAGAATCCAGGTTGCATATATAAGGTAAAGGGTAGATCTGTGTAGTTTAGCAAAAGACAACTGGACAAGGCTGACACTGCTCAATCCACAAAAATGCTGTGTACTCTCCACAACAGAACTTAAAGCATATGTCAGGGCAAAATAAAACCATAAATTTTAGCAATACATGTATGCTTCCCCATGTTTTATCCCTTTTTTAAATTCTTTATTTAAATTTGCAGTTTAAGGTGATGTTCACTATTTCCACACGCAGGTGGGATGAACCTTAAGTTGGGCTTTTTTTTTTAAGAAATCTTTTTTTTTTAAGAAAGCTTTGGCTGTACTTCTCTTTAAACATACACATTACAGTGAAACATTGTAAATGCAAAAGTATAGGTAATAGCATCAAGCGGTCAAGCTGGCCCATGTGGAATATACTCTACAGCAGGGATCCTCAAACTACAGCCCTCCAGCTGTTGTGGAACTACACTTCCCATGAGGCATTGTAAACCTCTGACACTGTAGTTCCCAAACAACTGGAGGGCCATAGTTTGCAGACCTTTGCTCTACAGGAACATGCCTATGTGTTGATACACCGAGCAGAAGGCTTTGAAAGCTGATACTAAAAAAAGTAGGATTTTTTTATGTTAAAGTATTAAGTGTGAGGAAGAAGAAAGTAGAAACGTATGGTAGGGGAATAACTCTGTTTTCAATGTTTTCAGCACAATGCAACTTTAGCCTGTTGAAGTCACAGTCTCTTACTAGCAGAACTGTTGGTATTTTCTTTAAAACATGTTTTACTTCAAGTCTTAACATAGGGAAGGGAACTTGAAGTTACTTTTTAATATTTTATGCCTTTTTTTTATTATTATGAACTTATTATCCACTCATCCACATATCTGTCCTCTATTTTAGAAAACAGTACAGACTTATAAACCACTGAAAAGAGCTGAGCATTTTGAAATGGCTCCACATTGTGTTACAGTGAGGTTGCAGGTATTTTTTTTATCATTGGGGGTTTATTAGCACCACTTCCATTACTTCCTCCAAAAGAGCTTATGAGCTTGCAACAGGAACCATGCAGTCAGACTGGGTAGAGTGAACCAATGGTTTATTATACTTTAGCATTTCTTTTTTTTTTTTTTAGAGAATCTTCTATAATGTACAGTTTAATGTGTGCTATGTGAACTTCAAAAAATTGCAAAGCAAAATAGCAAATTATATTAAAATAAATCAGTTGGTGGCTTATAAAGCCAACATTTTAAAGCCAATACATGAAAATGGCTAAATGAAAAATGCGTTGTTACCTAAAGACTGATCAGACTAGAGAACATGCCTCCAGTGGGAGTTGTTATTCACTTCTGTAAATTTAGTAATGAAATTGAAGATGAAATTGGATATGTTCCTTGAGGAAAGCCATATGTGAGCTATTAGGATTTTTTTTATGTTATGGATTTCTTAGAAGAAGTAAATAATTCATGAACAGGGTACGGATGTAGGGTTATAGAAATATTTCATGTCCAGCATAATAGTCCAAACACCCTGTTTCATTCTCTCTGCCCAGTGGCAGCTGTGTTCATTTTGTTCCCTTGCGCCAAGATGATAAACACTGCAGAAGGTAAGCAAGCTAAGAGCGAGCCAACATGCTTGCCGCAGTTAAATAAACAGCATTGTGGTTTAATCTATTAATTACAAAAGCCTTAAATTTCTGTTTCCAATTAACAACATCTAAAGAACAGCTAAACAAATGAGCAGCAATACATAATGTATTTTCTTTTATATTTAAATGTTATCAGCAGAGCAAAGCAATGTCTTTCTAGACACATGAAACCAATGCTGCAAATACAATTTCCTTGCTCTGCATTAAATCTTATTGTAGCCTTTGGCGCTGCTTCTTTATGGTACAAAAGTAAATGCAAACAGGGAAAAAAAGTTTACTTAGAGAGAAAATCAGCTTTCCAAAGCTAGAGTATACTATATACTGAAAATTACTTGTCTGTGGGATTGAGATTGGAGTTTTACAGCCCCAGTGCTTAAGTGATTACATCAAATATATATGTCTACTTCAGCCAAGGTGAACTAGTAAATGTAAGGGGGAAATTGTGTGTCAAGTATGCTTCATGATGACCTTGCAGCATATGAATTATTAAATATTTCCAGGTGGAGAGATCTGCATTTTACATACAACAATCTTCTATAGTATGACAGAAATTGTCAAGCAAATCTTTAAATAGAGTTGGATCTAAAAATATACATTTAGTACAGAATTTTAAAATTATCCAAGACATCCATCTCATTTTCCTTTAGCACAGCAATGGGTTGCAATTTAGATTTGGCATTTATTGTTTATATTGCTATATGCAATTAACACATTTACAGTACAGGTACTCCTCACTTAATGACCAGGTTCCATTCCAAGGACCAGGTTGTTAAATGAGGAGCCACAAGTAACCAATATTTTAAGCATTCTTAACTACTGTACTGTACTGTATTGTGAAAAAAAGGTCTAAACACAAAACTCCAGCTCAATAATGTTGTTTTCATTAGCATAAGTACAGAACACAAACCAAAATTCTGTACTGCACTGTACAATACAATGACGTACAGCACGTTGTTCAGGTGGGGAGAGCTGGTTTTAAGTCCGAGTGGTCGTTAAATAGGTAAGTAGTTGAACGAGGAGTATCTGAATGCTATGCAGTGGGCTTTTTTTAAGCTAAAGACATATTTCTTTCGTTTTTAAAAAAATAAATAAATCTGAACATGCCTTTAAACCTTGATCAGGTTAAAGGACTAATTAAAACTTACCAGTGAATTAGTGTTACTATCTGCATCTATGAGATAAAATTCATGGGTTATAAATCAGACTTATTTTCTAGAAGACAGAGGTGCTAAGAAAACTACTAAGGTATCAATCAGCTGTATAAAAAATGCTTAACTGACTTTAAGTTAGAACCCCACATTTAACTTTGCCAGTATTCTAGGGCCCAAAATAATATGCACCTTCCAACAGAATCTAATAGAATGAAAGGTATTTGTAATAATTTTGATTATGAGATCAATTTATTTTAAAGTGATAAATAGTTAAAAAACAACCTGGTGAAAAAAGTGAATAAATAAATTGCAATCAATAAATTTAAAATTATGTGCATAAAAATCGACGTTGACGTCATCGCGACCCGGATATGAGCGGGTGTATGCAACGCCGGCCGGTGACTGTTTTCTACGGATGCTTTTTACTGCATATTTCTGTAAGTGCATTTCTTTTATTATTGAATTTACTATACGGATTCACACTATGGTTGGTTTTCTTTCATCTCCATGAACCTGAGCCTGTGGTTGGTGTGTGTTTCGTGTACCTGCCTTACTTCTGGTTTACTTTTGACGCTCAACACAGAGAAGTGACGCCGCTGGTCTAGCGTCTGGAAGTCCAGTTCCATACAAGCTTATCAAGCTTGCCTTTTGGTAAGTGCGGTATTTATGTGGTGGTGGATCACAACAAGTGGTGGTTACTTATCTAGTATTTTCCACACAACCTTCACTGGGATCGAATGAGGGATTTGTCCTTCTGTGCTTGGACTTTTCTGTCTCTATTTTTATGCACATAATTTTCAATTTATTGATTGCAATTTATTTATTCACTTTTTTCACCAGGTTGTTTTTTAACTATTTATTAGCGCAGTTTTTTCTTTTTCATGGTTTTGTTTGTGTATATCTCACAATTTAGCTGCTGCTGTTAGGGATTTGGTAGCACGGTATTTTTTTTCTATTTCCATATTTTAAAGTGATACCTTATTCTCCAAAACTAATCCATAGACATCCACTACTTCATGGTCCTGTAATTTACTTTTCATGAAACTGCTTACTGTGTTTATCTGCCTCCACAAGCTCCCAAATCTCTTCTTTTCCCCCCTGTGTTTGGAATGTTAGTTATGTCAGAAACCATGAATCAGACTGAGACAGAAGTACAGTCAAATCACACTTGTTTAATAATAATAATAAAAAAGTAAACAGAGTAAACGTAGTCAAAACATAGCCAGAGTTCAGGAACTGCAATGGATAGTCAGACAAGCCAAAACGTCAGGGAGCCAGAGATAAGCATAGAAGAACAGCAAGCAGGATCTGGAACCAGAAGGAATGTCAGCCAAGCAAGTCTTTAACAAGAACACAGAAGAGTGTCTCTAGAGATGTGACCAAGGTGAAGGCAGAGATCATCTGGGCTGGATGGAGCATCTGGGCTGGACATCACTGTGGAGAGAAAGGAGCTGGCAATTAGCCAACAGCTGAGCAGCCAGCTTTGAGAAGGAAGGGCTGAGCCCAGCCCTGACATGTTGCTGTAATTACACCCCTAGGGATTGATTTACTGAAGGCAAATAGGTTGTGAACTTTGTAGGGGAATTCTCCTCAGAGCTTAGTGAATGTGGTAAAGTTTTACTTTGCAAAAAATACCCAATCACCTGCAAGGAAAAAAAAAAAAAATTTTTTGCTGGCACATGATTGGATGGTGGAAGTCAATAGGGCTTTACCTCCTTCGCGAAGCAAATTCACTTGTAAAGAGAACAGCTTGTTTGCCTTTCATAGATCAACCCCTTAATGTCACCTATGCACTGTTTGAAGCTGACCAAGTATAAATTGTGCTCAGTCAGCTTCTTCTTCATCCAGGAAAGATGGATATTGATAGTGCTGAACATGGAAGTGATCAGAGCTGTTTGCTTTCATGTTCATTCCTCACAAGGAAGATGAAAGAAGAATGAAAGATGTTCACTCATCTCCCACCACTCTCCTTTACTTATTACAGCACGTAAAAATGATAGGGGGTGGGGGGCTTTACAGCTCCTGAAAACACAGAAAAGGCAAACAAATTATAGCAGCTAGGAGTGCATTTACATATCTGTGCTGCTATAATCCTTAAGCCTACTACACACGGGCTGAATGTCAGGTGGCATTGGCTGGTTTAATAGACCTGGCTGACATTCAGCCCGTGTGTACTGCAGCCAGTCCGACAGAAGCTGGCCATTCCCCCGGCTTCTGTCAAAGGGGCATGACCAAAAAGGGTCTGCTGATCGGCTCCAGTCATTGGGCTGAAAGCACGGACCAGAGTATTCTGGCTGGGGGCTGTCCCCCTGTCAGAACACAACAGAACAGCAGGGGGGATTTCTGTACTAACATCTCATAGTTAGTACAGCAGCTCCAACCTGAGCTATCAGAGTTGAATGAAAAAAAAAACTAGTTGTGTGTACGAGGCTTTACACTGGAGGCGGTGAAAGGACTAAAGACCTTGATATTGCACTGCATAAATGTGATTTGTGCAGTGCATGGGACAATAGCAGCTGTGTGATTCATGATATTTTATCATAAAATAATTGTTTCCTGTTTCCCTGTTGGGTAGATCTCACTTCCCTTCTTGTCAGGATAAGAAGTGATGTGAAATCAATCCAACAGGGACACAGAGAAAAACACAACCACATTTTTAGTATCCTGGGAAAGACTGCTAACTCCTGTCCTTTCTGTCCTGGTGACAACCATATTTCCCATTTTTTTCTGGCAAGACAGAAAGTAAAGGCAACTCACCCCAATGGTGTTACAGGCAGAAAAACTGACAAAAGTTAACCCTTGTTCACTCTATCCAAGTCTTAAAAAGAAACTGGCTAGGGTTAGGCCTTAAGTACATATGATGACATTGGATGATGAATAGTTCTCAAATTTAGACTATCATGAAGAGGGACCAACTACAAGGAATAATGTGGGATGCACATTCAGGCCTCAGATCAGCCACCTTTACACTCCTCTTGATACCTCAGATCAGTCTGCCCCTGGAACATTCGGACCCCTGATCACCCCTGGAAATTTAAGTATTAACAAATTGCTTTCTGTTGGCCCTGTTTTCACATCCTGTTCTGTGAAAGTCTCAGATGATGATTGCCAAAAATCATAATGTAGCAGTGAGTCAGTCACTACAGGGCAATCTGCTGACAGCAGGCTCCATTCACTAAAGCAGATTGAATGTGGTATGTAGGTGTCTGGACACATTTTCCCTAAATATCGCATGCAATTCTGAAACTATCAATTCACAATGCCATTTTGAGGTATTTTCCGCAAAATGCTGAAAACGCTCGTTAAATATCCCATGGAAAGGTGTTAAACTCAATTCACAGATGTAAATAAATAATTAAATGCATGCAGTAATTAAGTAGAGGTCCAGGCATACAGCATTTATGGAATTTAAAAATATAATAGCCAATTTTGAGTAGTCTCTGCCTTTTTGGATCAGTTCTTTCAACAGTAATGCATTGAAACCTAAATATGGAAATCATTGGGGTTGATTTACTTAAAGGGTACGTTCACCTTTACAGAAAACTCTGTAAGGTGAACTTACACAGGTCCCCCTCCTCGCCCCCCCTGGTCCCGCTGACCTGGACTGCAGATATCCCTGGTTCTAACCCCCGGTATATCCCTGCCAGGAGCCTGGGGCTTAGAAATCCCCCAGAGCTGAATGTTCAAAACGTCCCTCGTCAGGTGGGATGTTTTGGAGCATTCTAATTGGTCAGCGTCGTCACGTGGGTGGCGCCGACCAATCAGCAGTCACATGGCATGTCCTGTCAGCTATGGAGAAGATGCATGGCTGCAGTAAGGATTTCTAAGCCATGGACTCCTGGCGCGGATATACCGTAGCTTACCGAGGTCCAGGTCGGTGGAACCGGGGGGGGGGAGTGAGACCTGTGTAAGTTCACCTTTTTTGCGATACGGCACTGAGTTGCTTTAACTGTCCATTGTGCATTCATTTAACGCTGTACCCAAACAAAAATTTTTGGGGACCAGTGACACTAATACAGTGATCAGCACTAAAAAAGTGTACTCTCACTGGACTAATGACATTGGCAGGGAAGGAGTCAACGTCAGGGGCGATCAAAGGGTTAAGTGTGCTCCTAGGGAGTGCTTTCTAACTGTGTGGGGATGGCTTAACTGGAGGAAGAGAGAGAGCTGTGTTCCTGCTTAGCAGAAACACAAGATCTCTATCTTCCTCTCTGACAGAACTGTGGTCTGCCTTGTTTACATAGGCAGACTGCCATTCTGCCTCTCCCGTCAATGATTAGTGGATCTGCTGATTGGCTCCCACTGTGACCAATCACAGTGGGAGTGGGTCGCCAGTGGCACGCGCGTGCGCCCCAGACCTGGAAAACAAAACGTATAACTAAAGGAAAAATGTTTTTTCAGTTTGGATAGAGTGAAGGTAGATTAGATCACCTGTCAGGTTTTTATTGTTGTCTGTGCCCCCTTTAGGGAGATTCACCCTCTCGATTTGTCCTTTATTCACCCTGTCTATTTGTAAAATACTTTAAGTAAATACAAAATACCTTTATAAATGTCAAATACTGAAAGAAAATAGTATCAAAAATCACATACATATATAAATACCTTTCTTCCACCAATACAAAAGAAAACCTTGTATTTATTATTGGTGGAAGAAGGATATTTATACTGTATATGTGTGTGATTTATTTTATACTATTTTCATTAAATATTTGACATTTGTAAAGATATTTTTTGTATATACTTAATTTAACTTAGTTGATACACCATGTGTGTCCTGTGAAAGCAGCTTCCTTTTGACTGGTATTTTAGTCACCTTTTTTCTTTTGTATTAGTACTGTACATATGATGCAGTACTAATGCTGCAGACACTTACTTAGTGAGTTGGCATATTTCTACGGTTTACACCATTTTACCTCTTTATTAGCAATAAAAACACACTTCTAATTCTTCTCCACTATATCCATCCCACTGGATATTGCATGAGATAAAATACTGCATGAATTCATGAGATAAATACCGCATGCAGTATTTTAGAAGCATTTTTTGTGAATACCAAAAATGTTTTGGAATAATGCTATGCAGTATTTTTCTGCATTCTTTAAAGTGGTAGATACTGCTTTTTTGAATGGAGCCCAGCATGAGGGAGGCAGGAATATGACAGCCTGTGCTGAGTAAGAACTGAGTAGGGAGAGAGTATGAGGAAAGCAGGTGAGCTTGGACAGGACCAACTATGCATCTGGTGGGACACAAGAGCAAAGAGCTAAATTTAAAAGAGTGGCTTATCTTATCTCCCTGATTTTGTTCTTCCTTAGCAGCACTGTGAATGGGAGCACTCAGCAACTTCTGCATCTCCCTCTCTTGCTGAGCCAAGACATGCAGGCTGGAACTACAGTTAGGTCATATATATTTGGACAGAGGCACAATTTTATTGTTGTCACATTAAAAGATATAATAAAATATTTACAAAAATGTAAGCGGTGTACTCACTTTTGTGAGATAACTCTATATGCTGTATATACTAGGGGCACAAAGTTATAACATACAACTAGGTGGTCATGATGGTATGTGCAGCATGAAAGATGCCTTATCAAATTGTTAATGGCAATGATTATTCATCTGGCAATTTGTAGTCTAAAGGGCAGTAACCTGGGCATGTCCAATGGCCAGGGCTGGATTAACATAGGGTTTATTGGAGCTGCAGCTCCAGCCCCTACCTTAATATAGGGCCAATACACTGACACTGTACTACACAGCTTGCCGGCTGCTACATTCTACTATAATTTCATTGCAGAGCTGCTGGGGAGAGGTGCGAGTGCACTCCTGCATATGGCTTAAGTCTAGGCCCATCACATTTACTTCTCTGTCAGGCAGACTGATCTCTGCCCAACAGGAGCTTCATAGTCCTGGCCCGGCATGACGTCATTCAGAGACTGGGCCCAGTAGGCCGGATGGGAGAGGGGTAGAGAGTGCTGGCGGTGCTGTGAGTGCAACCTGCACGGAACCATTACTGTGCAAGTGAGCAGAGCATGCCCCTCCCTGTGTGCCTCCTCCCACCCCACGCCCCTAGCATTTAAATATCCAGCAGGTTAATTGCAATCTTCCTGCTGACTGTTTGGAACCAACCTTTCTAGGCCCTGGGAGATCCACCAAAGGGAGCTTAAGATAGTACTCCCTATCTGCATGTCTTGTATGCTGTATTTTATGGGAGAGTGTTTCTCACCCATACTTTTTAAACTGGTTCTTTTTACTATATGGGTTTCTGTTTATCACAGATGGCTTATGCATCTTTATATGTATGCATGCATACATATAGTTATATATGCATGTGTGTATATGCTTTTCATGTATTTAGCTATGTATGGATCATACATATACTACACCCTTAACTGTGACCATTATACATTGTTCCCTTTAGATACAGCCCATACTGGCGCATATTAATGCGATCACTCAGCTTCTTTGTAAGTGGACATCATTTTATCTACAACGTGCCACAGTACTTTTAAGTAAGCGGATATATAATATCTTTCTATATTACCCCCCCACCTTTAATTACAGCAGTATATACATATCCTCCCTTTATATTCTCTGCTATACACCAATTTTTGACTGTCTTTTCCCCTAGATAAATCACACCAATATTAAGGTTCCCTTTTTGGACTCTTGACTCTCCATTTTGGAATTTCCTCTTTCCTTATTGAGCTTATTGACTGAGGTGGATTTGTAGGCAATCTCTTATGGTGAGTGACCATATTTTGTACACTCACTAATGGGGCTCATTATTACACTTATGCCCTGTACACACGGTCGGATTTTCCGACGGAAAATGTGTGATAGGACCTTGTTGTCGGAAATTCCGACCATGTGTAGGCTCCATCACACATTTTCCATCGGATTTTCCGACAAACAAAGTTTGAGAGCAGGCTATAAAATTTTCCGACAACAAAATCCGTTGTCGGAAATTCCGATCGTGTGTACACAAATCCGACGCACAAAGTGCCACGCATGCTCAGAATAAATAAAGAGATGAAAGCTATTGGCTACTGCCCCGTTTATAGTTCCGACGTACGTGTTTTACGCCACCGCGTTCAGAATGATCGGATTTTCCGACAACTTTGTGTGACCATGTGTATGCAAGACGAGTTTGAGCCAACATCCGTCGGGAAAAATCCTAGGATTTTGTTGTTGGAATGTCGGATCAATGTCCGACCGTGTGTACGGGGCATAAGAGTTACATAATCAGTTTTTTGCAATTTTTACCAATATATTTACTGTTTTATATTTATTGCCAGATCCTTGTTATCTTGAGCTTTGGTGCGGGTCCAATGGCCAGGTCGTGTGTCCTCCTCTTTGCCCCCCTCCTTTTGGTTGTCACCCAGAGTGGCCGCTCCCATCTCCAGCCTCCTGGGCCGTGCGGGGCCAGCGCTGTCATATTGCCTTGTTTTTAAAGTCTTGATGATATACACCAAGACACCTGCTCTCACATGGTTAGTAGATGCTAGAGTTATCTAATACAATGACTGTTTGTCGATATATTAATTTCTCTATTTTTGTATAACTACTTCCATACGCAGATTTGTTATTTATTGTTCTTTTTTCTGCTCCATAAACTGTAGATATCATAAATACTTTCACCACTTGCTTCTGATGAAGAGGAACAAACGCATGACCTTGAAACGCATATGTATTTCACTCTATACACTAGTATAGGAGTGGTTAAAATGAGTTTTGATCTCTTGAACAATATGTTACACGTTTTCTATCTATTTTTGTGTTTTGTTTGACACAACTTTATGCTGTGTCTTTTAGATGCTTGTAATAATAAAAACAATACATTTTAAATCATTTGCATATGCTCTTTTTCGGAGTCATTGCCCTTTAAAGTCCCACTAGAGGCTAATCTTTTTGGTTTTCAGAGCAATAGCTAAGGCACTGGGCTGGCAGTGGCAGATGATTATTTCCTATGTTCTGTCACAGTGTCAAGCAGTGTGAAGCTTAAAGCGGAGTTTCGCGAAAAAAAAAAATGTTAAAATAAGGACACTTACCTGTCCCGGGGTCCAGCGATGTCGGCACCGGAGACCGAACCGTCCCTCGGTTCTCGGGTGCTGCTGCTGCCATTCTCACTGAGGGAATCAGGAAGTGAAGTGTTGCAGCTTCACTGCCCGGTTCCCTACTGCGCATGTGCGAGTCGCACTGCGCGTCTATACTGGTCCCCGTTGTGTTGTGGGAACTGTGTATTTCCCACAACACAACGGGGGTGGGCAGGGAGTCTGCGGCTAGCTGCTGCTAGCTATACCTGGAAGTGGGTGCAGATACCTGTATTATACAGGTATCTGCACCCCCCTCCCCCCTGAAAGGTGCCAATTGTGACACCGGAGGGGGGGAGGAATCCGATGAGCGGAAGTTCCACTTTAGGGTGGAACTCCGCTTTAACTCTTGGGGGGGTTAAGAGAAGCGCCAGGCTTCAAAAAAAAAAAAAGAAAAGAAATGTCAGCAGCTACAAATACTGTAGCTTCTGACTTTTAATATAAGGACCCTTATCCATCCAGGGATCCAGTGATGGCCTCATCCTAGCCAATTCTTCAATTGGCTTCAGGTGCAAGTGTTGGCATCTCAAGTAAGGGAAACAGGTTCTCTACTGTGCATGCATGAGCCATTTTGCGCCTTGTGAATGGTCCCATAGTCTTCTGGCACCTGTGATGTGTTGCAGAAGATTGTGTCCTGCTGCAATCTGACCCGAAGTGGGAGCGGGTACCTGTCAAAACTACATAACCACAGCCCTCCTCCAGTACCAAATGTGGCAGTGGAGGAGGGGAGGTTGCAAACAAGCAGAACTTTCCCTTTTTTTTTGGAGGAGTGGAGGAGGAGGGGAGGATGTAAACAAGCAGAACTTTCCCTTTTGGGGGAAATTCCACTTTAATTAATTAACAGTGCTATTTGTAATATGCAGCATGAAGGGGGTTAATGTACTGTCACTGGTCACTGATGCATTAGTGACCAGTGGCAGTTAATTAACCCCTTTATGCTGCATTGGTGGCAGTGGTACTAGTATCAGTGTTAATTAACCTCTTTATGCAACAAGGACTTTGACAGTGTACCTAAAACAAAACATTTTGATGTTACTAAGCAATTTTTTGTGGAAACCATATACAGTTACATTAGTTAGAAGGGACACCTTGAAGGGTTTTAGAATAAAATAATACACACATGGGGTCTTGACAAAAAAACTGGGTGTGGCCAATAAAGTTGATTTTGCTTCCCAGGTAATGGTTTATGGTGTTGCATCTTTCTCTATATTTTCTGTGTGTTAGACAAAACAGGACCAGGTGGTACAGTGATGAAAAAGTCCCATTGTTTGTGTTAAGCTTGTATAAAAAAGCCTCATCATTGGTGTCAATTGGAGTAATTTACCTCAACCATGGCATCAACGGGAGTAATATGAACCTCATCACTAGTGTCAATGAGATCAGTATTAAACCCCAAACCTGCACTGGTGTGCAGTGGTTTCTTAGCTGTTAGCTGTTTGCATGTTCTGTTCCTACAATACTGCGCTACCTTGTCTCATTAGACATGAACTATGATGTCACTGTTGGGCAGGAGATCACTCTATCGCAGTGGTTCTCAACTCCTGTCCTCAGGACCCACTAACAGGCCAGATTTTAAGTATTACCTTGGGGAGATGCAGACTAGAATACTGCAATCACTGAGCAGAAAATTATATCACCTGTGATGTATTTCAGTTATCTTGCAAACCTGGCCTGTTAAGTGGGTCCTGAGGACAGGAGTTGAGAACCACTGCTCTATCGGACAATGCTGGCATAATCAAAGCTTTCAGTGCTGGAACAGAGAAGGTTCCAACTCTTGACACCGGCTGCCATTTAGCACAGTGTACTGGATTCTATGAGAATGCTGCAGTATGTGGAAGCTGTGCGACAGTGTCAAGAGTATTGGACACTTGGTGACTATGCTTATGCTTTAAAAACTCAATCTTGCTAACAATATGGGGTTACACTAAGTGACACTTAAAAGGTATTGTAAAGGTTTACTGTTTAAGATGTGGAAATCTACTGCATCATCAATATTACACACAATAGGCACTATTTTTTAAGTGTACACAACTTGCTTTAATAATAATAATAAAAAAAACACAAATAGGGACTGCTGCTGATCTCCTTCCTACAATTCTGGCTGCTTGGCTGTTATGCTGACCCACCAATTCTAATACTTTCTGAGTCACTGACCTTAAATTAGTATGCTTATCAGGAAAGCCTGAGTAATGCCTGAGACGCCATTATCTGTATACTTGTTCTCAGTCACAGACTAAAAGTACTGAAGCAAGAGGGTCAACTTTACTGCCAGGGAATTAGCATTTTTAGAAGGAAAAATAAACAATAGCAGCCTCTATGCTTTCCTTATGACAGGTTTCCTTAATGTTAAAACACAAACTCAAACCGTCAAAACTGTATACATACTAAAACAAAATTTATGTATATGAATGCACACTTGAAGCAGATCCAAAACAGATTTTACATTCTTATAGGATTGACACCATCAGCATGTTTGTGTTTCTTGCATTGAATCAGCAATAGATCAGACAGATTTAAGCCCAACTCCAGCCGTTTTTTTTTTTTTTTTTCTTTACAGTGGGTAAGAGTCAGAACTTCTATCATATTTTATTACTGTCCATGTCTTCATTGGGAGATTTCCCTTCCTTTTACTGTTCCCTGGATGTTATTAACAGACCCAAGCAAATATGTTACAATGAAAAAGATGGAATATAGATTTTGTAGGATAAATGTAATCATTTTAAGTATGCAACCATACTGATTAATCTTAGACATTTTCAGCAATAGTCAGGCTTTAGCTGTTTGTATTATTAGACTGTTAGCAACAGCATATATAAGAAAAGGGCATCTGACTGAATAAAAAACACTTGAAGAATAAAGGGCACAATGTTTAGAAAGCAAATTGAATAATTTAACATGTTATTCAAAGTTCCTTATGCCCTATCCATACCTGTGAGCACATTACCACAATGCCCTGCAAGGCACCGGCTCTGTGTGTGGTGCATTGCAGTGCAATTCATTGTAAATAGCACCCCAACGCCCTGTACAGCAGAGGGCAATGCACAGCAGTACACCACAATATACATGTGAATTTTTAATGGCAGCCCATTTACAGTGGGAACGGAAAGTATTCAGACCCCCTTAAATTGTTCACTGTTTGTTATATTGCAGCCATTTGCTAAAATCATTTAAGTTCATTTTTTTTCCTCATTAATGTACACACAGCACCCCATGTTGACGGAAAAACACAGAATTGTTGACATTTTTGCAGATTTATTAAAAAAGAAAAACTGAAATATCACATGGTCCTAAGCAAGTCTTTGCTGCGACACTCATATATTTACCTCAGGTGCTGTTCATTTCTTCTGATCATCCTTGAGATGGTTCTACACCTTCATGTGAGTCCAGCTGTGTTTGATTATACTGATTGGACTTGATTAGGAAAGCCACATACCTGTCTATATAAGACTTTACAGCTCACAGTGCATGTCAGAGCAAATGAGAATCATGAGGTCAAAGGAACTGCCTGAAGAGCTCAGAGACAGAATTGTAGCAAGGCACAGATCTGGCCAAGGTTACGAAAAAATTTCTGCTGCACTTAAGGTTCCTAAGAGCACAGTGGCTTCCATAATCCTTACATGGAAGAAGTTTGGGACAACCAGAACCCTTCCTAGAGCTGGCCGTCCGGCCAAACTGAGCTATCGGGGGAGAAGAGCCTTGGTGAGAGAGGTAAAGAAGAACCCAAAGATCACTGTGGCTGAGCTCCAGAGATGCAGTCGGGAGATGGGAGAAAGTTGTATAAAGCCAACCATCACTTCAGCCCTCCACTAGTCGGGGCTTTATGGCAGAGTGGCCCAACTGAAGCCTCTCCTCAGTGCAAGACACATGAAAGCCCACATGGAGTTTGCTAAAAAACACCTGAAGGACTCCAAGATGGTGAGAAATAAGATTCTCTGGTCTGATGAGACCAAGATAGAACTTTATGGCCTTAATTCTAAGCGATATGTGTGGAGAAAACCAGGCACTGCTCATCACCTGTGGCAACATCATACTGTGGGGGTGTTTTTCAGCTGCAGGGACAGGATGACTAGTTGCAATCGAGGGAAAGATGAATGCGGCCAAGTACAGGGATATCCTGGACCAAAACCTTCACCAGAGTGCTCAGGACCTCAGACTGGGCCAAAGGTTTACCTTCCAACAAGACAATGACCCTAAGCACACAGCTAAAATAACGAAGGAGTGGCTTCACAACAACTCCGTGACTGTTCTTGAATGGCCCAGCCAGAGCCCTGACTTAAACCCAATTGAGCATCTCTGGAGAGACCTAAAAATGGCTGTCCACCAACGTTTACCATCCAACCTGACAGAACTGGGGAGGTTCTGCAAGGAGGAATGGCAGAGGATCCCCAAATCCAGGTGTGAAAAACTTGTTGCATCTTTCCCAAAAAGACTCATGGCTGTGTTAGATCAAAAGGGTACTTCTACTAAATACTGAGCAAAGGGTCTGAATACTTAGGACCATGTGACATTTCAGTTTTTCTTTTTTAATAAATCTGCAAAAATGTCAACAATTCTGTGTTTTTCTGTCAATATGGGGTGCTGTGTGTACATTAATGAGGAAAAAAATGAAGTTAAATGATTTTAGCAAATGGCTGCAATATAACAAAGAGTGAAAAATTTAAGGGGGTCTGAATACTTTCCGTCCCCACTGTATAATGAATGTGTTGCCTCAACACAAGTTAACACCCAACATAATACACATTTACACATGCATGTTAAAGCATAGTATCACTAAAGCAAAGTGTAAATAGAGCCTTAAAGTGTTAGGTAAGCCATAGTTTAATCAATTTTCAGGAAAATCGCTTGATTCCCCCATCATCACTGACTGTGCCTCTCGCAGAGCTATTGTTTTCTGCTTATGGGGGGGGGGGCACAAAGAGCCTTCACGGGTGGCAGAAAACAATTATTGCCAGCAGCTATAGTCGCTGGCAGTAATCGCGTGCAGATAAATCTGACAGGCTGGTTGTACCCAAGTCGATCGATGGTTCAACTTAGGTACAATCAGTCTGCCCATACATAGATCGAAATTCGTCTGGTCCCTGCTGAACTGACCAAAATTCAATCCATGTATGGCCAGCTTTAGGGAAGGGTCAAACCTCTATTTTTTTGTTGCATGTATTCCACCAGGGTAGTTTCCCTTTATTTCCTGACATAAAGATGCAATAGGAAATGAGAGACAATCTCTTCAAAATAAACATAATTCCCATCTCAAACAATTGTCATGGGCGCAGATGTTCCCATTTTAGGATTTTCCCACACCTCTTGCTCTGGTGACCACTCAAAATCTTTGGATATTTTTCTCAATTTATGTCTCATTGGCAATGGTCACCAGGTTAAATAGAGGGATCAATTTTCCCTATTATATTCCAACCCCCCCCAAAAAGTCTTTGCACTATACACTATAACTTTCAGCAATGTGTGAGAGGGAGTAAAAAAAGTATTTTTTTTGTCATAGCTTCCCTGTATACTGTATAAAAGTCTCACATAATGCACCAGAAGGACCCGTCCATCCTTAAAGTCCACCTAATTGTCAAACAACTGAGACTGAAAGAATCAGTTTTATGGCGGCCCTACCAACTAATGTATGTAGAGTTTGGCCAATGAAAAACTATTTCTATGGTCCCTTACAGTATTAAAAAGTCAAGGGCTCTGAGCATGTGGATCTGTCTAATTTTACAAAAAGGACTGAGTACAGTCAAGCTTCCCATGGCTATGACAGCAGGACAATGATTCTATGTCCATTGGTCCTGTGCACAACCACCAGTAGACTACTTTTGGAGGGAATACTCATCAAATGGGCAAGTCAGGAAACCTGTCCTGATCATTGTTATATCCCCCAGGGGATGGGGAAGCATCTCTGATCTTACTGTGTGTGTGCTTATGTGCAAGGTCAGGGTGGAGCAGTAAAGGTGGTAACGAAACCTTTCTGTATTTGCAGAGTCTCAGTACACTTTGAACTTCTGCTATTCTGATTACCTAGTCCATTTCTACATGCGATAAGCAGTGCTAATAACATATGCCTGTGCTATTCATCTTGTCCTCTTTCCTTCGATTTTACTTAAAGTGATACTAATGTTTAGTTTTTTTTCTATAAAAATAACAAACATGTTATACTTACCTGCTCTGTGAAATGATTTTGCACAGTGCAGCCTAGATCCTCCTTGGGTCCATCTTCGGTGCTCCTGGCCCCTCCGTCCTGTCAAGTGCCCCCACATCCAGCAGCTCTGTGTGTCCATTCAGACACGGAGCCATGGTTTGGCCCCTCCCCCTCTCTCTCCCGGCTAACTGACTTTAATTGACAGCAGCGGGAACCAATGGCGCCGCTGCTGTGTCTCAGCTAATCAGGAGGGCGAGTCGCGGATGGCTGAGGCATTCGTACACATCGCTGTATAGAGAAGGGGCTCAAGTAAGTATTAATGCATAGAATACATTAAGATAAAAAATCTTCTGCCTTTACAACCACTTTAAACACTAACATTTGGCTACGGACTGCTGACAGGATGACATTAAATATGGCATTTTTATTTTTTATTGCACACCCAACTACCCTCTGATATTTATTGGCACTTTAAAATAATAGGTATATTGTATGTGTGTGAAAATATATGATGCATATATACATCTTCATGTGGTTTTGATGACAACATAAATAAAAATAACTGTAATTATTAGCAGACTTGCTTAGCAATGGCTAGTATAAAAAAAATATATTTCAGTTATTTGGTTCAGTAATAAATGCTTAATGAGAAAAGGCTGACATTTTTGTCCTTGTTTCATCTACTTCATCTTTACTTGTTATCTCATCCTCCATCATCACCTTTCCTGCCTTCTTTCTCTTTCCCTAGTTTTTGAAATTTCTCTTAATTGCTCCCTTTTCACCATTCTACTCTGGAGTGCAGACCTTATAACTCAAACATAGGTCTCATCTACTCATCAAGACTTAGTTACTTAGACACATATAAGACAATTTTATGTTGCTTAATACTCTAACATTTACCTAAATCTAAATCCCAGGCAGATATAAACGACACAGATTAATGCAGAGCTATATTTATTGATATATCATTAAATGTACTGTCAGTAAAAGTACATATTTCTTGACTGGTAGCAACCTCTTGCAGGCACTCTACAGCAGTGGAAAAGGAATGAGCAGTACAAGGAGCCAAGTCGTTTCATGAGCTGACAAGAAAAATGCTGAAAGGAGGAGATAGCAGAATGACAGAGAGTAAAGCAGGTTAGTATGCGAATTATACTTTACTGTCCAGTCAAAAGCTGAGGGAAGGACAAGGCCTGTAAATGTAACTTAACTGCGGCAGAAAAAAATCTAAATCTTTTTGCCCTGCCAAACTGGGCGTTGTTTGCATAGCTGTGTGAATCTCAGAACTCTATAGACAGAAATACAAGTACTCTGGCAGCTGTTTTCCCACAGCTCACCTTCAGAACTGCAAACATAATGACATTATGAGTGGACTTACTCTTTAAGAGTTCCATAAAATGAAAACTAAGACTTGTCCATGGCAACCGCTCCATTTCTGTTCTCATTTAATTAAAGCCAATTGTAATTATTCTGTCCTTCTTGCTTCCCCCACACTCCCTTCAGTCTCTGTTTTCAGGTGTAAGTTCCTACTGTACTGTTATACCCCTGCACTGTGTGCCTTTCTGGGGTTAGTAGATGTGCCCTGTCCTTAGTCCTGTCCACAGACTGACTGAGGCCGCCCATGCATGTTTAGACAGTGACACCACCGAAGCCTGGAGCAGAGGACTAGAAACCTTTAGTATGGGGAAGCTAAAAACAAAAAAATTCCTTCATGGTAGGGACAGATTTATGTGTGTTATAGAAAGTGTACCATGCAAGGTGTGTCTATGTTGCAGTGATCAGTTTGACATAGTAAAAGGTGGATGTTTGCAAAAGTCATGGTTTATTTGTAATACCTTATTACACCTTCCAGCAGTGTCTTCCTTTGCATCTTTTGGCATTTAGTCATATGCCAAAAGAAGGTGGTGCTGGGAGACATCATTCTGCTACATGCTGTGATCACAGGTCTGAATGGGAAGCAGGTTGCTACATAGTATAGAGAAAAACTCCACGCTCAGAATAGCAACAATATTATAACAATATTATAACAGGTTACAGCCTCCCCTAATCAGTCCCTAAGATGGAACTGAAGAAAGTAATGATGTGCAGGTGTGGGGTTAGTGGCGCTACCTACTGGCTAACATATAAGGATAAATATAGTGGCAATGTGCATGCCAGTGGTGACTGCATGTACGGGAGGGTTAGTTGCCCTGATAATGCAGGCTCCGTGTATCCATACCAATGTGTGCAAAAAAGAAAAATGAAAAAAATTATACAATACACAAATAAAAATAAGTATTAAGTGGATCCCAATAAACCTCACATATATGTGCATAAGAATAGCATTAGGAAAAAAACCTCATGGGGTCCATATACCATCAAAAACCTATTATCCAAAAAATTGAAAATGTATATACATTTTATACATTATAAAATGTGCAAAAAATATATATGTATAAAAGCCAAAAACCAGCAAGGTCCAGGGACACATATGTGTAGTCATTAACCGTAAAAGAAAAATTCAGCATAAACATGAAAAATATAAAATATATATAAGAAAAATATATATATAAATATTAGTGAAGTTCCAAATTAACCAGCAAAAATCAAAAAAAGTCCAAAGTACTCAAGTGACTCTTGTGTTCAGAGAATCAAGTGACTTCTGTGCTCGCCCTGATGGGTCCCTACTCACCAGCTCTCTGCACCCCTGCATGGGGTAATGGGCATGTATAGATAGCCTGGGATAGTTCCTGGTATCTCTCCTCATAGTCCGCACAGAGCCTGCATTATCAGGGCAACTAACCCTCCTGTACATGCAGTCACCACTGGCATGCACATTGCCACTATATTTATCCTTATATGTTAGCCAGTAGGTAGCGCCACTAACCCCACACCTGCACATCAGGTTGCTACATAGTGCCTAGTATGTATCACTGACAGTGGCCCCACTCCCAACATATGTGATTAGTACAGGCCTAGTGGACATATGCCCCCTGACCCAGCCCCAGCTCTCCCCTCTTTGGTGTGATTCATACTTAATGATGACAGAGGTTCTGTGTGATAACCAGCACATCTAAGGCTCACAAGCCTTAGCTGATAAACATAATTTATAGGCATTTAGAAAATCACTAGCATTGCTAGCAAACATCAGGCTATAGATAACAGCCTTTGAGGTATTTTAGTTTTATATGTTATCAATGTAAAGCATCGTATATCCTCTCCAACCTACTCTAAACAACTGCCATTTCTATGTACTTTTATCTGTGAACTCATGTATAAGTTTCCTTGAAATTATTTCCCCCAATGTAAATATGGTTACACGTGTGGTAAATCTTCGGCAAGAATACAGGTATACAAGACAAAGCTGTCAAAACCTGTCTGCAGACTAAGACCGTTTTGCCAACTCCTCAATGTTTGGATGAATGAAGCCATTCTTGCACATACAGTTCCCTGCTAATCTGCCCATAGCCTCAGTAATAATGAATAAAATAGACTTTTCGGTACTGCTTTGTTAGCAATATTCAATAGCAAATAACTCTAAGGTTACATTTGTTTTTCTTTAGCTCTTTCCCCTTAATGTGTCTTGCAAACAGAGCGTAATTCAAGAGCATAGCTGACTGTAAAGGTGTACAACAGCAATTTTTGCAATGACAGTGCAGAGAGGGGATATGAGATCTGTGTGCTAATGAGCTGACACTGCAGAGGCTGAGGAGATGTAGTGGAATGCACTACAACAGCACAGCATAAAAAACACAAGCGGGCTCTTTCAATAAAATTTGATCTAAGCAACCTTAACATAATTCACATTAATTCTGGCACTTTCACCAAGTTGTTATCTGCAGTGAAACGCCTTATCTATTGCACTGCAATTATTCACTTTGGCCAGTCTATATTTGTCTCATGCATCTACTGCATCTTGATTGTCAGTAAATTACATCAATGTCCAATATTGGCAAAATAATGTGTCTTCATAAACAGTCTAGCAGATATGAGAATAGGCTGTCAGCATTATGGAACGTATAAATGTGGGTTTTGATTTGTACATGTCAGAGTGTGTGTATTTGTATTTGTGTTTATGTGTACATGCGTATTTAGGTAGAAGGATAGATCAAATATAAAAATATAGATGGATAGATTTATAAATAACTTTATTTCATAACAGTGTATAAGTAATGTTACATACAAACAAATAGCATCTTATGTAAAGCAGCCTAAAGCAGGTAGATTTGTTAAAGCGGATTTATGATTGGCTGCAGCTCATTACCACACACCATTGCTCTCTCGTCTTTTAAATTAGTCCTATATTGTTTTAAGCTTGTTTGGCATCCTTATAACAGTACAGTTTATAGCATTCCATTTTTCACATCTGGGACCTTGTTTGATCCCATTGTGTTCCAAGCAGGTAATGCTTATCTGCATGGAGTTTATCCAACTGCTTTTTAGAGACCTTCTGGCTTTATTTGACAATCTGAAAACATTGCATATGGTTAAATAGGCTACCCCTGCATTGACTCCACTGGTGTATGCCTTGTGACTGGAGTGTTAGCTCATTTGGAGGCAAGAATTGATGTCAATTATTCAAAATTAACATTTCTGGAGAAAAAATATCTATATAAATGCATATAAAAACCCTAGAAATGCCTTTTTAGGTCTCTTCTTGGTGTAATTATGGCGAGGTATTTTAGGGGGAAATTTTAGGCCCCCTAATACATCATATACTAATATTATCTAGAAGCCTCCATGGCCTTTAAGGACAAGCTTATAACATACACAGCTTGATCTCTTTACAAAGAACTAAGAATGCATCCAGCACTAAAATGGAATCGGAGCTGCTTACTCTGGGACAGCTGCAGGACTTTCTTGGCTTCACCTCATTACTTTGGACACAGGAGCCCTCTAAATCTTGAGAGCAGCATTTTCTCTAGCAGGCTTAAACTGAACAAACTACATCATTTTGGGAGCCCTGTCAATCACTTTTAAGTGACCTTCCTCTAGTAAAGGCAAAATGCTTCTCTGTTTCCCTCTTAAGAAAGGGCATCGAGTAGGGCAAATGATTTTATGCGTTAGAAATTCAGAGCGTACAATTAAGTGTGGTATCTTGAAACTGGACTTTTTCTAAATAAATACAGTTTGCCATACTAGGAGACTGCATGCTGGGTTGTCCTTTTACTTTCTGCTTTTATAAAGTAAAAGCTTTCTGACATTTGAAAATTAATGCTTTTCATTCTTCAAAGCACACATTTTGACACTATGAAAGCTTTGCATGACTGTAACCCTTAGCGGTAGCATGCCTTGGCCTGTTTTGCACTTTAAAATTAATAAACACAGTTATCTTTTTCAAGCCTAACCAAATTTAGCCCATAAAATTTAAAGTATCCCTAGTTAATGTTTAATATGCCATTGTTAATAATTTAAGAATCATTGTTATCCTGCTGGTTTCTGCATTTGCTAAAGCTGTACTTAAATATCTTTCCATCACTTACACTTGCAAACTAGTGTGGAATTGCCTTGTGTAATTTCCTTTATTTCCATAGCGAAATATTGTTGATTGAAATCAATTACTGACAACTAAGTGTAAAGGCTTTGTGCATTTAAATTTAATCCATTCATTGATATTTGTGAAATGGTGTTAGAAAGCCAACCTCTTGAAGGGATTACTTTGATTAAGGATTAAGGAATGTAAGTGTTTGATTGAAATGACATTCATTGAGGAAAAAGAGCAATAGACTGCAAATTGTGTAGGCGTTCTGTACATGTTTGAACTTTTAAAGAACTTTTTTATTAATGTATTAGTTAAATACTTGTGTTTTATCAACCAGTGAGCGCTCTGGACGTTTTAAGGAGTTCATTTAGGAATTAAGGCACTGGCATATTTTTGATAATGCTTACAGCTGTAAGATGTTAGTATTTTAAGTGCTTCAATAACATAAAAACACACACTTTCAATATTATGTAAAAAAAAAAAAAAAAAAAAAATGTGAAACAACACACATTTATAAAAGAGCAATAGAAAAGCTGACATAGCTGATTTCGTTTTAAAAGTTAGTCAGAATGATTTAAAGGTATAAAATTCAACGAACAATAAGTGATAAATTAAAGCAGCCAATCAGCACTAACTTGGTAAATAAATCTGATGGCTTATTACACTGATTTATGTGCATGGTTCGGTTTTAATTTTAAACTCAAGGTAGGTAAATGTGTAATTAATGAATCCTCTAATAAAAACAGTCCCTCTGGTCTACTAAAAAGAATCTTAAGGTGCAAAAATCTGAATGTTGCTTTTCCACATTTTGCTGGATTCAGCTCTGGGCTGGGTAACAGTTGTCTATAAACATACAGATTTTCTTTTTTTCTATATTATAAACCGTGATATAAATTTGCTCCTGAGAGACTGTATTCAGCAACACTTCACACATATTTTTCCCCAGCATACTTATTATTTTATGTGGCCCACAGAAGCACATCAAGCACTGCAAAGAAGAGCTCATTAAATGCTATGCTATAAACCACGAGGTCCTGGTTTTCTTTCCATTTGGATCATTTATTAGTATGGTCCTTAGAACCATGCCCTTATGCACTAAAATTTTTGCAAACAATAACAGAATGTTCAGTTCCCCTGTGTATGCTATTGCAAATTCAGACTTTGTAAATGCTGCATTTGATGCGTTCACATCACATGTCATGCCTATAACATACTACACCGAAGGGAAGAAAGACAAGTAAGAGATAGGAAAAAAACTCTGTGTGTGTGGTGGTGGTGGGGGGGGGAGTAAAAGAAAGGAGAAGGGAGACAGCAGTAAGGGAGAAGCAGAGACTAGAGGAGATGTAGAAGACAGAAAAAAAGAGAGATGGATACAGAGATGCATAGACGGAGGGAGACCTTAAAAGACAGTAAGAAGGTAGAATACATAAATATAGAGTGTAAGAGTAAGGGGTTGGACACAGCTAAAAAGAGAAAAGTAGCAACAGGAAAAGATAGGCATGAGAGAGAGGGAAAGAGAGAAGAGAGAAGCAGAGGAGTGAGGGATAATGGGGAAGAAAGAAAAATAGAAGTGGTGGTGGTGGTGGTGGTGGTGGGGGGTAATGAGAGAAGAGAAAAGGGTGCGGGGTAATGAGAACGAAAGAGAGAAAAAGATAAAGAGGAAGGAGTGGGGGTAATGAGAGATAGACAGAGAGAGAGAGAGAGAGAGAGAGAGAGAGAGAGACAGAGAGAGAGAGAGAGAGAGAGAGAGAGATTGGCTTCTTCTTCTCTGCAGTCTATGATTTGAATGGTCCTCATTAAAAACAAGTAAAACTTGAATCTGTAGCACAGAAAAGATTTAAGTAGTCTCTTCTTCAACAAGTCTACACAATATACAGAAGCACATTTCTTTACACTAATATTACATGTTAACCACCAGTTCACGTAAGCTTTCCTTAATTTCACCAAATGTATATTTGATATTTGTTGATATGCTTGAGAAATAACATTGCCATTAAAAAAAATGCATTTTCAGCATAGAAAAAGCATGTCATACGTTCCATTGGTACAAACTTATCATCCATACAATTGCTTTAGTGACTGGATGCCACAGAGGACAAGGTACTCACATGCATTGGTTACTGAGAAACTGTTGGATGAGTCTAAGTGATCTACATGGTGGAACAGCTGGAAGGGCCTCTCTGTGTTATTTTGGTTGGTGTTGTGCAGCTGCACAGCAAATAAAAATGCGCTGTGTTCCTGAATTGTATTTTTCATGAAAAGCCCACCTATTAAAACATAAAAGAAGAGACCGATGTAGAAGGCAGAGAGCAGATAACAATAAAAATAATAATAGCCCTAGCAGCAAACATTGTATCTACGTTACATAAAGCCCAGTGAATCATTAAGGAATTTGACACGGCAGTTTGTGTATTTTTAACCCTTTGACTACCTTCCATGCCCTGGCCCTTTAAGACTTAAATTAGCTCTTAGCCCCAGCAGTGTTTAATTCTGCTGTAGTGTTTCTGTCTTTCTTTTAATACAATTTGCTGACTCCAGTTCTTCTTACAGCTTCCATTAGGAACAAGACCAGCACAGCTATTCAGCAAGAAGCAAGACGTATGTGAATGGAAGACTGTTTCTTTACATACTGCCCTTTATCTCGGCATTCAGACTACAAAGAGCATGCAGTGCCCCTGCCAGTGGAAGCTGAAGAAGAATAGTGCCCATGATTGGGGTTAGCATTGCTTCACACAAGTCTAGTCTAACTTTTCTGCAGTGTGCTGAATGAAAATGATGCTCTGTGCATCCCATAGGCAGCAGAGACCACTGCAAACCCTTTCTTACTTTAATACAAAGCTGCATTGACTGCATTGTACTGGCATAATATATCTTAATCTGGGCTCTATCTGCATTATGCATGCAATGCTTTCAGTTATGTCATCCTGAAACATGCAATCATGGAGGGGGCATTGTGGATTTTAGGGTGATTTACACATTGCAGGCAGGGTTCCCCTGAGTCTAGAGAACTTAGACTGGAGACTCAGCTGTGATGATGGTGACATTAAATGTCAATGAGCCCCTCTGCAATCATCCTAAAAAGACAATGCATGCTGCAGCACCATCCTCCTCATCCTCATCAGCGGGCACTTACCGATATTGATGGTGTTTGGGAATCCTCCGAAGCTCTTCCCTGCCAGGCTCAGCAGAAGAAGGCAGACAGTCCGGATCAGGTTTTGCCCCATTTTCTCAGCCTTCCAAAAATGCAATTTCTAAAACGAAACTGACAGAGCCGGGCTGGGATGGAGCAGCACTGCCCTCTCCTCTCCTAGATTACAGCACCCTGGACAGTTCCATTGGCTGCGCTCTACAAATCACACACCGCCGAGGACTTTTCCCAAAGATGGAGGTAGTGAGAGAGAGAAAGGGAGCGAGAGATGAGACGAATACGGCTCTTCCAATTGGACCAGCAGGGGGCTATTGATCAAACTTCATCTGACGTGGAGTTAAAGCAGCATCGCTGTGCTCAGCCTCACTGCAGCCCCGACAAGCACTGCAAAGCACTGCGCTCTGCATTAGTCTGCCCACATCCGATCAATAGGAGCGAACAGGCTCACGTGGATGTCGGGCTAACCCCTTCATGGCTGGACACAGCAAAGCCCCAATCATCAGCTCCACACCATCATCCATAGGCAATTACAGGCTGGGCAACCCTGACATGTCCCAGACAGCACAAGCCTGACATGTCCCAGACAGCACCCCCCCCCTTTCCCAGCCTGCACAACCCTGACATGTCCCAGCAGGCACAACCCCCCCCCCCATATCCCAGCCTGCACCCCCCATATCCCAGCCTGCACCCCCCCCATATCCCAGCCTGCACAACCCTGACATGTCCCAGCAGGCAACCCCCCCCCCCCTTTCCCAGCCTGCACAACCCTGACATGTCCCAGCAGGCACAACCCCCCCCCATGTCCCAGACTGCATCCCCCATATCCCAGCCTGCACCCCGCCCCCCTTTCCCAGCCTGCACAACCCTGACATGTCCCAGCAGGCACACCCCCCCCCCCATGTCCCAGCCTGCACCCCCCCTTTCCCAGCAGGCACAACCCCCCCCCCCCCCCATGTCCCAGCCTGCACCCCCCCTTTCCCAGCAGGCACAACCCCCCCCCCCATGTCCCAGCCTGCACCCCCCCTTTCCCAGCAGGCACACCCCCCCCCCCCATGTCCCAGCCTGCACCCCCCCTTTCCCAGCAGGCACAACCCCCCCCCCCCCCATGTCCCAGCCTGCACCCCCCCTTTCCCAGCAGGCACAACCCCCCCCCCCATGTCCCAGCCTGCACCCCCCCTTTCCCAGCAGGCACAACCCCCCCCCATGTCCCAGCCTGCACCCCCCCTTTCCCAGCAGGCACAACCCCCCCCCATGTCCCAGCCTGCATCCCCATATCCCAGCCTGCACCCCCCCCCTTTCCCAGCCTGCACAACCCTGACATGTCCCAGCAGGCACAACCCCCCCCCCCCCATGTCCCAGCCTGCACCCCCCCCCCTTTCCCAGCAGGCACAACCCCCCCCCCATGTCCCAGCCTGCATCCCCATATCCCAGCCTGCACCCCCCCCATATCCCAGCCTGCACCCCCCCCCTTTCCCAGCCTGCACAACCCTGACATGTCCCAGCAGGCACAACCCCCCCCCCATGTCCCAGCCTGCATCCCCCATATCCCAGCCTGCACCCCCCCCTTTCCCAGCAGGCACAACCCCCCCCCCATGTCCCAGCCTGCATCCCCCCCCCTTTCCCAGCCTGCACAACAGTGACATGTCCCAGCAGGCACAACCCCCCCCCCCCATGTCCCAGCCTGCACCCCCATATCCCAGCCTGCACCCCCCCCCTTTCCCAGCCTGCACAACCCTGACATGTCCCAGCAGGCACCCCCCCCCATGTCCCAATGTCCCAGCCTGCACCCCCCCCATATCCCAGCCTGCATCCCCCCCCATATCCCAGCCTGCACCCCCCCTTTCCCAGCCTGCACAACCCTGACATGTCCCAGCAGGCACACCCCCCCCATGTCCCAGCCTGCACCCCCCCTTTCCCAGCCTGCACAACCCTGACATGTCCCAGCAGGCACAACCCCCCCATGTCCCAGCCTGCACCCCCCCCTTTCCCAGCCTGCACAACCCTGACATGTCCCAGCAGGCACACCCCCCCCATGTCCCAGCCTGCACCCCCCCTTTCCCAGCCTGCACAACCCTGACATGTCCCAGCAGGCACAACCCCCCCATGTCCCAGCCTGCACCCCCCCCCTTTCCCAGCCAGCACAACCCTGACATGTCCCAGCAGGCACACCCCCCCATGTCCCAGCCTGCACCCCCCCCCCTTCCCAGCCTGCACACCCCCCCCCCATGTCCCAGCCTGCACCCCCCCTTTCCCAGCCTGCACAACCCTGACATGTCCCAGCAGGCACCCCCCCCTATGTCCCAGCCTGCATTCCCCATATCCCAGCCTGCACCCCCCCCCCATATCCCAGCCTGCACCCCCCCCCTTTCCCAGCCTGCACAACCCTGACATGTCCCAGCAGGCACACCCCCCCCATGTCCCAGCCTGCATTCCCCATATCCCAGCCTGCACAACCCTGACATGTCCCAGCAGGCACAACCCCCTCTATGTCCCAGCCTGCACAACCCCCCCTTCCATGTCCTACCCTGCATCCCCCCCATATTCCAGCCTGCACAACCCCTCTATGTCCCAGCCTGCACAACCCCTCTATGTCCCAGCCTGCACAACCTCCCCCCATATACCAGCCAGCCAAACCCCTCTATGTCCCAGCCTGCACAACCCCCCCTTCCATGTCCTACCCTGCATCCCCCCCATATTCCAGCCTGCACAACCCCTCTATGTCCCAGCCTGCACAACCCCTCTATGTCCCAGCCTGCACAACCTCCCCCCATATACCAGCCAGCCAAACCCCTCTATGTTCCAGCCTGCACAACCCCTCTATGTCCCAACATGCACAATCCCCCCCATGTCCCAGCCTACATACCCCCCCATATCCCAGCCTGTACCACCCCTCTATGTCCCAGCCTGCACAACCCCCCCCCCCCCCCATGTCCCAGCCTGCATACCCCCCCCCCCCCCATATCCCAGCCTGCACAACACCTCTATGTCCCAGCCTGCACAACCTCCCCCCATATACCAGCCAGCCAAACCCCTCTATGTCCCAGCCTGCACAACCCCTCTATGTCCCAACCTGCACAACCCCCCCCCCCCTATGTCCCAGCCTGCATACCCCCCCCATATCTCAGCCTGTACAACCCCTCTATGTCCCAGCCTGCACAACCCCCCCCTGCCATGTCCTAGCCTGTATCCCCCCCATATCCCAGCCTGCACAACCCCTCTATGTCCCTGCTTGCACCCCCCCCATATCCCAACCTGCACAACTTCTCTATGTCCCAGCCTACACAACCCCCCCATGTCCCAGCCTGCACCCCCCATGTCCCAGCCTGCATCCCCCATATCCCAGCCTGCATAACCCTGACATGTTCCAGCCTGCACACCCCCCCATGTCCCAGCCTGCATCCCCTCCCCATATTCCAGCCTGAACAACCCCTCTATGTCCCAGCCTGCACAACCCCTCTATGTCCCAGCCTGCACAACCCCCCCTGCCATGTCCTAGCCTGTATCCCCCCCATATCCCAGCCTGCACAACCCCTCTATGTCCCAGCCTGCACAACCTTGACATGTTCCAGGCCACACAAACCCCCATATCCCAGCCTGCATCCCCCATATCCCAGCCTGCACAACCCCTCTATGTCCCAGCCAGCACAATCACTCTATGTCCCAGCCTGCACACCCCCCCCCCTGTCCTAGCCTGCACCCTCCCCCCATATCCCAGCCTGCACAACCCCTCTATGTCCCTGCTTGCACACACCCCCCCCCCCCCATATCCCAACCTGCACAACTTCTCTATGTCCCAGCCTGCACAACCCCCCCATGTCCCAGCCTGCACCCCCCATGTCCAGCCTGCATCCCCCATATCCCAGCCTGCATAACCCTGACATGTTCCAGCCTGCACAACCCCCCCATGTCCCAGCCTGCATCCCCTCCCCATATTCCAGCCTGCACAACCCCTCTATGTCCCAGCCTGCACAACCCCTCTTTGTCCCAGCCTGCACAACCTCCCCCCATATACCAGCCAGCCAAACCCCTCTATGTTCCAGCCTGCGCAACCCCTCTATGTCCCAGCCTGCACAACCCCCCTGCCATGTCCTAGACTGCATCCCCCCCATATCCCAGCCTGCACAACCCCTCTATGTCCCAGCCTGCACAACCTTGACATGTTCCAGGCCACACAAACCCACAT